>NC_136431.1:38950000-39670000 GCF_052849685.1 Lactuca virosa | reverse complement strand
AATATATGGGTTGATTGTGTAAATCATTCATTCTTATATATGTGGGCTTGTGATCCAAGATTCCTTATGTTGGACTAAGTCCATGGGGTGACCCATGGATACTCCATGGAGGTTAAAATCCATGGAGCATAAGGAATGGGTAAAGTTATGAGTTACATGGTGTAACCCTAATAGCCACCATATAAAAGAATCCCATGGCTCAAGAAATCGTGCACTAATGTGTGAGTGTGAGGGCTAGACGATTTGAAGGGGTGTTCAGGTTTCTCTCAAGTTATTCCAAGTGTATTTGGTGTTGTGTGAACCATTTGAGGTGTCACACTTGGGGCACTAGGCACTCAAGTTTCATGAAGACATTCTACATCAAAGAGGTATGTATTCTATCTTGTTATATTTATTATTTTGTATGCTAGATTAGGATAATACCTTGGATATTCATAATTGTATGTATAATAGAGAAAACATAGATCCAAGGTATTTAGGGTTGCATGTACACTTAGGAGTGTTAGAATGCTCATAACCCAACAGTAGGAGCCCTGTTACTCCTAATTGGTGGTATGTAGGTGTTTCGCCCCTCAGAATCGACCATTTTGTTCGTGTAATCATTATGATTAAGTCAAGGTATGCGATTTGAACTCTTCACAGCTGCAATAACTCACTACACCACAAAAACGCTTTTAGAGTTGATAAAATAAGAGAGTAGTGGTAGTTTAGGTGAAGAAGGAAGTAGAAGTGGTAATGGTGGCATGGTGTTTTTCGTAAACTTGAATGACAGACTACACATGATCTCAAACTTCACCACCACCATCTCAGATCTGCATTTAGATCTAAAACTCAAACCCATACGTCGAAAGAGTAAGGGTTTGTAGAAATAAGGAGATCTAGAAGAAAAAAAATCATATATGAGAAGAAATAGAATCGACATTGGATTCTGTCCATCTTTTTCGCCTACAACTCCAATTCCAATACATTACAAATCGGTGGTAGTCGTATAGATCTGATAGTGAGGTGGATCTAGGTGTATGAGACAAAATGAGAGAAACCAGGTGAAGAACATATCTATTATTTTCCGGGGGTGCTCCATTTTCCGGTGCTAGTGCAAATTTTTGGAGGTACTGCTCATTTTCCTATGATGGTGTAACATCCTAATTTTCAAGGAAAATTTTTCACTTTTATTTATTAAAATATATTAGAGTATGACTACATTGTGTGGAAACATGTCGCGAGTGCACGTGTGTATAGTCAAATCTTGCTCTTCTCACAGAGCACTAAAGCAGCTGAAACATTTTTATTTTACTGGGTAAGCACGAGGCTTTGTGAGTTTCCAAAAAAACACCATATACCACAATACATATACATGCATACAAATAATAAATCACGATCAACAAATAATATGTATATCTTGGAATACGTGGGAATGTAGGTTCCCAGCCTCTTTAACCGTTCCACCATCAACCCTTACCTAGGTCTAATATGACAACAATTACGCATATAGAGACTGCGCTTTAGCTTCTACTAATACATGCACGTTGATACTTTCTACTTAACCAGTTCACACTTAAGCACATAAAGATTATACTACTAGCACTACTCTACTTGTTCTGTATCCAAACATACATGGATATATATTATAGCATATAGTATAGTGCGATAACTCACCTAGACAATTAATCCTACAATTGACATATATCCATCCAATGTAACGGGTAATGCGTCTAACAGATATTAACCTAGAATACTATAGCTTATCATTTCGTACGATAATCTAATGATGAAAGCTAAATCCATCACAAATCCCAATTAATACAGAGAGTTATATTAAATAAGTATTAGCCATGTAGGATAGTTGGGAGGCATGATCATTTTGGTGTATAGCCTTTCTAAAATCCAACAACCAATCCAACTTGACCATTCTAGACACTTCTCCCGTAAGTAGATCAATCAACAGTATAACTAGAATTACTAATAAATCTTATTTATTTATCAATAAAAACGACTATGAATATAAATATAAGTTACACTAAAAGCATAACTTAACTTACATGGATCTTAGCGAAAACCAGAATTTGTGCTGGCAGAACTTCGACATGATAGTTTCTATTTATCGAGCTACTAGATACCTCAAAGTCTTACTAATATACCCTAATAACTAGAGAAACTCGAGCTCCAAAATTTAGAGGAATTCAGAGAGACGAAAGGGTTGAATGTAATGAAACGGTGTAAGTTTGAGAGGTATTTATAGGCTGATTCGGGATGCGCTCCGCACACATGGTCTGGTGTGCGCGATGCACATAGTTAAGGTTGATGACATGGAGTCGTGTCGATGGTGACACGTGTCCTCACACGAATTTTTATATATTTTTAAAACTTTGTATCTTCTTCATACGAGCTCCATTTTCGACGTGCTTTATATCCATTCGTAGCTATTGATGTTCACAAAAGTACCTACTAGTCATCAATTTATAACCTAACAAACTCTTACTAACTATGCACCTATAGGCAGTGTACCTAGTCAAATTATAGTATAGCTCAGGTAAGTCGGGTGTTGATCATAAGGAACATAATTCAATTAAATAAATTAACTACTTTTAATTAAATTATGAAAAACTATGATTTGGGGGGTTTTTACTAAATTTTCAAGATAAGAATAACTTAATATTACCTAACAAGTAAGCAAGTAACAAAAACAAAGTAACCGTAAGAGTTAAAAGAATACTTCTACCTAGATCCGATTTAACTTTCTCCTGTGGTTGATTTCTAATGGATAGATTATAATGATTACCAATATATGAATGACAAAGCAATGATCATGCATAAGTTAAAAACCAAATTGATAATAGCAAAATTGGACTATGAATGATATTAGTTACTCTCCTGTGCTCAATTCAAGCAACCAAGCACCATGTAAGACTAATTACGATCTCCAACATAGTTAAAGTTACTAGATTTAATTACTTAAACTAATATGTGATTAATACTAGCTTTAACTATTTAATGATCATAAATAATTAGGAGATAGATTCATCCTGTTAATATGATCAATTAACTCACAAAATCTGATTTATAAGCAATATAAGCTAAAACTAAACATGCTAGGGTTTATAAATATCAAACAAAATTAATATCAAATATAATCATCCAACATCGAAATCAACACATATGGATCAAGTTCATCTTCACCAATCAGAAGTTATAGGTGCTTAGCCTCTCATTGTAACAGAAAAGCACATTATATCTTATGTAACATAAGCTATACGTGATTATAATAAGCAAACGAACTAGATCAATGTTGAATTCTTCTAAATCTTCTTCAATACTTGAGCTTCTCTAGAATTTCGATCTTCTTTTGGGTTTCTATGGGTTATTAGTCGCAATTAAACTCATAAAACCAAATGTATCTCCTTTGATTTCGACATAATGTCCAGGTTTTTATAATTGTAGAAATCTGACCACCACATCGTGGTTGACCACCACAATGACGTGGTCCTTGAGTAAAACCCGTGTCTGCCTAGTCAACCTGATGGTCGCGATTTTTCCATTTTCCGCGTCATGTTCTTTAGAACTTATTTCTTCTTCTTTTATTTTTGCTCCTGTTTCCTGCTTCCAGCTCCTCATATGCTTCATTTTTGTCCCGAACAAGTCTCCGCCACTACAACACATATTTGTAAACATAATAAGTATCTTTTTTTCCTTAATAATCATAATTGTAGCTAAAAGTATTAGAAATATGCATTAAGTATGTAGTTAATTATGAACATATCAAAATACCCCACACTTGACTTTTGTTGGCCCCCCAAGCAAAACTGATTTTATAATCATCATATCATGATTTTAGCTACCAACGCCGCACTAGACAATCCATTTTGGGCCTCTCCATTACTCCAAGACCGAAATGCATGTATTTGTGTCTATATTTTTCCTAAGAAATTCTCAATCCTTAATACTCATAATCTTCATAAACAATTTTCCACTTCTTTTGAACAACACTCATTTTATGCATCCCTCAAAATCTATCCCCATAAAACTTTCTTAACCTCAAGGTATGTTTGGTTAATCGCCCAAGCATACATATGAAAAAAATAACCTATAATAACTTGGCAAATTTTGCCTTATTTTTGAGTCTTCGATAAATTTGAGATTTTCTTCATGATATTTCTTGATCTTCATAGCTTTGTAGACTCTTATTTCCGAAACTTTTGCAACTTGGTTTTTTCTTTTCAACTTTTTCTCTTTTTTTTTCTTTTCTTTTTCTTTTTCACAATTTTTTTTAATTTTTTTTCTTTTCTCACTTTTTTTTACTCAAAAACTAAACATCCTAGAAATTCATATGCTTGAGCAAGGAAACATAACTTCAACCCTTATTGGTTAGTGTGTTAGTCTTATGTACAATGATACATAAGCTCTCTTAGATTCATTTCAGGTACACGATGCCAAATATATTGTAGCCCTCAAACTAAGCAAGATCGTATTTTTGTTCCATGATTTCACTAGGATATGGAAGCCTTAAATAACTATAACATATGTTGGCTCAAATAAACGTTGAAACACGCATTGGATCATCCCACACAACGCTAGCAGCCTAAATCTCAACATAACAATTTTTTTAACTAGATTCAATTTTAGATTATTGTTTCAAATCTTGCTTATAATTTTTTAGAATCCTAGTCATTCTTCAATTTTATTTTATTTTATTTTATTTTTTTAGAATGCTTGCTTTCCTAGATTCAATCCCCTACCTCACACTTAAATGATGCAATGTCCCCATTGCATACTTAAACAATTAAAGAATATATAAGTAAAAAGGAAGAATTGGAACTGACTTCCTTTGGGTAGTAGTGGCGAGATCGAATTCTGAAAGTGTGTGGAAAGCTTGGACTTATCGTATAATGGCTGGAAATAGTACTTTAGGACTCTTCTCATGTGAATGCAAATGTGCCAGCTTGAAATAAATCAAAGAACCAATCTTGAAAAATATGTTGAACTGCTGCTACGTCGTGCGAAAGCAACGCCACAACGTGGTATAGTGCTCAAAGTCGTATTAGTCGCGGATTTTAAAATTTCCACGACGTGATCTAAGTATGACATATCGTGGTTTAGTCAGATGTTGTCGCGATAAAATAAATTGCCACGAATTGGTGATGATGGTCACTTCGTGGTGTCTTCTTAGAGAATCCTTTAAGAACCAATGTAATGCATCTACTCTTCGAAATACGTAGGACCATTCCCAATCTTCTCTCCTAGTAAATATTCATCACAATTCTTTTCTCCTCATTATGTGGGAACCCCACACTTATTCAAAAACATGATCTCCAATGATGATATTAAAAAATAGCACAACTTGTTATCCATTAAGCCCCTTCACCGCTTCAAGTATCTTTAATTTTCACTACGAAATAAATTTAGAAAACTATAGAAACATATAATCAATTAGTTAAGCTAAAAGTAAAAACTAAAACCAAACTAAAGACGAAAAGAAATCAAAGGAAAAGAAAATGCAAAATCTAAAAATTGGTTGCCTCTCGAAAAACGCTTCTTTTTTAGGAGTCATGAGTCGGACTCCTTCTTACTCTACGTTGTTGCGGTTGGGAGTGGTATCTCCCTTTTCTTCTTTTTCTCCTCACATTTTCGCTTGTAAGCTTGAACCCTTGTATTGCATTCCTTTTTTGATTTCTCCTTCTTCTTTTTATTGGCACTTTCCTTATGTTAGGGTTTTACCCCTTTTCCTTACTTCTTTTCCTTGTTCATCTTCTTACCATCTTCCTTAGGACCTTCCTTGTTTACCTCCATCTTGACCATAGTTGGCACGTCTAAGTCCTCACCCATGCCTTCACCAATTATCTCCACTTCCTCATACAAATCTTCTTCTACTTTATCAATATTCTATTCTTCTAGAACCTTAGGTGTAGTAAAAGCGATCACTTCAAATGTCATGGGAATTAATGCTCTTGGTTTCGAACATTTGACTTGTTTATCATGAGGCTCCTCCCAAACCTTCAATTCCTCTTCCATCATATTCTCTATTTCAACAAGCTCACCAAGATCTTCTTCCATATCATCTGCCTTTGACACTTCATCTTTTGGTTTTTCATGATTCACTTTTGGACTCATCTCAAAGGTATTTGCTTCATCTTCCACACGAAGTATGAGCTTTTAGTCGTGGATAACAACTAATGCTCTTGCGGTACTTAAAAATGGTCTTCCTAAAATAACTGGAAGGCCTTCATCTTCCTTCATGTCGAGAACCACTAAGTTGATTGGAAAAAATAATTTTCCCACTTTCACTAGTAAGTCTTTAATGATTCCTCGAGGATATGTGGCCGAGTGATCTGCCTATCGAATGGTCATCCTTGTGTGTTGGAGCTTTGGTAATCCGTGATTTTGGTAGAAAGAGTGTGGCATGAGGTTAATTCTTGCCACCGAATCGGCTAAAGCATTAATATAAGTGGAGTTACCAAATTATCAAGGCAATGTGAGTTGACCTGGATCTCCCATCTTGATCGGTAATCCTTTGATAATCGCGACTGAACACAACTCATTAAGAACTATGTTGTGGCCTTTTACAACTCCTTTCTATTAGTCATAACATCTTTGCAAAGTTTAGAAGTTTAGCCATTGATTTGAGGAATGGGGCGTTAATCGAGAGTGGGAGCACTTGTTCCATAATTTTCCTTTCTTCGGGCTCCAGAGAATGTTTGATTTCTTGAGATGGGAATGGAAAAGGAGGCTTAAATGAATAAAGAAGAAAAAAAATTCATCCACTCGAGACCACGACGTGGTGATATCACCACGAGTGGTGAAGCATCAGAGTGCACTTCACTTTTTGAACTTTTTGCATTGGGATTCTCCTGTTCCAAACATGACTTTGACTATATTGTAGCTACTTCATATGTCATTATTGGCTCAGAATGAACCTCTTTTTTGGTGTACATCGCCATTACATGAAGTTTTGACTTTAAGTCTTGAGTTTTAAGTGGTAATCTTTCATTGACAAGTGTAGTAAGTTGCCTGAGTTGAGTCTCTATATTATTGATGGAATCTTGATGATTTCTCACATTACCATCAGTAGTATCATGTCTCTTTTCAGATGCTTCCATAAATCTATGAAGTACTGACTCAAAATCCATCTTCTTTTCGGGTGGTAGTTGCTCTTTTTGATAGAGGCCTCTATCAGTTTGTCTATACTTCTCATCTTTTTGCTTTTTTCACTCTTCATATGGAAACTATTGGGCTTCCTCTAATCTTCATCATACTTGTCACCACTTGAGTAGAATACTTGTGCCTTCTTATTCCTATTTTCATCCAAGTCACAATCCTTAGTTAAATATGGACCACTATAATTATCACAACCAACTCTTATCGCATGAAGGTATTGATCTAATTTTGTCATTCGCCTATCCATAGTATCGAGTTTAGCTATGATTTCCGCAAAGTTCTCATTCCCTCCACCTCCTTTTCCTCTAGTAACATCATCTCATGGGTTGTGGTACTCACGTGAGTGATTTGCAAATTCTTCAATCAACTCTTTGATACTTGTTGGCTCCTTATTCTTCATTCTCCCTTGCGAGTCAAGAAATTGTCTAGTTGTGACATTCACTTCATCATAGAAGATGGAAACTTCTCGTAGAACATTAAGATCATGTTGAGGGAAACTTCTAAGCAAGCCCTTGTACCTCTCCCATGCTTCATACAATGCTTCTCCAACCTCTAGTTAAAAATTATCAATCTTTTTCTGTCACTTTGAAATCGTGGAAGGTGGACTAAATTTCTCAATCAAAGCATCAAGAAGAGTTGCCCATGTAGTAATGGATCCGGGTGCTAGAGACTATAACCAAATCTTGGCTTCACCGGTAAAAGTCACCGAAAGCATCCTTAATAACATAGATTCGTTTGGCACATTGGGAACATGAAGGTAGTTTGCAATGTCTTTGAACTCATCAATGTGCTTGAAAGCTTCTTCATACTCTTTCCAGGCGAAAGGTATGTCCTTGAGCATGGATAGAATGTGCCCTTTTAGCTTGAAACTTCTCTCGGCTGGTATCTCGGGTGGAACAAGACCTAGTCCATGTTCTTCACGCATCCTTTTCTTGTATTCTCCCATTTCCATTCTCTTGATATCCTCCATCTCTTCAACCTCGCTTTTTACCTCTTCCTCATTTGAACTTTCTTTGGCAGATGATTTTGGTTCATATCCTGCTTCCTTCTTACTTGGAGTCTTCTCAAAAAGTTGGAATTTGTCGGATTTGAAAGTATTGCTCGATTCACCTTTCTTTTCTTTCTTTTTGTGGAAAGTGGATTTTGGGTCTTCTAGCGGAGGAGAAATTGGAGTTTAAGATCCTCGGGTCATAAATCACTGAAACAAAAACAAAAACAAAACGAAAAAACACGTAAAAGGAACAAAAATCAATAAACTAATAAATTAACTGAAGCGAGACCACCACGTGGTGAAGATAACCACGACGTGGTTGCGTCTCAGAGCAAAAAGACAAAATTAACTAATTGCAGATAAGTAACTTTTTGCAGTTTTTACACCACAAAAAGGATCGAATAACTAAAAGCAATTAAACCAAAAAAACAAATAAGTCATTCCCAGATAACGATGCCAAAAACTTGATGTGCACAAAAGTACATACTACTCTTAAATTTATAACCTAACAAAATATTACTAACTATGCAACTATAGATAGTGTACCCAGTCAGATTATAGTATAACTTAAGTTAGTCGGGTGTCGATCACAGGGGAACAAAACTCAATTAAATAAATTAACTACTTTTAATTAAACTATGAAACAAACTATGATTTTGGGGTATTTACTATTTTTCAAGATCAGAATAACTTAATATTACCTAACAAGTAAGCAACCAACAAAAACAAAGTAACTTCAAGAATTAAAAGAATACTTTTGCCTTGATCTGATTTCACTTTCTCGTACGGTTGATTTCTAATGGATAGATTATAATGATTACCTATTATCTAGTTATTATGATCAAATATCTAGGCTTACCAATTTATGAATGGAAAAGTAATGATCATGCATAATTTTAACACCAAATTGATAATAGAAAAATTGGACTATGAATGATATTTGCTACTCTCTATGATCAATTCAAGCACCCAAGCACCAATTAAGACTAATTATGCTCTACAAGACAACTAAAGATACTAGCTTTAATTACTTAAATTAAGATGTGATTAATCCTATCTCTAACTCTTTAATGAACATAAATAATTAGAATATAGATGTTGGATTAGGTGTCTAAGATCATAACTATAATTAGTATATACTTGAATTGATAGTAGCACAGTCCTTTTGGGTTGCCCTCAAACCTAGCAATTGAATAGGAGAGCTTTTATAGAGAAAGAGAGAGACTAATTTATTAATATATTATATGATTAAAAAATTAATTGGAAATCAAAATAAATAGTTTGTTAATATATTATGAGAATAATATATTAATTGGAAATAGTATTATTTAATTAATAATTAATCAGAAGTTAATTTGAATTAATTTGATTAATTAAAAGTGAAGGTTCTGTTTGGTTATTTATTGAAAGTTGAGGAAAGGAGCCCATGGACCTCATTAGATGAGGTGGAAGAAAATCACTTGGGTAAGACCAAGGAATTTCGTCCAAGCCCTTGTATAAGGAAGGGAATTGGCTGCTTGGTCACCAAGCAAAGGGATTAGGGTTTCCTCCTTAAACCCTATCTTTGGCAGCAAGCTATCATAGCAATATAAAGGCCACCCTAGCCCCATATTTCATCCATGCCTTCCCTCTAAGAGCCTTGTATGAAATCTTGTATCTCTTCTCCTTTCTCTAGTTTTCCTCTTGCTAGTCTGGGTGTGATTGCATTAAAGGCACGACACTTGTGGTGCTTGCTTCCAAAGGATCAACAAGAAGGTTTCTTTGTTATTTACAACAATAACAATCAACGTATGTAATCCTTAACCCTATTATGGTATTTTTGAAAATAACCAAGTGTTCTTAGGGTTTCCTTTTGATGTTCATAGTTATAGATTCAATAGAGAAAACATAGATCCGACTTAGGGTTGCATGCACACTTAAGTGTTTAAGTTTATTTGTTTTTCATGAAACCCATCAGTGGTATAAGAGCATCAGGTTTGTTTTCTAGTGAATGGTTATAATTGTTGAATTGATCAAATTAGGGTTTATGACAATTAAACCCTAAGAGGCTTGAATTTTGAAATTGGTGGAGGGTTTCTTCCTCTCTAAGTTTCGAAATTTAGGAAGGGATTTGAAACCCTTTCCTTACTCCCCAAGTTTTCGAATTGGAGGGGGTTTCCTTACCCCTTAATATTTTGAAAATAATGTAAGGATTGAAATCCATACCTTCCTCCCCAAGTCATTAGTTTTTGAAAATTGGTAAGTGTTAATAGGGTTTTCTTATTTTTGGTAATTATCAGTTTATCTATTTAAATAGGAAAATTATAAAATCGGATAAATCCATGCCCATATTTTTGAAAATTAGGGGTGTGGATTAAGATTAACTTAATTGTTTAATTTAATTGGATAATTCTTATATGATTTAATATAATTAATTAATGTTTAATTAATAGATAATTATTAAATCATTTGGTTTAATTTTAAAATTAAAATTATTTTTCGAAATTTAATATTTAAACCTAGTATTTTAAAATGTTTTAAAATACACGTTATACTATGCATATATAACTAAAAGTTTAATATGTTGAGAGAAAAACTTGAGACACACTTGAACAAACGTTAGAACAAGTATAGTTGCGGAATAGTTTATCTCAAAGGATGTAAAAGCTCAACAATAATATTAATAAGTTAAAGAGTTAGATAGTTAGAGAGTTAGTTGCGGAAATGTAAGGAAATATAAATGACAGCAGGTGTTATATCAAGTATACACATAAGTTGATTCTTAACAAGGAATGGATTCAGACCAATGTTAGTAAGTGAGATCAAACTTAGTGATTAAGTCACGAATGACTTGCTCCGAAGAGAAATAATATTCAGTTGTATTCAAGTGAACTTTGAGAGTAAGAAAAAGAGAGTATAAGATGCGTAATCAGATAGAAGTAAGAGATGTAATTGATAGCATAGAAGTTGTGAAGGTTGTATTGAATAAGAAAGATTGAGCTCTATATATAGAGACTCAAGAATTACATTGGATCAATTCTCTAAGCGTAGCCATGCAAGGCATACTGGACAATAGAGAGTACTACAACAAAAGTAGATAAAGAGTTAAACTAAGTAAACTAGTAAGTAAAGACACTGCGGTCGATGATGACTTCGGATGAGGTTGCTGATGAAGGTTGACTGCGGATCTTCAATGGCTGCGGTAGAGAAAGTTCAAGAGGGTCACTTTTATGATTCAATAATTTCCCCCTAAGTGACCTCTTTAACTTCTCTTCAGTTATCAAGTTTTAGGAACTTGATGAGAATCCACCAAAACTTTCTGATATTCTCCAACCAGGTGATCCTTCTTAAAATTTCGAACTTGACTTCGGCAGTCGTGTGTTTTGATCTTTCAACTGCGGTTCGACAAATTTCAAGTTGCTTCCTTGTGACACGATTCATGGCAGTCATGGGAATGAAATATTTGATTTTATCGACTTTTATTTTGAAGATGACTCCAAGTTCTGGGAAGTTTGTTGCACCTAGGGATCTCTCTTGATAACCTTCAGTAGGCATTGGTGCAGGGTCAAGTGGTGGAAGATCAAACTTTTTGGCAATAATAGGGTAAATGTCTGCATCAATCTTTGCGAAGTCACAGACGGTTTCCCTCAGAAATGTGCTTGCCCTTTCAAGTGCTATCTTCATCTTTGGATACTTTTCGCTTTTGTTTTGGAACACCTTAGCTATCAGGAAGACTTCTTCTGGATTCATACATGGGAAGTCAGCTTGGGTGCGGACGTAGTCCTGATTCCTTCTTGTAAAAGTATACTAAATGAAGTCAGCTTTCATGAATTTCCGGGGCTTAAAGTTCTTGATTGCGGATGGTCTATCATTAGACCAGATTTTCTCTATGGAAGAAGCATGTTTGGCATAGAATCGATTGAGTCTTTCGAATTCCATGGGTAGTCTCTTATGATCAGGTAGGCTACGGTCAAACTGCTCAAATACAGTGAAGTATTTAGCATTTGGGGAGATTGGAACATCCCAGTAACTGTCAGAAGGGGGTTCAGCATAAGTAAGGTAGGGTTTATAGTCATCATCCAGCAGTATTCAGTGGGGATTGATCCAGGAATTGACTAAGGATTCATCCATGGTGATGTCGAGTCCGTTTTCTCTCCAGATGAGTTCAGCAAATTTGGTTGCTTTCCAATCTTATTTCTTCTGTTTCGTTGCGGGAGAGTCATTGGAGTGTTCGGATGACATGTTGGATGCTAGATTCTTGAAGTGGGGAGGAGTCTCCGGTCGCTCAGGAGAAGATTCTTGAGTGATTTTTTGTTGCGGTGGAGACTGATGTTGCGGTGGTGTCTAATGACTTGGATTCTTGTGAGGAGATGATTGCGGAGAGGGAATTTTTTCATTGATGACAGGGGGGATTCTGTGTTGTGAGACACTGTTTGAATGATGGTCTTCATCACTTCCCCCTCTTGAGGAATGCAAACCGGAGCATCCTCAAGCCATTGCTTAAGACCATCGACTTTGGCACACACCTCCTGGAATTGAGCTTTGAGTGCATCAGCCAGTTGCTTATTGTCTGGGATGGCGGTGTTGAAGAGCAGTCGATGTATCTCCTTGGTAAGTTTAAGAATCTCTGGACCATGAAAATTTGAAGACAGGGAGCGTTGAAGTCTATTGATGGTAGATTGAAGAACCGAGATGGTGGACTCATAGGCAGTGTGAGTTTCAGCTATCAGCTTCCGTGAGTGAGTTGACTGGTCCGCAATGGCTGTTTGTAAATCTGCCTTGATTGCGGATACCTCAGAGATGAGGCGCTCCGCAGCAGCCATAAACTGCTTATGATCAGCCTGGTGACTTGTGTCCAAAGAACGAATCCCCATTTCAACTTTCAGAGAAATTCGCTCAGCAGCCAGTCGTTCACGGGTTTCCAGTCTTTCGATTCTTTCAATTAAGGACTGCGGTCCTGGAATGTCTTCAGGTTATGGTTGAGTGGGCTTAACCGCAGCAAGAATCTGATCTACTTTGGCTTGTAGACTCAGAAATTCTTTTCTGGACACAACGATCTTCTTTTTCTTCTTTTTCTCTTTCAGCTTGGAGGTTGAGTGTTAAGAGCCACTCGAATCTTCTTCCTCATCAAACATCATTAAATCATCATCAGAAGGGTTAGGCTGATTTACCTCATTGAGATCAAAGTCATCGAATCCGAAGGTAGGAGCGGAGCTAACTTCTATTGCGGTGCCATCGTCTTGAGATTCTCTAACAGTTGGAGTTGGAACTGGAGGGAGTTTAGATGTACCTTCACCACCACGAGTGGACTGAGCATTGCGGATGGTCTCCGCCATTGTGGACATCCACTCTTGTACTTTCAGAATGGTGGCTACGGTATTGGCGTTATTGATGGCGTCCGCCCAATACTTGGCTACGGATTGAATCTCCTGTTGTTTCTGTTGAAGTTGCTTGATTTGCTGGTCCTTCCTTGCTTGAAATGCCCTACGGAAAGCGGAATATTTCTTGATGTCTGATTCAGAGACCGGATTGTAGTGTAACCATGAATCATTTGATTCGTCACTGTCAAATCCTTGAAATCGCACCGAGGTGTCCCTCGGGTCCACGGATCCTTGCACAATGGTGCTCACCGAGCCTAAACCACCTATAAAAGATGTAAGTAGAGTAGGATTTCCTGAGCTTCCTCGGTCTCCTTGAACCGTGGTCAAGTCTGGCCTCGGCTCAGTTCTAGCAAGGGCGGAAGAATTGCCCTGCGGTTGGGAAGGTGTTTGCAGTGTTTGGGTTACAGACAAAAGGATGGAGTACAACTCCTCTGCGGAAAAGAAATGTAGACGGGAAGCCTTGGAGACCTTAGGGCGACAACCAGTTCCATCCCCTTGGGAGTGAGCTGGGGGTGAGTCTCCACGTTCAGTTGAAAAAGACACACTTTCTATGTCTGAGTGGAATTCGATGGTGTTATTGAATGGGTCTTCGGCCACCCCAAGGACCACCAGAGCCTTTAGAGAGGCTGCGGCATCAGTCCGGTCACGCATTTGGTCTGTGGGATTGGTCTTTCTTTTCTTGAGGATAGAGATGGGTTGTGCATCCTCATCAGAATCACTCATAGAGGGAGAGGGAGATCGATTTGATTCGTCATCTGAGGACACAGTTTGTTTCCGTTTCTTTGATGGTTCAGTTTGTTTGGGAGCATCTTTCTTCTTTGGGGTTCCATGTTTCTTGGTGACGTTGCGGGGGCCTTGGTGGACTGAGGCTAACTTCTTGCGTTTTTTTGATAAAGACAAGTTGGATAGAGTGGTGGAGGATGGGACTGCGGTACTACCAGGGATGGTGAGTGCGGATGTGTTTTGTTTTGGTAGAGGCGGGGTAGGAAGGTATGGGTCAATACCTTCCGTAGCCTCTATATGGTCTGTGACATCAGTGGTTTTAAGTCCAAGGGTAGATAGAATGTGGACTGGTAGCCATCTAATAGGTCCAAAAACAGATTGATCCGTATGGGGATTGTACCTTTTAAGATCTTTGGTGATGAAGAGGTTGATATCGTTGCCCATGCTAAGTCCTGCATCCGCATGAAGATCTAAAATGCATAGAGACCAGAATCTAGCAAAAGTGAGCTCAGTAGGGTTTTCTCTTGGACTTTCCTTGGGAATGTACTGCAAGAAGTCATCCCACAATATCTGACCGTAGTTGACATCATGGCCAGTGAAAATACTCCACACTAACTCCAGTAGCTTGAGACCCATGTTATCAGTGCCTCCGGTTCTGCCTGACAGGATACGGATCACGAAGTGGCAAACGAACTGCCACACCGCAGGCAACTGATTTTTCTTGAATTCGCCTATGCCTTTGATCTTCTTTTGGTAACCCATTTGGTAGAGTGCAGAAAGAATGTCCGCCATGCTTGGAGTGAAGACCTTGGTTGAAGGATGAACTAACAGGTTGATGGCATTGAGGAATTTTTCTTTGGTCAGAATAACCAAAGAATCGTTCACCAGTTTCAGATGCACTTCTTGAAGATTTTCGAGGGGTCGATATGCAGAGAAGGCACATTTGAAGAGGGTTGAAAGAGGAACCACATCTGTGAAGGAATCAAATGGACCAAACAGTGGGTGATTGGACAGGAACTTGATCATCAACTTGATCGGAGCATTGTAAGAGGAATGCTCTTCGAACACAGCCCTAAAATTACTTGAATCAATCATTGGCATTTGGTTCCTTGAAGCGGAGTCTGAACCAGTTGGGTTTGCTGAGGCAGATGCCTTGGAATGTTTCTTCGAGATGCCGGATTTCACCATTTTTGAGAGTTGAAGAAACTTGCAGGAAGACAGAATGAAGGAGAAGAAGTTCGTCGATTTTTCAGAAAGCATAAAAGTTTCTTGGGGAAGAAGAAGGGGGTTTTATAGGGGCGGATTTGAAACAGTTATTGTTTTTACCCTAAGTGAAATTGGATAAGGTAAAAACGTTTGGGTTATTTTCTTTTGATTAGGAGGAATAATCTCAACCACAGATTAGAAAAAGGTTTAATTTATTTTTTTGAGATTTCTAAAAGGGGTTGGCATTTAATGAAATGTCAGTCCCTAGACATCACGTCTAAAGAACGTGTGGTGAGGGGGGGGGGGGTTTAATCCGTTGTATAAAAGGGAAGATGTAACGGATTTGATGTTTTGGGGTAATAGGAAGAGACAGTTAAAAAGGGATTTTTTTATGGAAAATCGTTCTTTTTGTCATCATACCTAAAATAGGTCTGACACAAGGGTTATTCAAAAAGTGGAAATGGGACAGTGATATGTTACACAAGGAATGTTTTTTGAATGTTTTTCTTATTTAATGAAGGATCATTAAATATCACATCATGTTTCAAGAATTTATGAAACAGTTGAGAAATCAATCAATGTGATTGCGGATTGAGACTTCATTGCGGATGGATCTTTTGTCATTGCGGATGGATAGTTGGATGACTGCAGTAGAAGAACTGAGGAGAACACTTGACCAAAAAATTAGTAACAACAAACAATTAGGACCATTGAAAGATTGATATGATATATAGTTGCTGTACATAGAGTATACTGCGGTACACAGGATATACCAAAACTATCTAACATAAATAACTTCAATTAGGACCGCAACAGAGACCAAGGATGGTCTGTGGTACCTATCAATTCAAAAAGAATTGTGGGTCCGGATTCATCATTCCTAACATTTGTAAGAAACTGTTGAGTTTTGTAGAGTCAAGTGCCTTTGTGAATACATCAGCAATCTCTTCATGAGTATTGACAAAAATTAGTTCAATGTTACCTTTCCGGATGTGGTCTTTGATGAAGTGATACCGTAGTTCAATATGCTTTGTCTTAGAGTGCTGAATTGGATTGTGAGAAATCACTATAGCACTATCAGAGTCACAATAAATTGGTATCCGCAGCATTCTGTATCCGTAGTCCATAAGTTGTGTTTTCATCCATAAGACTTGTGAACAACAGCTGGCTGCGGCCACATATTCAGCTTCTGCGGTAGACAGTGATACACAATTTTGTTTTCTTGATGACCAGCTGACGAGTCTTCCACCCAGAAATTGACATCCACCGGAGGTGCTTTTTCGATCTAGTCTGCATCTGGCATGATCAGCATCAGTAAATGCTTGTAGGCTGAAGTCATTCCCTGCGGGGTACCATAAACCAAGAGTCTTGCTACCCTTTAAGTATCTTAGAATCTGCTTGGCTGCGGTCATGTGTGACATTTTTGGATCAGCCTGGTATCTTGCGCATACACATGTTGCAAAGACAATGTCTGGTCGGCTTGCGGTGAGGTACATCAATGAGCCAATTATACCTCTATAAGTCTTGTGATCCACTGATTCGTCTGAGGGATCAGCAGATATCTTATATCCGAAGGCCATGGGGACCTTAGCCGAAGAACAGTTGTCCATTGAATATTTCTTTAACAATTCAGTGGTGTATTTCTCCTGATGGATGAATATCCCTTGAGGGAATTGTTTCACTTGAAGTCCTAGAAAGAAGTTAATCTCTCTATTCATGCTCATTTGGAACTTGTTGGTCATGAGCTTAGCAAATTCATCCACCATTTCTTGATCAGTTGATCCGAAGATGATATCATCCACATATATTTGTACAAGCATAAGGTGATTACCATTTGCTTTTCTAAATAAAGTGGGATCAATCACTCCTCTTTTGTATCCGAACGAGACAAGAAATTCAGATAGAGTCTCGTACCACGCTCTTGGGGCTTGCTTTAGACCGTAGACTGCTTTTTCAAGCTTGTAGCAGTAGTCTCGGAATTCAAGACTTTCAAAGCCCGGAGGTTGCTGAAGATAAACCTCCTCTTTTAATTCACCGTTGAGAAAAGCACTTTTCACATCCATTTGGTAAACCTTGATGTTCTTGTGAGCTGCGTATGCTAAGAAGATTCGGATGGCTTCCATTCGTGCCACCGAAGCATACGTTTCATCATAGTCAATACCTTTAAGTTGACTATATCCCTTGGCAACTAGCCTTGCCTTGTTTCTGACGACCGCACCGGATTCATCCAACTTATTCTTGTACACCCATCTAGTACCGACAATAGTGTGACCTTGCGGCTTCAGAACGAGCTGCCATACTTTGTTTCTTTTGAATTCTTCTAGCTCTTCTTGCATTGTGGATATCCAGTTTGGTTCTAGTAATGCTTCTTTGATCGTTCGGGGCTCGACCGAGGACATAAACGCTGTGTAGTGATAGTGATCAGATAAATCCTTGGAAGATCGAGTCTGGATACGTGCGGATGGGTTGCCGATGATTTGACCTGGTGGGTGGTCCTTCGTCCATACGTGTAGACGAGGTTGCAGATGATCAACAACTGCGGTAGAGGGATTGTCTTCAATATCGGAAGACTCTGCGGTTGGAGATGGCAGTTCCCCTTGGACTTGAGAACATCCTGCTAAATTGTCTTGAACTGGAAAAGTGGGATCAGAGTTTTCTTGGGCAGATGGTGAAGGTTCCCCCTGGATTGCAGACGGGAGTTCCCCTTGAACCTGAGAAGGTTCCCCCTGGATTGCGGATGGGAGTGTGATAATCCTTGAGTCTGTTCTTGTGTCAATGTTCTCTATGTTTTCATCATCCGAGTCCGAAGAAACGTTTGATGGTTGAAATACTTTGTGGATAGGGATTGGAGCTGCATCTTCTAGTACTGGAACCTCGATGGTTTTTGTATGGTCCAGAGTTGAGATTTCCCCCTCAACCGGCGAGGTGGAAGTATTTAGTGATACCTCATCGAACGGTGTAGGACCAGATACGTCAGCATGCTGCTGTAGAGCTTCTGGGGACACAAGAACTTCAGATAACTTGGCTGTTTCTACAGGTTCGAAGAGATCACATAGTTTACTTCAACTAGGTTTAGTGGACCCGAAAAAGCAGGAATATCACTTTCTAGAATTGTTGTGGTTTCGGTTAATGGAGCGGTGTTGCGGATGTGATAGCCATCAAATTTCACATCGAAGCTTTCAATTATTAGCCTTGTGCGTCTAATGAGAACCCTATAAGCAACTTTGTTTGTGGAGTAGCCAAGGAAGATGCCTTCATCAGACTTCGATGCAAATTTATTAAGGTGGTCTCTGTTGTTGATTACGAAACATCTACACCCAAAGATATGGAAGAATCGGACATTTGGCTTGCTGTTGTTAAGGCCCTCATATGGTGTTTTGCTGAGACGTTTGCACACAATGCTTCAGTTCTGTACAAAGCAAGCTCTGGCCACTGCTTCGGCCCAGAATTAGAGAGGAAGGTGTGCGAAGTTGAGCATAGATCTCGCTGCTTCTACTAGAGTGCAGTTCCTTCGCTCTACTACCCCATTTTTTTGCGGTGTGTAGGGAGCTGAGAAGTTGTGAGTGATGCCCTTTGAGACCAAGAAACTATTTAGGAGATGGTTAGTAAACTCGGTTCCATTATCACTTCGGATGCGTCATATTGGTAATTTGATCTGAAGTTCAATTTCCTTGATGAAATTGATCAATATCTGCGGAGTTTCTGATTTGAGTCTTAAGAAAGAGACCCATGTGAACTGTATGAAGTCATCAACTATAACCAGTATGTATTTCTTGTGATGAAGACTGGCTACGGTAGATGTACCGCAGAGATCAATGTGCAAGAGTTCCAGTGGTTCAGAAATTGAGGAGTCAATCACCATGGGGTGACTTGCTTTGGATTGCTTTCCACATTCACATGCAGGACATAGAGTATCATTGTTGAACTTGAGGTTGGAAGACCTCTGACTAGTTCTCCGGTGACCAAATTGTTGATGTATCTGAAGTTGAGATGAGCTAGCTTGCGGTGCCATAGCCAGCTGACTTCGGATACAACTTTGGATAGGAAGCATAACTGCGGTTTGCCTATGATCAGAGACACGTCCAGAGGATACATAGTACCTTCGGATCGGGACTTAATCAGACACGTGCTCCTATCGCTTGTCATTACATAGCAAAATTGGTCATCAAATTCAACTCGATGGCCTGCCTTACATAGTTGGCCAACACTGATGAGATTGTGTTTAAGGCTTTCTACATAAGCAACCTTTTGAATAGAGAAGTTTCCCGTAGTAAGAACACCATAACCTCAGATTATCCCATTTGCATTGTTGCCAAATGTGACATTTCCACCGTTGCAAATTGGCCTGAAATCCCGAAGGTATTCTAACCTTCCGGTCATGTGCAAGGAGCAGGCACTATCGATTAACCATTCTTCTTCTTGTTCCTCCTTGCACAAGGCCTGAGAATTACACGGTTAGTTTAGGCATCCAAACTAGTTTGGAGCCTGGGACAAAATATGAGTTTCTGAATGATGCATGAACTGAGGTTGTAGGGACTGGTTTCGTGTCAACTTTTAATCCTAGTCCTGGGTGTTTGTGAGTTTTTGGAGTGTTGTGATTTTTAGAAAAGTTACGAGGTTTCTGAAAGGAACCAGATTTGACATGAGATGAACCATTTTGACAACTACATTGACATTGACATGCTGAGATTTTGTCTTTTGCTCTGACATTTTGTTTGGTCAGCGGTCTAAATGATGAGGTAGACTTGTAACCGGTCCGAGGTTGGTAAGATCTGACATTGGTGCTGTTGGAATTTGAAAAAGTTTGTTTCGAAAAAGGTTTAGCACGTGTAGATTTTTTGGACCTTTTTGTTGGGTTTGGTAAAATACCCTTCCACTTGTTAAAATTTTGATGTGATTTCAAAAGTGTTGGAGTGGGTAAGATACCCTTCCATTTTGGATCATCTGAGGAATAGATTTGAAAACCATTGCTTCAAAAAGACTTTACTTTCTTTTGGGTTGTGTCAGATGAGTTTGGAATGACTGTTGAAACTGTACATTCTTTTTGTATGTTTTCTTGATGGGAGAGTTTTTTGAAAAATAGTGTGAGAAAACAAACTTTTGTGGACTCTTAGATTTTGGAAATCTGATATGTCTTTTTTTTTTAGAAAAGATTTGTCGATTTGTGCCTCGGGATCGGATTTCCTCTTTGAAAGCCTTTTAAGCTAAGGTTTTTGGAGAACCGCAATCATTGGTGTTCAACTGCGGTTTTTGGAATCCTTTGAAAATTTTTGAAAACGAGGACTAGATTCATCCGAACTGGAAGATTCAGGGTTTTGAGAGCATTGACCCACTTCAAAGTTTTCTATGGGTAATTCATGATGAATTGGTTGAAGAGTCACAAAGCTTTTTATTGAGGACTGCGGTAAGGATGATTTGACTACCGCAGAGTAAGACTGAGTTGGGACTATAATGGGACTTTTGTGGGACTTATGAGGCTCATGACTACAGTGAGAGACACTGCGGTCTGAGGGCAGTGATGGGAAGTCCTGTGAGACTTCGGGACTCTCTATGACAATTTCTTCATCAACAACTGATGAAGTCTAAGAATTTGGATACATTGTGCCACAGATAGGACTTTGATCACTTGTGTGACCCGAAACCTCAGGCACAATTTCCTCGATGACACAGTTATTACTTAGATTATGAAGTCTACCGAAGTGTGTTCTGATGTCTTCGGGAAAAGTTTTGTCATTGACTGGGAAATGAAATTCTCGGTCCGGAGGGACATACATTCGATCTTTGTTAAACCGGGGTGAGGAATCCTTTGCGGTAGGATATCCATTGGACCAACCCCAATTGTATGTATTGTCCACAGTTCCATTATTCACCAAATTTTCAATATCTTCACTTTCATTGAACAGTTTTTCTATTAATAGATTTAAGCGTATAATCTCACTCTGAGCTAAATCTCTTTGGTTCAAAGCTATCTCTAGTTGTGTTTCACTCAACATTCTTGCATCTTTTTCTAACTCTAAGTCCTTTTCTAACATAGCCAATTTTGAGTCTTTTGTTGTCTAGTCGTCCTCTTACATGAAACATCTCTTGGGATGCTATGTTCTTCTCATCTAATGCTTTGTTATAGTCTGTAAGGACGGCAGCACATGTGTCATTAAGATTGTCTATGAAGGGTTGACAGTCATGCATGCTATAGTTTAGAGTTTGAATCATGAGTTTTACCTGTTCGATGATGCTTAGAGTTCCATCCTTTGCCATGTAGCAGTAGTTCTTTTCCAGCTTTGTAGACCCATCATCATCCGCAGTTGCCAGCATGCAGATTTTGCCTTTTCCTTTGACATTGCTGATGGCTTCTTCTTCATCTCCGGATGACCAAACTTGATGGTCTCTTTTGACATGGGCTACGTATGCCCTAGCCTTTTCCTTTTCTTCCAATTCTTGAGCGATTCGAAGGTAGAATGCTCTGTCTTTCACTACATTTGCCTTACAATCTTTTGCAAAATGATTCTCTTTGTTGCACTTGTGACAAATCACAACATCACTTTTGTCTTCTGAGGGAGTACCGGAGTCAGTGGTTTGGATGGACTGCGGTGCCTCCTTTGGTTGAGTATTTTGATATTGCGGTGGTGGATGAGAACTTTTGGGATATCGAGAGTGATTATTCTGCGGGTTGAAGTTACGGTTGAATGAAGGTTTGTTGAACTGCTGATTCTTACGGAAAGAAGGAGGTGGTAGTCGGTTGAACTGTTGACTAACAAGAGCAATAGCCTTCTGAAATTCTTCTTCATCATCATACTCTGAGTCGGCTTCGTATGACTACGAGTAGTGTCATACGAGGGAGAGTATGATTGATTATGTGGAGCTTGTGCTATAAGAGCAAGCGGTCCTCCGAAGTCAGCACAGTCTTTGAGTACGGTGGATTCTTGTGCTTGCAGTTCCCCATAGAACTTGTAGAGAGACAAAGAATGAATCTTTCTATCCCCTTGAACTATCATCTTAGCAGTAGTCCAATGTCTTCCCAAACCATTGAGAAACTGAAGGTTTGTTTCATGGTTACTGCGGATGGTGCCCGCATTTGACAACTTGGTGACTATCAGGTTGAACCTTTTGAAGGAGTCTTCTAAACTTTCGCCAGTATGAGCTTTGAAATTGTTGAACTCATTGAGTGAAGTTGTGAGCTTCTTGTCTTGAGCTTGTTCTGAGCCTTCATACAAATTCTTGAGAACTTCCCAGATCTCTTTTGCTGATTTGCAGTTTATGATGATGTCGAAGTTGTCAGGAGCAACTCCACAAGAGATTTCATAAAAAGCAACAGCATCATTTTCCATTTTATGAATATCATCTTCAGTGGGACGGTTCATGACTGGTTGACCTCCTCCTATTCTGGTTGTGGCGCCGTCAGTTTGAGCTGGTGTAAGAACAGGGACATGTGGTCCTTCTTCTACGTACCGCCATACATCTCTACCAAGTCTTCTTAAGTATCTTTCCATTCTCTGAGACCAGTGATGATATTCATTTGTCACCAATATTGGGGTTCGGTTTGAACCACCAATACTGTTGGAAACATTCAGAGATAACGCTTGTGCCATTTTTCCTTGTTTTTGTTTTAAGTTTTTTTTAAGAAATGAGCTTCAGTGGTATAGAAGGCCTTTTGAAAATCAGAGTTTTGTTTTTCAACAAGCAACCACTATGGCTCTGATACCAATTGTTGAGAGAAAAACTTGAGACACACTTGAAAAAACGTTAGAACAAGTATAGTTGCGGAATAGTTTATCTCAAAGGATCTAAAAGCTCAACAATAATATTAATAAGTTAAAGAGTTAGATAGTTAGAGAGTTAGTTGCGGAAATGTAAGGAAATATAAATGACAGCAGGTGTTATATCAAGTATACACATAAGTTGATTCTTAACAAGGAATGCATTCAGACCAATGTTAGTAAGTGAGATCAAACTTAGTGATTAAGTCACGAATGACTTGCTCCGAAGAGAAATAATATTCAGTTGTATTCAAGTGAACTTTGAGAGTAAAAAGAAGAGAGTATAAGATGCATAATCAGATAGAAGTAAGAGATGTAATTGATAGCATAGAAGTTGTGGAGGTTGTATTGAATAAGAAAGATTGAGCTCTATATATAGAGACTCAAGAATTACATTGGATCAATTCTCTAAGCGTAGCCATGTAAGGCATACTAGACAATAGAGAGTACTACAACAAAAGTAGGTAAAGAGTTAAACTAAGTAAACTAGTAAGTAAAGACACTGCAGTTGATGATGACTTCGGATGAGGTTGCTGATGAAGGTTGACTGCGGATCTTCAATGGTTGCAGTAGAGAAAGTTCAAGAGGGTCACTTTTATGATTCAACTTAATATATATTATATGTATAAGAATAGTCAGCCGAACTGCTAGTACGCCTCATTCACGAAGCCAATCCATAAGGGGGTATAAGGAAACTGCCTATAAAATGGTAGTTGAATGGTTGTCCACTCTCACCCACCGCTTCCTTGATTGGTAGAGGGTCGTTAGCCGGACGGGTTTGATAGGACATAATCTCATTAATAAGTATAATGATATAAAGTAACTAAACTATTTTCTAAAATCCCTTGGATATGGTGTTATTTCATCTATAGCTTCTGTGGAAGGTAAAAAGTCTTCACCTTGCTCATTATTGTGATTAGATCTTGTTTTTATCGAGTTTTAGGGCTTTTTCCATCTTTCCTTGAGACTTTGAGTGTGTTGAGCTTACCAAGAGATTGAGACTTTAGATTTGGACCTTGTGAGGTCCCTAGAGTCCAAAGGTCCCAGATTTATTCAACTATAGAGGAGCTTTTATGCTTAAGAACCTAAATGGAGCTTGTTTTGGCATTTCAAGCCCTAAGTGCCATGCATGGACGTAAAGATTGTAGCTTTACGTGGTATCTCAGACTTGGGAGGCTAGATCTAGAGTTTGGGGTTATGAATCTACCTTAAAACATCTGAATGAGAACATAGACTGAAGGGACTCGTCGAGTCGGTGTGCTGACTCGATGAGTCGGCTAGGGATTTTCCCCGATGAGTCTGGACAAGAGTAACTCGGCGAGTTGATGAGACAACTCGACGAGTTAAGTTGGATTTCCGCGACATCTGAAGAAATGAGGGAACTCGTCGAGTTACATAGATGTACTCGACGAGTTTGGGTTAACATGGACTATTGACTCAGGTGTTGACTTTTAGGGTTTGGTCAAAACAGGGATTATGGAGACCATGGAGGGGTAGAATGGTCTTTTACCCATTCCAAGAGTTAGAAAGAGAGAATAGCCTTTGGTTTATTGAGTGTTGTGATTAGAATGTTAATTAGAGATATTTATTGTAACGCCCCGTTCTTGGTACACAATTATTTAATTATTCAAGTATTTATTTTGAGCTACTCGACGAGTTGGTAGACCTAACTCGTCGAGTAGATGCCAGAAAGGACGCGGATTCTAAAGAGTCTACTCGGCGAGTCCAAGAATGGAATCGACGAGTAGGTCTGCCAGGAGGAAACCCTATTTTTGGGGTTTTGCACCCTATTTAAACCACTTAAACCCCCTTTGGGTCTCCCTTACCAGCCTCACTGTCCTCCAGAAACCCTAATTCGATTGAGAGCTTATCCCTTGAGTTTTGAGTGTGTTTTTAGGGTTATTGAAGATAGTTGGCAAAGCTTGGAGCTAGCAAGTTGTGGAAGAGGAACAAGATCCAGAAGCTAATCCATCTTTGGAAGCCTTTTGAGGTAAAAAGCCCCTTGCTTGATCACCCATAGCTTAGATCTCTTTGTATGTTGATTTATGGGTCTTTTTACCCCTTTTGAGAAGGATAAGTTGGTTTCCATGGGTTGTATGCAAAGAAATCCATTTTTCCTATAGTATTTAACCTCTAGAGTCATAAAAGGAGTCTTGAATCCGTTTCCAACCAAGCCTTAGTCATATTCATGGAAGTAGATTGCTATAACTTGAGTTTGGGTCTATTTGAGGTGTGCAAAGCCATCAAGTCTTCAACTTTATAGAAGTGGACCTTCGAAACGACCCAGATCTGTATTTTGGAGTTGTAGAAGTGTGAAACCAATTAACTAGATTAGATCTGCAAGGGACTCGACGAGTTCATAAGGAACTCGACGAGTTCGATGAAGAAAACCCCGATGATGTTCATAGGACTCAGCGAGTCTGAGGAAGACTCGACGAGTTGGTTCGTCAAATCGTGATGTCAAGTAGTTTAGGAACTCGACGAGTCATGGGGTGGCTCGGCGAGTCGAGTCGCGATTCCAGGGTTCTGAGTTCTAGAACTCGGTGAGTCACAAGGCTGACTCGGCGAGTTTCGTCGACCTGGAATGTTAACTTTGACCAGGGGTAAAATGGTCCTTTCTGTTGGGTTTTGAGCATTCTAACACTCCTATGGTGTACATGCAACCCTAGAAACCTTGGATCTATGTTTTCTCTAAATACATGCAAATTTGATTTTCCAAGGTTTACTTCCTATCTAGCATGTTATGGGGAACTTGTAATACAAAACTCAAGTAAACTAACATACCTTTTAGTAGCTTGGATTCCTTGATGACTTTGTGAGCCTAGCACCCCAAATGTGATGCCTCAAATGCTTCACACAACACCACAATTCTTTGAATAACCTTGAGAGAAGTTCACTATACTCAAAAATCGGCTAGCCCTCTTACTTGCTTGTAGTAGTGTCGATTTTGCTTGCATAGGGTTCTTTATATAGTTGTGGCACAAGTAGGGTTACACCATGTAAACCCTAATTGTCATGGCTTTCCATATTCCATGATCCATGGGTTTGTAACCTCCATGGACTATCCATGGAGCACCTTATGGGTTTTAACCCAATCCATACAAACCATGGATCATTAGCCCACTATATAAGAATAGATTATTTACACAATCAACCCCATATATTTAATTAGTCTCTTTTTGATCACTTAATTAATTCCAGATTAATTCTTTGATCAATACTAATTAAATAATATTATTAATATATTAGTACTTATAATATATTAATAAACCTTAAGTGTCCTTTCTCTCATTTTGGTCTATCCAAGTATTGCAATGCCATGCAACCCAAATGGACCATTCCGGGTCGGGTCAAGTACATACCAAATATAGTTATGCACTTAGACACTATATCCAACAGTCTCCCACTTGGATAAGTCTAGTAACTATAGTTGCAGATATGACTTCAAAATCCGACTAGCAATCATAGCTCTTTCAAAGTCTCTTGGAACTAAGATGATGATGATGATACGCCGGACAAATACATGGAACATGGTCTTACTTATTGTCCAACATTTGTTTCTCGATCTCTGATCCGTTTGACATAGAACTAAATTGAACACATCAATTTGGTTCTGACCGGGCCCGGTACATAGGTCAAAACAAAATCATCGAGGGGCCCAAATATCGCTTCTAATACTAGAAGGAACAGATAAACTTCGACTCATATGCTTGTACTGACTACTTATTGAATTATGCACAAAAGAACGTTTTATAACATCGAGTTACCAATGCGTTTTTGTACACTCAATGTATAACCAACTCATAGTCAACAACTCATATCTCTAGGTTTGAAGATTTATATGATATTATCGTCTCACGATCACTCGAGATAAATTCCATGAAGTGATACATGTGAGCGTGGTTGAGTCCAATACTCAGAACTTATGAGCACTCATGAATGTTGTAGCAACCATTGATATGTCTAATACACCTTAGACAATCTACAAACCCAATTCATGACAGTCTTAATTCAATACCTACTTCCAAAGTATGACTGACTGTGGAGAGTTTGAATAATATAATTATCCTGGAAGTCAAAACATGCAAAATTGAAACAATAGTAAACGATTAACATAAGATAGTAACACTTTACTCATAAATAAAAAACAACTTTTATTTAATCATCAAAGGTCAATTACATTTTACAAGTTTCAAAACTATCTAATTATTAAAACTAATATCATCCTTCAGCCCGATGCACCTCGCATGCTGTAAATGCTTAACCCTACTCAGTCTCTTCGTGAGGGGATCTGCTGGGTTCACATCTGATGATACCCTCTTAGCTACGAGGAGTTCTTCTTCTATTCGATGTCTAATGAAATGGTATTTTCTGTCAATGTGTCTGGATCTCCCGTGATCCCTTGGTTCCTTAGCTAAGGCAACCGCGCTTTCGTTGTCACAGAAAATTTCCATCGGCTCTTTTATAGCTGGTACAACTCCAAGGTCTCCAATGAAGTTCTTTAGCCATATCGCCTCCTTTGCTGCCTCGCTTGCTGCTATATACTCTGATTCGCAAGTTGAATCAGCTACCGTCTCCTGCTTGGAACTTTTCCAAGTAATTGCTCCTCCATTCAGGATAAAGACCCAGCCTGACTGAGAGCGGAAATTATCCCTATCAGTCTGAAAGCTAGCATCAATATATCCTACCACTCTCAAGTCATCACTGCCACCAAGGGTAAGGACCCAGTCCTTAGTCCTTCGCAGATACTTGAGAATGTTCTTTACCGGAGTCCAGTAAGCCTTGCCAGGGTTCCATGATATATACTGACCATGCTCAAAGCAAAGGCCACATCAGGGCGAGTACAAGTCATAGCATACATGATTCAGCCCACAGCGGAAGCATATGGTACATGACTCATCTCAGCTATCTCAACCTTTGTACTCGGACTCTGAGTCTTACTCAGTTTCGCGTTTCTCTGAATCCGTAATTCCCCTTTCTTGGAATCCTGCATACTGAACCTCTTCAGTACCTTATCCAAGTATGTACTCTGACTAAGTCCAATTAGTCTCTTACTCACGTCTCTCAATATCCTTATCCCTATGATATAGGCAGCTTCCCCAAGGTCATTCATAGCGAAACACTTACCAAGCCAGGACTTAACCTCCTGCAAGGTTGGGATGTCATTTCCTATGAGTAGTATGTCATCCACATACAACACCAAAAAGCTAACTATACTCCCACTAGCCCTAACATATACACAAGACTCATCCTCATTCCTCGAAAAGCCAAACTCTTTGACTTTCTCATCGAAACAAAGATTCCATCTGCGAGGTGCTTGTTTCAATCCATAGATGGATTTCCAAGCTTACACACCTTATTAGGGTACTCTGTACTGACAAAACCCTCTGGCTGACTCATGTAAACATCCTCAGCCAACTTTCCATTAAGGAAAGCGGTTTTGACATCCCTTTGCCATATTTCATAGTCATGAAATGCAGCAATGGCTAACATAACCCTAATAGACTTAATCTTTGCTACTGGTGAAAAGGTCTCGTCATAATCAACTCCCGGAGTTTAAGAATAGCCCTTTGCAACCAGTCGCGCCTTATAAGTGTGTACATTACCATCCGTGTTGGTCTTCTTTATGAAGATCCATTTGCACCCAACTGTCTTTTGTCATGGTACATTGTCAACCAAGTTCCAAACTTGATTGTCATACATGGACTGTATCTCACTGTCCATAGCCTCTTTCCATTTAGCAGCCTCAGGGCCTACCATGGCTTCCGTGTAGCTGTTAGGTTCATCCAGACTTACCAGTGTACTATCACTGATAAGCGTATTACCTTCCGCAGTAATATGGAAACCATAGTAATGCTCAGGTACATTCCTAACTCTCGTGGAACGCCTCAGAGGTATGGGCTCGTCAGTCGGATCAACAGGGGTTTCCTCCTCAGGTTGATTACTAGGGTTTGAGGTTCCTTCACCACTTGACTCTTGAATTTCTTCAAGATTAATTTGCCTCTCACTGTTTCCTTGGCTTATGAACTCTCTCTCATGAAAGACTCCTCTCCTTTCCACAAAGACCAGATTCTCACTAGGTCTGTAGAAGAGGTAACCAAAGGATTTATGTGGGTAGCCGATGAAAATAAACCTCTCACTTCGAGGTTCGAGCTTATCATGAGACTAACGCTTCACGAACGCCTCACAACCCCAAATCTTGATGTGGTCCAAATTGGGAACTTTCGCAGTCCACATCTCATGAGGTGTTTTGGCAACCTTTTTAGTAGGGACTAGATTCAGGATATGGGCGGCAGTCTCTAAGGCATACCCCCAGAATGAAATTGGTAACGAAGCTCGACTCATCATGGAATGAACCATGTCCAACAAGGTTCAATTACGCCTCTCAGCCAAACCATTCAGCTGTGGTGTCCTAGGAGGTGTCAATTGTGAGACAATCCCACATTCCTTAAGATAGTCAAGGAACTCTATACTAAGATACTCTCCTCCCCAATCGGATCGGAGCATCTTGATGTTCCTGCCCAATTGATTCTCCACTTCCTGCTTAAACTCGTTGAATTTCTCAAAGGTTTCTGACTTATGCTTGATTAAATAGATATATCTATATCTACTATAATCATCAGTAAAAGTCACATAATACCGATTAGCATCCCTTGTGGCAGTTTTGAAGGGTCCACACACATCAGTGTGTATGAGGTCCAACAAACCCTCACCCCTCTCACAAGAACCAGTGAAGGGTGACTTTGTTATTTTTCCAAGTAAACAAGACTCGCAACTATCATCTGATTTTAGGTCAAATGATTCCAAAACTCCAGACTTTTGGAGTTGGCCTATGCGCTTCTTGTTGACGTGTCCAAGACGACAATGCCACAAGGATGCTTTATCCTAAGTAATAGAAGAATCAATATGAAATACATTATTTCCTAAGTTCTCTACAATCGACACAGTTTCATATACACCATCACAAGGTAATGCTTTAAAATAAAACACATCATTATAAAAAGCATCAATAGCACCCATTTTATTATCAAATGAAAAGGTGAATCCTTGCTTGTACAAACTATGAAAGGAAATAATATTTCTCGCCATTTCTGACGAGTAACAACAATTATTCAAATCTAACATTAACCCATTATTAAGCAATAAAGAATAAACTCCTATCTTGGTAACATGTGATGCTTTCCTATTCCCCATGATTAAGTTTATCTTCCTGTGCTCCACTTTCTCATTTCTTCTTAGGCCCTGCAAATCAGTAAAAATGTGAATACCACAACCTGTATCAAGCACCCAAGAGTTAGTATGCAATGAGTTATTAGACAATATAATGTAAATACCTGCATGGGTGGGTTTAACTTTCCCATCCTTTACATCCTGCAAGTATTTGGGGCAGCTTCGCTTCTAGTGCCCCTTTTCCTGGCAGTAGAAGCATCGTGCTTCCTTTGGGTTTGAAGAAGGATGAATGGAACCTTTCTTGGTTCCACTTGAAGAGGAGCCATCAAGAGACTTTCCCTTGGTACCATTCGAAGGGGTCTTTCTCTTCTTCCCCTTTCCCTATCCAATTGCCAAGACAGGAGCAGAAGTAGGAGTAGGAGTAAAAAATGATTTACTTTTAAGGCCACTTTCAGCGGTCCTTAAAAGTCCTTGAAGCTTACTTAGTGTGACTTCCTCTTTGTTCATATGATAAGTCATACGAAACTGATCATAACTTGGAGGTAAGGAATGTAGAATGATGTCAATCACCATGTCCTCAGGGAAGTCCACATTAATCTTCAATAACCGGTCCACGAACCTTTGCATTTTCTGCAAGTAACTGGTGAGGGATTCTCCCTCTTTCATCCTAGCTATTATCATGGAGGAAATGATTTCATACTTCTCCTGACGAGCACTATGATGGTACCTATCCATCAGATCCTGGTGCATCTCAAAAGGGTAGAAATCTTCATAGGATTTCTGGAGTTCTGCTGTCATTGTGGCCAGCATGATGCAATACACCTTAGTGGCATCTTTCTCATTGGTAGTGTACTCAGCAATCTCCTCAGGAGTAGCAGTTGACTCATCGATAACCTTTAGCTCCTTATCGAGGACATACTCTTTGCCCTCATAGTGAGTAATAATTCTGATGTTCCTAATCCATTCATTGAAATTGGAACCATCAAAAGTGACTTTCCCACACAAGTTCATTAGGGAAAAGGAGCATGTAGAGTTTGAGATAGTAGCAGTGTTGGAAGACATCTGAAAAGAAAGACAAGTTTTATTAAATAAAGAGTCCTTAATAAGTCCCCCAAATGAAATATTAAGGCTAGGACCCAACAAACTATTTATAGTTGGAAGAGGGATGCCGTAATCCAAGCTATAAAATATTTGAAGGTAGGTAAATGATGATTTACCAATTTCCACCATGAAAACGAAATAGATTATTAAGTTTTTATTGGATTTGAAATTCCTAGATCTTTTGAGATACATTGAACTTTCAATGGCATGTTTGAATCTCGATTGTGCCCTCTCAAGTTTGTGACTAGGATGCCGAGGATCACAAACAAGGTGTGCATAACCATGCAAATTGACTTGGTACCCTTAACTTTTATCACTTAATCGATGTGCCGGTTAACCACACGCGCTCCACCGATCTATGATAAAGTTAAGTTACCCTTTGCCACTCTTACTAGTCCTCGTTAGTGTGTCGGTTAACCACACGCGCTCCACTAACGACTTGGTAAGGTACAAAGTGTAATTTCATGGGTTAGCACCTATTTCACATTTTCCTAAAGTAACTAAGATTGGGAATTATTAAAGTGTAGTTACTTAATTATTTCATTATACTTTTAATGAGGATTTAAAGTCCTTGTCCTACCCGTTCGGCTAACGACCCTCCACCAGTCAAGGAAGCGGTGGGTGAGAGTGGACACCCATTAAGCTGCCATTTTATAGGCAACAACCTTATACCCCCTTATAGACCTGCTTCGTGAATGAGGCCTACTAACGGTAAGACTGACTTATTCTTATACATATCTATATATTTAAACTTTTAATGTAATAATAGTATAAGGGTTGAATTTTAAACTTTTTTAAAATTCTAGGGTTCAATTTGGAAATTAAAGTATTAGGGTGTAAGACTTTACAAATTCCAAAACTTGAGGGCAAGTATTGAAACTATTCAAGACTTTTCATTTCATAACTTATGAGTTTAATGGTCCATTAAAATGAAGACTCTTCATTTTATGTAACCTCTTATTCTTTAATGACACTTTTAAAGAAGTGACTTTTGGTTATCCATAACTTGAGGACAAGTTATGGACTCCATCATTAGGCATTAAGATCAAGAATCAATTATCAAATAATTCCTATGATCTAACCATAACTCATAAGAACATGAACATTCATATCAAAATTTCAAGAATCATATTAACACATATAAAACATGGAATTTTGATATTAGCCATTGTAAATGGATTAGTATAAGCATTACACCATCTAAAACAAGTTTTAAAACACCAAAATAGTTTAGGGTATTGTTTCTAGTCCATTTCCAGCAGGAAAACTCGAAAATCTGCATTCAGGGGCTCTTACTCGTCGAGTGCAAGAACCTACTCGACGAGTAGGATGAATTTACACATGGACTCCTCGAGTACCCCCATGGACTCGGCGAGTTCATGCTGCAGAGTGCAGATTTTTGAGCTTTTTCAAAAAGTTTGTATCAAGTATCAAGAAAACAAGCCTAGACTCTGATACCACTGTTGGGTTTTGAGCATTCTAACACTCCTATGGTATACATGCAACCCTAGAAACCTTGGATCTATGTTTTCTCTAAATACATGCAAATTTGATTTTCCAAGGTTTACTTCCTATCTAGCATGTTATGGGGAACTTGTAATACAAAACTCAAGTAGAATAACATACCTTTTAGTAGCTTGGATTCCTTGATGACTTTGTGAGCCTAGCACCCCAAATGTGATGCCTCAAATGCTTCACACAACACCACAATTCTTGGAATAACCTTGAGAGAAGTTCAGTATACTTAAAATCGGCTAGCCCTCTTACTTGCTTGTAGTAGTGCCGATTTTGCTTGCATAGGGTTCTTTATATAGTTGTGGCACAAGTAGGGTTACACCATGTAAACCCTAATTGTCATGGCTTTCCATATTCCATGATCCATGGGTTTGTAACCTCCATGGACTATCCATGGAGCACCTTATGGGTTTTAACCCAATCCATACAAACCATGGATCATTAGCCCACTATACAAGAATAGATTATTTACACAATCAACCTCATATATTTAATTAGTCTCTTTTTGATCACTTAATTAATTCCAAATTAATTCTTTGATCAATACTAATTAAATAATATTATTAATATATTAGTACGTATAATATATTAATAAACCTTAAGTGTCCTTTCTCTCATTTTGGTCTATCCAAGTATTGCAATGTCATGCAACCCAAATGGACCATGCCAGGTCGGGTCAAGTACATACCAAATATAGTTATGGACTTAGACACTATATCCAACACTTTCACCCTAAGAATAATTAGTAGTTTTTGACTAAGTGTCCTTATGGAATTTATATAGCCGGAGAGTCGCCGGAGCAGCAGACAGGGATTTCCTCACCCAGATTTTCAGCAGTCATTCATACGATGTGAGTTTTCCTCCAGTAGGAACGGGTCTAAGGCACCAATGTCGGCACGTTTATGTAGTTACAACATGTCGAGGTAGTCCCGAGAAGTAGTTATGTATGCTTGATGTCTTTGTGATTAATGCATGTTATATTTTGTGTTATATGTTCCGGACTTCGGTCCAATGCCGGGCGGGGCCCAAGTTATTCCGGACTTCGGTCCGATGCCGGGCGGGGCCCAATATATGCCGGACTTCGGTCCGATGTAGTGGGCAAGGCCCAGTATGTGCATATGTGTATTTGTATGGTATGTGGTAGTTTGGGGGAGTTCACTAAGCTTCGTGCTTACAGTTTTCAGTTTGGTTTCAGGTACTTCCGGTAGCAAGGGGAAGAGCTCGGGGTGATCGCATGACACACACCACAGTATTCAGTTTGGGATTTTGAGACTGATATTTTACTATTTATTTTGATACGGTATTTTATATGATATTTTGAGACACGTAACACTTGGTTTCTTATTGATCATGAATGATTATGGTTGTTATAATAATCTTCAAAAGAAACTTTTGGGTCGTATTTTTGGGATGTTTCATTTATCATATGTGTTAGGCGGATGCTAGATCGGTGATTCGTGTACGAGGTTTATTTGCTTGCTTACGAGGTGAGTTTTCTCACTATACTTACCTAGAGTAGTAATTTGTGTGACCGGTGGGTCTTGTATGCTATTATCGAGTATTCTGATATCCTGCATTATGTCTTTGTGATTTATGCTATATATTATTGTGAGCTTTACTGAGTTAGGACCGGAGGGTCCACCCGAGTTGTGGGACCGGAGGGCTCCACTGAGACACATTGACCGGAGGGTCTTATTTGAGATATAGCCACGAGAGGCTAATGAGTTATGTGTGGTATTTTGGGGAACTCACTAAGTTTCGTGCTTACCGAGTTATGTGTTATGTGTTTTAGGTACTTCTCAGGATCACGGGAAGGCGCCGACTTGATTGTACACACGAGGCGGAGTTATGTTTTAAGGATCATGGATTGTGTTTGAATAATTTATGAACATGTGTTTTGATAAATTGTCATTTTGGTGATTTGTGAACTATGTTTATGAGAACCATGTGATTTTTAAAACGAAAATTTTGTTTGAAAATTTACGGTGTTACATTCTTAGAAACAACCAGGTAAATCTTATAGCTAAATTATAACTGATAAGAAACAACCAGGTAAGATGGTATCGGAGGTAGGATCCATTTGGCATATAAAAATATATTATTTGGAAATCCACTTTAAACACCTCACTAATCTGGCATAGACATCATTCCCGTAAGTAGATCGATCAGTATAACGATGGATATTACTGATAATTCTTATTTATAAGTTCATAATAATGTTTGTAAACATAAATATAATTATACTCAAATCACGGTAAACATAACTCAACTTCCATGTTGTTTAGGGAAAAAACCGGAAATTGCGTGGGCAAAACTTCGAAACCGAAAACACTTTTTCTCCAGTCTCTCTAGCGCTCCATGACTTCACTCCTAACACCTAAGAAGTACAAGAACCGGGCCTCAAGGGTTCGAGAGAGTTTGGAAGACAATTGGCACCAAACGAAGCAGCAAACACACCTATTTATATCAAAAGCAGGGGGCCACGGGTAGAGTAGGATTGCGACATGTGTCGCCCTCTGGTGGGGCCACGGGTCGGCCCTGTAATGGCCCAGATTTAATATTTTTTTTTCTAAAAATCACAACTTCCGCATACACACTCCGTTTTTGATGGATTTTATATCCACGTGTAGCTATCGAGAAGTACTACAACTTTCATTTAGACATTGTCAGATAGTTTTTAGTTTATTTTTCATTTTACGGTTCGAGAGGGCTTACACTATAAATGATGATGTGAAATTCATAACTTCTTCATTCGAACTCCGTTTTCGATGTTCTTTATACCGTTGATTGCATATTGAAGAGTAGTACAACTTCCATTTAGATTGTTACGGCTAAAAATCAACCAATTTTTTTTTATTTTTGTGTCTCACATTGTTGTATTGTGTCACACTTGAAACTTTGAAAAATCATAACTTTCTCATACGATGTCAGATTTTGGCGTTCTTTATATCGACACGTTGCTATCAAGAAGTACTTCGAATATTGTTTAGATCATTTATCCTAATTATGCATTTATTTTAATTAATATTTTTAGCCTCTCATCTCATTTTTAACCATATTTTTATACAAATATTATATCGTTATAATATTTATTTGTATAACATAAATACAGTATAATATAAAAAAACACTTTGTAAACACATAACATGTAAGAAAAACTTCTCATTTATTTATTTTTTTATAATACAATTTACATTTATTTGATAATATAAAGAGGGTCTATCCGTGAAATGTCTAACGAAATGTGCGGGCATTACAGTTTCTCTCCTTCTGTCCCTTACACATGGATCTTCCCCACTATCAGATTTATACGACTACCATCGATTTTTTCTGAATCGGAACTAGAGTTGTAGGCGAAAAAGATGGCTAAAATTTGACATTGATTCTGCTTCTTCTCCAATCTGAATCTTCTTCCTCTATGATATCTTTCTCTCTAGTAACACCCTTACTTTGGCAACCCATGGGTTCAAGTTTCAAATCAAAATGTAGATTCGAGATGGTGGTGGTTGTGTTGGAGATCATGTGTAGTCCGCCTTTCCAGTTTTCGGAAACCACCATGCCACCACTTACCACTGCTACTTCGTTCTGCACCTAAACTACCACTAATACCTTCTTTGATCATCGCCAAAAGCATTTTTGTGGCATAGTGAGTTATTGTAGCTCCAACGAGTTTAAATCGCATTCCTTGACTTTAATCGTAGTGATTACACGAACAAATTGGTTGATTCTGAGGACCGAAACATCTTCGTACCTCCACTCAAGAGGAACATGGCTCCTACTTAGACTCGAATCCAGCATCTCGTTCAAATTCGGGCTTGAAACTTTAATGGGTTTTCCTATTACTGCCATCAGATACCTTTAAGATTCGTAGCCTTTCCAAGCAACTAAGCAACTGATTCACTCCATCTTCTAACGATTTTTAGGTTTTAGGGTATGACTTTGTTTGATAAATAGATCTTAAGTTCAACAATGGTGGTGGTGATGGTTTATGGATGCTTAAGAGGAGAAAGAAGAAATATATTTACCAATATATTAAAGAGAGAGAGAGGGCCATTTTATTTTCCAAAGTTATAATTAATAAATAATAGTAAATAAATTATAACAAATAAAAAAATGAAAAAAGAAATTAGTGAGGGCAATATAGTGATTTCATGTTAGCAGGGATAAAGCATGCAAATTTTAAACAAATGAGGGACGATCCTAGTTAATTTTTTAAAAATAAGGATTAAACGTATGTTTCGGCACATACACGAGGGTTGATTCATGTAATGTACTGCAAATTAAAACACAACCTTTACACGTGATGATGAAAGACACATACCATAATCATGTGAATCACTAACTTCCATTCGATTTATACGGAAGTTTGTTAGTTTAAACTCATATCGTATTGTTTCTTGCATTTTGCTTCTTCGGGATAATTAAGAGGTGTGTAGGCTTAAGACACCTTATTAAAAACGTTTCGTTTAAGATTCATGTTATTGTAGTCTAAAAATACTTAAGCATACATACAAGTATTATTTTTGTTTTTATACTTTATATTTTTATACTTTAAATCACAAAAAAATAAAAAATAATAAAATAAAATAAAAAATTGTTCAAGATATGTGCAAGAGTGTTACTCGATCGACTAACATGTGTTATTACACAATGGTATGTTATCGACTAATTATTTGAAATTTTTTCCAACATTGATTATTTTCATATATTTGATATTGATATAAGTTCAACGAATTATCATTTTTTTTCATATTAACATAAAATTAAGTATTGATTACTAGTTATAGCTAGTAAATTACGCTTCATATTTGACGTTGTAAGCTTTACTATTGACATTTATTTACTTTAAATTGTTTCTTTTGTACGTATTTAATGATAATATATGAAGGGTATAAACGTAATTTGCGGTTCAAAATATGGCTATAAAGAGTGAAGAAGAATGCATGGAAGCATAAGTCATGAAAATGGGATTAACAAAAGGGAAGCGGCTAACAATGGCCACTTTAATTATGCCTCCTCTAGTAGCTTTACTTTCTCTAAGCATCCCTTTATCAATTACAGCCGACTATGCAGATAAAGCATCATATATAGCTCTTAATCATCCCATCCATGGAAAATCTCCACCACCACCACCTCCTAAATCATCGCCACCGCCACCTTACATACATGGAGACTCACCTCCGAAGGCTCCCAAGGCTCCAAAGGCTCCAAAGACCCCAAAGGCCCCAAAGGCTCCAAAGGCACCAAAGGCTCCAAAGTCTCCAAAGTCTCCACCGCCACCTCCACCACCAGATTCGCCTGGCATGTCTCCACCACCACCTCCTACGTCACCGCCACCACCAACTATGCATGGAAGGCCTCAAACGACCACCTAGTAAGCAGGGGCGAAGTGATGATTTTAGAATAAGAGGACTAAGATCGTGGTAAGATATTAAAATATATTTATATCCGAATAACAAAATATGCATTTCACAAACACATATGTACTAAAACGTCCTTAATGTCCACATGTTACTAGAATTCATGTTAATAAATGTAAGCTTTATATATTATGGGTTTCAAATTCAACGTGTCATTGACGAAGTGATAATTTCGTTATTATTTTCATTTCATCACCTTCATTTGTGTTGCATTGCCTAGACCAAACACATTGAAATGAACACAATAAATATATCTATATATAGAAGGTAAATAAAATGAAATTCCATAAGAGCAAGAAAGATATATCTTTTTTTCATAATATTAATTGTTTTAATGGCTTATTAATTAAAATATCTAATCATATAGTTTGTGAAATAAATTAGATGTTATTATATGTATATGAAACAAGTAATGTAACCTATGGTTAATATAGATTAGAAAAATGTAATATATTCAAAAAGTCATAAAGGAAGTTTAACTAAATAAAACAAAATTTTTTAGCTATATTGACCGCTGCGAAAAATCCTATGCATCACAAGAAATGTATTATTATTGAGATATTGAAGGTGTCAATTGTGAGGTGAAATAAGAAGAGAGCGTTTAAAATAAATAATCAATAAAAGATCATGCGTCTTTCTAAAGTACGCATGGAAAGTGTCCGCCACCACCATCACCTCCAAAGTGATAGCCGCCACCACCTTAAATCCGTGGAAAGTCTTATCGCCACCTCCAAGGTTTCAACAACCTAAGTCACCGTTGTTATGGGTACAAAAATTACTTCTAAATTTTAACATCTTAATTTATGTTAACATCCCATGTTAGCCCAACATTTTAGATTTAGTCAATATCTTAGGATTGCCTTCGTTTTCTTGTAATATATCATTCATGTATCATGGTATTGACTAGAAATTACTAAGACCACGTCAATAGCACATGTTCAAAGCCATATGAACGTTGAAGGCCATCGAGATATTGGATCAATCATGGATCAAGGAAGATCCCTAGAATTTCACATTAGTTTTTATTATGGATATGTATAAAAGTCTACTTGATCAAAATTCACAAACACACTCGCGCTTCTATTCTCACTCTCATTCTCTCGACACTTGAGCACTTTTGCACTTACTACATGATCAGCTAGCTCTTGTAATTTTATTTCAATTAATATAATTTCTAAGGCAGGTGATTTCATCACCTCCTAAGGTTTTATGTTGGATATCCAAACAGATTATGGACTTTACTCGTACGTCACTATGTTCTTACATTTTCTTTTTCTTATTTACTGTTTTATCGATAACAATGTTTTCTACTATATCTTTGATTGTTTATCCAATTTTATTGTCAAAACTACAAAGATATTATGTGGAATCTTGGCACCTTATTTATTATCTTGAGATTTATTATAGAAATTCACTTGTTTGACAACTTTAAGACTATTTTTGTCCCAAATACTTCAAATACACTTATTTCCACTTTAGAACATATCAGTTTTATAAAATAGTTTTCTGATAATAATAGTTTTCTTCCCATGATCTTGGGCACAGCCAAGCTCTTCGACATATCTCAAGATTTCAAGCACTTTAGTTTTATTCCTTTTATTTTAAACATAAAAACACACTTACTAATTAGGTTATAAAATTAATCTATCACTTTTTGACAAAAACAACTACCACCACCAAAAAAATGAATAGCACCACCGAAAATCTGCATCTGAAAAATGGAGCACTGCCGGTAATAACAGATTTTTTGTTAGTAAGGACAATATATTCATTTATTGTTAGCGGGGATGAAGCATGCAAATTTTAAACAAATGAGCGACGCTCTTAGTTAATTTTCGAAAATAATGACTAAACATACGTTTTGGCACATATACGAGGAATGATTCATGTAATTTACTCAAAAACTATAATACTACATTTACTCGTGATGATGAAAAACACATACCACAATCATGTGAATTTGTAACTTCCACTCGATTTATAAGGAAGCTTGTCAGTTTCAACTCAAAGCGTATTGTTAATTTCCTGGATTTTGCGTCTTCAGGATAATTAAGAGGTGTGGAGACTTAAGACACCTTATTAAAAAATTTTATTTAAGATACGTGTTATTGTAGTCTAAAAATACTTAAGCATACATTAAAGTATCATTTTTAATTTTACACTTTATATTATTATAATTTAAATCACAAAAAAACTTTTTTTTTAAATTTATAATGCTTATAGTATGTGTTTGGTAAATTGAATGATTTGTTAGTTAATATATTCACGCTATTATACTTGTTATTCAAAAATATATTACTTCTTCATTTTATCAAACAAAGAGTATATTAGAGAACATTGGTAAAGTTAGTAAATAACTATTATGATGTTGTTTTCCTTCACCTTAGATTGAGTAAATAATGATAAAATCACTTGAACTAAATAAACATTGTCTATCTTTTATCAAAAACTACATCCTGATTGTGCAAAGCAACGAATTGAACATATATTAATATGGCCACAATAAAGTAATTTTTTAGAGGGATGATTACAAGTAATTAAAAAAAGGAAAAATCATTGGCGGAATAAACAGAAATAGTAAAGTTGTTGTTAATCAAAGAGAATTTAGAAGTTATGTGGAATCATCATAATCTTTACAATGTCTTGAGTTGTTGATATCATTGAATGTTTTCATCGAATTTGGTCCAATATATGGTACTATCCACCCATCATGCATAGCCGATGCTTGTGTAATATGTAGTCAAAACAAAATATTACTTCTTGATTTAACAATAAAGTACCATAAAAAGATTAAGTGAAGGTACGAATGCTAATAAAATAGTTAAAACCATTGTCATCTTTTGCATTTAGCCCTTCTAATAATATTAAAGAGCGAATTTCTAATATTGAACTCCATATAATAAAAAAGACTCATGAAATTAAACAACCCCTTACAATATGAGCAATCTTCATCAGTGTTGGTGATTGGAAATGCACTACTTTATTCACAAACCTGCACATACTATCCTCTTGGTGAAAATGCCATGGTAAAGTGAAAATGCCACACATATCTACTTGAAATATGTGGTGTAAATGCAAAAGGTGGTGTCATAAATATATTCAAAATGCTTATACGAAAACGCATAAGTAGATTCAAATGAAAATTTACTTCTAGCTTATTATTAACCCCTCATATTTACCCCCAATTACTGCAAGAGGTAACAAACACCCAATTAAGTATTAAATTGTTAACCAAAGTTTAAACTTACAATAAAGTTAAAGGGTAATGATGAAAACCAAACAACAAAACACCTTATTTCCACTATAGCGTAGGTACATTTAAGTCATTGAAGTTCAAATAACAAAGTGATCAAGAACTGTTACCAGCAAGAGAAAAACCTACCTCTTGACTCTTATATGTAGAATCTTCTACCTATGTTGCATACCCTGAAAATAAAAATTTACAATATAAATATGATTACAGCTTGAAAAGAATCATAAACCAATACTTTAATAGAAATATAAGCTCAAACCCTTCTCTAGACTATAACAGCTTCAAAAATTCGTAATACAACATCACTTTCTCAATAATAGCTTCAAAATTTCGTCAAAATTGTGAGAGAAAACAAATTTGTTTTAACATACTAAAATATTTCTCTCTTAATGATGGTTTCTAAAATTACTCAATAGAAGAAGAGGCTAACAATAAGAGGGGGAGAGAGAGAGTACCAAGAGGTGTGCGGTCAATGAAGATTTGCAGATTTGAAGGGTGTACGGTCGTACACTCAATAACAAGGTTGATGGATTCGATGAAAAACGTGTTCTAGATGCTCCAAATCGACTCCCAATGACGATTCTTGATGATTTTCGGAAGAATACGGGTGTTTTTGGGGTGTACGACCAAGAGTTTATAGAGAGAAAGAGAGAGTGTCCGTCCAGAAAAGTGAAAATGAGGGGTAGGGTCTCGTATTTATAGGGGTTTTTCGAGGTCGGTGGTGGGGTCCACCTGATGCTGGCCGTAAACGAGTGTACGGCCGTACACGGGTTTACGGCTGTAAACTCACTTAGGCCGAAAACCGATGTTTTGATCGAAGGATAACTCGAAATTTCGTGAAGTTTTTGTCCCGAATCGTATAAAAATTTAATTTATATAAACTAGATGATTTTCTAAACCAAGAAATTTGACGGGAAACTTAATAAAATTCAGATTTTATTAACGAAAACGGATAACGGTAACGGAAAAAGGTTCGGGTTATCACATCATCCCCCCGTTAGAGGGAATTTCGTCCCGAAATTCAAACACCGAATACAAATCATGGACTCGGAAATAGATGAGGGTACTTCTGTTTCATTGAATCCTTGCGCTCCCAAGTGAATTCAGGTCCCCGCTTGGCGTTCCAACGAACCTTCACTATCGGGATACGGCTTTGTTTCGTTCGCTTGACTTCCCTATCCATGATTTCTATGGGTTCCTCTACGAAGTGTAAGCTGTCGTCTAGTTCGATCTCATCGAGGGGTATCACAAGTGTCTAGTCGGACAGACACTTCTTTAGGTTCGACACGTGGAAGACGGGATGTACGTTGCTAAGTTCTCGTGGTAGGCGAAGTTTGTATGCTACGGGACCGATCCTAACGAGGATCTCGAATGGTCCTATGTATCTTGGATTCAGCTTTCCACGCTTTCTGAAGCGTATCATGCCTTTCCAGGGTGAGACCTTCAGAAGAACACGGTCACCAACCTGGAACTCCAAGGGTTTTCGTCTCTTATCGGCGTAGCTCTTTTGTCTATCTCTTCAAGCTTTTAGTCGTTCCCGGATTTGTATGATCTTTTCAGTAGTCTCTCAGATGATTTCTGGGCTTGTGAGAGTGCTATCGGGGACTTAACCCTTGACTAGCTGCGTGTCACCCACCTCAGCCCAACACAGAGGGGATCTGCACTTACGGTCATAGAGGGCTTCGAACGGCGCAACCTTGATGCTGGTATGGTAGCTTTTGTTGTAGGAAAATTCGACCAAAGGTAAATGAGTGTCCCACGACATGCCAAAGTCGATGATGCAGGCTCTTAACATATCTTCCAATGTTTTAATGGTTCTCTCACTCTACCCATCTGTCTGTGGATGGTACGCTGTGCTCATATCCATCTTAGTTCCAAGAGCCTTCTGTAGTGACTGCCAAAATCTCGAGGTAAACATGCTATCTCGATCGGAGATAATGGATACAGGCACACCATGGAGGCGAACTATCTCTCGAATGTAGATTAGTGTCAGTCTCTCCATTTTGAAGTTTTCTTTGATTGGCAGGAAGTGGGCGGATTTAGTTAGTCGATCGACAATTACCCAGATGGCGTCGTGCCCACTCGGAGACTTGGGCAACTTAGTGATGAAATCCATAGTAATCCTTTCCCACTTCCACTCAGGTATTTCTGGCTGCTGGAGTAGACCTGAGGGCTTTTGATATTCCACCTTCACCTTGGCGCAGGTCAGGCACTTGCCCACAAAGGTAGCGATCTCTGCTTTCATGTTCGACCACCAATAGAGTTGTTTGAGATCCAGATACATCTTATCTGAACCTGGGTGAACGGAGTATCTAGTATTGTGAGCTTCGTTCATGACAACATCCTTGTAACCGCCGTACTTTGGGGTCCAGATCCGGTTCATGAAATTGTCAACTTCGTCTCCCTTGACCTCTAAGTTCTTTTCCATTCCTCTCAAGGCTTCATCCGACATGTTCTCTGGTTTTAAGGCTTCCAGCTGAGCCTCTCTGATTTGAGCGGATAAATGGGAATGGATGGTCATTGTCAGTGCCTTCACTCTACGACCTGAATACTCTTTTCGGCTGAGGGCATCCGCTACCACATTGGCCTTTCCGGGATGGTAGCGCATTTCACACTCATAATCACTGAGTAGCTCTACCCATCGCCGCTGTCTCATGTTTAACTCTTTCTGATCGAAGATATGTTGTAGGCTCTTATGGTCGGTGAAGACAGTGCACTTGGTTCCGTAGAGATAATGTCTCCAAATCTTTAACGCAAAGACCACTGCTCCCAACTCTAGATAGTGAGTTGTATAATTGACCTCGTGCGTTTTCAGCTGTCTTGAGGCATAGGCAATAACCTTTCCTCACTGCATGAGCACACAGCCTAGGCCCTGATTGGATGCATCACAGTAGACAACGAAGTCCTCCGTCCCTTCGGGCAGAGACAAGATAGGTGCGCTGCATAAGGCCTGCTTCAATGTTTGAAACACAATGTCTTGCTTTTCTCCCCAACTAAAGGTTACACCTTTCTGTGTCAGAGTGGTTAAAATCTTAGCAATTCTGGAGAAATTCTGGATAAATCTGCGATAGTAGCCAGCGAGACCCAAGAATTGATGGATTTCTGTGGGCGTCTTCGGTGCTGGTCAATTATCAATCGCTTTGATCTTGAAAGGGTCCACGTGTATGCCTTCCTCTCTAACCACGTGACCAAGGAAGGTTACTTTTCTGATCCAGAATTCGCACTTTGAAAACTTTGCATAGATTTTCTCCGCCCTTAGTGTTTCTAACACTAGTCTCAAGTGCTGTCTATGATCTTCCTCGCTCTGAGAGTAGACAAGTATATCATCAATGAACACGATTACAAACTTTTCTAGGAAAGGGCGGCACACCCGATTCATCAGATCCATGAATATCGCCGGTGCGTTGGTTAGACCAAAGGGCATTACTACAAACTCGTAGTGTCCATAACGAGTTCGGAATGCTGTCTTGGGAACATCATTCTCATGAACTCGCAACTGATGGTACCCTGATCTTAGGTCTATTTTCGAAAAGTAACTGGCTCCCTGAAGTTGATCGAAGAGGTCGTCGATTCTGGGTAAGGGATAACGGTTCTTGATGGTAAGCTTGTTCAATTCTCGATAATCAATGCACATCCGAAAGGATCCATCCTTCTTTTTCACGAATAAGATCGGGGCTCCCCAGAGTGAGGAACTTGGTCTTATGAATCCTTTGATGAGCAGCTCATTGAGCTGACTGGATAACTCTTGCATTTCTGTCGGCGCTAGACGGTACGGGGATTAAGCTACAGGAGTAGCTCCGGGGATTAAGTCGATACGGAACTCGACTTGACGCTCGGGAGGGATTCCTGGAAGATCTTCGGGGAAGACATCAGAAAAGTTGCAGACTTCGGGGATGCTCTCGAGGTCTTTAACTTCCTGTTTTTCGTTAACGACATGAGCTAGGAATGCATGGCACTCCTTTCGCAGATATTTCTGGGCTTGGATGCATCAAAATGATACGAAGGTTTGAGCTGAGTTTATCGCCGTAAACTACGAGAGCTTCGTCAGAGGGAAGATTGAGACGGATGGTTGTTTCGTAACAAAGGATATCGGCACGATTGGGGCTCAACCAATCCATACCAATGATGAAATCAAAACTTTTTATGGAAACCGGCATAAGGTCGATTGGTAAGGAATGGTCGTTTAAGGTAAGGGTACAGCCTATGAATATGTCGTTAGTGCTCTCTTTCTTTCCATTAGCCATCTCAACGGTAAATGTTTCGGTTAAAGGTTGGGATTTACATTTGAGTAGATGTTTAAATGCATGATTAACAAAACTTCTCTCCGCACCAGAATCGAAAAGAATGCATTCATAAGAGTTGTCGAGGAGGAACGAACCCGTAACAACTGTGGGATCAACAACTGCCTCCTCATGGCCCATTGCCAGCACCTTCCCTGTGTTACCACCTGTTGTTGCCTTGGGGCAATTTCTTTTGAAGTGCCCAACCACCCCACAGCCATAACAGGCTTGTCCCACGCCTGCTTCAGTAGCCTGGTTGGTCGGTTGAGCTGGTGTCTTGCAGAATCGCGTTGTATGCCCCTTTCTGCCACATTTGTTGCATTACATTTCTCTACAAACTCCAAAATGATGGAAGTTGCATTTGCTGCACATAGGTAGGTTTCCAGCATAGCGGCGAGGAGTTGTTGGAGTAGTGGGAACAGCAGCAGGAGTAGTAGCAGCGTGAACTGCCACTGTTTGTTGTTTCTTGGAGGGCTCCTGCGAAGACTGGACCTTACGCTTGTTCCAGAATTTCTTTTTCCCATCACTCTCCTTTAGTGGTTCGGGAGCGGTTGTTACTTCATCCAGATCAACCCCGTGATCTATCAGGGTCTGTGCCAGACACTTGGCGCTGTCAAAAGTGGTAGGCTTAGCAGCCAAGACATTTCCTTGAGTTGGGGGCGTCAATCCCCAAATGTATCTTTCTATTTTCTTGCTTTCCGGGGTGACCATCCCCGGACAGAGAAGATCCAGATCGCAGAATCTAGCTGTGTAAGTGGCAATGTCGGAACCCTTCATCCTCAGGTTCCAGAGCTCGTGCTCTAACTTCTACATCTCGCCCCTCGGGCAGTACTCAGGGAGCATGAGTTCCTTTAAACTCTCCCAACCCATTGCATTCGCTACCGGCAGGGTTAGGGATTTGACCCGACTATTCCACCAAGTCAACGGTCTGTCAGTGAAGGTGCATGCGGCAAACTTCACCTTGTTTGCCTCTGAACACGCGTAAATCTCGAAAATGGATTCGATCTTCTCGAACCATCGAGTTAGGGCAATGACTCCTCCATTTCCATCGAAGGATTTGGGTTTCGCGTTCATGAAGTCCTTATAGGAACATTCCTTTTTATGTCCCTGATCGCCGAGATTCTGGGGATGAGTACCACCTCCGGATCCGCTAGCCCCACCGGGGTTTATTTGCGCCATTACTGTAGTCACGGCGGCTGTAACTGCTGCCTGGAACATGGCAGGATCGAACTGAGGAGGTGGTGGCGGAGGAGGGTCGTTGTCCTTCCTGTTGGGTCTCTTTCTGGGAGGCATCTTTTTCTAAAAATAATCAGGAGGAAGAGGATGGTAAGTCCCTTAGATCTTAAATCAAGAGATATGAAACAAGATATATCTCACCCTGATAGATAAAGTGTTCTACTAAGCGATAAACAGAGAAAAATTACTAATGCAAGTAAACTATCGCTAGGAAGAAATAAGTAGCAACACTTGGAATGAATCTCTATACTGTATTCGACTCTAGCTAAAATACTCCTATAGTATTTTAAGTTGTATGCTCTGTTCTATCGATATCTTGATGTATGTAGTTTGGTAAGTTTTAGGCTTGCTGCAACACCATGATCACTCCTAGACACATGTTGGCCATGTCTCAAATAAATACAGTTGATCAGGCTATATTGATCCCAGACATGATTACGTAACTATCCAGGTTTAACCGCAGTGTCCAACATCCAAATACTTTTTTTTGTTCTACTCATGATATTGTTTCTGATACTTATGTATACTTGTATACTTCTTATAAAATACTTATATTTTAAAAGTATACTTTTAGTTCAGAGCACTTCGGCCCCATAGTGTTTATAGTTGTATACCATGTAAGGTTCAGTATACTTAGTTCACTATAAACAAGAGCTCTGATACCAATCTGTCTGTAACATACACGTTTTGAAACCGTGTTTTGTAATAAATAATATTATGAAATATTATGTTATAATGAGTATTGAGTTCTAACAGATGGTTTTTACTAGAAATAAAGTAAAACTATGTTTAGAATCAATCGGAAAATATTGAAAGTCTTATGAGATTCCAATCAAAAGATAAATATCGAAATTTAACAAAAATATAAAATTTTAAATAAGTAAAATTTTATTATTGAAAGTTGTAGATAATTTCATTAGAAACATTTAGGCGAAAACCTCATCAAAATCCGAGTTATAACGAAGAAGTTATGACCAATCGAAGATCCGCGACAAAACCGGCACGGCACCGAATGACGTAAAAAGTGAGTTTTTGATAAACTACTTTTCAGCCTTGGTGGTCTAAATAAAAGTCGTAGTATTTGTTAAACCGAGAATTTTCATAAAAAGAACGTCCAAATCTGACTTCGTATGAGGAAGTTATGATTTTTCTAAGTTTTGGTATATTATACTGATGTTTTACTTGATGATCCAGGAGGATTGAAGGTATTCAAGAATCAGCTATGGATTCCAAAGATTGGTGGATTAAGAAAGAAGATTTTAGATGAAGCCTATAAGTCTAAACTGTCAATACATCCTGGTACACGTAAAATGTACTATGATGTACGGACTGACTATTAGTGACCTGGATTAAAGAGAGACATTGGAAGTTATGTGCAGGAATGCTTAGTATGCTTACAAGTCAAAGCAGAACACCAAACGCCTTACGGAACCCCAGAAAGTCTTAGTGTTCCTGTATGGAAATGGGAAGAGCTGTCCATGGATTTTATTACCAAATTGCCAAAGACTGCTAGACAGAATGATAGCATTTGGGTAATCGTCGACCGCCTGACTAAAAGCGCTCATTTTCTTGCCATGCGTGAAACAGCTCCAATGGAGAAATACGCACAAGTATACTTGGATGAAATTGTTGCAAGACATGGTGTGCCACTAAAGATCATTTCTGATCGTGATACTCGCTTCACATCTCAATTTTGGGCGAGTATGCAACGTGAATTAGGATCTCGAGTTGCTCTCAGCACAACTTATCATCCCCAGACAGACGGTCAGACGGAGAGAACAATCCAAACAGTAGAAGATATGCTTCATGCATGTGTCTTGGAGTTCGGTGGTAACTGCGATAAATACTCACCTCTTGTCGAATTTTCATATAATAACAGTTACCACGCTTCAATCAAAATGCCACCATATGAAGCACTATATGGATGTAGATGCCGTACTCCATTATGTTGGCGTGAAATAGGACAGAAGATCCTTGGAGGCCCTGAAATGATTCAAGACACCACCGACAAGATTCAAATTGTACGAGAAAGAATGAAAGCGGCCCGGGATCGACAGAAGTCCTATGCAGAAAAGAGGAGACGACCCATAGAATTCCAGGTGGGTGATTTTGTAATGCTGAAAGTATCCCCGTGGAAAGGCATTATGCGATTCGGGAAGAAAGGAAAACTAAGCCCTAGATTTGTTGGTCCTTTCCAAATCATCCAGAGAATTGGTAAACAAGAATACCGCTTGGAATTGCCGGAAGATTTGGCAGGTATTCATGATGTGTTTAATGTGAGCTATCTGCGTAAATGTTTAAGCATATATGATGAAGCGGTTCCATTATCCGAGGTGAAACTTGATAATAAGTTAACTTATGTGAAAGAGCCTGAAGAGATCGTAAACGAAAGAACAACTGAGCTACGTAATAAAGAAGTAGAGTTGGTGCTTGTCAAGTGGAAACACCATCGAGGCCCAAATTATACTTGGGAAAATAAGAATGAGATAAGAGCGAAATATCCCCATTTATTTTAATCGATGTAATTTCGGGGACGAAATCCTCAAAAGGAGGAGGTATTTGTAACATACACGTTTTGAAATAGTGTTTTGTAATAAATAATATTATGAATTATTATGTTATAGAGAGTATTGAGTTCTAACAGATGGTTTTTACTAGAAATGAAGTAAAACTATGTTTAGAATCAATCGGAAAATATTGGAAGTCTTATGAGATTCCAATCAAAAGATAAATATCGAAATTTAATGAAAATATAAAATGTGAAATAAGTAAAATTTTATTATTGAAAGTTGTAGATAATTTTGTTAGAAACATTTAGGCGAAAACCTCATCGAAATCCGAGTTATAACGAAGAAGTTATGACCAATCGAAGATCCGCGACAAAACCGGCACGGCGCCGAATAACGTAAAAAGTGAGTTTTTGATAAACTACTTTTTAGCCTTGGTGATCTAAATGAAAGTCGTAGTATTTTTTAAACCAAGAATTTTCATAAAAAGAACGTCCAAATCTGACTTCGTATGAGGAAGTTATGATTTTTCTAAGTTTCGGGATAGCAGTAGACAGCTAAAAACTCGAAATAAAGATCGAGTGATATTTAGCCGACACAACCTAAACGAGAATCGAAGGTCTTGTCAATAGTAGTATAACAGTAAAAAGACAGACGAAAACGGACATCGGATGAAGAAGTTATGAAATTTTAACGGATTTTCCTGTCCCGGTCTGTTAAAAATAATAATATTAAAAATAAAGTCAAAATTAGCCGACGAAGTCTAAACAAAAGTTGTAGAGTATAATTTTACCTACGCGTGCATATAAAGAACGTCAAAAACGGAACCCGTATGCGAAAGCTATGAATTTTAGAAGTTCGGGGCTCAATTTTCAAGGATTCTCGCATGGATAAGGTCGGGTCTCGCACACGTCACCTGCCCCGTGTCCGATCTCGGTGAGTCAGCAGACGCGTGTCCGATCCAAAGAGCCGTCCGAAGCGCGGTTCAATTGGCGTCCGACGCGTGTCCGAGCCTCGCTGCTGCTGCCGCGTCTCCATGCTTCGCTGCCACATGCCCCCTTTCCTCTCGCTTCGGATCCGAGGCTCGCACCTATATAAAGGGTGCGAGACCTCCCGGATAATTTTTATAAATTGGCACTTTTTCACCCTAAACTCATATTTTCACTATTCAACTTCCCCCGAAACCCCGTGATCATTTCCAGCACCCAAAACACGCCCCAAAGTGCCCGAGAAATTTATCTTTTCGGTTTGAAGCCCAACCCTCGCAGGGCCCGGTTTTCAAGAAAACTCTCGGTTTTCAACAAAGAAAGCTAATTATAGTAACGAAGTACTGCCCAAATTACTATTTTAACCCCCGGTTATTTCACGGTGAGTTCAATATATATGAACAATTATATGTTATGTGTTATATGTGCTATGTGCTTTTCAATGTTATTATTCCGGGTTATTTTTATTCGCTATTTTAATAGCAAAGTAATACTTTTGACCATGTGATCAGTGAAAGGACTTAGATTCACATTGGTACACGTATGTAGCCTCTGGGCATATACACGTTTTGAAATCGTGTTTTGTAATAAATAATATTATGAATTATTATGTTATAGAGAGTATTGAGTTCTAACAGATGGTTTTTACTAGAAATGAAGTAAAACTATGTCTAGAATCAATCGGAAAATATTGGAAGTCTTATGAGATTCCAATCAAAAGATAAATATCGAAATTTAACGAAAATATAAAATTTGAAATAAGTAAAATTTTATTATTGAAAGTTGTAGATAATTTCGTTAGAAACATTTAAGCGAAAACCTCATCGAAATTCGAGTTATAACGAAGAACTTATGACCAATCGAAGATCCGCGACAAAACCGGCACAGCACCGAATGACGTAAAAAGTGAGTTTTTGATATACTACTTTTTAGCCTTGGTGATCTAAATGAAATTCGTAGTATTTGTTAAACCGAGAATTTTCATAAAAAAAACGTCCAAATCTGACTTCGTATGAGAAAGTTATGATTTTTCTAAGTTTCGTGATAGCAGTAGACAACTAAAAACTCGAAATAAAGATCGAGTGATATTTAGCCGACACAACCTAAACGAGAATCGAAGGTCTTGTCAATAGTAGTACAACAGTAAAAAGATAGACGAAAACGGACATCGGATAAAGAAGTTATGATTTTTTAACGGATTTTTCTTGTCCTGGTCTGTTAAAAATAATAATATTAAAAATAAAGTCATAATTAGCCGACGAAGTTTAAACGAAAGTTGTAGAGTATAATTTTACCTACGCGTGCATATAAAGAACGTCAAAAACAGAACCTGTATGCCAAAGCTATGAATTTTAGAAGTTTGGGGCTCAATTTTCGAGGAATCTCGCATGGATAAGGTCGGATCTTGCACACGTCACCCGCCCCGTGTCCGATCTCGGTGAGTCAGCAGACGCGTGTCCGATCCGAAGAGCCGTCCGAAGCGCGGTCCAATTGGCGTCCGACGCGTGTCCTCCTTGCGTGTCCGAGCCTCGCTGCTGTTGCCGCGTGTCCAAGCTTCGCTGCCACATGCTCCCTTTCCTCTCGCTTCGGATCCGAGGCTCGCACCTATATAAAGGGTGCGAGACCTCCCGGCTAACTTTTAGAAATTGGCACTTTTTCACCCTAAACTCATATTTTCACTATTTCAACTTCCCCCGAAGCCCCGGGATCATTTCCAGCACCCGAAACACGCCCCGAAGTGCCCGAGAAATTTATCTTTTCGGTTTGAAGCCCAACCCTCGCAGGGCCTGGTTTTCAAGAAAACTCCTGGTTTTCAACAAAGAAAGCTAATTATAGTAATGAAGTGCTGCCCAAATTACTATTTTAACCCCCGGTTATTTCACGGTGAGTTCAATATATAGGAACAATTGTATGGTATGTGTTATATGTGCTATGTGCTTTTCAATGTTATTATTCCAGGTTATTTTTATTCGCTATTTTAATAGCAAAGTAATACCTTTGACCATGTGATCGGTGAAAGGACTTAGATTCACATTGGTACTGGTATGTAGCCTAAGGCCATGTAGACCATGTCTCCGTAAGAGAATGACTTCTATTCTATGGCATTAGCAGAAGGTTAGACAGGGCTATAAGCCTGAAATCTACCAAAATGTTAATCAGAAGTTGTATGTCTTCTGTGCCATTTGGGCAAAGCTTTATTGATGTATATCAAGTTTGGAAATTGTTATGTCTCGTTGATTGTATATCTTTGAATCAAATCATTGATTGATATGGAAAGTTTGTCACACGATTCACATATGCCTTTGTTGTTCCTTTTTCCTCTTTGCTTCTGCCATATTGAAGTATATATATGGAATAACGTTATATTGTATCTATTATTGAACTCACTAAGCGTCACCGCTTACCCCTCTCAATGTTTAACAAATTGCAGGATATAAGTAACCAGTATAATCGTATACTGTTGGAAGATTTTGAATAGTTTGAAACTATTGTATTTTGTACTCATGTATATATAAATTATAGTGTCTTGGGAAGTTATGTTACATATAAAAATTTGTAATAGTCGGTTTGTATCTAGTCTTATGTAAACAATTTATCAATGTAAAATATTGTTTTTTTTAATATGTAAATAGCATGTTCTGGAGTAACAATTGTCAAGTATGAAAGTTTGGGTCTTTCAGAAATACGAAAGTTTAGAAAAGGGGTCCTTTCAATCATGGTATCAGAGTAGTGGTTTAAGTGAACTAAATACCACAGATTGGTATTTAGACTTAATCTATTGGAAGTTCAATATATGAACTGATTCATTGTAATTATATGGATACAAACCTTAGGAAAGACTTAAGTAGAGTATTAGATAATGATAAACCCTAATGTTCTAAAATACAATGTTACTCCATATTGCAGAGCAATGGTTGAACATGTTAGTAGCCATACCCCTAAGGTGGGTGGAGGTCCTCAACCTGATGAAGTAAATACTCCAGTATCTCCTTGTGAGGAGCGACTATTGGGTAAACTTACTGGTATTATTCGGCAGACTTTCGAAGAACACAAAAAGAATGGTGATAAAGGAAAAGAGAAAGTCACTGGAGAATCTTCAAAAGGGGAGGTGAAGCGTCCCTAGTTCAAAGATTTCAAGAGTAGTGGTGCTACGGAGTTTTCAGGTGTACTTAATCCCATTGTTGTTCTTACTTGGATCCAGAACACAGAGAAAGTGTTTCGTATTTCTTATGTGGATAATGAAGACAAGGCTAATTATGCTTCTGCAATGCTCATCGGAGAAGCCTTGGTCTGGTGGGAAGCAACATATGAAGCTCTCAATGGGTTTGACCAGGAAAATTTATCCTGGGAAATGTTCAAAACTCATTTGCTAGAGAAGTATTGTCCTCTAGACATGAGGAGGAGATTGGAAAAGGAATTCCTCGAACTTAAACAGGGAGGAATGACAGTGAACGAGTATGAAACTCAGTTTAATCAAAGAGCAAGGTTTGCTACAAAGTATATTCCAACTGAAGACGAGAAAATTCAGTTATTCATGGAGGGACTACGACACGAAATCCACAATTTCGTGGCCAATCGGGAAGTTCTGTCATTCGATAAAGCCGTTGAGTATGCTCGAAGACGCGAGCATGACTTAGAAATACGTGGTGCCACTTTTACTGTTCCGAAGCATCCACGTACTGAAAGAACTGTTCCTGTTCCCTCTATTCTACCTGCTCAATCCGTTCGGACTGAATCTGGTAAACAAGTGCAAACTCAAAATGCCCCTCATGGTCGCGGTAGATCACAATCTTTTTCTATTCAATCGCCTTCATGTCGTATTTGTGGAAGGAATCATCCGGGACAATGCAAAATAGATAAGAAATCTGTTGTCTGTTATGGATGTGGAGAAACGGGTCACATAAAGCCAGCTTGCCCAAGGAAGGATGTTACTTGTTATGCATGTTGTATTACTGGCCACAAGAAGCGTTTTTGCCCTACTCTAACTAGCCAGATGACGGGAAGTCAAGCTTCTGTTCAACAACCGGAAAGAAGTCAAGCTCCTGTTCAACAATCAAAGGGTACTCCAACTAAAAAGGAGGAGGTGCCAAAAGCTAAGGGTCGTGCATTCCAGATTACCACAAAAGAGGCACGCGAGGACCCGAATGTTGTGACGGGTACATTTCTTGTCAACTCTAGACCTGCTCACATATTATTTGATTCTGGTGCCTCAGATTCTTTTGTGTCTTATGAATTTACGCATTTTTTTCAAATTGCTTGCTATGCACTCGCGCAACCAGTTCACGTAGATACTGCGGGAAGTACATCATTATTTGCTGATAAAGTCTATAGGGATTGTGTTATAGAAATTGAAGGCTATAATTTTTTTGCTAACCTGATCCCTATCTCCTTGCCCAACTTTGATATTATTCTCGGCATGGATTGGTTGTCAAAGAACCACGCGGAACTCTTGTGCTATGAAAAGATAGTACGTATTCCCATTGAAGGGGAGAATCCTATCTATGTCTACGATGAACAAAGAATCTTAAAAATAATCTCTTTCTCAAAGCTCGTAAATTCATATCGAAAGGGTGTTCTATCTATCTGGCCTACACAGTCGATATCTTAAAAGAGGAAAAGAAAATGGTAAATGATGTTCCCATTACTAAAGAATATCCAAATGTTTTTCCTGAAGAATTTCCTGGACTTCCTCCGGACAAGCAAGTAGAATTCCGAATAGACCTTGTGCCTGCTGCTGCTCCGATTGCAAAGACTCCTTCTCGTCTTGCGTCAGCTGAGATGAAAGAAATGATGATTCAACTGCGAGAATTACTTGATAAAGGCTTTATTCGACCAAGTACCTCTCCTTGGGGTGCTCCAGTGTTTGTCAAGAAGAAAGATGGTTCGATGCGAATGTGTATTGATTACCGCGAAGTAAATAAGGTAACTATCAAGAACAAGTACCCACTACCTCGCATTGACGATTTATTTGATCAACTTCAGGGTGTTAGCTATTTCCCGAAGATTGATTTAAGATCTGGCTATCATCAGTTGAAAGTACACGAGCATGATGTACCAAAGACTGCTTTTCGTACTCGATATGGACATTATGAATTCCTTGTGATGCCGTTTGGTTTGACAAATGCTCCTGCTGTATTCATGGATATGATGAATTGGGTATGCCACCCAATGCTCGATAAATCTGTCATTGTATTCATTGACGATATTCTAATCTATTTCAAGTCTGAAGCTGATCATGTCATACATATTCGTGCGGTATTAGAACTTCTTCGAAAGGAGAAACTATATGCTAAATTCTCGAAATGTGAATTTTGGCTTCGCCAAGTTCAATTTCTCGGCCGTGTGATTTGTGGTGACGGTGTATCCGTAGATCCTACCAAAATCGAAGTTATTCAAAATTGGGAAGTGCCCCGTAATGCTTCCGAAATTCGTAGTTTCTTGGGTCTCGCAGGATATTACCGGAGATTCATTAAAGACTTTTCTCGTATAGCCGTACCTCTCACGAGTCTTACACAGAAGGAAGTGAAGTTTGAATGGGGTGAAGCCCAAGAAAAAGCTTTCTCAACTCTAAAAGATCTTTTGACTCATGCTCCAATCTTATCACTCCCAGAAGGTGATGATGATTTCTCTGTATATAGTGATGCTTCAAGATTGGGACTCGGTTGTGTTTTGATGCAACGTGGTAAAGTGATAGCCTATGTCTCAAGACAACTGAAAAATTATGAAAAGAATTATCCCACTCATGATCTCGAACTAGCTGCAGTGGTATTTGCCCTAAAAGTTTGGAGACATTACCTTTTTGGTACAAAATGTCAATTGTATACCGACCACAAGAGTCTCAAGAATATATTCAGTCAACAAACTCTAAATATGAGACAACAACGAGCCATGGAGCTGATCAAAGACTATGACTGTGAAATCCTGTATCATCCTGGAAAGGCTAATGTAGTTGCCGGTGCACTTAGCAGAAAGGTTTATCGTAATAGTATGTGTTATGCTATTACTCAAACTACAGTAAAGTTCACTATTCTAGATGAACTAGAGAAATGGAAAGTAGAGGCTCTAAAGCCAGAAAATGTGAAGAAAGAAGGGATGGTATATTATACTGATGTTTTACTTGATGATCCACGAGGATTGAAGGTATTCAAGAATCGGCTATTGATTCCAAAGATTGGTGGATTAAGAAAGAAGATTTTAGATGAAGCCCATAAGTCTAAACTGTCAATACATCCTGGTACAAGTAAAATGTACTATGATGTACGGACTGACTATTGGTGGCCAGGATTAAAGAGAGACATTGGAAGTTATGTGCAGGAATGCTTAGTATGCTTACAAGTCAAAGCAGAACACCAAAAGCCTTACGGAAACCTAGAAAGTCTTAGTGTTCCTGTATGGAAATGGGAAGAGTTGTCCATGGATTTTATTACCAAATTGCCAAAGACTGCTAGACAGAATGATAGCATTTGGGTAATCGTCGACCGCCTGACTAAAAGTGCTCATTTTCTTGCCATGCGTGAAACGGCTCCAATGGAGAAATATGCACAAGTATACTTGGATGAAATTGTTGCAAGACATGGTGTGCCACTAAAGATCATTTCTGATCGTGATACTCGCTTCACATCTCAATTTTGGGCGAGTATGCAACATGAATTAGGATCTCGAGTTGCTCTCATCACAACTTCTCATCCCCACACAGACGGTCAGACGGAGAGAACAATCCAAACAGTAGAAGATATGCTTCGTGCATGTTTCTTGGAGTTCGGTGGTAACTGGGATAAATACTTACCTCTTGTCGAATTTTCAAATAATAACAGTTACCACGCTTCAATCAAAATGCCACCATATGAAGCACTATATGGATGTAGATGATGTACTCCATTATGTTGGCGTGAAATAGGACAGAAGATCCTTGGAGGCCCTAAAATGATTCAAGACACCACCGACAAGATTCAAATTGTACGAGAAAGAATGAAAGCGGCCCAGGATCGTCAGAAGTCCTATGCAGAAAAGAGGAGACGACCCATAGAATTCCAGGTGGGTGATTTCGTAATGCTGAAAGTATCCCCGTGGAAAGGCATTATGCGATTCGGGAAGAAAGGAAAACTACGCCCTAGATTTGTTGGTCCTTTCAAAATCATCCAGAGAATTGGTAAACAAGCATACCGCTTGGAATTGCCGGAAGATTTGGCAGGTATTCATGATGTGTTTCATGTGAGCTATCTGCGTAAATGTTTAAGCATATATGATGAAGCGGTTCCATTATCCGAGTTGAAACTGGATAATAAGTTAACTTATGTGAAAGAGCCTGAAGAGATCGTAAACGAAAGAACAACTGAGCTACGTAATAAAGAAGTAGAGTTGGTGCTTGTCAAGTGGAAACACCATCGAGGCCCAAATTATACTTGGGAAAATAAGAATGAGATAAGAGCGAAATATCCCCATTTATTGTAATCGATGTAATTTCGGGGACGAAATCCTCAAAAGGAGGAGGTATTTGTAACATACACGTTTTGAAATCGTGTTTTGTAATAAATAATATTATGAATTATTATGTTATAGAGAGTATTGAGTTCTAACAGATGGTTTTTACTAGAAATGAAGTAAAACTATGTCTAGAATCAATCGGAAAATATTGGAAGTCTTATGAGATTCCAATCAAAAGATAAATATCGAAATTTAACGAAAATATAAAATTTCAAATAAGTAAAATTTTATTATTGAAAGTTGTAGATAATTTCGTTAGAAACATTTAAGCGAAAACCTCATCGAAATTCGAGTTATAACGAAGAACTTATGACCAATCGAAGATCCGCGACAAAACCGGCACAGCACCGAATGACGTAAAAAGTGAGTTTTTGATATACTACTTTTTAGCCTTGGTGATCTAAATGAAATTCGTAGTATTTGTTAAACCGAGAATTTTCATAAAAAAAACGTCCAAATCTGACTTCGTATGAGAAAGTTATGATTTTTCTAAGTTTCGTGATAGCAGTAGACAACTAAAAACTCGAAATAAAGATCGAGTGATATTTAGCCGACACAACCTAAACGAGAATCGAAGGTCTTGTCAATAGTAGTACAACAGTAAAAAGATAGACGAAAACGGACATCGGATGAAGAAGTTATGATTTTTTAACGGATTTTTCTTGTCCTGGTCTGTTAAAAATAATAATATTAAAAATAAAGTCATCACTAGCCGACGAAGTTTAAACGAAAGTTGTAGAGTATAACTTTTACCTACGCGTGCATATAAAGAACGTCAAAAACAGAACCCGTATGCGAAAGCTATGAATTTTAGAAGTTTGGGGCTCAATTTTCGAGGAATCTCGCATGGATAAGGTCGGATCTTGCACACGTCACCCGCCCCGTGTCCGATCTCGGTGAGTCAGCAGACGCGTGTCCGATCCGAAGAGCCGTCCGAAGCGCGGTCCAATTGGCGTCCGACGCGTGTCCTCCTTGCGTGTTCGAGCCTCGCTGCTGTTGCCGCGTGTCCAAGCTTCGCTGCCACATGCTCCCTTTCCTCTCGCTTCGGATCCGAGGCTCGCACCTATATAAAGGGTGCGAGACCTCCCGGCTAATTTTTAGAAATTGGCACTTTTTCACCCTAAACTCATATTTTCACTATTTCAACTTCCCCCGAAGCCCCGGGATCATTTCCAGCACCCGAAACACGCCCCGAAGTGCCCGAGAAATTTATCTTTTCGGTTTGAAGCCCAACCCTCGCAGGGCCTGGTTTTCAAGAAAACTCCCGGTTTTCAACAAAGAAAGCTAATTATAGTAATGAAGTGCTGCCCAAATTACTATTTTAACCCCCGGTTATTTCACGGTGAGTTCAATATATAGGAAGAATTGTATGGTATGTGTTATATGTGCTATGTGCTTTTCAATGTTATTATTCCGGGTTATTTTTATTCGCTATTTTAATAGCAAAGTAATACCTTTGACCATGTGATCGATGAAAGGACTTAGATTCACATTGGTACTGGTATGTAGCCTATGGCCATGTAGACCATGTCTCCATAAGAGAATGACTTCTATTCTATGGCATTGGCAGAAGGTTAGACAGGGCTATAAGCCTGAAATCTACCAAAATGTTAATCAGAAGTTGTATATCTTCTGTGCCATTTGGGCAAAGATTTATTGATGTATATCAAGTATGGAAATTGTTATGTCTCATTGATTGTATATCTTTGAATCAAATCATTGATTGATATGGAAAGTTTGTCACACGATTCACATATGCCTTTGTTGTTCCTTGTTCCTCTTTGCTTCTGCCATATTGAAGTATATATATGGCATAACGTTATATTGTATCTATTATTGAACTCACTAAGCATCACCGCTTACCCCTCTCAATGTTTAACAAATTGCAGGAGATAAGTAACCAGTATAATCGTATACTGTTGGAAGATTTTGAATAGTTTGAAACTATTGTATTTTGTACTCATGTATGTATAAATTATAGTGTCCTGGGAAGTTATGTAACATATAAAAATTTGTAATAGTCAGTTTGTATCCAGTCTTATGTAAACAATTTATCAATGTAAAATATTGTTTTTTTTAATATGCAAATAGCATGTTTGGGAGTAACAATTGTCAAGTATGAAAGTTTGGGTCTTTCAGAAATACGAAAGTTTAGAAAAGGGGTCCTTTCACTGTCACACCCCCAAACCGGAACGGCGGAAACGTTCGGGGGTGGATGACTTCATGTATAGTATCACAACCATTGCATTACAGTAATCAAAGTAAACATAACCATTACATTAATTAAGTAAAATATTTACATCGGTTTGATTCATGTTTATAGACATCAAAAGTATGACAAAAGTAAAAGACGAGACTCTATACGCTCCGTCTTCTCAAAACTCCAGGAGGTACCTGTCTACTGATTTCCTGAGAATACAAGCAGTTTTAAAAGAGTATCTGCGTAAAGCTGGTGAGTTCATAAGCATGTTTTTGAGAGGAAAATCGGTTAATGAATCAATGAATGTATTCGTATGCTTCCAAGAAAATCCATTATTTTCTAACATGTGTATTTTGTTACTGGATCTCATTTCGTAATATTTCAAATGTCTAGTTACCAATGAATGTGTTGTGCATTGTTTGATTATATAAGAAACCTCTTTTTACATGAAAAACCATGGTTATCACCAGTTTGTATAGTAAGTTCGGAAAGCTCTGAAAACTTTAATATGTATAGTAGTTCTATTACTTTATAATAAATCTAATTAAAGTTATTACCGTTCATACGTTAATCGTATATTCTTAGTACCAAATTAATGAGTTGTTATAACCATACTTGACCATTGAATTGCCTGAATGACGTTCTTCAGGCGTCGGAATCGAAATTACTTTGTCACTCAGGCCTGCCGGCCTAACTGTAGCTAACAGTTATGGTGCGGGATTGTCAATCCCGTATAGATCTATACACAAACTCACGTTCTCCCGCAAGGAGAGTTTGGTTATAATCTCAGCACTTTTGTTAGTACCTAGGTAAGTACGCGAAGAATGCTCACTCATAAAATGCTATACTAACGATTACATGTAGAATAAAATGAATCCATTGAATTTAACTTGTTGTCTATATATATCATAAACTACACATTATATAGTTTATATATTTGATTTCATTGAATCTATGTTTTGTACATTGATATGTTAGTTGTTCCATAAAGTATACATATTATAGTTTATATGTTCATTCATGCATTCAATTCATGTTTTACATTGAAAGTTCTGTGATTATGCTGAAAACTTCCCTTATGCTCTGCATAGTACAAAAGGGATAAAATATCTATATATTTTATAAAAGTATAGAAACTGTATGATTGTATCAATTGCATCCGTTTTAAGTTTATTGAAATCCTTTTTTTGTATAAGTTTCACAAAATTATTTATGTTTGACTTGTATCCCCCCCTGAAAATGTTAAAACAGTAAAGGCATAGGGGTATAAACTCACAGTTAGTTGTGTGCAAACGTTGAATCAAAGAACTGGAATGAAGACCCTCAAGTTGTAGCGTGTGGCGCTTAACGGAATCCTAATAACAATTAAATACATATAGGTATCTAAATTAGCGATTTCGTTAGATAAAGTGTTAGAAAAACACTTGTTTTCGGTTAAGGAATGTTACCGAGGCTTGATTGAATCGAGGAAAGTGGATTTTCAGTCTAATGCACCACTTAGGAAGGGTGTGCGGACGTGAATGGGGTTTACGACCGTGAACTGTCTACGGCTGTGAACCGTTTACGGCCGTGAACCGCCTCTCGAAGGGTGTACGGCCTTTGAAGTGTGTACGGCCGTAAACTGGTGTGCGGTCAATGAAGATTTGCATATTTGAAGGGTGTACGGCCATACACTCAAGAACAAGGTTGCTGGATTCGATGAAAACCGTGTTCTAGATGCTCCAAATCGACTCCCAATGACGATTCTTGATGATTTTCGGAAGAATACGGGTGTTTTTGGGTTGTACGGCCAAACGTTTAAAGAGATAAGGAGAGAGTGTACGTCCAGAAAAGTGAAAATAAGGGGTAGGGTCTCGTATTTATAGGGGTTTTTCGAGGTCGGTGGTGGGGTCCACCCGATGCTGGCCGTAAACGAGTGTACGGCCATACACGGGTTTACGGCCGTAAACTCACTTAGGCTGAAAACCGATGTTTTGATCGAAGGATAACTCAAAATTTCGTGAAGTTTTAGTCCCGACTCGTATAAAAATTTAATTTATATAAACTAGATGATTTTCTAAACCAAGACGTTTGACGGGAAACTTAATAAAATTCAGATTTTATTAACGAAAATGGATAACGGTAACAGAAAAAGGTTCGGGTTATCACACAATAAATAAAGTTAACCCCTAAAAGGAGAAAGGAGTAGATGATGTATTTGAACACAAACACACATATGTGAAGTGGTGAATCCAACGAATGGAGGCGATGAAGGGGTTGGTTAAGGTTTAATCTGAATACAGAAAGAGAATGGTTTATAGATTTTCGGAGAAAGAGAGGGAGAGAGGAGAACAACGGTAGTTGGTCATGGGTAACATATAATGGTGGTGACCAGGATGGTAAGGTGGGGCGATGGACGCATTGAGATTGACCAACAAGGAAGGTGTTAGGTTTTCAGAGTATAGAAGGAGTTTCGAGAGAGGATATTTCTAGTTTTTGGAATTTAACGATGCACAAATTTTGAAATGTGATTGAATGGTGGGTGCCGGTGCCGGTAGTCGTTAGGTAATGCCGATATGTTATATAAACTGAATTTTTTATGCTGACTGATTCACTTTGCTTAAGAGACGGGATTATTAGTTCAACTTTGACGTATTCAATTTGGTTAGCTTCAAATATAAAGAGATAAACTCTGAATTTATTGAGTGGAAATATTGGTTTAACTTTGACTCATTCATTTGTTGATCGGATAAGTCTGTGTTGCATAAATTGATTGTAAATATCACAATAAGATTTGTACCTCTTAAAATTCAGCATTTAAAGCTAAATGCTTATTAAGGTATATATATATATATATATATATATATATATATATATATATATATATTTATATATATATATATATATATATATATATATATATATATATATATATACGGTAGGTGGGGGATATACGGGTGCTCAACACCTTCCTCGTAAATCACTGTCACCACCAAGTACGCATGGAAAATCTCCACCACCACCATTGCCTCCAAAGTCATAATCCGACACCACCTTAAATCAACGAAAAGTATCCATCAGCACCTCTTACTTCAGCACCTCCAAGGTCTCAACCACCTAAGACTCCTGGAAAGTCTCTACCACCACCTCTTACTTCACCGATGTTATGGGTACAACAATTACTTATAAATTTTAACATCTTGATTTATTCTAACATCATGGGTACTCCCAAGATCTTGGATTTAGTCAATATCTTGGGACTGCCTTCGTTTTCTTTTAATATCTCATGCAGGTATCATGGGATTGACTAGAAAAGAATAAGACTAAGTCAATAACACATGTTCAAACCCATGTGAACATTGAAGACCATAAAAAAAACTGAGTCAATCATGGATCTAGGAAGATCCCTAGATTATCACATTAGTTGTTATTATGGATATATATATATATATATATATATATATATATATATATATATATATATATATATATATATATATATATATATATCAAGGTTGTAAAAAACGCTCGACGTAAACTAGTCAGTGGACCGGGGTTAAGGGATTAATCGGTTAGGCGATGATTAATCGGGGACCATTAATTGCTAACTCGTTAAATTTTGAAAAATTAAATATGTCTAATATCATAACAAAGTTCCTAAATACCACTAATATCTTAATAAAATAGGTTAATATGATTAATACAACATTAATCATTCCTCAAATGATTTCTATTGAGATAGAACTTCTTCAAAATGTTAAAATTCCACAGTTTTCTACTGATTCAGTCACATTGTAGGCAGGGATTAATCGCTAGGCGCCCTCTAATCGGTCGGGTAGCGCCTAGGGATTAATCTTAGATTAATCGGGCTTTTTACAACACTGATATATATATATATATATATATATATATATATATATATATATATATATATATATATATATATATATATATATATATATATATATATATATATAAGCCTAGTTGATCAGCATTCACACACACTTTCGCTTCTACTCTCACTCTCATTCTCTCGAAACTTAAGCACTTTTACACTTACTGTACAATCAGTTATATCTTGTAATTTTATTTCAATTAATATAAGTTCTAAGGCAGGTGAATTCATCACATCCTATGGTTTTATATCGGAGATCCAAAAGGATTAAGGGATTTCCTCATACATCAGTATGTTATATCATTTGCTTTTACTTATTTACTATTGTTTGAACGATTATAATATTCTCTACTACTTCTTTGATTTTTTATATGATTTTATTGTCAAAACTACTATGATATTTGTTATTGCATTTATATGATTTTACAATACAAATTTACTTGTTTGAAAACTTTAATGTTATCCCCCCCCCCCCCCCCCACCCCCACAGATACACTTATTTGCACTTTAGAACATATCAGTTTTATTAAATAGTTTCCTGATTATTATAGATTTTGTAACATCCTGGTGTTGAGGTATTTTCAAATTTAACCCTTAAGTATGATGGTTTATGGTATTTAGCGCTTATGTATGAGAAGTTGGCAAAATGGCCCATAGTGGCATTTTGGTAATTTTTGGGCCAAGATTTTGTATGTTAGGCGTACTTGTGAGGGCTTAGAACGTTGGGCGTACATCGCGTACGCAAGGTGAACATGCGAGGGTTTCAAACCCTAAAATTTTAGGGTTTGCACCATAGTTAAGCATTTTATGGCCTCAAACTTCATCTCTCATCAGCCTCCAACACCTTCATACGATTTAAGCAAACCCTAGCCACCATCTTGAGCATTCTTGACCCTTGTGTGTGTTTTTAGTGGTCTAAAAGGAGAAAGAATGAAGAAGAACCACCTAGGAAGCTTGAAGAAGCTTTGGATATGGGATCTTCACCTCTCTAGCAACCTCCAAGAGGTATAGAGTTTCAAACATGGCTTATATTTCATTAGATCTTGCTAACTCCTTGTTTCATGAGCACTTTGTCCCAAGTCTTGACCTTTTTGGAGTTTGGCATGCTTTAGTCCATTCTAGTTGTCCTTTCAAATGTTTTCAGGGCTTTAGAAGCATAAAAATAAGGTCTTAGCTCTTAATCCTTCTCCATGCATGTGTTTTTTTTGTCTTAATGGGTTAAGAGGTTGGGGTTTTTAGCATTTAGCACTTATTGACCATGCAAGAACATAAATTTGGGAACTTTATGGTCAATGATGATATTTGGGACATAGATCTGCATTTTGGCCTTTATAGCTTAGGTATTAAGCTCTTAAGTTGTTGAGAAGGAAACTAGATGTGTACGTTGGGCGTACCAAATGGTACACTGTGCGTACGCAGTTCAAGCCTCGATCCTTCAGACAACGAGTATACCCCGCGTACGTCCGAAGTACGCCCCGCGTACGAGGACTGAGTTGACTCGACAGAGTTGACTCGGCTGGGTTGACTCGGTTCATTTGTAGATTTTTGACCGATTTTGACCAAGGGTATTTTGGGAAAATTGTTATTAATTTGGAATCGGAAATGTTTTGATTATTATGAGTCGGGTAGAGTCGGTTTTCGGAGAAGATATTCATTCAGACTGTATTAAGACGGAGAGGTGAGTTTTCCTCACTATACTTATGGGTCGAAGTCATCAAGGCCGGCCCATTGGATTAGATATCCTATTTTTGTGTATGTTATTATGTCGAGATATGTGTTTATTGGTTATGTGATTAGACTGGTAGATCTGTAGGACTACCTGTTGCTGATTATTATGATAATGTTTATATCGATATGTTATGGTTGTGGTTTATTGGGTTGAGGTGGACCAGCTCATACTGAAGGCCAAGACACCCATGGCGATCCGGATAGACTGAAGGCCTGGGAGGCGGTCCATTTAGACCGAAGGCCCAGAGAACGGCCGAGATAGGTTGAAGGCCCAGTGAGGCGGTCCAATTATGCTGAAGGTTTTGTGTGCATGTTGTTGTTTGTTATGTTTATGTAGTGGTACTTTGGGGGAACTCACTAATCATTCGCTTATAGTTTTAGTTTGTTTCAGGTACTTCTGAGGACCTTGGCAAGGCGAAGGTGTGACCGTATACATCCTTGGTGTTATGGTGCAAAGTCACACTTGGATGAGGCTTACCCCTCTTGTATATGTAAACGGGTTGAGTCTTTCCTATAAATAGGAAGTGAGTGACTCCCATTATGTAAGGAACATTTGGAGAGCATTAGTTTTAGAGAGAGGATTTTGCAAACCCATTTGTACTCTTTCAAACTATACTAATGAGAGCTTAAAAAGATTTATTTACGCCATGTGCTCTGGATTTGTATGATGATTCACTAGATCTTTCTTATTCCGCACATGTCATCATAATCAACACAACTACAATTGGTATTTGAGCGGGTGTTCTTGATTTGATCAAGAATTGATCCATGATAGTATTCAAGATTTTGTGATTCTTCATTTTGATCTTTGATCTTTGTGTTTTAGAGAGTTTGGATTCTAGAAATCGAATTCATCTTTGATTAATTCTATTCACAATTTAATTTTCCTCACTAGAATTCAAGTGATTTTTGCTTTCTCTCTCTTGAAAACCCATTTAAAATCACTTTCTCTCTCTAGAAATTTTCAAGTACTTGTGATCATGGTGTATTTGGATTATGATTCTTGGGTTGTGATCGTTGAAGATGTCAAATACAAAGTCAATGAAAATCAGTTTTGTGGGTTATTGTTGAAAGGATGATTGATTACATGGGATACTATGGTTTCTTATGGAGGCTTGAAGGATGATCATGGAAGATTGAAATTTCAACCTCTTTCGAAGTTTGTATGTTTAATCGAACTCGTTATGTCAATATGCAAACGTAGTGAAAATAAAAAAGGAAGGAGAATAAATAGATTTGTTTAATAAGAAATACATTTCTCTTATTGAAGACCCAAGTGATCTTCATGCTCTTAAGTTTGTTGAAGTTCAGGACAATGGAGTTTAATGTGATGTTCTTGATGTTCTTGAAGTTTATGATAAGAAGATTCAAGTTGATTCTCATGAAGATGAAAAAGTTTTTTGCTCAATTGGAGTTCAAACCGATGATATTTTGTGTTCTTGTGATTCGTTTGAAGGAACGATTCCTTATTGAAAGCCGGTAATCCAATAAATTCACAAGTATCAAACTCCAAAAGATTTGATCCAAACTTGCAAAGTTGAAGTTGTGGGAAGTGGGTTTGCTTATGAAATCAAATCTTCAAGATGCAAAAAGATGAGAAAGAAAAAGAAGAAGAAGATTAAACGGAAAAACAAGCGGGTTTACTCACGAAAATCATCAAGTGTTGTTGTGAAGCAAATTTGGGTTCCAAAGCAACAATCTCCAAAGGTTGCATTGAATTTGAAGTCAAAACCCAAAAGTGTTGATGGTTCTTATGAAGATGTTCTTGGATCATTGAAGAACACGAAGAACACGAAGAACGAGTTGTACAACACGCATCGTGGGTGGTACAATGTTTAACTTGGAGATTTTATTGTTCCAACAAAAGAACCAAGATCTTCTAAATTTGATTCGTTCATTGCAAATGGCACTCGATTCCTCAAAAGGGTATCTCAAATTCTCAAATGGATTCCAAAACGTCCATGATTTTGATTCGTGTTTTGGGTTTTTTTTTCATTTTTGATGGCTATGTCTCGTTGGATCTAATCCGTTTCAACCCATTTGTGATCCAACAAATTTTTTTTAGATCAATTCCAATCATGTTTTCTATTATTTTGATCCAAATAAAAAGAAAATATGAAGTTTTTGTTCATAGATCCAAATCTTTAGCCCAAATCTCAATTTTATTACTATTCATTGATCCATTCCATAAGCCCAATCATACTATTATCGAATATTGTTCGTCAGTTCAACTTTCAATTTTGATTCGTATCTGATTAATCCAACAACAATAACCCTAAATGAGTCGTCAATTTTTTTATCGATTCAAATGTGAATCGGAGTTTAATATCCACATTTGGCTGATTTCATGAGTTTAATTGATCAACGATTTAATCGAAGTGTTGACTAAAAGTCAAACTCGACTTTTTTTTTTGTGAGATTAAGGCTGAATTGATACACGATTCAAGTTGTTTGAAGTTGGAGTCACATTTACTTGTTTGAAGTCGAACTCACAGTCACTTATTGATATCGTTGCTTGGCATAGAAATCGATTTCAATAGAAATAGTTGTTGACTTGCAATGAAGAGTCGAAAATTGGTGTTAATTGACGAATATTGATGTTGTTTTGATTTGCCTATTCGCATTTTAGGGTCGAAATTTGTTGAATCGACAGTATCTTCTTTGAAATTGAAATGGTTTATCATATTGAAAATCGAACTCGATTTGGGGATAGTAGTTGATTTCGATTTTGATTGGAGTTGATTGCATTTTAGTCAACTATGTTCATATGAGGTCGACATTGTCTTGTGTGATGTATAGATGGCTTTGTAATAGTGAATTTGAGTTCGATATGTCAAAATCAGTTCATTTTGGATAGAGATTTCGAAGACTGAGTACGTCGATGTGTTGACGGGATGAATATTGCCAAGTGATTGTTTGAAATCGAATGGGATAGAAGAATCGAAATTGAGGTTTGACTCTGATGTGATTTTGATTTCGAATGTTAATGTGTTGATGTCGATATTGGTTTAATAGTCGAATCTGTTTTGGATTGATGATGTGGAATCGAGAGTCGATGGTTATTGTAAGATCGTTCCTAAGCATCGAAGCCTGGGAGTCTCGACTTGCAAGAGTTGAAGTCGAACTCAATTTTGACTTATGGTCAAACGAGTTGTTCATATCCCTGGATTGTGTTCGATATCATTGAGATCGACTTGGAAGGATTGATTGGGTTGAAGTTTACTGGTTCGTTATTGGGAAGTCGATTCGTAACGAAGCGATGATATTTGATTTGGGTTGATGAATGAAAAGCAAAAGTTTGGTATATGAGGATTTGGAAGAGGGATTCTCAATTGAAGCGTGATTTTGGAAGTCAATGCTTCTTAAGTCTGGATAACTGATGTTGCAGTCGATACTGAGTGTTATGGCTTGATTGTTAAGTAACGAAAACTTGAATACTCGATGTCGATTTTTGGAAGTCAATAGATAATACATATTGACTGGAATAAATAACGAAGGATTGTACGTTGATTTCGAAGGGGGGAGATGGTTTTGATGTCGAGTGACGAATCGTTGGTGTCAAGGATCGACTGGGGTTAATAATGTTGCGAAGGGTTGATAATGTTGCGAAGGGTAGAATTCATTACTTCTATCACGAACTGGGAGGAAGATAATGAAAAGTTTCGAATTGGACCCCTAATCTTTTCACGAAATGGCACAGTTGGTCCATATTCGAAACGGTGACAAAAACTGTGAAGAATGCAGAAGTTTCGAAGTGAGTCCCTACAGTTTCAAAATGTTGGCAAAAATAACCCAACTTCGAAATTAGGCTATAAAGCTGAGAAACTGAAGAATTTACAAGTTCAGTCCCTGCAGTTTGTGCGAACTTACACTTTATGCCCAATTTCACAATTGGGTGATAGAGTTTCGGATCTTAAGCTGTTTTGGTGCAACGGGTCCATACATAATTTAGAAAATACCATTTTTTCCCGGATTTTGGAAATTCTTGCAACTCTCACCCAAAAGTCGAAAATTTTCACAAATTGGAAATTTTTCAAGGTTTTTTCGTGATTGTTTTTCCATGCAAGTTTTTCGATGTTTCATGTTTGACACACATCAAGCGGGAGTATTGTGAATATTATTCATCGGGCGCTTCTCACCCTTAATGGGTTTTATAATCATTTTTTGATTATAAAAGGGGGAGAATGAAGAGTGGGTATTCGAAGCTTTGGGTATTCATTTGCGGATTTGAAGACCGGTATCATTTCAAGGGGGAGTTTGGTCTTGATCGCGCGAGCTCGTTTGATATTGAAGTCGGGACATCCAATCCTAACTTTGAGGGGGGGAATGTTAGGCTGCAAAGTCACGCTTGGATGAGGCTTACCCTCCTGTATGTGTAAATGAGTTGAGTCTTTCCTATGAATAGGAAGTGAGTGACTCCCATTATGTAAGGAACATTTTGAGAGCATTAGTTTTAGAGAGGGGATTTAGCAAACCCATTTGTACTCTTTCTAACTATACTAATGAGAGCTTAAAAAGATTTATTTACTCCATGTGTTCTTGATTTGTATGATGATTCACTAGATCTTTCTTATTCCGCACATGTCATCATAATCAACACTACTATACTTGGTTTTATGTTGTTGGATAGTGGGAGACTCTTATTTCAAATAATTCTTTGGGAACAATGGTTATGTAACAATTTTTGAGTAATTGAGATGTTTCTGAAAAGTTAAAATTTGCTGTGATTACTGACATGTTTCATTTTTCTTCCCAGGATCATGGGCACAACCAAGAAACCAAGATCTTCGACATATTTCAAGATTTTGAGCACTTTAGTTTTAAACATCTTATTTTAAACATCACACCACACTTACTAATTTGGTTACGGAATTAGTTTATCAATGTTTGACCAAAGCAACCACCACCACTAGAAAATGAGCACCACCACCAAAAAATATGCACAAGCACCGAAAAATGGAGCACTGCCAGAAAATAACATATATGTTGTTCATCCTATTTCTCTCATTTTGTCTCTTACACTTGTATCTACCCTGCTATCATATCTATTCGACTACCAGTAATTTGTTCTGAATCGGAATTGGAGTTATAGGTGTAGAAGGTGGCGAAAAGCCGACATTGATTCTGCTTCTTCTCCGATCTAAATCTTCTTCTTCTTTGATGTCCTTCTCTCTTGTAACCCTTACTCCGATGACCTATGGGTTCAAGTTTCATATCTAAATGCAGATCTGAGATGGTGGTGGTGGTGTTGGAGATCAATGTAGTCTGCCTTTCCAGTTGTCGGAAAACACCATGCCACCACTACCACTGCTACTTACTTCTTCACCTAAACTACAACTATTCTCTTCTTTGATCAATCCTAGAATCGTTGTTGTGGCGTAGTGAGGTATTGCAACTCTGACGATTTCAAATCGCAATCCTTGACTTGAATCGCAGTGATGACACAAACAAAGTGGTCGATTCTAGGCATTGAAACATCTTCATATCACCAATCACGAGGAACATGGCTCCTACTTGGACTCGAATCCTCCATCTCATTCCAACTCAGGCTTGAAACTTTAATGGGTGTTCTTATTATTGCCACCGGATATCTTTCACAGATTCGCATAGTCTTTCCAAGCAATCGATTCACTACATCTTCTAACAATTTTTCAGGTTTTGGGGTTTGACTTTTTTTTTATATAATTATATCTAGGGTTCACCAATAGTGGTGGTGATGGTTTATCGACGGTTAAGAGGAGAAAGATGGTTTATCGACGGTTAAGAGAAGAAAGAGGAAATATATTTTCCAGTAAATTAAAGATACAGAGAGGGTCATTTTATTTCTAATAATTAAATTTAATAAATAATAGTGAATAATTTATAAAAATAAATAAATGAAAAAAGAAATTAGTAAGGGCAATATAGTAATTTCATATTAGTTAGGATAAGCATGCAAATTTTAAACAAATGAGGACAATCTGAATTAACTTTTGAAAATAAGGGCTAAACGTGCATTTTGGTAAATACATGATGGGTGATTTGTTTAATTTACTCCAAATTGTAACAGTGCGTTTACACGTGATGCTGAAAGACATATATCACAATCATGTGTGGAGACTCGAAACACCTCGTTAAAAAGTTTGGTTTAAGATTCATGTTACGGTAGTCTAAAAAAACTTAAGCATACATAAAAAGTATTTTTTTTTTTTTTTTTATATTTTAAATAAAAAAAAAACATTATTTTTTTCAAGATATGTGCAAGAGTACTCGATCGACTAACATCTACTATTATGCAGCGGTATACTATCAGTTAAATATTGAAACATTTTCCAATAATGATAAATTTTCAGATATATGATATTGACATAAGTTCATCGATTTATCATATTTTTCATATTATATTATACATACTATTAAAAAAGAATATGCTTATGAATAGTAACCTGCTAAGCCGGTTACTGTTCATCGGTTTGGCACTTGATTCTGCATCGGGTGGTTTTCATCGGCTTAGGATCAGAGCTGCTTTCTAGCTCCCACAGTTTTTGTCATTGTAGGCTGACTCATCTTCTCCATTTCTCTATTTTGGCGACACACGTCTTCCTTACCTCAACATTTGTTCGATCCAATTCACTTTGGAATTACTCTACAGAAGCTATCGCTTTGGAAGTACCCCTCCTCATGCTGTGCGATTCCTTGGGATAGATATGCACTTGAAATGGCAGTGGTGGTAGGTCTTCGAACGGGAATTCCTCAATGAGGTATTCTTCCGAGTTTAGGTTTTCCTATTTTGGAGTTAATTACCTCAATTATTGGAGTCAGAACAGGATCGTCCTGCTAGAACTCGACTAAGTATTCTGATCGGCGATTCCTCATTTAGTGGCAGCTTATTTCCCCTTTTAATACCTTCCTTTCATTTGAACCACCGATGCTTCCCTCTACCAAGAAGCTATACCACATCCCATCTGATTTCTATATTAATCCACAGTTGAAAGTGTGTGTGTTTTTATTTCAATGAATTGAGTAGTACTAATTGTAATCGAATATCATACCCTGGTTATGGATAAAGATATCTTAGTTAGTACTCTATTAAGTTGTAACCATAAGTGTTTTTTTTCAATAGCTGCATATTGTTCGTTTCAGTTGCTTTTCAGCTCCGCGTACGTCTTCTTATATAGGTGTTTATGGATATATGATGTTAATCAACAACAGTTGAGGCCTGAATATGAACAATCTTCCTTAGATTAGAGAATAAGCGATTCAAAAACTAACATCATGGTTATTCTTCTGTTTCTCTTTATTTGTATGGTTTTCTGTGTTTTAGGGTTCTATTTGGAACCAAAAGATTGAGAATGGATGTTAATTATAATAATCTTAGGAGGCGAGTGGTAGAAGAAGATGGATTGACTCATGGACCAGCTTTCCAGCTCAGCTTATTCGTAAGATATTTTTTTCTTGTGGCATGAAATTTGTTGTTCAAACGTCTTTGATGTCATCAAGATTGAACCTCAAACGTTAGCTTCAATAGCTATCCACCCATGGTGAACTTCATTCTACATTTGTCTACTCTCTGGATAAATGAAACTAAGTTGATTCATTATTTTTTGTTTCAGCTAACTGTTACCCTAATTGGATGAGTATGCATCTATTATGGTATTTTTTTAGAAGATCTGTTATTGATAAAGAATAAAACACAGCTGCTGGAGCTGAGCTGGAGTTACGGGTAGAAATATGGCTACATGAATAGGAAGTATCGATGAATTTGACATTAATTGCTTTAATGATCATTGTGGTTAAGCATAATTGATACATTTTATATTTATATAATAGAGGTGCTATGGTTGCTACTCTCAAGAGCCCATTACATGTTATCAAGACAAAACTGCCCATTATGTAGCATATCTCCATTTTGCTAGAACATTGTATATGTTCCTTGTATTCCTTGTAACTGTCCATGCAGTAGTTACTTGCTATTCATGTGGCGTATATATATATATATATATATATATATATATATATATATATATATATATATATATATATATATATATATATATATATATATATATATATATACTAGTAGCGTACCCGCGCGATGCGGCGACGGCGATTTGTTTCATTCTGACGATTAGTTTCCGAATGAAAGTTAGTGTTATTTTGCAAGTCATCAAATTATTTCTTTTCGATTTGTTTAGTTCCGGCGATTTGTTCCTTTCGTCGATCAACTGTCTATATAGACAAACAACAAATAATAATTTTCGTCTATTACTCTTTATATGGCAGCGGACGGCGATTAGTTTCGTTTAACGAATATTGTTAAGATGATGATAAATTTCCATTTTATTAGTTTCATTTCGAATTAAAAATGTAAAAATATTTTATATTAAATATAAAAATATTGAACTACGTTTAAAATAAAAGATGTTACTTTTTTTGTGAGACTATAAATTACATGAACATGTGAAAAGTTAAATACCCGCGAGATGTGGCGATGCCAGATAATTCATTTCGGTAGATAGTTTTCATGTGGCGAGTGGTTCTCTTTTCGTGGTTTCAATCTTTTGGTGGATTGTTTTGTGCCGAATTGTTTCTTTCGCCGAACAAGTTTTAGCTAGATACGTAGATGCGAGGCGGAAAATTGTTCCTTTGACGATAATTTCGTTTCTGAAATAGTTTTTTTTTAGTTGCAATTAGTTTATTTACGATAAATAACTTTGCCATCTGGTGTCATCTCTTGTTTACTTTCCATTTTAGCCTACTAATTTATGCAATGAAACTCCAAAGCCTTTCATTTAGCCATTGACAAATCATTTCGATTAAATTATATATAGATTTTATGATTATTTGGTATAAACATTTATTGATTGTTTTATTTGTTGATGAAACAAAATTAATGAACGCATATTAAATTTATCTCCAGGATAACTATAATTCTTCATTAAAATAATTTTTATGCAATTTGTAAGTGTAAATCTTTTTAAAAATTTTAAATTTTTTGAACAATTGAAGTACTACATATTCCATATATAAGATATTTTTTGTTTATTTTATTTTTTTAAAAAATAAAACATGGTGATAAGGAAAATAAATTATTGTGATATTATTTAAATTTAAAAATAAAAAATAATTCCATTGAGAAAGTAGTGTTAATACATAAATTGCTTTGGATAAAATACTAATTTAAGTACTAACCATCAATGTTTTGAAATTGGCCTTGTTAAAAAAATTATCTTTAAAATAACGATGATATTTTATAAATAAAATGAAAACTACTTTTTTCTAAAAGCTTTATTGTTATAAAAAAACAATCATATTTTAAAATTGTTTATACATAATGTTATATAGATTACTAGTTTATAACCCATGTGAACCACGATTATAAAATTAATTAAACTTTCATAGTATAAACTATAAATTATTAATCAATTATTTTAAATAAATTATTAATTAAGAGATATTTTTTTAATTATATAAAATTATAATCGTTGATTTAAATAAATACGTGACTTTATAATATGTATTAATTTTATTTTAATTTTTATTCTAATGTTATTTAATTTAATTTAAATAGAGTGGAAAATTTAAAATTAAAATTTGAAATTATAACATCCGTATTTCCAGGTATGTTATTTTAATTATTTATTTTTGAGGATCATTGATCTACTCGACGAGTTGGTGCTATAACTCGTCGAGTAGAAGCGGGGTGACCACGTGAGTTTAATGAACTACTCGACGAGTCCAAAAGTAGACTCGCCGAGTAGGCGCTGTAAGTGGAAACCCTAGATCCTTGGGTTTGGGACTATTTAAAAGCACTTATAGCCTCATTTGCGGCCACACCTCACTGAGAAGAAACCTAATCGCCCCTTGAGCTTGTGACAGAGTCTTGAGCCTTACTTGAGATTTGTGAGTGCATTTTGGTGAAGGAAAGGAAGATTCCAAGCTAGGATTGAGAAGAGGCTGATAGATCTACTGCTTATACGTCCAAGAGCTTCTATTAGAGGTATCAAGTTCGAACCTTTCCCTTTTATTTGAGTAGATCTCTCATTTTGAAGATTAGGGCTTCTTTTCCTTTCATTTTGGGACTTTGAGGATTTGGGGTTCATGAGGAGGCTTGAACTCCAGATCTGGACCTTAGGAGGTCTCTAGCACCCAAAGGTTCCTGCTTTATTCAGCCTTGATGGTATTTAGGAGTGAAAACCCCATTTAGATCATGTTCTTGGTATTTCATGCCCAAAATGCCATGCATGGACGTAAAGTTTACGACTTTACGTGGTAAATGAGCCCTTAGAGTATGGATCTGGAGTTTGAGGAAGTATTCCGCCTTAAAATCGTCTGACTGCAAGCTGAGTCTTAATAGACTCGCGGAGTTGATGAGCCGACTCGGCGAGTAGCTTAGGGTTTGTCCCGATGAGTTGAATCATTCGATAGCTCGACGAGTTAGGGGTTAACTCGACGAGCTGGGTCTTCCTGAGTTCACTGAGAATCGACGGGACTCGACGAGTCGCACGAGTGCACTCGGCGAGTCTGGTCAGAGTTGGACCGTTGATTGGAGTTGACTTTCGTTGACTTTTAGGGTTGGTCAGCATTTGGATAATTGGACCATTGGAGGGGTAAAATGGTATTTTTCCCTTATGGGAGATTAGAGGAAGGGATTAGTCTAGCCTATGAGAATCGTTGTTAATTAGAGATAAATTACTTTAAGTGATTAGGTGGAGGCTAGATCGGGGATATCGAGCACGAGAGTTTACTAGACATCATACGAGGTGAGTCTTCTCACTATACCTTACCTAGGGTGGTAATTATGTGTGACCGGAAGGTCTTATGTGCTATGACGAGTATGTGATATATTTTTCTATGTGATATGTATATGTTAAGTATGTATTGAGTAAAAATGGTATGGACCGGAAGGTCAATATGGTATGGACCGGAAGGTCAACAGAGTATGGACCGGAAGGTCAGTAGTGTATGGACCAGAAGGTCAATATGGTATGGACCGGAAGGTCGACAGAATAGGACCGGAAGGTCTACTCAATTTGTGGGACCGGAAGGCCCCTGAGACACATTGATCGGAAGGTCTCGTAGAGCTACAGCCTCGAGTGGCTTATGTGCTGTATGTAGTATTTGGGGGAACTCACTAAGCATGTGTGCTTACCGTTTATGTGATATGTGTTTCAGGTACTTCAGAGGACCGCGGGAAGGCACCGGCATGATTGTACACACACACTATGTTTTGGGAAGAGCTACTGGGGATCCTGGATTTTATGAGATGATTTTGAAAACTTTGTTAAATGAATAATTGGTGTTGAACAATATGATATATGTTTTTATGAATTAAAAATGAAAATTTTGGTTTGAATTTTCACGATGTCACAAGTTGGTATCAGAGCCTTGGTTTGAGGGATTCGGATACACCTTCGGGTATATCTGAACTCAAACTGAGGATTTGAGAAAAGTTTTCAAAAGAAACAATTTTCTAAGATAAGTAAAAGATTTTCAAGAAAGCGGAAAAGAGCAGTGTGTACAATCAGCCAGCGCCCGAACGGTGATTTCCCAAAATACCCTTACATTATGTGTTATGAGATATTATGTGATATGCTATGCATGCTAGAATAGGATAGGTATTCATAATTAGGACTAGAGTGGGCCTGATTTGTGTTGCCTTAGCCTAGGAGTTACTGCTACTATGAGATACTTCGAGAGTGAGTAGGTAGCAGCGAGGAGATTACGATAGGTCTACTGGAGGGTAGCCTGTGTTTAGCGAGATATAGAGTACTTGTGATATGGGATCCAAGGAGGAGGACTTGGGGTGAATACTAATGCGGTGTGGAAGGTAGTATAGGGCCCGTACTACTGGAAACACCGGATTAGTGAGCAGTCCAAGTAAGAATCCTTAGGGTACTAAGGAACGAGTAGGGTTGAGTTATCGAGTGTGAGTATACTCGAGCGAGTCTCTGATTTCTCTTGTGTTGTGTTTCAGAGACATTATGGTGGGTACGCACCACACTCCAGAGAGCAGCGGTGTTAGCAATGATAAGATTCGCAGGATGATTCATGATGAGGTGGCAGCAGCCATCCGAGCTGTGATACCGGAGATGTTTGGGTCTATCAAGACCACGCTGATTGAGACGTTTGACGAGCGGTATGCTGCTCTTACCGATGCTGCTGTTGTTGCGGCCACCGCAGCCGTTGCCGCTGCTAGGCCACAGGGGGGTGACTCGTTGCTGTACCGAGAGTTCAGCAACACGAAGCCACCAGAGTTTGATGGGACACAAGATCCGATAGCCGCGATGAGGTGGATCTCTGAAGTTGAGGGATGTTTCTACACTTGTTCCTGTCCGGAACATTTGAGAGTACGGTTCGCGCTGAACCAGCTTCGCTTGGGAGCGAAGGATTGGTGGAAGTTTGTGACGGTAGATTTTACTCCTGCAGAGCTTACCACGGTGACCTGGGAGAGGTTTACCACTATGTTCAGAGACGAGTATGTTCCCCCGGTGGAGAGGGAACGTTTGGACCAGGAGTTCTTGTCCCTCAAGCAGGGGACGGAGTCTGTGACGGTGATCACGCGGATGTTTCATGAGAGGGCGTTGTTCTGCCCTGAGCATGTATCTACTGAGCAGGCACGCATGAGTCGATATTTGAGGATACTGAGGAGAGACATTCGGGAGTTCGTGGAGAACTCGACGTACCGAACATTTGCCGAACTCCAGGCAAATGCTCGGAAGAGGGAGATTGAGCTAGAGACTCAGGCCAGGGAGGAGGCCGAGTCTAAGAGGAAGGACAGGCGGCCGGTGCAGTCTCAGCCAGCAGCCAAGCGGGCAAAGTCCGCCGATACGAGATCTGGAGGCCAGAAGGGCCGCACTTGTGGGAAGTGCGGTAAGGGACATGATGGAGTTTGTCGAGCAGGTGCTTGCTACAAATGTGGCAAGGAGGGGCATATAGCCAAGGATTGCCCCAAGGGATTTATGGTTTGCTTTCATTGCAACCAGACTAGCCATCAGAAGGCCGAGTGCCCACAGCTACTTCAGGGATCAGCGCTGGGATCTGTGCGTGTTGCTAGAGCTACCGAGGCTCGGCCAGCGAAGGCCGAGGCATCGAAGGCTCGCGGGAGAGCCTTTCAGTTGACAACGGAGGAGGTCCCCGCAGCGCCCGATGTCGTGGCTGGTATGTATTCTTTTATTTACTTATGTCGAGTTTGAGATTTTGTGCTTATATTGTGGTATGCATAGGTACTTTTCTTGTGAGTTATGTACGTGCTTTGGTGTTATTTGACTCGGGTGCGAGTCGATCTTTCGTGTCATTAGCGTTTAGCCAGCACATCAGTACCCGACGAAAGGCGTTGAGTCGACCTCTACGAGTTTTTATAGCCGACGACCGAGCGATTTACGCTACTGATGTGATTCGAGGATGTGTACTCGAGATCTTCGGTGTTGAGTTCCCGATAGATCTGGTCCCGATTGCGACGGGGGATGTTTGTGTCATTGTGGGCATGGATTGGTTGAGCCGATTTGGAGCTGTTATAGACTGCGAGTGTCAGATGGTGACGATACGAGACCCTAGTGGGGGAATGCTGACAGTATATGGAGAGGGTACCCGATGTGGGTCGGCATTTTGCTCGGCTGCCAGAGCAAGACAGAGTATACAGCAGGGCTGTAGGGGGTTTGTAGCCTATGTGATGGATACACGAGTTGCCGCAGAGAGGCCGAGTTCTGTCGGTAAGGTTCCGATAGTGCGAGAATTTCCGGATGTTTTCCCCGAAGAGTTGTCGGGTGTGCCTCCCGAGAGGCAGGTGGAGTTTCACATCGATCTGGTACCGGGGGCAGCACCTATTGCCAAGGCACCCTATCGCCTTGCGCCACCGGAGATGCAGGAGTTATCCTTGCAGCTTCAGGAGCTGTTGGGGAAGGGATTCATCCGACCGAGTAGCTCACCGTGGGGAGCGTCGATCCTTTTTGTAAAGAAAAAGGATGGTTCACACCGGATGTGCATTGATTACCGGGAGTTGAACAAATTAACGGTCAAGAACTGTTATCCATTACCGAGGATCGACGATCTGTTCGATCAGTTGTAGGGTGCGTCTTGGTTTTGCAAGATAGACTTGAGGTCTGGATATCACCAGATGAGGGTGCGTGATGAGGATATCCAGAAGACGTTGTTTAGGACTCGTTATGGTCATTACGAGTTCGTGGTGATGCCTTTTGGGCTCACCAATGCACCAGCGGCGTTCATGTATCTCATAAACCGAGTATGCAGGCCGATGTTGGACCGATCGGTGATTGTGTTCATGGACGACATTCTAGTGTATTTAAGATCCAGAGAGCAGCATGTGGAGCATCTGAGGGAGATCCTTGGTGTGTTGACATCGGAGAGGCTTTATGCTAAATTCTCCAAGTGTGATTTATGGTTATGAGGGGTCCAGTTCTTGGGGCATCTCGTTAATCAGAATGGGATTCTGGTCGATCCGGCCAAGATTGAGGCTGTTATGAGTTGGGAGGTGCCGAGGTCCCCCACCGAGATCAGGAGTTTTCTGGGATTGGCCGGCTACTATCAGAGATTTATTAGAGACTTCTCCAAGATTGTCGTTCCCTTCACCAGATTGACCCGGAAGGGCGTTGCTTTTACTTGGGGACCAGAGCAGCAGACCTCGTTTGAGACTCTTCGCCAGAGACTGTGCGAGGCCCCAGTGTTAGCCCTTCCGGAGGGAATTGAGGATTTCGTGGTGTATTGTGATACGTCCATATCGGGGTTGGGCGCGGTGCTTATGCAGAGAGGGCACGTGATAGCATACACATCGAGACAGCTGAAGCCTCATGAGACGAGGTATCCCACCAAGGATTTGGAGTTGGGGGTAGTGGTGTTCGCCCTCAAGATATGGCGCCACTATTTGTATGGGGTTCGGTGTACCATATACACGGACCACAAGAGCCTGAAGTATCTTATGGATCAGCCCAACCTGAATATGCGTCAGAGGAGGTGGCTGGATGTAGTGAAAGACTATGATTGTGAGATCTTGTATCACCCAGGCAAGGCTAACGTGGTAGCCGACACCCTGAGCCGCAGATCAGAGAGTGCCCCGATCCGAGATGTGTGTATGAGGATGACAGTGATGACTCCAGTTTTGGATACCATACGAGAGGCCCAGGCAGAGGCTGTGAGACCGGAGAACCGCAAGAGGGAGCGGGTGATTGGACAGGTATCCGAGTTTCTGACGGATAGCCGAGGACTTATGACCTTTGGTGGTCGGATTTGGGTGTCGTATACTGTCACACCCCCAAACCAGAATGGCGGAAACATTCGGGGGTGGATGACTTCACGTAGTATCATTACAATTGAATATTTGTAAAGAAAGTAACCCAACCATCATAAATATAATAAAAGTTACATCGTTGCATGTAATACATGTTTCAAAAGAATATTACAAATATGATGATTTAAAATGTTTTGATAACAGACGCCTTAGCGTTCCTTCCCCAAAAGCTGATGGTTACCTGTATTACTGATTCCCTGAGAAATACAAGTAGTTTTGGAAAAGTGTCAACAATTAAGTTGGTGAGTTCATAAGCGTTTTTGTACTAAAATTTGTATGTCTTTCGGTAAAATAACTGAACGTGTTTTCCAGAAAATCCAATATTTTCTATGTATGTGTGATAGTTTGAAAAAGTACCAAAGGCTGGAATGCAATAGTATCTATCATGCTAAAATGGTGAAAGTGAATTTATACATATATAATGTAACACTGAATGCATTTAAGAGTCTCGTAAATCAAAATATTTCGATATTCCATGTGAGATTTATAACCATGCTATTGACCCAGACTGTTTGTAACAACATTCATCAAGCGTTGCAGTGTTATGACGTTTGTCACCCCAAACCTGCCAGTCTAACTGTAGCTAACAGTTTAGGTGCGGGATTATCAATCCCGTATAGATCTATACACAAGTATCACGCTCTCCCTACAAGAGATTATGGTTTATAATACAGGACTTGAAATGCGTACTCGAGAGTACGGTGAAGCCGAATGTCTCACAAAACTTAGTATCAATAGATTTACGGAATGAAAAGTCCACATTACTTGTAAATAAAAGTATTTCCTTTTTATCGTGTTTATGTAAAGTTGTCATGAATATTTCGTAAACTATACCTATTATAGTTTTTCAAAAGTGTGTTCCATTTAGTGATAAAAACTTGACGTAACACCAACTTTGCATGTAAAGTGTAACGTTGGTATTAATGTTGTTTAATATTTATAAACAGGATGTAAGTAAAATATTCGAAACCCTATAATACGGTGCGTATTTGAACATAATTTTTTCTCGTGTTTCACTTGTATTTCCCCCCCTAAAACATGAAAAAGACGTGAAAATGTTGGGGTATGAACTCACCTGGTTGAAGTGGTGGCTTGAAGAAGTTGAGACTAAAAATCGAGCAGAACTTCGACTAGAAAAGCTGATTTCTCGGGATTCTCGGGAATTCTCGAGACTATCGGGAGCGTAGAACTTCCTTCAGGGCTTGGATATGAAACCGGAATGTCGGGATAGCCTCGAGAGGTTAGAAGTGCGCTATTTGGGAGAGAATGTAGTAAACTTGCCCCCAAGATTCGTAACCCTCGCACCCTTTGTATAGGGGCTGGTCATGGTGCGAACGCGGGGCGTTCCTGCTGGGTACGCAGGGCGTTCCTCTACGCAGGGCGTTCCCCTAAACGCAGCGCGTTCCGAAGCTGAAATACGTCATCGCTTACGAAGCTCGGATGGGATGGCGAAGAGTCAGGTCTGTGAGTACGAACGCGGCGCGTTCCCTCGGAACGCAGGGCGTTCCCTTCGGACCCGTCTCGAAGTGTGTGCCCAAAACTTGTAAAATCCGTAACTTTCGCGTACGAGCTCGGTTTTTGACGTTCTTTATATGCACGCGAAGGTGAGAATATACAATACAAGTCTCGTTTAGACTTCATCGGCTAATTTTTAATTTATTTTTAATAATATATTTTTAACAGGCCGGGACTAGAAAAGTCCATTAAAAGTCCATAACTTCTTCATCTAACGTCCGTTTTCGTCTGTCTTTTTACCGTTGTATTACCATTGACGAGATCTTTGATTCTCGTTTAGGTCGTGTTGGCTAAAAGTCGCTCGATCTCTATTTCGAGTTTTTAGCTGTCTACTACTGTTCCGAAACTTAGAAAAATCATAACTTCCTTATACGAAGTCATATTTGGGCGTTCTTCTTATGTATGCTCACGGTTTAACATAATCTACGACTTTCGGTTAGATACCTAAGGCTAAAAAGTATTTTATTGAAATTTCACTTTTTACGCTTAACAGTGTTTTACCGGTTGTGTTGCGGATTTTCGATTGGTCATAACTTCTTCGTTATAACTCGGATTTGAGTGTTCTTTATATATTTGGAAACCTTGACAATATATCTAACATTTTATGCAACCCAATTGAGACTTTAGAACAATTCATTTTTGACGCCATTTTATTACATAAAAAAAAACTAGTTTATAATATTTGACTTTTTGAATATTACATTGACTCGAAATATCGGGTTGTCACATCATCCCCCCGTTAGAGGGAATTTCGTCCCGAAATTTAATCTAAGATAGAGTTTATGGACTAAGAAAAGATGCGGGTACTTTTGTTTCATCTGATCCTCGCGTTCCCAGGTGTATTCAGGTCCTCGCTTGGCATTCCAACGGATCTTCACAATGGGTATGCGGCTTTGTTTTGTTCTCTTAATTTCTCGATCCATGATTTCTACAGGCTCTTCCACGAAGTGGAGATTCTCGTTGATTTCAATTTCGTCCAGAGGGATGACGAGGGTCTCATCGGATAAGCACTTCTTTAGGTTCGATACGTGAAAGGTAGGGTGTATGTTATTGAGTTCCTGCGGTAATCGAAGTTTGTATGCCACCGGGCCGATCCTGGCAAGGATCTCGAATGGTCCGATATACCTTGGGTTTAGTTTCTCACGCTTTCCGAAACGTATTAATCCCTTCCAGGGTGAGACTTTTAGTAGTACCCGGTCCCCAACCTGGAATTCCAAGGGTTTCTGTTTTTTATCCGCATAACTCTTTTGTCTGTCTCTTGAAGCCTTTAGTCGTTCTCGAATTTGGAAAATCTTCTCGTTAGTTTCCCTTTTGATTTTCGGGCCAGTGAGAGTGCTGTCGGGTACTTGACCTCTAGCTAGTTGCGTATCACCCACTTCAGCCCAACACAGAGGTGATCTGCACTTACGGTCGTAGAGGGCTTCAAATGGAGCAACCTTGATGCTAGTGTGATAGCTATTGTTGTCGAGAACTCAACCAATGGTAAATGGGTATCCCATGCTTTACCAAAATCGATCACACAAGCTCTTATCATATCTTCCAATGTTTGAATGGTTCTCTCACTCTGACCGTCGGTCTGAGGGTGGTAGGCGGTACTCATGTCTAGCCTCGTTCCTACAGATTTTTGTAGTGACTGCCAGAACCTCGAGGTGAATCTACTATCTCAGTCCGAGATAATGGATATTGGTACACCATGCAGTCGTACAATCTCCCTGATGTATGTTCTAGCTAGTTTCTCTAGCTTATCTGTTTCCTTTATTGGTAGGAAATGCGCGGATTTGGTTAGCCTGTCGACGATCACCCAGATGGTGTCAAGCCCGCTTGCCGTCTTGGGTAACTTGGTTATGAAATCCATGGTTATCCGCTCCCACTTCCACTCGGGTATTTCCGGTTGTTGTAATAATCCCGAGGGATTTTGGTACTCTACCTTGACTTTGGCGCAAGTCAGACATTTGGCTACATAGGTAGTGATTTCAAATTTCATGTTTGGCCACCAATACAGTTTCTTGAGATCCAGATACATCTTGTATGAACCGGGATGTACGGAGTATCGAGTCTTATGGGCTTCATTCATGACAACATTTCTGAATCCGCCAAACTTTGGCGTCCAGATCCGACTCATGAAGTAACGAACTTCGTCATCCTTGACTTAAAGATTCTTATCCATTCCTCTTAAGGCTTCATTCGCCACATTTTCGGATTTCAAGGCTTCTATTTGAGCTTCCTTGATTTGTGCGGACAGGTGTGAATGGATCGTCATTGTTAAGGATTTCACTCGGCGGCCCGAGTATTCCTTTCGGCTGAGGGCGTCAGCTACTACATTAGCTTTCCCGGGATGATAAATAATTTTGCATTCGTAATCGTTTAGTAGTTCTACCCACCGCCTCTGTCTCATGTTGAGTTCCTTTTGATTGAGGATGTGTTGAAGGCTTTTATGATCGGTGAAGATTGTACATTTCGTGCCGTAGAGATAGTGCCTCCAGATCTTTAGAGCGAAAACGACTGCTCCTATTTCGAGATCGTGCGTGGTATAGTTGACCTCGTGCGTCTTAAGTTGTCTCGAGGCGTATGCGATGACCTTCCCTCGTTGCATCCGGACACATCCAAGTCCCTGGTTTGACGCATCACAGTAGACCACAAAGTCTTCTGTTCCTTCTAGCAAAGATAATATAGGTGCGCTGCATAGGGCTCGCTTTAGTGTTTGGAATGTAACGTCTTGTTTTTCTCCCCAGCTGAAGGTTACACCCTTCTGAGTCAGGGTGGTAAGTGGCTTAGCAATCTTCGAGAAGTTTTGTATGAACCTCCGGTAATACCCGGCAAGGCCCAAGAATTGTCGGATTTCCGTTGGAGTCCTTGGAGTTGTCCAGTTCTCGATTGCCTTGATTTTGGAAGGGTCCACGTGTATCCCCTCCTTGCTGACCACGTGACCTAGGAAATCTACTTTCCGAATCCAAAATTCGCACTTTAAGAATTTTGCGTATAGCTTCTCTGTCCTTAATGTTTCCAAGACTTGTCGGAGGTTTTGGCTATGTTCCTCCTTGCTTCTTGAATAGATGAGTATATCATCTATGAACAATATCACAAATTTGTCCAGGAAAGGACGACATACTCGGTTCATCAAGTCCATGAACACCGCCGGTGAGTTTGTCAATCCGAAGGGCATCACTACAAACTCATAGTGACCATTGCGAGTTCGGAATGCTGTTTTGGGAATGTCTCCTTCCAGGACTCGCAGCTGGTGATACCCAGATCTTAAATCGATCTTTGAGAAGTAGCTCGCTCCTTTTAGTTGGTCGAACAGATCGTCTATGCGCGGTAAGGGATATCGGTTCTTGATCGTGAGTTTGTTCAGTTCCCGGTAATCGATGCACATGTGAAAAGATCCGTCCTTCTTCTTTACGAACAAAACCGGTGCTCCCCAAGGTGAGAAGCTTGGTCTGATGAACCCTTTGCTTAGAAGCTCGTTCAGTTGGCTGGATAATTCCTGCATTTCTGTCGGTGCTCGTACGGCGATTTTGCTACTGGGGTAGCTCCGGGAATCAAGTCGATCTTGAACTCGACTTGACGTTCTGGTGGGACTCCTGGAAGATCTTCAGGGAAATTGTCGGGGAAATTGCAGACTTCCGGAATGTCTTTAATGTCCTTCACTTCTCGTTTCTTATCTACCACGTGGGCTAGGAAGGCATGATATTCTGTGCGAAGGTATTTTCGGGCTTTGATGCAAGAGATGATTTGTAAATTGGTACTGGGTTTTTCCCCATAAATGATAAGAGTTTTGCCGTTTGGCAGATTAAGGCGAACGGCCCTTTCGTGACAAAGTATATCAGCATGGTGAAGGCTTAACCAATCGATACCGATGATGACATCAAAGCTTCTTATAGTGATCGGCATTAGATCGATTTGGAACGAGTGTTCATTTAAATCTAACGTGCAGCCTATATACATATCGTTTGCGCTTTCTGTTTTACCGTTTGCCATTTTTATTGTAAATATCTTATTGAGTGCTTGGGGTTTTTGATTAAGTGTTTGAATTTATGACTCACGAAACTTCTCTCCGCACCACAGTCAAAGAGTATACATGCATAAATGTTGTTGAGGAGAAACGTACCTGTAACCACTGTGGGAACGGCTATTTCCTCGTTCTGCCCTATTGCCAACACTCTTCCTACACCGCCAGCATTCTTTGCCTTAGGGGAATCCCTATTGTAGTGCCCAGTTTCCCCACAGCCATAACATGCCTGGCTTACTCCAGCACCAGGAACTTGGGTGATTGGTCGCGCCGATGCCTTACAGAAACGGGCAGTGTGCCCTTTCCTGTCGCAGTTTTTACAGTGCATCTCCCGGCAATTCCCGTTGTCATGGTAATTGCATTTGTTGCACGTTGGTAGGTTCCCATCATATTGTTTTACCGGCGTAGGGGTAACAGGGACAGCAGTGGGAGCAGTAGCGGCGTGGACCGCCACTATTTGTTTCTTTGAAGGTTCTTACGAAGTTTGACCTTTCCTCTTGTTCCAAAACTTCTTCTTGTTTTTGTTGTTGGCATTGCTGTTATTGTTATTGCTTCCTTTGGTTGGTTCCGGGAAGACGGTCGTGACATCTTGGCAGACCCCATGATCGACGAGGGACTGTGCCAGTTGTTTGGCACTGTCAAACGTTGTGGGTTTGGAAGCTAGCACAGTTCCTCGAAGCTGGGGCGACAGCCCCCAGATATACCTTTCCACCTTCTTGCTTTCTAGGGCCATCATCCCTGGGCAAAGTATTGTCAAATCACTGAACCTATTCGTATAGGTTGTGATGTCTGAGCCCACCTTAGTCAATCCCCAAAGCTCCTGTTCAAGTTTCTGGATCTCGCCCCTTGGGCAGTACTCTCGCAGTAGCATTTGCTTCAGGTTCTCCCAACCCATGGAGTTTGCCACCACCAGAGTTAGTGACTTGACGTGGCCATTCCACCACGTTAGGGCTCATTCGGAGAAAGTACAGGCAGCAAATTTACTTTGCTCTCTTCGGGTCATGAGCATATCTCGAACACGGCTTCCGTTTTCTCTATCCATTCGGATAGAGCCATTACTCCCCCAGTTCCATTAAAGGGGATGGGTTTGCTGTTGGAGAAGTCCTTATACGTACATTCCCCGGAACGTCCCTGGTTTTGGCCATTAGTAGAGCTATTTATTCCTCCTCCTGATCCGTTGTTACTCATTTGTGCCATTGTTGCAGTTACGACAGCTGTTACAGCAGCCTGAAAGGTAGCAGCATCCATTGACGGAGGTAGTGGTGGAGGTGGTGTTGGTGCTCCTGTAGTATTGAAGCGTCGATGATTCCTTCTTGGTGGCATGATTCTGCCATAAGTTAAGATACGAATTCTTGATAAGTCTTCAGAAATGATTATGGAAAGTCTTAGTATCATATGCTTTGCGTTCCGAACATTACCGAAATTTGTAAGTAAATGGAAACTTTCAATAATAAGTGTATGCTTTCCTTAGTATCTTAAGAACTTAATGGTATACTCAAGGAAATAATAAATGCGTGTCATTCTCATTGATATTAATATTTGATACAACGATCAGGAAAATTTGACCTTACATGGGTCTAGGGTATATCAATGATAAAGGGAAAATTTGACAGCATTTCAAGCCCCCGAATTGTGCACTCACAATCCGTCGGGTTTACATTTAAAAAGAAAGAGTAACACCAACACTTAGTCGATAAGTACATATACATAGCGCCAGAAGTACGCGCTCTACTCCTAGCGGGTAGCACGTTGCGGACCATGGTATGGGGTTGTGGAAGTCTTAGCTCGGGCTACTTGTCGTTCAGCCTCGATGATACGCCTCTGCATTGCGGCTTGGTTCTTACGGAACTCCCTTACTTCGGCTCTAGCAGCAGTAATGTCCTTCTGAAGGGAAAAGGTGTGCTCTATTGTCCGCTCATGTTCTTCGTCCAGACGACGAAGACGTACCGCAGTGACAGCAGCGGTGGCCCCAATGTCCAAGAGTTGGCTGGCATTCACTCTTGGTTGCTCGCCTTGGTTGGAAATGCGACGAACTATGACAGGGAGTGCCCTGTCAGCCGAACCCCCGTTGCTGAGGTTATAAAAGCCTCGTGTCATGCCGTAGGGTGGGCGTTGCCCTTGTTCCTTGCTCCATCGCTTCATATCCACAGCCCAGCGGGGCGCCGGGCCCTGAAAGTTCCTTTGGGGATTTGCTGCTCCTCGGGGAGGATCGTAGATCTCGGGTTCCGAGTCAGTGCTCCCACCATCTCCTTCCTCTTCTGACTCTTCATCTGGGTCTTCCTCGGGATCCTCTTCGGAATCCTCTTCTGGCTCCTCCTCGGGAATCTCTTCGGGATCTTCCTCTGGGTCCTCCTCAATCCAGCCTCCATTACCCTGGTTAGGGTAGTAGGGATCCCCGGGAATGTGAAATCCTGCCATTTTGTCTAGTCGAGAAATAGAGGCAAGAGAATTATATAAAATCTTGGGAGTAAAAAGGTAATTTTTGATAAATAAAATTTTTATTTATTTGAAGATTCCTAATTTTAACTAAATATCGAGGTTCGCACGATTATTATAGTTCTTATGGTTTTATAAAATACTCCTATAGTATTTCAAATTTGTAAGTTTGATTGTAGTATTTTCTTTGGTAAGTTTTCGACTTGTTGCTCACTACGACCATTCCTCGACATCCGTTGGTCACATCCAGGATAAATATAGTTGATCAGGCTATATCTATTCTCGATCTCATTACATACCCCGAGGCCTAATCGTAGTGTCGCAACTTGCCTTAATACTTTTGTAAAATTTTAGCTATGATACGAGACCGATGCATGCGTGTACTTATACTTTTATAAAAAAATATATATATATAATTTTAATTTATTAAAAATATCGTTTATGAAAACGCTTTGTCAGAGGGTTTTAGTCCCTTTGCATTTATAGTTTGTATATCTTATGTGGTTCGATATACTTAGTTCACTATAAACAATGCTCTGATACCAATCTATCACACCCCCAAACCAGAATGGCGGAAACATTCGGGGGTGGATGACTTCACGTAGTATCATAACAATTGAATATTTGTAAAGAAAGTAACCCAACCATCATAAATATAATAAAAGTTACATCGTTGCATGTAATACATGTTTCAAAAGAATATTACAAATATGATGATTTAAAATGTTTTGATAACAGACGCCTTAGCGTTCCTTCCCCAAAAGCTGATGGTTACCTGTATTACTGATTCCCTGAGAAATACAAGTAGTTTTGGAAAAGTGTCAACAATTAAGTTGGTGAGTTCATAAGCGTTTTTGTACTAAAATTTGTATGTCTTTCGGTAAAATAACTGAACGTGTTTTCCAGAAAATCCAATATTTTCTATGTATGTGTGATAGTTTGAAAAAGTACCAAAGGCTGGAATGCAATAGTATCTATCATGCTAAAATGGTGAAAGTGAATTTATACATATATAATGTAACACTGAATGCATTTAAGAGTCTCGTAAATCAAAATATTTCGATATTCCATGTGAGATTTATAACCATGCTATTGACCCAGACTGCCTGTAACAACGTTCTTCAGGCGTTGCAGTGTTATGACGTTTGTCACCCCAGACCTGCCGGTCTAACTGTAGCTAACAGTTTAGGTGTGGGATTGTCAATCCCGTATAGATCTATACACAAGTATCACGCTCTCCCTACAAGAGATTATGGTTTATAATACAGGACTTGAAATGCGTACTCGAGAGTACGGTGAAGCCGAATGTCTCACAAAACTTAGTATCAATAGATTTACGGAATGAAAAGTCCACGTTACTTGTAAATAAAAGTATTTCCTTTTTATCGTGTTTATGTAAAGTTGTCATGAATATTTCGTAAACTATACCTATTATAGTTTTTCAAAAGTGTGTTCCATTTAGTGATAAAAACTTGACGTAACACCAACTTTGCATGTAAAGTGTAACGTTGGTATTAATGTTGTTTAATATTTATAAACAGGATGTAAGTAAAATATTCGAAACCCTATAATACGGTGCGTATTTGAACATAATTTTTTCTCGTGTTTCACTTGTATTTCCCCCCCTAAAACATGAAAAAGACGTGAAAATGTAGGGGTATGAACTCACCTGGTTGAAGTGGTGGCTTGAAGAAGTTGAGACTAAAAATCGAGCAGAACTTCGACTAGAAAAGCTGATTTCTCGGGATTCTCGGGAATTCTTGAGACTCTCGGGAGCGTAGAACTTCCTTCAGGGCTTGGATATGAAACCGGAATGTCGGGATAGCCTCGAGAGGTTAGAAGTGCGAGATTTGGGAGAGAATGTAGTAAACTTGCCACCAAGATCCGTAACCCTCGCACCCTTTATATAGGGGCTGGTCATGGTGCGAACGCGGGGCGATCCTGCTGGGTACGCAGGGCGTTCCTCTACGCAGGGCGTTCCCCTGAACGCAGCGCGTTCCGAAGCTGAAATACATCATCGCTTACGAACCTCAGATGGGATGGCGAAGAGTCAGGTCTGCGAGTACGAACGCGGCGCGTTCCCTCGTAACGCAGGGCGTTCCCTTCGGACCCGCCTCGAAGTGTGTGCCCAGAACTTGTAAAATCTGTAACTTTCGCGTACGAGCTCCGTTTTCGACTTTCTTTATATGCACGCGAAGGTGAGAATATACTCTACAACTCTCGTTTAGACTTCATCGGCTAATTTTGGCTTTATTTTTAATAATATATTTTTAACAGGCCGGGACTGGAAAAGTCCGTTAAAAATCCATAACTTCTTCATCTGACGTCCGTTTTCGTCTGTCTTTTTACCGTTGTATTACCATTGACGAGATCTTCGATTCTCATTTAGGTCGTGTTGGCTAAAAGTCGCTTGATCTCTATTTCGAGTTTTTAGCTGTCTACTGATGTTCCGAAACTTAGAAAAATCATAAATTCCTCATACGAAGTCAGATTTTGGCGTTCTTCTGATGTATGCTCACGGTTTAACATAATCTACGACTTTCGTTTAGATACCTAAGGCTAAAAAGTATTTTATTGAAATTTCACTTTTTACGCTTAACAGTGTTTTACCGGTTGTGTTGCGGATTTTCGATTGGTCATAACTTCTTCGTTATAACTCGAATTTGAGTGTTCTTTATATATTTGGAAACCTTGAGAATATATCTAACATTTTATGCAACCCAATTGAGACTTTAGAACACTTCATTTTTTACGCTATTTTATTACATAAAAAAATAGTTTATAATATTTGACTTTTTGAATATTACATTGACTCGAAATATCGGGTTGTCACATATACGGGCGGGGTACGTAGCACTCTCATGGAGGAGGCGCATATATCGAGATTCTCGATCCATCCCGGGGCCACTAAGATGTATTTGGACCTGAGAGAGAGACTACTGGTGGCCCTGTATGAAGAGGGATGTTGCATGGGTAGTAGAGAGGTGCTTGACCTGTCACCGGGTTAAGGTCGAGCACCAGCGTCCGCATGGCAAGTTGTAGCCATTAGAGGTTCCCCAGTGGAAGTGGGAACATATTTCTATGGATTTTATCACCAAATTGTCGAGGACAGCGAGGGGTGTTGATGCAATTTGGGTGATTGTGGACCGGCTAACGAAGAGCGCTCACTTCCTTGCTATCAGTGAGAGCTCTTCTGCAGAGAGGCTGGCAGAGATATATGTGAGGGAGGTGGTGTCGCGGCATGGAGTGCTGATCTCGATTGTGTCAGACCGAGATGTACGTTTCACTTCCAGGTTCTGGAAGAAGTTCCATGAGGAATTGGGTACGAGATTGCACTTCAGTACTGCTTACCACCCACAGATGGATGGACAAAGTGAGAGGACAATACAGACGCTCGAGGACATGCTTCGAGCATGTGTTATGGACTTCGGTGGAAGTTGGGATACATACCTACCTTTGGCTGAGTTTTCCTACAACAACAGCCACCATTCGAATATTGGTATGCCTCCCTTTGAGCTTTTATATGGGAGGAGGTGTTGGACTCCCATCTGTTGGGGAGAGGTAGGGCAGCGAGTGATGGGTAGCACTGAGATAATGCTTAAGATGACTGAGCAGATACAGCAGGTCAGACAAAGGTTGCTGACAGCCCAGAGCCGCCAGAAGAGCTATGCGGATAGACGACGATCCGAGCTCGAGTTACAGGTTGGAGATTTCGTACTTCTGAAGGTATCTCCTTGGAAAGGAGTGATCCGATTTAGGAAGAGGGGCAAGCTGGGGCCCCGATACATTGGTCCGTTTAGGGTGACCGGAAGAGTGGGTAAGGTAGCATACCGTTTAGAGCTACCTGCGGAGTTGAGCCAGATTCATGATACCTTCCACGTATCCCAGTTGAGGAAGTGTATAGCCGATGAGATGACAGTAGTGCCGCTAGAGGATATTCAGGTGGATGCGAGCCTGAATTACATTGAGAGGTCGATCGCGATCTTGGATCGGAATATCAAGGTTCTAAGGAACAAGGAGGTGCCTCTGGTTCAGGTCCAGTGGCAACATCGGAGAGGATCCGAGCTGACTTGGGAGTCGGAGACAGAGATGCGGGAGCAACATCCATGGTTGTTTGCAAAGTAAGACTTCGAGGGCGAAGTCTGATCCTAGTGGGGGAGAATTATAGCATCCAGATTTCCAGGTATGTTATTTTAATTATTTATTTTTGAGGATCATTGATCTACTCGACGAGTTGGTGCTATAACTCATCGAGTAGAAGCGGGGTGGCCACGTGAGTTTAATGAACTACTCGACGAGTCCAAGAGTAGACTCGCCGAGTAGGCGCTGTAAGTGGAAACCCTAAATCCCTGGGTTTGGGACCTATTTAAAGGCACTTATAGCCTCATTTGCGGCCACACCTCACTGAGAAGAAACCCTAATCGCCCCTTGAGCTTGTGAGAGAGTCTTGAGCCTTACTTCAGATTTGTGAGTGCATTTTGGTGAAGGAAAGGAAGATTCCAAGCTAGGATTGAGAAGAGGCTGATAGATCTACTGCTTATACGTCCAAGAGCTTCTATTAGAGGTATCAAGTTCGAACCTTTCCCTTTTATTTGAGTAGATCTCTCATTTTGAAGATTAGGGCTTCTTTTCCTTTCATTTTGGGACTTTGAGGATTTGGGGTTCATGAGGAGGCTTGAACTCCAGATCTGGACCTTAGGAGGTCTCTAGCACCCAAAGGTTCCTGCTTTATTCAGCCTTGATGGTATTTATGAGTGAAAACCCCATTTAGATCATGTTCTTGGTATTTCATGCCCAAAATGCCATGCATGGACGTAAAGTTTACGACTTTACGTGGTAAATGAGCCCTTAGAGTATGGATCTGGAGTTTGAGGAAGTATTCCGCCTTAAAATCGTCTGAATGCAAGCTGAGTCTTAATAGACCCGCGGAGTTGATGAGCCGACTCGGCGAGTAGCTTAGGGTTTGTCCCGATGAGTTGAATCATGCGATAGCTCGACGAGTTAGGGGTTAACTCGACGAGCTGGGTCTTCCTGAGTTCACTGAGAATCGACGGGACTCGACGAGTCGCACGAGTGCACTCGGCGAGTCTGGTCAGAGTTGGACCGTTGACTGGAGTGGACTTTCGTTGACTTTTAGGGTTGGTCAACACTTGGATAATTGGACCATTGGAGGGGTAAAATGGTCTTTTGCCCTTCTGGGGTAAAATGGTCTTTTGCCGGTCACACATAATTATAGGAAGGGATTAGTCTAGCCTATGAGAATCGTTGTTAATTAGAGATAAATTACTTTATGTGATAAGGCCGAGGCTAGATCGGGGATATCGAGCACGAGAGTTTACTAGACATCATACGAGGTGAGTCTTCTCACTATACCTTACCTAGGGTGGTAATTATGTGTGACCGGAAGGTCTTATGTGCTATGACGAGTATGTGATATATGTTTCTATATGATATGTATATGTTAAGTATGTATTGAGTAAGAATGGTATGGACCGGAAGGTCAGTATGGTATGGACCGGAAGGTCAACAGAGTATGGACCGGAAGGTCAGCAGTGTATGGACCGGAAGGTCAATATGGTATGAACCGGAAGGTCGACAGAATAGGACCGGAAGGTCTACTCAGTTTGTGGGACCGAAAGGCCCCTGAGACACATTGACCGGAATGTCTCGTAGAGCTACAGCCTCGAGTGGCTTATGTGTTGTATGTAGTATTTTGGGGAACTCACTAAGCATGCGTGCTTACCGTTTATGTGATATGTGTTTCAGGTACTTCAGAGGACCGCGGGAAGGCACCGACATGATTGTACACACACACTATGTTTTGGGAAGAGCTATTGGGGATCCTAGATTTTATGAGATGATTTTAAAACTTTGTTAAATGAATAATTGGTGTTGAACAATATGATATATGTTTTTATGAATTAAAAATGAAAATTTTGGTTTGAATTTTCACGATGTCACAGAAATGGAGAATCAATAGGTTGACATGTGACATGACATTAATTAGGAGACTTAATAAGGTGACACATGACAAAAGGAAAATCAAACTATTCTCTTATTAGAATAGGGATATGGACCATCATAACGAATCTCTTATAATAAGTTATAAAATATCCATTAAAATGATAATAAATCTCTATATGTCTATATCTATAATATTGTATAGATTATATAGACTATCATAACGAATCTCTTATAATAGGTTATAAAATATCAATTAAAATGATAATAAATCTCTATATCTATGGAAAAACTCCAACCGTCAAAAATTATAATGAATCTCTTTTAATTATCGGAATAATAATTTAAATTTATTCAAATAATTAATTCTCTATTTTTTTTCTTGATAAATAAAGTGATATTATCTATAGAACAAAGCTATTTTTCCCAACCAATTTATACAATTCCTTTTGTCCATAAGCGTAGAACTAATTATTCATTAATTAGTTTTCATTAAGATCTATTGGACAAACATGACCACATATGTTAAATACTAATAAAAGAGAAGTTATTTTTTTCCAATAATTGTAAAAAACAACTAAAAAACTTTTTCTTTTCACAAATTGGCCTAGGCTTACCATTAGCCTCTACCCACAACTAAACCTGGAAATGGAGTGGGTTTTGACCCTGATCCGCTCCAAACCCGTGAAAATTAATGGGTTTGGATCATATTTTATGATTCGTTTACCCGTTAACGACCCACACCCATTAACCATTTTATTAAAAGGGTCGGGTATGGATCACTATCGATCCGACCCATTTATGACCCGTCCCATCTAAATTTTTGAAATATAAATTAATTATTTATAAGTAATGATACATTTATCAATTTTCACATATAGGAGTCGAGGAGTTAGACTGTTAGACGTTCTACTTCAACTTCCCAGTTTAGTTCCTAATCCAAATGGCCGATTGCAGTCGGCTCCCAATATAATAGACTCTATAATCTTTTGAAATCGACTATGAAATCGATATTCCACAATCAAGACTCAAGAGCAAGAAGAAAAGGGTTTCAGTCAAGATTCAAGAAGAAGAAGAAAAGGCTGCAATCGAGTGATCGACATTCCACAATCATAATACATGGGAAAAGTTATTTATATAGCTATAATTGATGTTTGTTTTGGAGTTAATGTTGTTTTCTTTTAGTGATCATGTTATATGTGTTTTAATGAATAATTATAGCCTAAACTTAATATTGTAAATGGGTCAGGTAAAAGGGTTGAAATCCGTTGATCCGTTGGATAAGGATATGGGTTTAATCATTCAAAACCCTGCGGGTTACGGGTCGGGTTTGGATCATCATTTGAAATTTCTTAACGGGTTTGGATCAAGGCCGATCCGCTCCAAACCCACTCCATTGCCAGGCCTACCCACAACTGATGACATTTCCATACCCTGCATAAATACATCTCAAACAGTATTTTTGAATGCTAAATAGAATTTTTCAAGTTATGGGTGGATTAAGAAAACAAATATTGAAGCTTCATGGGGATCTTTTACCACATACTCCTACATCATCAATTTCATATCAAATTTTGTAAACATGTTCATTTGACCACCATCTGTCCTACATTAAAAAATTATAGCTTCATTGATAATACAGTATCTAATTTCATCCATCTATTTTTTATTTAGAGATCAATATGAACCTTAACCGTGAAATGGTCTAAAAACCTTTTTAACAAAACCAAAAATCAATAGACCAGTTACAGGAAGATCTTCCAAAATCAATAAAACTTGCTGAATATCTTGAAGTTCATTGTTGAATATAGAAACCCATTTAAACAAATTGATCCCCATGTTCTTCTTACCACCCTCTTTCTTCTTTGACCAAAGTACTATCTCCATTAGACTTGATTTTCTTTTTTGGGCGTCGATAATACAGTTGATTTTCTTTGACCGGTCTTTTTGCATTTCCAGATCTCTTTGAATGGATCCTGCTTTCACTGGAAACTGAAGGAAAGCTGGTAGATTGCACCACAGCCCATTGCAACACTATTAAGTCTGACGATTGGTACATGAGGTCAAAACATTTATACAAATAAGCATGAAATTCAGTTTTAAAGTCAAGAGATTAACAACTGTCAAGGAAAGCCAAGTTCAAAGCAAATCCAATTTCCTTAAAAATCAATGCATTTAGCATATGAGTTTTTTTTGTATAAACGGAATTAAGCATGCTATTGGGATTAAAGTTAAATGTTCAAACAAGCGTTCAGTGGCTTAATAACTCAGTTAGGTGAAACATTCAGATAAAACTTCTTGGTGTACTGTATGAGCAATATGACACTACACTACAGGCTTCAAATTATGGGAAATGAGTATTTGATAATGCTACTATGTAGAGGTTAGAATGCTTTATTAAGTGGCAATTGCAAAACTATATATTTAGCTTAAATTAAAATAATAAACCCAATTGTCCCTAGTATGTGCACAAGCAATCTAGGTATAAGCATATTTTCTCTGGGAAGCTAAACTGTTTAATACGGCTACACCTTATCACAATTGCCCAAACTAACAGACCACATCAAAGTTGTGAACAGTCTCAAGCCATAAGAAAACTAACAACATAATCCAGAAATAATCAAATTTTCCCTCTGAATTAGAATAGTAAAATACTCTGAACAAAAACAGCCCATCAACACAAGCACTGAACAACATCTTTCATACAAAAACCTTTAATAGCTAGTCAACATAACCAACAACCAACAAGTTTACATGCTAAAAGCGCTCAAACACTAACAATAGACAAATGGAGTATCATATGACACACTATTTTCAATCTTAACAAGAAATGCAAGCTTGTAAAGAGTAATCACCTTTAATTCCTAAAGAGGTTTGACTATCACCCATGGTCTAATTGACTTCAAAATAGTCCTGTAGTGAGATCAAAAAAATGGTCACCATCATCAGATTGAGATCAAAAAAATGGTCACCATCATCAGATTAACTGGTTGTTGTCAGGTAGAAGTGGCGGACAACGGTGACGGAGAAATATACATCTGCAATCGATTTCGAGAGAGGGAGAGAGAAGAAGCGTGCAATCGGAATCAAACAGTGAAGGTTTTTGTGATCGATCTGAGCATTTCTTGACTTCTGTCGATCGGAACTTAGAACTTACAATCGATTTTGAGAAGAAAAGGGAAAAGGATAGCGATCGATTGAGAAAAGGAGACACTGTGATATTTTGGTGAGTATCGATCGATTTTAAAGAGATTAGGAAGGAAACACAAAGAAGAGGGGTTCAATTTCCTTCTGATGGTGACTTTGTAGAGAAGATTAGGGTAACATCGAAGAGATAAAGTAATACCGTGTATACGTATACGATGTGATTATAAGCTTAATATTATTGTACATGAGGTAATAGGTATTCTACCTCTTAATTTTCAAGAAACAGGCAATATGTTTAATAATATACTAGCCGTTTACCCGCGCTAAGCGCCGGGCGGCAAAGATTTTTTTTCGGAAGATAGTTTTATCAATGATGATTAGTTTCCTTTAGACGTGAGCTATTCATTGCGGCATTTTGGTAGACTATTTTGTGTCAAATAGTTCATTTCAACGGATAGTTTCTTGCTAGGTGCATAGTCATACAATACGACAGAAGTTGAGTCTACATTTGGAATTTCATCTAATAGTTCATACATGATTTTACAATATATAAATAACAACAATTTGCAATCATGTAGTTTTATACATTTATAACATGTCCAATATATAAACTACACCAATCTGCAATCATGTTGCTTCATCTGCTAGCCCTGCATTAAACATCAAATGAGCATCTAAGATACATATTTGAAGAAATTGTAAAGTAATAAGTTGTTGATTGTACCTTTTTAATCACATAAAACTTCTTTGTACACAATGTTTGATGTGTAGATTTCATCATTATCAAACATTTTTTCCGGCTTTACTAATACCTTGGTATTGACACGTGATATTCCTCTGGACAACGCCACATAAAGTTGGCCATGTGAGAATACCGATTCTGGTAGATAAACACCTACATTTGGAATTGTTTGTCCTTGAGCTTTATTGATTGTCATAGAGAAACTAAGCTGAATTGGGAACTGCTTTCTCTTTAGTTTGAATGGGAACATCTCATCGTCAGACGGACATAGAGGAATTCTTGGTAAACACTCTTTTTCCAGCATGTTGACCAACAGCTATCTCTGCATCAATGACATTTTGTTGGAAAGCTCGACATATCAATCTGGTGCCATTACATAACCCATTTGAAGGATCGATATTTCGCAAAAGTATTACTGGGCACCCAGTTTTTAACCGAAGATAATGAGGGGGTACACCACTAACATTTAGCGAGTTCAAATATTCCATCGGATATAAGTTATTTTTGTCATCTTCCGCTTCATCAAAACTATAGTAAAATTTTTGCTCGCCAGAAAATCGTTCGATCAACTTATTATTAATCTCATCAACACTTTCATTTTTAGTTGACAATATCGCCCTCGAAATGATAAATTTTGAATCGGCGTCGTTGGATTGCAAAGGATGCCATCCAGACTCACCATTGGGAAAGAATAAAGGATACGACAAAGGATCATAACAACCAAAGTGAGGTTGAATTTCAGTACTATAGTTAGACCTGCCATAGACAATAATACTTCTTTTATATGCAGTGATGTTGTCATTTCCTTCAACCCAAATACCAGCAACCTATGCAAATGTGTAGTTCAATAGGGTGATTAATATGATATGTATAATAATAAATATGACCCATTTAATTTTAAAATGAATAAAGATAAAGGTTAATATTCACACCTCAGATGTGGTCGGCTTATTGTACACCCTTTGGTCAAATTCCACCGATGCATTCAAAGTCACTCTATAATTATCAAGTGGACCTAGATCAGAAAGACATTTAAATGTTCTAACGTACGGATTCGAAGCAAGAATACATGTTAGTTTTTGAATGATTCTTCTATCAACATTCTTCCAGGAGGATCTCTGTGATATTTCAGCTTCACCATCATAAAAGTACAACTGTAAATACCTCGATTTTCCATCCCTTGAAATTAACTGATCGATATTATGATAGAGTGTTCCGTGCACACAAAAAGTGTAAACTCCAGAAGTCATATTGGTCACGATTCACACAGTATCTAGTTATGAGATCTCATTAAGTTTTTTATTTATGTTTAGCTATACATGATTTTCGGTTTATGAAAATATATGTTAGATTTATATTCATTTATTATGAGTGGAAGATAATAAATTTATCACCTATAAATATACTATCTATCTGATAATTTAGAAAGCGCTTTGTGTGAATTCATAAGTTGACATACAATTAATAATACAATAATTTTTTTGTTTCTTACATGCTAGATTCAACAAGATCAATTTGATAGATATTTTTATACGCATTAATTTGTCAGATTGCTTAAATTTGAAGTGTGTTCTTTAATATTCAAAACCAGATAGTGAAAAACTGATTCAAGTGCATGCAATCAGCCTCTTTTTCTCTCTCACACACGCAAAGTAAGAAACAGAGAGAAAAAAGAGACTGGAAAATAACAAATATAAAAAAAATGAAAAACATGTTGTCCCAACTTACCCATATACATATACAAACCACACATATATACAATGTCACAATGGCACACTAATAACCAATACACAATGTCCCAACTTATACATATACATATACAAACCACACACACACACACACACACACACATATATATATATATATATATATATATATATATATATATATATATATATATATATATATATATATATATAATGTCACAAATAAATACATACACACATATATACATATTATATACATGTATTATTTGAGATAGAAGAAGAATAAGATTATCACTTTAGACAGAAAACATAATAAGATTATCATTTGAAACAAAAGAAGTCTATCACTTCAAACATAAGAAGTAAGAAATAAAATATTATAGACACACTTTAAGTTACAAAAGATAGAAGAAGTAAAGAGAACCTGAATTCTTGTCACGAAGCGCAATGCAATGAAGCAGTCTTGCCAATTCCAAATGAATGATCCAATCCTCCCAAAACCCTAAATGTTGAATTGTGCTGTGAGAGTTAAAAATGAAGAGCATATATTGAATTTATAGGTGGAATAAACTATTATTGAATTGAAAATGATGTATTTTTGGATATTGATAATCATTCCAAAATTAATCAAATTAAAATCTTACCATGAATACTAACATTGACAAATATACTTGAAAATTTAAAAATGAATATAATAACTGTCAAAATCCATACCAAAAATATTTAAAATCATACAAAACTTAACAAATATACTCAAAAATTTAAAAATGAATATAATAGTTGTCGAAATCCCTACCAAAAATATTTAAAATCATACAAAACAAATATACTCAAAATTTTAAAAATGAATATAATAATTGACGATTTTATTTTTGGAAATATATTGTATCCGAATTTTTGGATATCCAAAATTTCGGTTGCAGATAGATATGAATTAGGATATCTGGATTTTTTTTTCTGTCGCTCCGATTAATCATTTTATAAAAATAAGTAACATATACCAATAACATACAAAAGGTCATTTTAGTTGTCAAAATGGTCACATTTGTTGTCAAAAAGTCTTTTTCCGATGAAAATGGTCACTTCTTGCTATTAAAAATGTCAAATTCTTAGTTAACTATATTACATATATAGCACTCGTAGCATAATTAATGTACGTATAACCTATATATATATATATATATATATATATATATATATATATATATGTAAACCAACTCAGTAATTTAATAATTAGAAAAAACAAAAAGTACTTTTCAGGCATAAACGATTACCTCCTCAAATTTTTTTCTCTCTTGTTGCTCACAAGCCTGAATTTTCTTCAATATTTTTGACTTTAGCTGGACGCAGCATTGTTTAAGAGAAGTCTGAAAAGCGTAAGTGTTAAGACATTGTTAGCATAAAAAAAAAATAGAACATATTGAGAATTGAGGTGATAAACTGCAAACCTACCTTGACAGCATTAGCAATCTCGCTTATGTCATCTCCAATATATTCCTTTCCAGTCCCTTTGAATGGAATTTTTGTGCTTACAATGCTAACAAAAACCCCGATTTTATCCTGTATGTGATTAATTTTGTAGCTATTCCAACTGAAAAATGCTAACAAAAACCCTGATTTTATCCTGTATCTGATTAATTTTTGTGCTTACAATGCTTACAAAAACCCCAATTTTATCCTGTCCCTTTGAATGGAATTTTTGTGTCTATGCCCCACCTTGTTCTATCATTTAAGCAAGACATGACATTGTAATTTTGTTCTGTTGACATCAATCTCAATCGCAGTCAGTGTCTATAACAATGACCTATTATTATGGACACTGTATCAGATTGTTTGTTATGACATGTCAAGTCTAGGCTAAAAAAAACCTTTCATATCCACCAAATTCATTTAATGGTATTAGAACCAGCAGAATTTGATTTCTTTCAACACTGATTTTTGTTTATGCATTTGATGAGTACAGAAATAACAAATAATGTAACGAATATTTATGCAAGCCCTTATTGTTGGATTCTTCTATCAATTTTTCTGATTCTTTGTGGTGGCCAAACAATGTGAGTAAACCCCATGGAATCTGAAAAAAATAAATAAATAAATAAACCATATTATGTTCATATGGTTGGTATTAACAAATTCATCTCTATAATGCTCTATACTCATTTTGTTATATATATAACCACAAATGTTAAATTTCAAAATGGTATCATAATTAATCAAATATAAAGGTAACATACGGGGCCAAATGATGTTGAATCAAAGCTAGAAGCTAAGTTGTCACCTTCTACCCAACAATGTCCTTCCGGAACCTTCACAACACCACCAACATTACTGATATAATCACCTTCCATTGCTACTATTATTTTCACACATATCTCCTTGTAATTAGTTGGATAACTACAAAATAATCCAAAACTATATCACAATTATCATCTATCATATTCATATATTGGTATTTTCAAATCAGAAAAGAAAAACTATTACTGTGACCGATGTCAATGGATGTGGAAAAGACATGAATTCCCTCCTAATACATGAAAATTACAACATACCTGAAAATTACTACATCATCATGTGCGAACTTGTATTTATCAAGGCAAAATTTCTCAAAGAAAACATAATCATCTGCAGATGACATTAATCATTAATGTGGGATAGATATATAACACCAAGAATGCTAACAATCATTAATGTGGGATAAATTAATCATTAATATGGGGATAAATATTTTGGTGTATGAATTATGGAAGTCGCTACCTGTAAATGATCCAACAGAAGGATTATAAGCATAAATATCAACATTTCCATAAAGACAGCTTCAGCTTTGTCTAGTAATCCAGATGTACAATAGGCTCTTACTAATCCATTCACACATATGTAATGAGAGTAGATGTTGACAAATGATCAAACCAATATGTCATAAATGTAATACAAAGACAACAAGATGGTTCTTACTAATATGATTGGATCCCATCTTTTATTGAGATGAAATTGAACAGTAACACTGATGATATCATACCATGTAGTGTGAATGGGAGGAAGACTACTAAGAGTATCCCATACCTTGTTCACATCGGTTTCCTTTTTCATGAAGTTTATAATCTGCTGTGCATCAGATGAATAACTTCACCAAATGAACATTCCATGTTCCAAAACCTGTTATGTGATTAGTTCTCAGTAACGTGTCCGTACTCTCATGTGAAAGTCTACATATACATATACAGTAGAAACAAAATTTAGAGATTTAAAAAGAAGCAGCGAAAGCGAAAGCGAAAACAAAAAAGGAAAGTAGCAGCGTACCTTTTTCATCTCGTTTCTTCCAAGCGGATCTCCAATCATAACAGAAGATCTATAGGCACGCGATGCTAGCATTGCACGTACTCTTGGGGGGCAAACGGAGTCATAGGTGTCCATCTTATATGCGCCCATCATTGAGCATTCTCCTTGACTATCCGCCAGGATAGATATGAGTTCCTTAACATCTGGAAAATAATAATCATATATATCATATATCATAAATCATATTAGGGGATAAAAATATAATATGATTAGTTGAAGAGATGAAACTTAGTGTGTCATGTATTACCTGCAACACCAAAGTTATGTTTTAACTGAAGGGGACGACTTTCATTTTATAACGCTGCCCAGGAAGAGCATCCAAATCCTCCTCCAACGAAAACCCATTTTTCCTAATACAAAATTACAAATTCATTCAACAGCAACTTTTATCAATGAACATGGAAATGGAACAACAGTCTTAAAATATGATTATGAGGTAGCAAACAACTAATCCACGATAAACAGCTCTTCATCCAACTTGCCAATGATAAATCCAAGATTGAACTGCCCAATCACCTACACAAACAAACACAAACAGCATGATAATAAACACAATCAGAAGAAACTATCCGTATTTAACCCGTCGGTCGTCCATCTCACTCGGCAACCGATCAAAACACCAAATCAAATCACTAAAAGGAAAGAAAATCGAAATTATTTTCCAGAAAAACTCAATGTCTTCGTATAAGAGAGGGAAAAATGGATTTGGGTTTGTATTGGGAAATACTTCATGGCGGTGGGCTTTATAGCAGGGAGGGAACAAAGATGCATCTGATGTGCGATCGGAGGGATATTTGAATCAACATGCACATATTGAAAACTGAGTGATTGAAACCTTTTAATTTCAAAATTACAGAGTTAGAGAGAGAAATTATGAAAAATGTGATCGATTTTTGCATACCTGAATGGTTCTTAGGGCAAAAAGTGTGATTCTTATGTTGCGGTGAGTGTTGTATTCGATTCCGACGGAGTCGCTGCCGAGTTTCAGTCCGGTGGCCCATCCGGCTACTACGACGACATAGGCGGAAGCTTGGCAGGTGAATGGCCAGGGGGTCACCGTCGTGCGCACCGAAGAGATCTGCCTTTCCGGTGGTCTTGTTCGTCAAAAAATGAAGTACCTTCGTTATCTCCGTAACAGTATGAACACCAAGCCGTCTCATGGTCCCATTCACTTCCATGCTCCTTCAAAGATCCTGTCGCGTACCATTTGAGTTCAGGGAGAGACGGTGGAGGCGTTGAGATATTCAGCAACGATGCCAAGTGAGAGACAGTAGAGATTTGGTTTGATTTGGTGAGTATCGATCGATTCTGAAGCGATTAGGAAGGAGACGGAAAGAAGAGGGTTTCGATTTCCTTAGATGGCGGCTGTTGTGTGTAGTGTTGTGTGTGACAAGATTAGGGTAACATCAGGATATACCATGTATGCCTATACGATAAAATAATATTGTGTATACCTATACATGTGATTATAAGCTTAATATTATTGTACCTGAGGTAATAGGTACTGTACCTCTTAATTTTCAAGAAACAAGCAATATGTTTAATAATATAGTAAAGATTAAAGAGATATATATATATATATATATATATATATATATATATATATATATATATATATATATATATATATATATATATATATATAGGGTGAGGTTCAATAGAAAACCATAATTAACCAAGGAACCAATCTTTTTTTCAACTTTTAGAACTTATTTTTTATCAAAAAAAAACTAAAAATATAGAAATTCATAACTTTTTATCCTTTTTCCAATGATATCAAATTCGAAAAAAAATCGTCAAATTCACAATGTGAATCTAAATTCACACGGTGAATCCGAAAAATATTTTTCACATTCACAATGTTATGTTATGAATTTAGATATTTTTAGATTTTTTTTTTCGATAAAGAATAAGCTCTAAAGCTTGAAAAAATGATTTGGTTCTTTGGAGAACCAATAATTATGGTTCTCTATTGAACTTTTCCCTATATATATATATATATATATATATATATATATATATATATATATATATGGCTTATGTTATTGTATTCTAACTAATTATTGTGTGGATGCAGAAATGAATGTAAGTCAATCATTTAACTTATTTTAAAAAAGTAATTAATACATATTATTAAATTAAAGATAATTAAAAAATACCATCTAATTTCATTCTAAGGGTATTTTAGTCAATTAACATAAATTTTAAAAAAGGAAAATTGCAGATTTTAAGGAATATTTAATTCTATAAACTTTAAAAATATGATTTTTTTGGATAATAAATATATTAATTCAGATATTCTAATAGAATGGGTTTATGATTATCTTGAAAAAAGCATTAAATTCTGACAGAATACTATAAACATATATTATCAATATTAATAATTTTTAATAAATACAAATTTTATATGAAAAGAATTTTAATATCTTAAAATCAATTATTACATTCATTCTTAACAAATACAACTATAAACATACATACATGACATTTATTCTGAAAGAATATATATAATAATGGTTAACAATTACATTTATTCTTTAAGAATAAAACATTGAAATCTAAGTAAAACACGAATACATTCTAATAGAATATATGTTGCTAATACATCTATCAAAATAGACTTGTCCATCCAGAACTTGAAACATGGATCTTGTAGTTTCGTGTCACTTGATCTTCTTTAAGAATCCTACACATATAACCGTAAATGTTTATGATATTTAATCACATAAACATAGTATAGACATGTTCTGATACACAAAAAAAGATAAATAAATCAGAATAATAAAGTTTTATATTACCCATCTGTGAAGATTCCAGAAACCACTTTTTCTATCTGTCACAAATAATAATTCTCATGTAGTAAAAAGAGATACAAATAATAAACTGATTGTCTCATGATGTTTCAATTCTTTCATGGAAATCACAACTATTTTTACTTTTTTGAACAGTTTGAACACGTTTAGAAGGATCAAAATCAAGTTTTTCCTTACTAAACTTCACCATATCTCTGATTAAACTTCTGATTGCTTCTTGAATCCTTTTGTTTATAAGAGGCTCGCTATCTAGCGAATCATTGAGACGATGAAGGCCATAAGTGAGTACAAAACGCATCACATCAACAGTCTGACCACCTTCATCTTCACGTGGCTTCACATATGCTCTCTCACATATTCCCCTCAAAATGCAATTACTGCAAACCTGTTAAATCCTTTATTATTTTTAAAATTTTGGTTAAATTTAAACGAAGATTCTCACTTACATTTCCTTCGTCAATGCCCATGTGTGCCCTTAGCCGTTTACCGGAGTTCACAACTTTCTGATCTATGCTGGGACACAGATCCGGCAACCGCCTCTACGTCCCCTCTCGTGAAGTAACTGAATCACAAATCCATGATAAGTGGATAAGTAATGGAGAATTTTGAGACGATATTATCATTCAATAGGTGGAGAAGTTTCACAGAGGATTATTTTCAAACAGGTGGTGTGCTTCAGCTCAGAAGCGTCGTAAATTAGAAACCCAATGAAGAACAATGTTATATACCTCATGAGATCAGGCCGATCACGAGCAAAGTTAAGACAAGCAGTTCGAATTTGATTACATCCCTTCCCATGGTTCAAATCTCCACTTCGAAATGGATTCCCGAAGACATCGAAGTACCCATTTTCATCAACTTCTGCATCAACCCAACCCATTCCGGCCACTGATGTAAAATCTCAATGCTCAATGTTTCAACGTCAACTGTTTCTGTGGTTTTCAGTGTATCTTGTGTTGGTTTTTATTGGGGGTTGATGACGGAAGGTCTGCACATTCATCCAATATGAAATCTATGGCCGGATTGGAGATTTGGATTTTCTTGCGGGTTTGGAAATGAGAAATTGGAATCGGATTTCTGGGTAATGATTTTAGGGTTTGACAGAGATGCTTAAGCATCTTACACTGATTCTGAAGGTTGTGATTCAATCCAGAACAATCGGTCGTGAGAGTCGACGGTTGTGCCTCCAAGACCCTTGGTGGCTCCAGACACGACGTCTGGGGTGATGGGAGAGGACCATGAACTGTATGGTGCAGTGATTTTTTTCTCCGGTGTAGGCATTGAAGAGGCCGCCATTGTTGTTATCAGCTTCCAAAGAGTGATGAGGATAGTGGTTTCTGATGAAGAGTAGAGTAAGGGTGGTAGTGAGCCTGCTTGATAGCGATTGTGATAGAATTGGGAGGCGACTGGTATGGAGATCGAATTCGAACAGGAGGTAGAGAGAAGTCGCATTAAGCGGAGTTATAGGAACGGCCAGTTGTTTATAGATAAACAGGGGGATAAATTAGGGTATAAATTAGGTTAAAAGTCAATGTTGATTATAGGGAGTATTTATGGAATTTATTTACCAAATTACTAAATAACCCTTATTGACTTATTTAATTATTTAATTTTGATTGGCCCACAATTATTCCTACATCCACACAATAATTAGGTAGAATACTTGAACCTATCTCATATATATATATATATATATATATATATATATATATATACACACACACACACACAGGTAAAAGATCAAATGAAAACCATTAAAGCTTAAGAACCCTAAGAAGCAACTATTTTTAGCTATGTTGTTTATTCTAATATTTTTTTATTTTTTAAAGTTTGATAAATAACAAAACACAATAAGGTTATAATGTTTTTTGAAAAAGTTATTCTTAAATTCATATCTGATGCATTACTCTTATAGTTGTGCAAGAGAAAAAGTAATTCTCTCATCTCCTTCAATGAACTCTGAAGAACACCACCGCTACCATTATCGGCAACAACACCGCCGCCGAAGGTGGCCCCACTGCTGCCACCATCGTCGACGACGACTCCACGACCGTTACTTCTCTTCCTCTATCACAGCCTCAGATCACCTGCGAAAACACTTACATTTGACGCCGGAACTTGAGATGTGGAACCACTACGTGCCTTTAAATCTAGATCTACTGCCACTTCTTTGCCTCCACCACTACTCTGATGAACTGTCACACAGCTTAAGAAGCCAAACAACCACCAGCAACACCAACCAGTTCCACTTTCTCTCTCTAAATGGAAAAGAATGTCTCAGAACTGGAGAGAAACTACTCTCGTCGACGTTAAACCACCATCAGCACCTCCGATATCAAAACACCACCTGAACATCTTTGATCGGTGCATTTTTTTGTGCTTCGTGCTCATGATTCTAGATCTGATTTCTTCAGAATTGGTTTCGTCTTCTTTGTATCTTATATTTGCTAAATTTGTTTGTTATTTTCATCTCTAGATCAAGATCTATGCGATCTCCGGCAAACGATCACCTCCGTTTGCCATGTCCGGTGGTATGTTGACAGATTCGTGAATCCGTTGACTTTCCTTGACGCTTTTTGCTCAAATCTGGTTAGATATGAGAGTCTGATGGTTTTCTCTTGTTTCTGATAGTGTTCCTAATCTAGATCCGGTTAAATTTAATTGAATCCAAGTTTTAACAACTACAATCACTTGGCTTCGGTATTAGTTTTGTGGTTTCGATCTATCGTTGGTGTTTCCTTGCGAGATCGACAAGCTTCATATGCTTTTTTGTTCCAGATCTGAAGGATATCGTAGGTACACTCATTTTATTACTTTTGTTCACATATTTTTAGTATTTTCACTAATTTTTGTTCTTCCATAACTTGTGAAAATAAGTTTTTTGTTGTTATTTTGAGTAAATTCTTCCTCGATCTTTCTCTGATGTGTTGGCTTACTTCATATCTTCATTGGTATGCATTAAATCTCTATCAAATATGTTAGTTTACTCCTAATTTGTCAAGTTTTAATGTGGAGGTCTTGAAGTTTTAAGCTGTGAATATATTATTTTTTTTACATATCTAATGTGGATATCTTTTGGATCTTAAATTTCAACTATAATGAATTTTGTGATTAAACTTTGAATGGAAAGTATCAAGTTGTGCATAAATAATATAAAGTTGTGAATCGATTGAATTAAGCTGTGAATCTTATGTGGATTTTGTGTTAAAATATAATGATATCTATTAAGATGTGATTTTTGTGTTTTAAACGTGAATTAACAGCACTAAGTTGTGAATTTCTTGTTTAAACAATAAATTCACTATATCAAGCTGTGAATTTATTGTATTAAACTGTGAATTTTATGTATTAAACTATAAATTGACTGTACTAAGAGTTATAAGTTGATAATATGGTTATGAATGCATATTTTTGTGTATTAAACTATGATTTTATTGTATTAAGTCGTGAATTCTATGTATTAAGCTGTGACTTTTTGTGTTCTAAACTGTGAATTGATTGCAATACGCTGTGAATTTTATGTCTAAACTGTGAATTGACTATAATAAGCTGTAAACTTTTTGTATTAAACTGTGAATTGACTGGTATTAAGCTGTAATTTTTTTATAAATTTTTTGTTTGCTTTTAAAATATAAGATGAAAGAATCATTCTACACATATAAGATTTTATATAATTTTGAATAAAGTATCTAAAATTTAAATTGTGAATATTTATGTAAATAACTTTGAAAGAAACACTAACCTATATATCTGAAGGTATAAATATAAGTTTTAAGTTGAGAATATGATTGTGAATATATAATTTTTGTGCATTAAACTGTGAATTTATTATATTAACCTGCGAATTTTGTGTATTGAACTGTGAATCGACTGTACTAAGCTATGAATTTTTAATTAACTTTGTGTTAAAATATGAATAATTTATGTATGAATTTTTATATTAGTTTTCTTATGAATATTTTTTGTTTTATATATATACACGAATATATTAGTTTTTATAATTATTTTGCACTAAACATCGGATAAGTAAATTAATTAGTTTATTGAATTGTGAATACAACATTTAAGTTGTCAATCAATGATTTTATATGCAAATCTGATTTGGAATGAATGATGGTTACTATGGTAGCACAAGTGGGTGGTGGTTGCGTGTAGTATTAGTTGGTGGTGGTAGAGTTTGGGTTTAAGTTTTTTTGAATATGTAACTTAGTGAATAATGGATTGTATTATGTTGTGATATTTATGTATTAAACTAAAAATGGACTCTATTAAGTTATATATTTGATATAAATTTTGTGTTAAAATATCAATAAGTATATGCATGAAAAATATTAAATTGTGTATTAATGAATTAATATGTTTATTAAACTATGAATATGGTATTTTAAACTGTGAATATGTCTTTTAAACGATATATTTTTTAAAACAAATCTACCATTTACAAAAAGAGAAATTTGAATTTGTCAAGACATAATTCTATTTTTATTCAATTTTATATATTTGGCAGCAAAATGAAATGGTAGGTGTTAAAAAGTATTCTCACAAAAATGATAGCTACAACGTTTGTTTTATTAAGCCGTGAATACGACCAGAAAAATGCCACTGAATTTGGTGTTAATCCGACGGTGGTTCGGTGGCGGTCCAAGGACAAGTGGCAACTAGTTGGAAACTAAGGAAAAAAATATGTTTAATATAATATTAATGTTTGATTGGCTCAAATTTTCTTTAATGAAAAAAATTAAAAAAAATGGTTCTTCGACTTCTTTAACATTTTTTGGTTCTCATTTGAACCACTCTGTCACACCCCAAAACCGGAACGACGGAAACGTTCTGGGGCGGAGGACGTCATGTTTAGTATCACAAGACATGCATCATAGTAACCAAGTAATAAACAATCATTTCATTAGAAAGAAAGTGTTTACAAAGTATGTGATTCACATAATATAGAATACAGAGCAAATAACAAAAAGACATGAAGCTATACTGCTCCATCTTCTGAATCCCAGTGCGCGAACCTGTCTACTGGTCTCCTGAGAATACAAGTTATTTTGAAAGCGTAGATCAGCATTTAAGCTGGTGAGTTCATAAGATTTTAGTGATGTAGTAAGTAGTAAGATAGTCTGTAGAAAGTTGTAGTAAGTTGTAGTAAGTTCTGTTTAGAAAAGTTTGCCTGTTCCTCCAGAAAATCCTATATTTCCTGCTTTGATGAAAGATAAGTAAAAATGACCCTACAGTCCTTTCTATGAGTATTAAATGGATACAAGTTATATAAAACCCAGAGTAAACAAACAATCGGTTGTGTGTATCTGCCCTAAGCCCACAACCAAACAAGGAACAGGAAATGAGGCGGAAGGCACACATCCCGTTGTTTCTTAGATCATCGTTGTATATAACCCTTGCGTATTCACTCGGTACTCACGGAGTTAACTGTTATAGTTCCTTTATATTTGATGAAAAGATCCTTTAAGAAAACCCTTATTTCTTATTATAAAATGATAACCACAGTAGTTCCTTCTATAATCACTTAGTTTATACTAGTTATATATAATCTAATATCGAACAGATAGTTAATTGTGTGAATCTGCCCTAAGCCCACAACCAAACAAGGAACAGGGAATGAAGCGGAAAGCACACATCCAACTACCTATCGGATATTAATTATATATAACCCTGGTGTATAAACTAAGGTATTATATAATTAACCACCTAAGTTCCTTTAAGTTTTACTGGTTTAATAAAATGGATTAAACCCTTTACTAGTTAAGTTTCTAGTGTTGTATTCCAAAAGTTCTTCATTTGAAAAGTATGTTTTGTACTAGAAAACTGTGCATTGAATTAGTGTCCTATGACCTGACCCATACATGGTACCCCTTATGATTACTTGGTGTATACAGAACATATATATAACTAAGCTCGGATAGATAGTAGGCTGGGTGTATCTGCTCTAAGCCCACAACCAAACAAGGAACAGGAAATGAAGCGGAAAGCACACATTTTACCACCTGTAGGACCCAATTAATGAATGCATACACTAAGGAATCATAAAGTTAGCATTATAGGTCCCTTTCTACTAAATGTACTAGACTCGACTGTTCTGTGTGTCGTTTGTAAAATGTAAGTTTTCCCTAGTTTATAACTATCTTGACTCGAAAATAGTTTGTATTAGCTTTCAAGTGGAACTGTCACTTACTGAAAGTAATGGGAATTTATAAGTACGCAGTTGTCTTTTGAATTGACATTCTTTAGTACTAATTACCTTAAAACATGTATGTTTTAGTAAGGTTATAATGTGAAGGCTAGTGCCCGTACTATACGTTCTCCCCGTCAAGAGATTCTGGGGACCAAACGCGACCTCTACAAACAATTGCAAGCCGTGTAATTCACATTAAAGTTTTATGATCATGTATACCCAATTCAACTATCACCTTTTGTTACAAACAATGAGTTAGTGATTCATTGGTATAATTAGATCTAGTATGTTCTCATGCTATAGCATCTTAGTATGTTCATTCTGTATAGTATGTAGTGTATAGTATGTAGTGTATAGTATGTCTCTCTGAAGTATTGTATCTACCTCCTTGTTTCTCTTTATGTTATCGTGTATTCTACCTCCCTGTTTCTCTTTATGTTATCGTGTATTGTTTCTACCTCCCTGTTTCTCTTTATAGTATGCTCTAGTATTTAGTATGTACTGAACCCCTAAACTATACCCCTTATAGTTTACTAGTGTTTTACTTGTACTGTTATTGAAAAGACTCATTTTGTTACTAAGTTATGCTGGTACTTTAAAAACGGAGTTTTGTTAAACTATAAAGTAACATAACTTGAAAAGAGTTTTTGAAATGTTTTGACAACTTATAAATGACATAAGTAATCTTTTGAAAATGTTTATAACAAACAATTACACAATTATCATTGTGTTCAACTTGTATTCCCCCCCCCCCCCCTTAAAAGCATTTAAAACAGTTTAAAAGATTGATTACGGGGTATGAACTCACCTGATGTGGGTGATTCAAACGAATACGCGCGTAAGGATGAGAAGTTCCACGAATGAACTCCCGGGACACAACGGGTCCTAAATGACATATAATGGCATATATGTGTATGTAATTAGTGTCTAACAACTAGTTAAGAAGGGTAACACCCTTATAGACTAGGAAACTCTAAGATTTAAGGGATACAATCACATATGATTGCATAACTAGGGTGTATGGCCACCCTATAGAGTTTACGGTCCAAAAGGCATGACCATAAGTGTTTACGGTCCTATGTGTTTACGGTCCAAGTGTTCATGGTCCAAGTGTTAACGGTCTAATGACCTTACGGTAATGGAGTTTACGGTCTAATGACCTTACGGTCATGGAGTTTACGGTCTAATGACCTTACGGTCATGGAGTTTACGGTCTAAGGAGATCCAACCGTAAAATAATCAAATCTTTTAACAATGATGGTTTTCAAGGCTCTAATCAGGTGTTTTAACTAGATAACAAGCTAAGGAGGGAGTACTTACGATATAGAGGCTTGAAATGGTGATTAAGGTCCAAGAACACTAGTGTGTGTTCTTGGTGTTTCTTGAAGATCTAAGAAAAGATTATTTCCATGGATGAAATCATGAGATGATACTAGATTAAGAGATGTATCAATAAATCAAAGGAAGAACACTTACGATTTTGGTGATCTAGGATGATGAACTTGATGATACTTGAGAGGATTTTGAAGTTCTTGAGTTTGAAAGGGAAGAAATGATCAAAATAATCATAAAATATATACATAGGAGGGAGTTTACGGTCACCTTGACCGTAAACTCAAGGGTCCTGACTGTAAACTCCTTTTGAGGAGGTTTACGGTTTGCTAGATGGTTTGGAACTTTAACTGACAAATCCAAACACTGATTCCTTTGATGAACTAGGCTCAAAATGCTCAAACAGACTCTAAACAGTGCTAAGAGTTAGCAGAGACAAGTCTGACTTTAACTGAATTGAATGGTTGTACAAGATAGAAATTTCGGGTTGTCACACACTCCATATATATATATATATATATATATATATATATATATATATATATATATATATATATATATATATATATATATATATATATATATATATATATATATATATATATATATATATATATATATGCGAGGGTTCAATTGAGAAAAAAAAAATGTTGAGAACAAGGGAATAAATCTGGGCCACTCATTTTGAATCTGTCGCTTAAGCGTTCCAGCGTACCGAGCCGACGGAGCAAATCATATTTATTTATGAATACGTATGAGTAAATGTATTCATATATGAATATGTATATTCATATATGAATAATATAACGGAGGTGATTATTCATATATGAATATGGCGACGGTGGGCGGTGGCGGGGGTGGTGGTTGGTTGTGGAGGTAGTGGTGGTGACGGTGGTGGTTGGTGGCGGATGGGAGGGGAGGTGTTGTATTCATATATGAATACAGTTACACTTATATTCATATATAAATATACTCATCCTCCATCGGCCCGCTGGAGCGTTTTGCGGCAAAAATAAATGATTGGTTGAGAATGATTATATATATATATATATATATATATATATATATATATATATATATATATATATATATATATATATGTGTGTGTGTGTGTGTGTGTGTGTGTGTGTGTGTGTGTGTGTGTGTCGTTTCAAAAAAAATAAAGACAAAACTACAAGTTTATGGCCTCCCTCATGTGTCCATAAGTAAAGGTAATTTCAACTCTTTTAACTATTATGTTAACAAACTGTTTTTATAATTTTATTGAATTGCATCATGTTTTCTCTATAAGTCACAAAGGTATAATGTGAAACTATTAATTACTGAAGCAAAGCATTATAACAAACTTGTTTTTGGTTGCTTCTTTTTGTTATATTTTTTTAAAATTTTGTTGATGTTTATTAGATAGTGTTACTGTGAGTATTACTTAACCAAGATCACCTCTTTTATGTTTTAATTGTTAGAATTATAAGCTAAACTTTATTAAAGTATTAACTGGGAATTATGTTAGTCTTTAAATAGGTATTGTGAATCATTGTGATGGTTCTTAATCGGTGTGATTGTTAGAAGCATTGCATTGGTTAAGGCATTAACTGTCAAATGGCAGTTACATATTTGCCATATAAATATGTTTGTATCCTATAATTTGTCGTTGTTGGAAAGAGAATAAACTATTCTTATTTGGACTATAACACAACCTTTCTTCTTTCATTATTATTCCCTGGTGAAATATTCCTGCAATCTTGTTTGCATGTGTATAATATTTCCAACAAAGTGGTATCAGAGCCTGTTGAGGAAAGGAAAAGAAAAATGCTGAAAATATTAGAAGGGAAGAGGGAGAAAAGAGAAGAAAGATCATTGATGAAAATAGATGATCGAAGGAATGAAGCCTCGATTGTTGACCGAGATGAATAGATCTTGAAAAAGATGAAGTATGTTTTTAATGTTGATGATTGTGTGTTCTTTGATCTTGATGAGAAGATTATGGGCAAAGATTATGATGATATAGATGTTTTTGATGTCAAAGTACGTGATATATGTAGAGATGTAGGCCAAAAGCATTTACTTGTCATATGTTGTAAATGAAATGACCGCGTTGAACAAACTTACTGCATGAGGAAAAGGTTTGATCAAGCCCCCAAAGGTGATGGGTTATGTGAAAAGGCACACTGGGTGAAGATTATGACGAACCAAATGATAGTGCAATGTTTCAATTGGAACTCTGCTGAAAACGGGTCAGGAAGTGCTCATCTTCAAGGAAAGGTATGAAAAAGAAACAGAAAAGTCATACATCCAATGATTCTAAAATGGATAAGAAAGATGACATGAAAATAGAAATTCTGAAAATACCCCCGATGCAAGATGAGAATGATGATGGACTTGTAAAAAGAAACAAGGTGATGGATGATGATATCCTTGTGAAAAAAAAACAAGTTAATGGATGATGATGGCCTTGTGAAAATAAACAAGGGAATGGATGTGCCCGTGGATAACACTCTCCATGCAAGAATCGGATTGATGATGTATGATGATGTTTGAATATTGGATGTTGCCAAGTTTATGTTTGTTATGTCTAGTATAGTAAAATTGTTTAGCTTAAGGGGTATGTTAGAATTATAAGCTAGACATAACTAAAGTAAAACTTAGGAATTTGTTTGTCTTTAAATAGGTATTGTGAATCATTGTGATGGTTCTGGATCAGTTTGATTGTTAGAAACGTTGCATTGGTTAAGGCATTAACTATCAAATGGCAGTTACATATTCGTAGGGATGTCAACGGGGGCAAACGGGACGGCGAGTGCATCCCCTGCCTCCGCCCCCGAAATTTCACGGTTTCCCCGCCCCCGCCCCCGAAATGTTCAGCCTTCCAACCCCCGCCCCCACCCCCGTTCCGCCGCCCCTGATTGATTTTGGGCTAACTTTTTGTGTTAAAAGAAGTTGTTATTTAGGCTAAAAGAAGATATTTTTTAGGTAACAAATAATTATTTATAGCAGAATTTTACATGTTAAAAATAAAAAAGTTATGGCATCTTAAAAACATTATACTAACAACTTAAAAACATGCTTTTTGATGAATTTTGGAAGCTCAAAATAATGTTATTTTTTATTATATTTGTAAAATTACTATATGTAAATGTATGTGTAATTTATTAACGGGGTCCCTATGGGGGTTTCGGGACGGGATTGCTTACCCCCGCCCCCGCCCCCGAAATTAAAACGGGGGTTAACATTGCCCCCCGTCCCCGTCCCCGAATTTTTTAAAAAAATCTCCCCAAACGAGACGGGGTCCCACAGCACTTTTTGACATCCCTACATATTTTCCAGATAAATATGTTTGTGTCTTGTAATTTGTCGTTTTTGGAAATATAATAAAGTATTTATATGTGGTGTATAAAATAACCTTTCTTGTTCATTATTGTTCCATTGTAAAATATTCCTGCAATCTTGTTTATATGTGTTATAATTCTAACATCTATGTCATAAAATAGTAACCAAATTCAAGATTTGTTAAATTGTTCTGGAATTTTGTTCCATTAAAGTGAGTTTTAGTATGTACTTCTTTTCTTTTATTATTTTTTATGTAATTGACACTTCCATCAACATCCATAAACAAATATTATACTCATAAATTTTTGGTAGATTGTGTATATATTTAAAGTTTAGTAAGTATGTATTAAACTGTATATCTTAATAAAACTTACTAAGAAGATTAATCTATAACGATTATTATATGTGGAAATTGTAATATGTTAAATTTTAAAGAAATTCATGTAACAACATATATTTACAAAAGATAATAAAAATCGATCAAAATGACTAAATCCAAAAAAAAAAATTATTTTTTTCTTGGAAATTTTTTTTCATTTTTCAAAAAGTTTCAACGTCATGGAAAATATATTATAGTTTTTGATCTATTGTTCAAATCTTATACAAATACACAATAAAGAAAGCGTATTTTATTATGATCAAAGCTATTAACTTTTGGGAAGTATTTTCATTATCGTTGTCGAAAAAAGTAATAAAGTATTCTTATTTGGTGTATAACACAACTTTTCTTGTTCATTATTCTTTCCTGGTGAAATATTCCTCCAATCTTGATTCTATGTGTTATAATTCCAATATCTATGTCATAAAATAGTAACCAAATTCCAGATTTGTTAAATTGTTCTCAAATTTTGTTCCATTGTTGTGAATTTTAGTATGGACTTCTTTTCTTTTATTATTTTTTTATGTAATCGACGCTTCCATCATCATCCATGAACAAATATTATACTCATAACTTTTTGGTAGATTATGTATATATTTAAAGTTTAGTAAGTATGTATTAAACTGTATATATCTTAATAAAACTTACTAAGAAGATTAATCTATAACGATTATAATATGTGGAAACTGTAATATGTTAAATTTTAAAGAAATTTATGTAACAACATATATTTACAAAAGATAATCAAATTGATCAAAATGACTAAATCCAAAAAAAAAAATCTATATCTTCTTGGAAAGTATTTCTACTTTTCAAAAAGTTTCAACGTCATGGAAAATAAATTATAGTTTTTGATCTATTGTTCAAATTTTAAATAAATACACAATAAATAAAACGTGTTGATTATGATCAAAGCTATTAGCTTTTGGAAAGTTTTTCATTATCATTGTTGGAAAGATTGTAAAGTATTCTTGTTTGGTGTATAACATAACCTTTCTTTTTTATTATTGTTCCGCATGAAATATTCCTATAATCTTGTTTCTATGTGTTATAATTCCAACATCTATGTCATAATAGTAACCAAATTCCGGATTTGTTAAATTGTTATGAAATTTCGTTACACTATTGTGAGTTTTAGTATGGACTTCTTTTCTTTTATTTTTATGTAATCGACACTTCCATCATCATCCATGAATAAATATTATTACTCATACCTTTTTGGTAGATGAATCTATACCGATTATAATATGTGGAAACTATAATATGTTAAATTTTAAAGAAATTCATGTATCAACATATATTTACAAAAGATAATGAAATTGATCAAAATGACTAAATCCAAAGAAAAACCATATTTTTTCTTGGAAAGTATTTTCATTTTTCAAAAAGTTTCAACGTCATGGAAAATATATTATAGTTTTTGACCTATTGTTCAATTTTTATATAAATACACAATAAATAAAACGTATTTTATTAAGATCAAAGCTATTAACTTTTGGGAAGTATTTTCATTGTCGTTATTGGAAAGATAATAAAGTATTCTTATTTGGTGTAGAACACAACTTTTCTTGTTCATTATTGTTTCCTGGTGAAATATTCCTGCAATCTTGTTTCTATGCGTTATAATTCCAACATCTATGTCATAAAATAGTAACCAAATTCAAGATTTGTTAAATTGTTCTGAAAGTTTGTTCCGTTGCTGTGAATTTTAGTATGGACTTCTTTTCTTTTATTATTATTTTTTATGTAATCGACACTTCCAACATCATCTATGAACAAATATTATACTCATAACTTTTTGGTAGATTATGTATATATTTACAGTTTAGTAAGTATGTATGAAACTGTATATCATAATAAAACTTACTAAGATGATTAATCTATAACGATTATAATATGTGGAAAGTGTAATATGTTAAATTTTAAAGAAATTCATGTAACAAAATATAGTTACATCTAATCGATCAAAATGACTAAATCCAAAAAAAAAAAATCAATATCTTCTTGGAAAGTATTTTTATTTTATAAAGTGTCAACGTCATGGAAAATATATTATAGTTTTGGATCTATTGTTCAAATTTTAAATAAATACACAATAAATAAAACGTATTGATTATGATCAAAGCTATTAACATTTGAGAAATTTTTCATTATCGTTGTTGGAAAGATAGTAAAGTATTCTTGTTTGGTGTATCACACAACCTTTCTTTTTTATTATTGTTCCCAAGTGAAATATTCCTACAATCTTGTTTCTATGTGTTATAATTCCAACATCTATGTCATAATAGTAACCAAATTCCAGATTTGTTAAATTGTTCTGAAATTTTGTTACATTATTATGAGTTTTAGTATGAAATTCTTTTCTTTTATTTTAATATAATCGACACTTTCATCATCATCCATGAATAAATATTGTACTCATACATTTTTGGTAGATTAATCTGTATCGATTATAATATGTGGAAACTGTGATATGTTAAATTTTAAAGAAATTCATGTAACAGCATATATTTACAAAAGATAATGAAATTGATCAAAATGACTAAATCCAAAAAAAAATCTATTTTTTCTTGGAAAGTTTTTTCTTTTTTCAAAAAGTTTCAACGTCATGGAAAATATATTATAGCTTTTGATCTAAGCTATTAACGTTTGGGAAGTATTTTCATTATCGTTGTCGGAAAAGTAATAAAGTACTTATTTGGTGTATAACTCTAACTCTTCTTGTTCATTATTCTTTACTGCTGAAATATTCCCCCAATCTTGTTTCTATGCGTTATAATTCCAACATCTATGTCATAAAATAGTAACCAAATTCAAGATTTGTTAAATTGTTCTGAAAGTTTGTTCCGTTGCTGTGAATTTTAGTATGGACTTCTTTTCTTTTATTATTATTTTTTATGTAATCGACACTTCCAACATCATCTATGAACAAATATTATACTCATAACTTTTTGGTAGATTATGTATATATTTACAGTTTAGTAAGTATGTATGAAACTGTATATCATAATAAAACTTACTAAGAAGATTAGTCTATAACTATTATAATATGTGGAAACTGTAATAGGTTAAATTTTAAAGAAATTCATGTAACAACATATATTTACAAAAGATAATCAAATTGATCAAAATGACTAAATCCAAAAACTCTATATTTTCTTGGAAAGTATTTCATTTTTCAAAAAGTTTCAACGTCATGGAAAATATGTTATAGTTTTTGATCTATTGTTCAAATTTTAAATAAATACACAATAAATAAAACATAATTTATTATCATCAAAGTTATTAACTTTTGGGATGTTTATCGTTGTTGGAAAGATAGTAAAATATTCTTGTTTGGTGTATAACACAACCTTTCTTTTTTATTATTGTTCCCTGGTGAAATATTCCTGCAATCTTGTTTCTATGTGTTATAATTCTAACATCTATGTCATAATAGTAACTAAATTCCAGATTTGTTAAATTGTTCTAAAATTTCGTTACATTATTGTGAATTTTAGTATGGACTTCTTTTCTTTTATTTTTATGTAATCGACACTTCTATCATCATCGATGAATAAATATTATACTCATAACTTTTTGGTAGATTAATCTATAACGATTATAATATGTGGAAACTGTAATATGTTAAATTTTAAAGAAAATCATATAATGACATATATTTACAAAAGATAATGAAATTGATCAAAATGATTAAATCCAAGAAAAAAAAATCTATTTTTTCTTGGAAAGTATTTTCATTTTTTAAAAAGTTTGAACGTCATGGAAAATATATTATAGTTTTTGATCCGTTGTTCAAATTTGAAATAAATACACAATAAATAAATAAAGCGTATTGATTATGATAAAATTGTTAACTTTTGGGAGGAATCAATTAGGTTTAAAATCTAAAACTAAATAAATTTAAATTTGTTAGAAAAATATAACGTTTTTTTTTCTATAAATTAAAAATATATTATGCTTTTCATGATGTTTGTTTTTTTTTTCTCGGATTTAGTGGCGCAAATGGAGAAGGTTCCATCAGAGCAGGATCTATGGCAAATCGACTAAGGATGACCAACGTACCCACGTTGCCATTCCACCAACACCAACTTTTGTTACTTCAAAAACTATAGTCTAACTCAGGCTCGACACTTTTGCAAGACATGCAATTGTTTTTGGACCCAAGGTGCTGCTCTAAGAAATGTTCCACTTGGAGGAGGTTGTTGAAGGAACAAAAGGAATAGCAAAAATAGAACCTCAAAATCTCCAAGTCAAACCGAGCTTAAATCTGTTAGTGAAAGTACTGAACTCAATCACCCTCTCTCTTTTTAATTGCCATTATGAGCTCCCTGAGTCAGTATTTGTATTTAAAATGCAATATCTTACAACTGAATTAACATCTTCAGCATAGGCGGTTTTGTTATGGTGCTTGTAGTGGCACTGACCTGATATTTCCGTTCGCGGTGCAAAAAATTTCGATTTTATTTCTACTGTCGTGCCACTATTTAAATTTCTCGTGTCAGCGCTACTATGAAATCCTGCTTCCGCCCCTGATCTTCAGCAAGACCTAAAGCTAAGAATTACAAACTTGAAAATGGAAGATCATAAATGATCTACCAGTCTTTGATCTGTTTCAATAAAAGCGCAGTATTTTCTAAGATTAAATCAAGTACTTTTCAATTTCTAAGATTAAATCAAGTACTTTTCAAATTCAAAGTTGATGCATATTAAATGTTAATTACAACATTGTTGGATTCATTTGTTATTTTTAGTCTCAAAATGAAATGGGTAATTTTCAATTAGGATGTGGGAGCTCGGAATAATTTCAACAATATTTTATCAATTAGAGGGGTTAAAAATTGGAGATTGTCTTTTAGGTGGATTTTCTGGTGTCAATAGTGTTTCCATTACTCCTCCTACACATTTCCTATAATCCGGTTTGGTTTATTAGGGGTTCTCGAGGGAGAAAGAGTAGGATTTTGATGCATTCAAAGCGGTCCATTCTAGATTAGGGAATGCTTCTGTTATTATGGTGGATAAGTCAATTTGAAGTGGATGGGTTTATATGATTATAGAAATGATGAAATTTGGGAATGCAAAATTGGAGGAGACTGATATCACTACAAGAAATATAGCCATTACCGGTGACACCAATAATGGCGACATAGACCTTTAGCGGCGACATATCAATTTGTCGCTGCTAAGGGTCTATGTCGCCGCCATTGGAGTCGCCGGTAATGTTTATCGACCCAAATCCGCGTATTCACGTTCTGTTAAACGCCAACTATTCGATCGTGCTTCTAATCCAATAGTTGGGGTACTCTTGGAACGCACAAGACCAATACCGGCGACACAAGTCGCTGCTAAAGACCTAACCATGTCGCCGCTAAAGGTCGAAAAAAAACGTGCATTTTATACCCTCGTCGTATGTCGCCGCTATTGCTTCATGTCGCCGGTATTGCGTCCTCTGTCGCCACTATTGTGTGTCGCCGTAGATAACACCCCTCTCTTCCTCTTTGTGCCTTCCATTTGCTCTCAATTGGTTCCATTTGCTCGATCATTTGCTCCGAAGACTCTACCCTCCTCCGACGATTCTCCTTCAATTAACAGCCCATAGTAGAATAGATACCGGTGGCCACCGGAAACTTACCCTCTCTGGCCACCGACAGAGTTGCTGTTGTCGATTTCCTCCACCAAGGTAAGTGTTTCCTTCTTCATTTCTTCCTTTCTTTCTATTTTAATGTCGATTTCCATAAGCATTTGTGATTAATTGCAATTTTTTTTTCAAAAAGCTTTTTCCTCTCCAGCCACCACCATTACCGCCGGTTGTTGCTGTCACTGGGGTCAACTACCACCACCACTACACCAACTACTAATTCCTGGCCACGACAGGTTCTATTTACTGATTTTGGAGATTAGTTGCAAAAATGTGTATTTGGGTGTATATGTGGTATATGTGTGTATTTGTTATATGTATATGTGAATTTGGTGTATGTGTGTGAAAATTTGTGTATTTGGTATAAATAATATGTTATTATGTATGTATGTGAAAATATGTGTTTTTGGTATAAGTTGGATGTTATTGTGTATTTGATGTATGTATTTATAATGTATGTGCATTTGGTGAAAGATCTAGTATGTTCAAGAATCATATTAAAGTGATATTGCTAATTAACATATGATACTAAAGGGTCACACTAACAACAACTTGATATATTTGATTATTTATTAGAAATTGATTTTAATAAATATTCAATAAACTCTTATAATTAAATTGGAAATTATTTATTTGTAGGAAATAATAATTTTCATTAGCATGTAGCATATTTTTTATATGATATGAATTAATAAGTCATGCACAACATTTTGGACCATAAAGACTTTTTGTCTTTTACCAAAAGGTTAAAGTTTATAAGATATAAACTTGCTATATTTTTTATAAAACTTGACTAGCTTTTAGGCTCCAAAACTGTGGCTTTCTAAAGTGAGTCAAAGGTATGGAGTTTGCATTAATTTAATGAAAAGAATGCAACCTAAGAAATCATGGTAAGACATTTTCATAACATAGGGACATGGTTGTCTTAAAGTGCTAAGACCTAACGGTTAAGGACTTTACTTTAAGACAATAAAACATGAGGCTTTCATTTGATTACTCCCTTGAGCCATCAAAATCGTAACCTCTTCCCTAACTCACACTCTTTCAAGTTTTTCCGAGAACACTTGAAGAACACTTGCTTATGTTGCTCTCTTTAGTTCATATTTTGATATGAACTAAAGCTTAAGAGTTTTTAAGAGTTTATGGACTAGCATCTTCATCAAGTTGATACATTGTTGGTGTCTCTAAAGTTCATCATTCTTCATCAACTTCCAAACCTCCCAAAAGGATCCAAAGAGCTACAAAGTTTTTAATTTCTCCATCTTCTTCTTTAGTTTTGGTTGGTGTTTAATCTTTCTATAACTTGCAAGATGATCCTTGGTAGGTTTAACTTGTTTGTGTTATTAAAAAATGATCAAGTCTTCCATTGCTAAATATTATGTTTTTTAAACTAGTTTTGAATAAAAACCCAACATTTGGTGTATATGTGGTATGTGTATGTGAAAGTATGTGTATTTGATGTTATTATGTATGTATGTGAAAATATGTGTTTATGGTATAAGTAGGATGTTATTGTTAGTTGATATATGTATTGAGAATATATGTGTATTTGGTGTATATGTGGTATGTGTATGTGAAAGTATGTGTATTTGATCTTACTATATATGTATGTATGTGAGAAAGCATGTGTTTTTGGTATAAGTAGGATGTTATTGTGTATTTCATATATGTATTGGGAATGCTATTATTGTAGGATTCTATTATTGAAATATATATATATATATATATATATATATATATATATATATATATATATATATATAAAGTAAGATGTTATTATTGAGAATGGTACTTAAAAAAAACAATGTGGATTGTAGAAGAACAAAAATAAAGTAGGATGCTATTATTAGCAATGAAAAAATAAAGTAAACCACTACAATTGAAAACAACATAATATAATTGGAAAAAATACAATGTTTTAATTGGAAAAAAAACAAAAATAAAATGTTATAAATAACAAATATATATATATATATATATATATATATATATATATATATATATATATAAATTAAAAAAAAAGAACAATGCTCAAATAGAAATGTGTATTCCTATGTATTGAGTATTTGTAATAGAAATTGTATTTGTATATCTTATAATTTTGCAAGAAATGGTGTCGATATGGCTCTTGTTTTTGTACACAATGGCTGTTGTTATGGGCCGTGGAGATGGGGGTAATGGAGCTGAGGACCCACATTTCCTACGCGGTAGAGGTGTTGGTCATAATGAGCAGGATGGTAAGTCTTATTATGATTTTTTATTTACTATTTTTATTCAGTTATTATAAAATATCGTTTCTAATAATTTTTAAATATATTTGTAGCTGTGCCACACAAGAGAATCCGAGGAAAAGCGAAAAACATTAAGATCGAAAGAGCGCTCTTACAGAATACAGGCAAACCGATTGACATGGACTATTATAGGGATATGGCATATGATCCCGTAGGAGAGTCGAATGACATGTTTGCACGCAAAGTTGGGACAATAATGTGGAGTATGGTCCCGTTTGATAAATGGACTTGGAAAAAAGTTTCCCTTGCAAAAAAGGAAACACTAAAACAACATTTAGGGGTAAATTATTTATATAAGAATATTTTATATGGTTAATTATGAGAGGTTTTTACTTGGCTAACTTTTTCTTGTTTTTGTAGACAAAGTTTGATTTGGATGGGATGTCCCGGGATCTAGATGCTGCTATGCGGTTAGAGAGTTTTGAAGCGGATTTGTTAAAAGGTTATCAATACCGTAAAGCCGATGCAATGTAACGCCTGTGTTTCTAGGCTAAGAATTAGTGTGATGATGTAATAGTTAGGGTCAACAATTGTAACCTACTTTGAAGTAATAAATAGGAATTACTTGAATATTATGTGAATTATATGATTTTATGTGCATTATACTTATTTATAAAATATAAAGAACGTCGAAATCTGAGTTATAACGAAGAAGTTATAACCCGTCGAAGTTTCACGACAAAACCGGCACGACGTTGTGTGACGTAAAAAGTGAGTTTACGATAAATTACTTTTTAGCCTTAGCGATCTAAACAAAAGTCGTAGTATACTTTAAACCGAGAGCGTGCATAAAAAGAAGGCACAAATCTGACTTAGTATGAGGAGGTTATGATTTTTCCAAGATTCGGAATAGCAGAATGCAGCCTGGAGTTCGAATATTAGATCGTCAGATTTTTAGCCGACACAACCTAAACGAGAGTCGAATATATCGTTTATAGGAGCTCAACGATGAAAAGATAGACGAAAACGGACGTCGAATGACAAAGTTATGAATTTTTAGCGGACTTTTTCTGTCCCTGTCTTTTAAAAATATAACTTTAAAATTAAAGTCAAAATTAGCCGACGGATTCTAAACGAAAGTTGTAGAGTACGTCTCCACCTACGTGTGGATATAAAGAACGTCGAAAACGGAGCTCGTATGCGAAAGTGGCGGATTTTAAAAAACGGGAGTGTAAAATGTGAGGCTGCTTAGGGAACGCCCCGCGTAGGAAGAAGGAACGCCTTGTGCTCTCGCAAAGGCTTGGCTTCAGAGACTCCACGTTGTCCCAGCAGACTTCAGATACGTACCACATTCGGACGCGTTGCCTTCGCATGAGCGGCCTGCGCACCCGGAACGCGTTGCGCTCCTCCGAGGAACGCCCTACGCACCGAGGGTCAGCTCAACTATAAAAGGAGATACGAGGACAGCCATAAATCTCACACTAAAAACCCATTCTCTCTCTCTCTCTAACTTCTCTCTAAGCCCTCCCAAATCCCTAGCACTTACCTAGTGTTAGAAGAAAGCCCCGGAGCGCCCGAAGGCTCCGAGAAAAAGAGTTTTTCGGCTCGGGAAGTTCTACTCCCGCAGAACCCGAATTTTAGCAAAACCCGTTGTAAATGAGAGACGCTTACCCTACTTTAAGTATAGCTTATAATTAAATTTAGTATTGTTATTATGAACTTATAATAAATATTTGGGCTAGTATTATGACATATATAAGTGCTGTTATAATATCTTTTTAACTACTCGCGGTACGGGGAATCCGGTTTGAAGGGCGGCCTGGGTTCTTGGATTTAAGAAATGCTATAATGCCAAAATGGTCCTTCCCTCCGGCGTTTCATGTTTGGCTCCTGTCTGTACATTGTGGTTGGAAAGTATTGTTTAACGCTTGTATAATAAATAATACTAAGACTAATAATTAGTCGTGGTAATATTAGACTAAAATCTAGTGGTAATAATACTAGGTTTCGTCGAAGGAAAGTAAATTAATAGAAGCGAAGTGCTTTCTGAGTTCAAAATCACAACCTTAACAGGTGAGTGCATTGTAACTTTCATCTTGCACATAGATATGAATTATTTAATATAAATTACGTGCTATGTGTGCCTATTATCTGTGTTCTTGATATCTATGATGGATGAACAATTTTATACATGTTCTAAATGATTTAAACTGTATATGTATTTTATATCTACAAATATGTTGGGTAAAACATGGGTAGATGAAATAGTTGATGTGTGATGAAATAAAATAATGAGAGGCCTCGATGTTTACGATGATCCAGTCATCTAGCGGAGTATAGATGACGACCACGAACTATTCTAGACAGTCCAGTGGAACGCTAGCAGGCTTGCAACCTATAGGTGTTTATTTGAACTACGTGTTAACCAACTATACTCCATCCCCCTCATGGTTTCCTTATTTTACATAAATTGCTACGGAATCCCTTAAGCAGTGTTGTCGCCCCGATGAAAATCCTTAGGCTAGGTCCCTTATAATATACGCTTTAGGGACGTAAAGTGAGGATAACGGGAACGGGTAATCGGGTTGTTTGATTTGATGAAATTAATAGCTTAATTATTGTGGGTTGAAAAATCTATGTACTCACCAGGCTCCCAAGCCTGACCCACTCAGTTTCTTGTATTACAAGTAGTGGCACAAAATCATAGAAGCGATGACTTGATGAGGGATTATGGATTATAGGCTAGTAGATATAAATAAATGTTGTAAGGCCTATGTTGTTCTGTTTATGCTTTTGATCTGTATTGACAATGACATCCCGAGGTTTTAATATAATGAATACATTTCTTCGGAAGTGCTTTGATAAAATATTTATCATATTTTTGGGAACAAATTCCGCAACAATTTATTTAAAAAGTTACTTTGATTTTTGTATAAAGCATAAACAAAATCGGTCTTTTCTGGCCGTGAAAATGGGGATGTCACAGTTGGTATCAGAGCATTAGTTTAAGCGAACTAGGAATTTGTAGGATTTCTAGACTTAAACTTAGAATGCTAAGCTATGATTGTGAGATGAGTATCTACTATATTTTAGACACAAGCACTAGCTTATTTTAGGAAAGATGCCTAATATGCCTTGTATGCTATTATTTGCTCGGATCTATGGTCTATTGCCGACCGGATCTGTAAATATAACATCCCAAAAATCAAGACCAAAAATTTTGTTTTTGAATCATAATTATAAAATCATTCATCCATAATCATAAGTCATTATATCAAATCAGAGTATCATTTCAAAACAATTGTTCATTTTATCAGAGTGAAACATCCCAGGCTAAAACTTCTTGGTATGTGCCATGCGATCACCCGAGCTCTTCCCTCCGCTACCGGAAGTACCTAAAATCAAAACTGAAAACCGTAAGCACGAAGCTTAGTGAGTTCCCCAACCTACCACATACAATAAACATAACCACATACTGGGCCTCGCCCTGCTGCATCGGGACTAGCCCAGCATCGGACTTACTCTAGCATCAGGCCCCGCCCGGCATCAGGCCCCGCCTGGCATCGAGCCCCGCTCGGTAAACAGATCTGTTTCTCTTAGGCCCCGCCTGTCTCTAGGCCTCGCCCGCTAAGCATATGCAAACACATAACATAACACATAACACATAACTAAACATACTCTACTGTATTCCTGTTCTAAGGCCTCGCCTATCTTGGGCCCCGCCCCTGTCCTGTTACTGATGAGTCATGGAACCCCGTCCAAGCTCCTGTTGTTAGTGAGATACGGGCCCTCTCCCACACTCACCTCTCTCCTATCTCGGGCCTCGCCCCTGCTCTGCTACAAATGAGATACAGAACCCCGTCCATACTCTGTCAGTGGTGAGATACGGGACCTCGCCCACACTCACCTCCCTACCAAGCACATACAAGTATCACAAAGACAACAAGTATAGTCTAACATACAACCATTCCTCGGGATCCCGCCCGGCATCGGACCCTGGTCCAGAATATCATACTAGCATACGGTGCCTAGGGCTAACCCCCGGGTCTTCCTACTCATAAACTACATGGGCCGGCATTGTGGCCTTAGACCCATTCACACAGTGAGGAGACTCACCTTGAACTGCTGAAATCCCGCTGAAACTCCTTTGGCTGCTATCCGACAACTCCCAAACCGCTGCTCCTTTAGCTCCCCGAGCTATCAATACCAACATAACACTTAGTCCCAAAATGTACTCAAAGTCCATTAGGTAAACCTTGGAAAAGGTCAAAGTCAACGGTCATTGGTCAAAGTCAACACTCCGAGTTGACTCAACTCGCCGACTTCCTCCTTCAACTTCCCTAGTCCTAAAACCTAGATCACAGAAATCCTGAACCAACTCGTCGAGTCAGCCCCTGACTCGCCGAGTTCCCTGGCTATTCAGACTTGTGCTAAACCGAGTCAATTCTCCGAGTCATTCCCCTGACTCGCCGAGTTCTTCCATAACAGAAAACAGGACAACTCACTTAGACTCGTCGAATCCCTCCCTAGACTAACCGAGTCCTCCTGTCTGTTGGGCTATCTTAATGGATTAAGCCCCTACACCTCAGATCTGAACCCCAAACTTCATCTATATGCTGGAAATGACCTCTTAAGGGTAAAGTTTCCAACTTTACCCATTCCTAATCCTTCTTATTGGGTTTAGCTCAAAACCCTAGCTCCTTAAGACATGAATCTTTGTCCAAAACCCTTATTACTCCAAACCAAGACAGGAGAGCCCAGATCTAGGTCCTATAAACCCAACAAACACATAAATTCATGGACTTTACTTCCTTGAATGGCCTTTAGGGCTCCAAAAGGCCATAATAATCTCTTTAAGCTTGCATGGGACATACTAATGGCATAACGCTTGCACCTTTATGCCTTAGCCATACCTAGGGGCTCCAGTTCTAAATGGATCTAAGCTTGGGACATCCTTGTCCCCATAAATCTAGCTTTTGAACCAAAACTCAAACAAAAGGGACATGAGGAGATCTTATAAACCAAAGGGCAAGATGAAGACTTGATTACCAAGAAATGCAGCAAATGGAGTGTGTCTTCTGGATCTACTTCCTCCTTCTTGAACCTCCAACCTCCTTCTTCTTCTTCTTCCTCTTCAAGAGCACACAATTTTCTCAAAGATGGCTCAAACACTCACAAGATACTCTAGGGTTTCGTGGGTGAGGATTTTGGGTCTGGGGGATGAAGATGAGGCTGAGGGGATGAGAATATGAGGCTTAAATAGGGCACCAAGTCCTGAAATTAGGGTTTCCGAACCCAGACCAGACTCGCCGAGTCGGTTCCCCGACTCGCCGAGTCGGCCACTTAATCCATGACACGGAACTCGCTTCGACTCGTCGAGTTCTTCCTTGGACTCGACGAGTTGACTCATTGACTTAGGGTTTTCCTTTCCTAACTTGGTCTCCTGGATTCTGGGTGTTACAACTCTCCCCCACTTAAACTGGACTTCGTCCTCGAAGTCCGCTACGACTTACTGCCCTGCAATCCGCTCGCAGCATTCCCATACGATGCATACTTCATCTGCTCGGTGAAGGGTCCAGTTAGTGGTTTGGTCTAGGCTTTCAATGTAATTGTTCTTTTGAGTCTTTATTGTGGTTTAGTGGGTTATTTAGTAGTTTACGGCCCTGTAGTGAGTTTACGGCCGTAAGCCTGTTTACGGCTGTAAACCCAGTTTCCGGCCCAAGTCCACTATATATAGAGGTTGTCTAGGTCATTATTGGTTGTTGATGCCACAGAGTTCACGGCCAAGTATATCGAGTTGTACCAGACGTTTTTTAGTAATAAACGTGTGAAAGCTTGATTTCTCTTATTCTTCTATTCATATTCTAATCAGTGTTTATTGTTTGATTTCTTGATCATTGGTAAAGATCCGTTTTAGGACCTTACAATTGGTATCAGAGAAAAACCGGTGTCAAAGCATCATTCAATCGAGTTTTCGGCTGTTTAAACTTATATTCTTCACTGTTCGAGATTGAGTTTGGTATTTTCATGGCTAGAAGGGATCAAATCTACTCCAAAATCGTGTTTTCGAGAACTTCTGGGAGTTTACTGCCAAAAGATTACGACCGTAAATCCTGTTTACGGCCGTAAACTCAAGAACATTCAAGGACCGTAAACTGTGTTCTTGGACCGTAAACAAAGCATCTTCAATAACCGTAAACTAAGCTTCAAAAACCATAAACACAAGACCGTAAATTCTCAAACCGTAAACATCCGACCGTAAACTCAGTTTATGGCCGTAAGCTCATTGACCGGAAACTCAGTTTTGACTTTCTTCTTGTTTTAAATTTTAATAATCAATGGATTCTCAAAGTCAAACACATCATCATGAACTAGATATTGTCATGGGCACAACCACACGTATTCCAAGACTGCTATCTGCAGATGGTTTTCCTGAATGGAAATACCGGTTTGAGAAGTATATTAAGATGAAAGACTCCAAACTTTGGAGAAGCATCATCAGGGGTCCTGTCCGAATTACCATCACCGTTGCATGAGAAGTGATTGACAAAGAGGTTGAGAACTATACAGATGAAGATTTTGAGAAAGTTGAAGAACAGGAAAGGGCTTTGGCCACTCTGACCATATCTTTATCTCCTGATATAGCTCAATGTTTCAGAGAATATACTTCAGCTAAAGCTTTGTGGGAAACCTTGATTGAGGTGTATGAAGGAAATGAATACATGAGGGAAAGCCGCCAGGATATGTTGCGAGAGAAATTCAACATGTTTAACTACATTCCCGGAGAAACCCTGGAGGCACAGCTGTAGCGATTTACCACTCTCACTACTGAGATGAACATTTTTGGAATCTTCTTAACCAAATCAGAGATAAACAAGAAGCTACTGAATGCTCTTCCAAAGTCATGGGACATGAATGTAGCTGTCATTAAGAAGACCAAGGATTTGAATCGTCTCCCTCTAGCTGAAACAATGGCGATCATCAAAGCTTGTGATATTGATAATAAACAGCGAGAGATTAACCATGTGAACTCGTATTCGACTGCAAATCTTGGAATTTCTTCTAACAATGCCCTTTCATCAATCATTTCTTCCTCAGGTCAAGCATTTACTGTTCAACAACCTCAGACTCAAACCTTTACTACTGCGTCATCCATGCCTCATTCTCAAAGCCAGTCGTTTGTCACTCCACAAGTTGTTCCCTCTTCCAATGTGCCAATTGTAGCCTCTTCCTCAAACCCAAAGGAATGTGATGAAAATCTTGCTCTCGCCACAGGACTTGTTAACTGTTATAATGCTTTTGTAGCTGGAGAGCTTCCCCCTCAGTGGTCATTTGCTGATCTGGATCAGATTCATCCAGAAGATGTGGAAGAGATGGACATCACATGGCAGATAGCTATGGCAGTATTCAGGGCTAAGCAGTTTGCCAAGAAGACTGGGAAGAACAACTGGGGTATGAATGCTGATAAAAAGGTGGGGTTCAACAAAGGGAAGCTGCGTTGTTTCAACTGTCACGATCCAGGTCATTTTGCTCGTGAGTGCCCGAAGCCAGATAGAAGATTGAATAATGACAGGACAATGGTTGCAGTGGGAAACAATCGGGGAGGTGCTCAGGTCAACGGTGAGAAGGCTAAGGTTGCTCAGTCATTTGACTGGGAGGACCAGATTCAGGCTTTGAATATTTCAGGACCTGAGAATGCTCACCTGGCCCAAGTCAATGATGAAGCTCCCATGGAGAATGTTGCAGCTGATCCTGAAGAACAGATGATGGAACTGCAGTTTGCACTAATGGTATCTTCTACTTCCAAGCCCAAGAAAAGTGAGGTAAGTTTACCTTCTTGTTCTCAGGCATGTATTAATTATGTTAAAACTCTTCGTGACGAAATAGATTCATTACGTAGAGAAGTAGAGGACCTTAGATATGAGGGCTATCAACTTAGAAAAGGACAAAACCCCCTAAAGACCCAATTAGAAACAAAAATTAAGGACTTTAGGAGACTTCAGGAAGACTACAGTATCAAATGTGTACATTATGATTATATCATGAGACAGAATGCTAAGTTACTTACTGAGCTTGATACATTAAAAGGGCAATTTGAAACTGAAAATTTTGATTTTAAAAGATTTGATGTATCAAGCGAGGTAGTTGCCAACATGATTGACCATTGCCTGCAGTTCAAACGAAACCAGCAAAATGGTTTAGGATACGAGAATGTACCTCCTCCTTTCAATTATACATATCAGTATAACCCTTTGTCCAAAGAGGAGATTGCCAACGAACCTTCAATGGTGTATGGAAAGCCATCTGGTTTTGTTTCAGGAGGATTTATTAATGTTGAAAGTACTAACCTTTCTACTTCCCCTGCAGATCAATCCTTAGATCAGTCAAAGCACGAAGTTGAAGGATCTGTTTCTGATAACAACACTGAGTCTAAACCTGATGTTTTTGTTTCCAATGAAAAACTTTCTGTTTCTGATGTTAAAGATGACAATGTTTTTTGTGATACTTCCGCATCTGCTTCTGCTGAATTAAATTTTTTTGAAATGTTTGATGAATTGTTTGATAATCCTGATGTTTGTGATGCTTCTAATGAAAACACACCAATTCCACAGGTCACAGCATCTGATGCACCCTCACTTATCTCCCAACCTGCTACTTGTACATGTTCTTGTGGGAAAAGTAAGGGTGTCAGTAAAGAAAATAAATCTGAGAAAAGCAGTACCAGTTTTAATAATAATAATCAGATTTGTTTTAATTGTGGTATTGGTGGTCATATAGCTAGGAATTGTCAAAATAGGATTTTTGTACATTATATGTCACCAAGAGGGGAGAACGAATCTAGAGGAAGGTCTTTAACTAGAAAGTTCTCAAGAACTCGTTCTCAGGATGATGATTGGAAGGATGATCGAAGTAGAAAAAGGGTAGTTTTTCATAACAAAGTCTCAAACAGTTTGCCAAAACTGAACAAGGCTCCGCCAAGATCGGTTTCGTCAAAGAGCAATTCTGGATCTTCAACCACTTCTGGTAGAACTTCCAGATGCTCAATGCAAACTAGTAAGAAACATATTTCAAAACCACCTGTGAGTGTTAGAAAACCTAAATATCATTGGATGCTAAGTTTCGAGAATGGGGGATATGTTTCCTTTGCGGGAGGAGAAGGTGGCAAGATCACTCAGAGAGGAACTGTTACAAATGGAGTGCTAAGTTTCGAGAATGTCAACTTTGCTCCCGAGTTAAAACATAGTTTGTTGAGTGTGTCTCAAATCTGTGACAAAGGTTATTCTACCCATTTCACCGACAAGGAGTGCATGATTCTCAAGCCAGGCATTGTCATCCCGGAAGAGTGGATTCTTGTCAAATCTAAGCGGGATGGGAATGCTTACATTATTGATATGAACAGCAACATTCCTGAACAAATCACTTGCCTCTTTTCAAAGGTCTCCGAACAGAACACAATGTTGTGGCACCGAAGACTCGGTCATGCGAACGCTAAAAATCTAAATCGTCTTGCGAAGAATGAGAGGGTCCGAGGCTTACCTGTCAGAGACTTTATCACTTTTGAGAAGTGTGTGTCATGTGCCCAGGGAAAACATCATAGAAAACCACACCTGCCAAAACAAGTTAACTCAACCAGTCAGGTGCTCCAATTGTTACATATGGACTTATTTGGTCTGGTCAACGTCCTGAGCATCAACCGAAGCTCATACTGTCTAGTTATGATCGATGATTTCTCTCGTTTTACATGGCTCTTCTTCTTATCCAACAAAGTTGGGGTTGCTGATCTGATAAAGAAATTCATTGTGATGATTGAGAATCAAACCAACAATCGGGTGAAGGCGCTTCGTACTGATAATGGAACAGAATTCAAGAATGCAATTCTTGATCATTTTTGCGCAGAAAAGGGAATTGTGCGTCAATACAGCTCTGCTCACACGCCTCAACAAAATGGTGTTGCTAAGAGGAGAAATAGAACATTAAAAGACGCTGCAAGGACAATGTTTTGTGACTCCAAGTTACCTGTTTTCTTTTGGGTTGAGGCGATTAACACTGCTTGCTACGTTCAGAATCGTGTTTTAATCAACAAAGCTCAGATGAAGACACCGTACGAGATTCTATATAGTCATAAGCCTTCAGTCAGTCATTTATATGTATTTGGCTTCCCTTGCACCCTTCTTCACCTGGAGTCCAACCCGAAATTCAATGCCAAAGCCGATGATTGTTATTTCGTAGGATATGCTGCACGCACCGCGTATAGGGTTTACAATAAAAAAACGAAGCAGATTGTCGAATCCTATGACGTGCGCTGGCTGGAGGAGAATGAAACAGATGCTCGAGTGGGTCCTAATTGGTTATTTGACTACACATCGCTTTTCAAATCCATAAATGTGTCTTCAGATGGTTCATCTGGGTCTTCCTCTGGTTCGAAGAATGTTTCTGAAGATGAAGACGAAGAAGTTGTCTACAGACCTCCAACGGTAACCTCCTCACCATCTGAGGGGGAGTCATCTGCTACACATGAGGGGGAGTCCTCTGTTCCACTTGGTAGTCCAAAATCTCCAGTTCAAGATACTACTTCTGATGCTGATGCTACACCTCTTACCCCTGTTGAAAGAGAGTTCATGTCTAGAGATGCTTCCGCTGTCACTTCAACTTTTATGGAACTACTCTTTCCTAAAGAAATTGCTAATGAGTTTGTAGCAGATTCATCCAATGTGGAACAATCAGCAAATGATGGAGGTTTTAACATTCACACTCTTCCCGTTTCACTCAATGATATCAGCCAAGACATACCTTCAAGAATTCAACGCGATCATCCGATCGACAACATCATTGGCCAGCTGGGTGATGGAGTTAGAACCAGAAGTCAGAGTGGAGATATCAATACATGTCTCTATTCTTGCTTTATCTCTCAAATAGAGCCCAAGAATGTTGAAATGGCTTTGAATGAGCCCAGCTGGGTAGACACTATGCATGAAGAGCTAAATCAATTTGAAAAACTCGGGGTTTGGAAATTGGTTGAGTTACCAAAGGGCAAAAGGTCTCTTGACACACGCTGGGTCTATCGAAACAAGCAAGATGATTCTGGAGTTATAGTGCTTAATAAAGCAAGATTGGTGGTTCGCGGGTTTAGACAAGTCGAGGGTCTTGATTATACAGAGGTTTATGCTCCAGTGGCTCGCTTGGAGGCTATTCGTATCTTCCTTGCATATGCTTCCTACATGAACTTCACGGTCTTTCAAATGGATGTCAAGACAGCCTTCTTGTATGGCAAGGTGAAGGAAGAAATCTACGTTGATCAACCCCCTGGGTTCGTTAACTCAAAGTTTCCTAATCATGTCTACAAGTTGGACAAGGCGTTGTATGGGTTACATCAAGCTCCTCGAGCGTGGTATGCGACTCTCACAAAGCATTTGCTCGAGCATGGATACTCTCGTGGCACTATCGATCAAACTTTATTCATCAAGCATGTGGGTAATGATAAGATTCTAGTCCAGATCTATGTTGACGACATTATCTTTGGGTCTACAAGTCTACAACTATGCAAGGAGTTTGAAGGCGTGATGAAAAAGAGGTTTGAGATGAGTTCGTTGGGTGAAATGACCATGTTTCTGGGGCTTCAGGTCAAACAGAATTCAACCGGAATCCTGCTCCATCAAGCCAAGTATGTGGAGGATATTCTTGAGAAGTTCGGGTTTCAAGACGCAAAACCTGCATCGACACCAATGGCCGAAAGACCCCTGCTGAATCTAGATACTGATGGCGAATCCGTAGATCAAACACTCTACAGATCGATGATCGGATCGTTGATGTATCTTACTGCAAGCCGTCCAGACATCATGTTTGCAGTTTGTCAATGCGCACGTTATCAGGCTAATCCTAAACTTTCACATCTTATTGTTGTCAAGAGAATCTTTCGGTATATCAAAGGCAGCCCAAAATTGGGTCTTTGGTATCCGAAAAATTCTGAATTTGATTTATATGCTTTTGCTGACAGTAATTATGGAGGCTGTGAGCTTGACAGGAAATCTACATCAGGAGGGTGTCAATTCCTTGGAGACAGGCTGGTGTCATGGCAGTACAAGAAACATCATACTGTCTCAACCTCAACAGCAGAAGCGGAATACGTTGCTGCATCTGCTTGTTGCTCTCAAGTTATCTGGATCCAACATCAGCTGTTGGATTACGGTTTGAATTATCCAGAAACCCCCATCTACTGTGATAATGAGGCTGCAATTCAAATTACTTAAAATCCTGTCCAACATTCCAAAACCAAGCACATTGATATCAAAATTCATTTTATCAGAGACTGTTATGAGCGCTCGCTCATTCGGCTGGAACAAGTTCCTTCTGCTAATAATGTGGCGGATCTGTTCACCAAGCCTTTTAACAAAGCTCGATTCGATGTGCTTGTGGGATTTTTGAAAATGATTCGTTTTGAGGATTAATTTTTGCTTTAAATTAGTTTAAATTTGCGCATTTTTATTTCATTCTCACCCATGCACAAATTTAGGGGGAGAAATAAACAAAAACCAAACAAAAATTCAAAAATTCAAAAATCCAAAAACATTAGAAAATCAGAAAATCAAAAATATGTTGCTGATAGTTTTGCTTGTAGGTGTTGTGACGGGAAGTGATATTATCAAGTGATAACAGGCAATCTGAATCTGCGTAACGTACCAAAATTAAATCGTCTACGCTCTGTGATTCGATGCGCTGGTAGGCATGAAAGATTCTAAATGGACTTGACTAGGCAGAGTTGAACTTTAGGAATTCAGAGACTTGACAAATCTTGACCTAGTTAGATCCGTTTAGCCTGAGAATACGACACTTGGATAGGCTGAGCAGGGAGATATACATGGGAATCTACTGGTCACATTAAAAGAACTCGTATCTAGATCTGTGGATTAACTTTTCCTAGATGTGTGGATTCTGTCCTTAATTCCGGTATTGATGGGGTGACTGGGGAATTCCGATAAGTTAGGTATGTAGAAGATTATTCTCTTTCTTTATGTCTGTTAGTCATATGTTGCCTCCTCTGCGGGATCGAGAGATACGACCTGGACTGTAACATATGCAACTCTATCTCTTTGCATCTTCTATCTATGCAATGCTTTCTATCTGTTAGCCATATACTGTCTCCTTTGCGTGACTTACAATCCGACCTGGTACACAGTATATGCACCATTCTTCTTCTCAATCCCTCTAAAACTTCAGTTAGTCATATGTTTCACCCTCTGCGCGATTGGAAGAGATCCGACCTGGGTGTACAGCATATGCATTCTAAATCTATCTTCTCTCTTAATAATTGTCTGCTCACCCGATGTAAGGAGTATTCTGGAAGTCCTTGATTACTGGAGCATATCAGGAAGCGGAAAACATGTTCTAGTACAATTAAAATTGAACACTTACAGATTGTCTGTAGATCTCGCTGCTCAATTTAGGTGGACAACAATATCCCTGGTCGTCGTCAGCTAAATGGTCCCTAGGAAATTTATCTAAGTACATAGGATCAAAAATGCCTTGTCTTTCTTAGCTTGTCCAAAGTTATCACAAATTTTTCGTGTTTAAGTGGATCACAATACCGGCGACCGACCAGACATAGACATGAAGGTAGAGGTACCGACAAGTGGATTAAGGCTGTCTAACAACTTTGATCCCAATGTCACAAATTTATATTCAGTGTTTGTTGAGATAAATCTAGTCTTCTTTTATTTTATTTTTATTTTTTATTTTTTACTTTTATTTTATTTTTATTTTTATAATTGTCAAAATTAATTTTTTTTTTAAATTCTTAAATTTTTGAAATTGTCTTTATTTTTATTTTATTTTTAATTTATGTTATTTTTAATTTTAATTTTCAAAATCCTCAAAAAGTTTTATTTTTGAAAAATATTTGGGATTTCGACTGTGCATTATACTGTGTGGAAGACATGTAAAATCGCATAGGGTATAAAAGGAGAGCTTACAGCCGGAAACCCTTATACCCCTCATTTTTCTTCTTTCCGGCCGTAAACCCTCTCACATTCTCTCTCCTCTCGAAAAAAAAATCTCGTTTTTTTTGTGAAATCGTTCGGTTCATCTCAAAGGTATAGCAAAATCGACCATGGGAATGTGTTCTGTTCATCAAATCGACGGATTTTGAGGCCTTAATCGAAAAAAAACCTCTTTCGGCGTTTACGGCCGGAGCTTACGGCCAATGAGCTTACGGCAGTAAACTCAGCCTCCGATCGTATATATGTGTTTTGACCATGAAATCGACGAATCTTAGGGTTTCAATCGTAGAAAAATGGATTTCAAGAGCTTACGGCCGATGAGCTTATGGTCGTAAACTCCATTTACGACCATGAGCTTACGGCCATGGGTTTAAGGCTGTAAACCCCTAGTTGACCGTAAACTCCCGTTTGGTCAAAACAATTTTTTTTAAGGCCAAAATTAAATGGATTAATTAAGAAAACTTAAAACATTATTTGTTCAAATATTTTTGTTTTCTTACTTGGCTTGTTTAGTGCAGATCAAATGGCAAGTTTGAAGTTCGCTGACATGCACAACTTGGCTATCGTACTGGCTGATCCTCGTGCTGTTCATGGAGAATTCAGGTCGATGATCCACATGCTGAGGAATTGCTGTTTGGCGTATGTTATTACTGTGAATCCCGTGGTTTATCAGAATATCATCAGGGAATTCTGGAGGACTGTCAAACTGAAGACAGATGATGACGGATCAGTTACTATGGAAGCTGTTGTGAAAGGATGCAAGATTGCTATTACTGAACAATTCATCAGAGAAGCGTTGCTGATTGATGACCGATCTGACTTTCCTACTGAGATTGGGATTGAAGATGCCCAGAAGGTTCTTAAAAAGATGGGTTACGAAGGCATCTTTCCCCCCACTGTGAAAAAGCTTCTGCCACCATACTTGAGATTCTTGGCTTATGTATTTGTGAGCTGTATTTCTGGGAGAAGGACTGGAGCTGACGAGATTTCTCTAAGGAACACTGGAGCCTTTGCTTCTCTTGCTGCCGGAATAGACTTCAATTTCTCGAAGTTTATTTTAGACGAGTTCGTGGTGAACATCAACGCAACAACCCGTGATACTTTCTTGATGTATCTTAGGTTCATCCAACTGTTCATCAATATTCAATTTCCGGAGATGATCAAGGAGGGAGATACCCTAGATATGAAGTCCTTAGGTTCCCATACTGTTGGGCTCATAAAGCAGAATCGAAGGGGAAAGGTCGTTTTCCAAGGACTGTATCCTCTTGTAAAGTTTGGAAAATTTTCTGAGCTAAACGAATCATCCGAGTCTCATGGATCTTCAGATAAAGTATCCACTGAGCCAACTTCTTCAGAGAGGGTGATTTCAGAAGATGATGTTGTCACAGTGTCAGATCATGAAGAAAGAGAAGAGACAGTAACTCCAAATGCTCATGTGGCAGAGGAACATGATCTGACATCAGTTCCAGTTCAAAGTGATTATAATGAAGAGTCTTCAAAGAGTGGGACTGAGACTAATATGTACGAAGATCTTGATCTTTCTGGCTTCGATAAGGATGAAATTCCGCTGAATTTTGGAAGCAATGAAGATTTCTTGTCAAGTGAGAATCTCAACTCACTGCTTGACAATATCAATGATGTTGATCATCCAGCAAAGGAGATACGGGAAACTGAAGACGTTCTTGAATCTACACCTCCTACTACCAATCAAGTGGCTGAAACAACAACTCTTATGGTGACAGTGTCAGGGATTCCTCCCCTTGATATTGTTTCTCCTACATCTGAGCCACTTGAGAGTGATCAACAACAACACAGACCTCTCAACCTCCTCTGAAAAGAAGAAGATGTGACCCTAGACAGGGAATTTCTGTTTCTGGTGTACTTCAAGGCCTTTCAACACCAACAATAACCACTCCTGCCATTGTCTCATCAGAACCTTTCAGTGAAGGTCCTAGAACCAATTATGAAGCTGGTGGTTCTTCTATCCCTACAGGATTTTCTCCTCCCAGGCCTGATCATGATGCTGCTTCAATGAGGCTGGCCATGCATTTGGCTGAAGAACAATTCTCAACGCCTCCCTCCCGTGGTAAAGGAATATCTTTTGGGGAAGGCAACTCTAGAGAAGAGAATCCTACTATTCTTGGACTACAGAAGGAGATCAATGTACTAAATCAGAAAAATATAGAGCTTGATATCCGGGTTACAGATCTTCAGACTGAAAACACCAAGCTCACCATTCAAGTTGTTGATCTTCTAGAAGATAAAGCTCTGAAGACTACGCAGATCACTGATCTTCAGACTCACTTTGGTCTGTTGACTGCCAGTTACTATGGCTTAAAGAAGAAGCTGGAAGAAGAATTTGGTGACAAATTTAAGTCGTCTGTCGATGAACCAAGGATCTATATTCCTAATCAAGCTGCTCCCATAGTTCCACCACCTGTAGGAACAACCCGAGTTGTAGATCATTTTGATAAAGAACCAGCACAGGCTCCGAATGTTGTGGCCTTGAAACGTGCCAAACTGGCTAAATCTGATGAGAAGAGACAACTGTTGTTCAAAAGGAGCTTTGATCAGAATGCTCCTGGGGATCAGCCTAACATCACTGTTACAGATCTTCGAGAGAATCGCTTTAGGGATGTATATGGTGATAGATCAGGGATCATCTCATGGGGATTTCATGACACTTTAAATATGTGGATCGTGAGACGAAAAAGTGGCAACACAGAATTATATAAAGATGCCCATGATTTTCATTCCTGGACCAGGATTGATCTTTCAGAGTTATCAAAGGCTCCTTTTGCGAATCCCTCTCAAAATCCCAAGGCTACACAATTCAAGCATTTCTTGGAAGATCAAGTGCTTAAGGGTTTTCCTTCAATGAAGACTGCAGAGTCGATTATCAAAGTATATCCAAGTGTAATTGATCCTAAAACCAATCAACCTCTTCGATCTGTGATGTGGCCTGCTACCGATCAAGTAAAGCAGATTCCTATTCTTCAGAATCATCCAGATGGATCTTTAAAGTCCATGCTTTACTGGGTGTTTGATGAAACTACAGCCTCTGCTATCATAAAGCTTGAAAATGGATGCATTCGTCTATAAGACAAAAGAGATTTACTTCAGTTTGGAAAATGGGATATTCATCAGCTGAGTCTGCATCAGATCAAGGTTGCTGAAGATATCTTTGAGCATGCTGCGAAGGAGTACACAGCTATGGTTGCCGAGATTATTGCTAAGAAGATGTGGAACGGAGCTATGGGGAACTCAGACGTGCTGGTGATTGATAAAGACTGAGTCCAAGCTAGCACCAAACCAAGGGGGAGATTGAAGGGTCCAGTTAGTGGTTTGGTCTAGGCTTTCAATGTAATAGTTCTTTTGAGTCTTTATTGTGGTTTAGTGGGTTATTTAGTAGTTTACGGCCCTATAGTGAGTTTACGGTCGTAAGCCTGTTTACGGCCGTAAACCCAGTTTCCGGCCTAAGTCCACTATATATAGAGGTTTTCTAGGTCATTATTGGTTGTTGATGCCACAGAGTTCACGACCAAGTATATCGAGTTGTACCAAACGTTTTTCAGTAATAAAAGTGTGCAAGCTTGATTTCTCTTATTCTTCTATTCATATTCTAATCAGTGTTTATTGTTTGATTGCTTGATCATTGGTAAAGATCCGTTTTAGGACCTTACACTCGGTCCAACCCGACGGACCGCTTCCTTTAGACTTCCGGCCGGTCCTCCTGAATGAGAAGCTAACCCCTTGAGGGTAACATCTTGAGAGTACTCTAATCACTATCACTCATGAGAATGTGGCTCTCTTCCAACCGACAATCCCTTCGGTACTCCCCGAGTACCTACACTTGGCATCCAAGGGGATCACCCCTTTACTCTGTGTCATTAGGGCCTTCCCAAGGCATCTGCACATAATCATCTCCCTTTCCTATCTCTGTGAAGGACATATCCTTCACTGTATCTACATCTCCAGCCACTCCCAGTGCTAGTCACTTCACTGATATCCACTGAATGCTTCCTACGACTATGTCTCAGTGCTGAACACCCAACCCAGCGGATGGATCAAATAATCCTTCAAGTAAAAGATTCATCCCTGCAACGGTTAGACTCATACAAGAGCTGCGCAATAGGGTCAAACCCTTCCCTCTGGGATTATTTAACCTTGCTGTGAGAGGCGTAGCACTTCTCGGTCAACTAGCTGCGCCACACATAATTCTCTTATCATTACTGCCCCTGGCTGAAGATTCTGATGTCTCTTATCCGCCTTCCGGATGAACAGAGACCACCCTGGTCCCAACTAATCTGCCATTAACCGGGTTAACGGACTCCCACCGGTTACTAAACCCAAGTTCAATTGCTCCGTCGCTCCCAGCGACTCCCGAAGGAAACTTCGGCTATCTAAAACTGTTCTATCTACCTCGTCACTCTGAATCTATATGCTCTGGGATCCCCGATCCCCTAACCTGACCCTAAGGTCCCTACCAGGTCCCACCTGCGCTGCTATAATCTCACGGGCCTCGCCCACGGGTCTCACCCAAACTATATCTTAGAGTGGTCTATCCCAAGGTCTCACCTCTCTAGGGCTATGCAAACCAAATCCATACCGAATCCCACAAACTATCTCTTCCTGATCCCTACCTGCTAACTAGGAGATACGGACCCTCGCCCACACGCATTTGATAAGTGTAAACCCTTGATTTGTTATGTATCAAAACCCTTGTTTCTTGTAAGACTGTATATTCTAGTATACTTGAATCATGAATTATTGTTCTATGTATAAATTATACCTATTATAATTTATATGTACTTTCTGAATGTGTATTTAACCATGTTTGCATGTAATCCCTTGCTCAGCATGTTACAAAGGTAGTTAAACCGATGACATAACTATTATATTTACATACATATACAATTTTATATAAAAGTAAAATTTAAACGACACTCGGACAAATAACCGGTACTATAAGCCCACATCCAAACAAGGAAAAGGACCCGGAATGAGTTATCAGTCATAAGCCTTTTAAATCTTAGTTTTATATATATATATATATATATATATATATATATATATATATATATATATATATATATATATATATATATATATATATATACAAACATGAATTTTGGGGAAAAATATAAGATGATAAAAGAGTTTAATGTTTTGAGTATTTTTAATGATTTAATGTTGTTTTATCTGATTTGAAATCATGATTTTATAACACAAAGTTCTTGTGTTATGCTTGTATTCCCCCCCCCCCCCCCTTAAAACAATAGAAATTATGAAATTACGGGGGTATGAACTCACTTTGATAAGCGGTGATTCGGGCAGCGTTTCGTTTCCCGGAAAGAGTTTATTTGACGAGAAACCAGCTCAAACCGGGCAGAGTTTCGACTGGAGAGAGGATAACTTCTCGAGAATTCCGGGGCTCCGGGGCTTGCTTCGGGCTTTCGACACGATACCGGGGCCTTAGGGGTTGTTTATGAAGTTATGGAAGTGAGAGGGGTGAAAAAGGAGCAAAAATGGTCAAAAAAAGGTTTAGAACCGGAGGGTCTCGCACCTCCTATTTATAGTCCGAAGTCTCGGACAGGTGGCGAGGGGGGAGGAGTCATCTGCGAGGTGACAGCGAAGGAGGGAAGCCACGTGCTCGGTTCGCAGGGAGCCACGAGTCCGGAGAGAAGAGTCACCAGACACGCGTCGGATATGCGAAGAGAGGCTAGACACGCGTGTTTAGGCGTCTTACGACCCGTCTTAGACGGCGCCTAGGACGCGAGGCGCGTCGGATGCCCACCGAAACTCGGATTCGGACCAATCAGCGACGGACACGAGCATCATCGGACCAATCAGAAGGTGACATGCACATCTGCGCTCCAATCAGAAGATACCACATGGAGGCTGCATGCGAGGGTGACGTGTCCGAAGATGGTCCATGCGAAATTTCCCGGTTTTCCACATTTTCTTGATTTTTGTGCCAAAAACTTGCGAAAATCATAACTTTCGCATACGAGCTCCGTTTTTGACGTTCTTTATATCCACGCGTAGGTAAAATCATACTCTACGATTTTTGTTTAGACTTTGTCGGCTGATTTTGATTTTATTTTTAATATTATTATTTTTAACGGATCGGAACAGGAAATCCGTTAAAAATTCATAACTTCTTCATCCGACGTCCGTTTTTGTCTGTCTTTTTACCGTTGTGCTACTTTTGACGAGACCTTCGAGTCTCGTTTAAGTTGCATCGGCTAAATATCGATCGATTTATATTTCGAATTTTTAGCTGTCGACTGCTAAACCGAAACTTCGAAAAATCATAACTTCCTCATACGAAGTCAGATATTTATGTTCTTTTTATGAACGTTCTTGGTTTAATATATTCTACAACTTTCATTTAGATTGTCAAGGGTAAAAAGCCTTTTATCAAAAATTCACTTTTTACACTGAACAGTGTTTTGCCGGTATTATCGTGGATTTTCGATTGGTCATAACTTCTTCGTTATAACTCGGATTTTAGTGTTCTTTTATGTTTTTAGAAACCTTGTTACAAACTCTACCACTTGGTTCATCCCAATTACGATTATTGATCAATTTATTTTTGACCAAAATTTGACTGGTTTCATATTATCCCCGTTAGAGGGAATTTCGTCCCGAAATTAAGTCTAAAGTGATACTCATGGACTAGGTCTAATCTTTCCTTTCCCAAGTGAATTCAGGTCCCTGGTTTGTAATCCAGCGAACCTTCACTAACGGGATGAGACTTAGCGTGGTTCTTTAGATTTCCCTATCCATGGTTTTTATTGGTTCTTCTACAGAGTGTAGACTTTTATTTAACTTGATTTCATCGAGTGAAATAACAAGTGTTTCATCGGGTAGACACCTCTTTAGATTAGATATGTGAAAGATGGGATGAATGTTATTAAGTTTTTGTGGTATTTTAAGTTTATAAGTACAAGACCGATCCTGGTAAGAATCTCCAATGGTCCTATGTACCTTGAATTTTGTATTCCACGCTTTCTCAAGCGTATCTTGTCCTTCCAGGGTGAGACCTTCATATGACAAGGTCATCAATCCTGGAATTCCAAGGGTTTTCTTTTATCGAAGCCGTAGCTTCTCTGATTAACTCTGGAAGCTTTATGTCGCTTCCTGATTCGTATTTTGTTTTTGGTAGTTTCGATCAGCGAGGGTGTTGTGTGGAAATTAGACCTCTAGTTAGTTGCGTATTACCTAATTTAGGCCAGTGCAGATAGGATCTGCACCTATGACCACAGAAGGTTTCGAATGAAGCAACTTGAATGCTAGCGTGATAAAGGTCTCGACTAATTGGTAAATGGGTATCCCATTCTTTACCATAGTCGATCACATAGGCTCATGACTACTCTAGTTCCTAGAGATTTTTGAGTGACTGCCTGAACTGGGAGATGATTCTATTATCTCAGTGGAGATAACAGATATTGGCATACCGTGTACTCACACGTTCTAGTCATCTTCTCTACTTGCCACATTTTCAGGTTTCAAGGCTTCCAGTTGAGCCTCCTTACTTTGTGTGGAGAGATTTGAATGGGTTATCATAGTCAATGATTGGCACTATGACCTGGATACTCTTTCCGACTTAGGGTGTTAGCTACTATATTGTCTTTGTCGAGATGATAACGAATTTCGAATTCGTAGTCGTTTAGTAGCTCGACCCATTGTCGTGGTCTCATGTTGAATTCCACCTGGTAGAATACATGATGCTGGCTTTTGCTCCGAAGTTCATGATCAGACTCATACTTGGATCATCCACCATTACCTCGTGTATACAAGTCGTATATAATTTAGATTTCACAAAACGTTCGGATGGGTGACTCTGCCCCAGGTCCACAACCAAACAAGGAACAGGAGATAGGGCGGAATCACACATCCTTAATCTTGTTAAGTCTAACTTATATACCACCCTCGTGTATACACTTAGCAGCGATAGATTAACTTAATGAGTTCTTAGTCTCTATTCTTGAACTTGACCTGCGGTATAATGATTTTCCTATAAGATCTATTGAGGTACTTCGGTAGTTACTGACTTCTATGACTACATCGGTGCTTTTCGTTTGAAGTTTCCTGTCTACTGAGTAGGCTAGAATGGCGTGGTACCCTTCGTATGGGTACTTCTGAAGTTTTGAAATGAGAGACAACCTAAGGGTTTTGCGTTATGGATTGGAAGAATTCCATCTTACAGCTGATTAAGGAAAAAGTCCACTTATACAGCACAAGAATTTTCACATGGTAAGGGCCAGGCCAAACCATGTCGAATGAGGATGTCGGAAATTTTCTCGATGAAATAGATATTAAGTCGTTCTGGGACGAATGATTACTAGGATGATATCCTATGTACCTAAGTTTTCAGTGCTTCTAGTTTTATTCTGTTATTATCACTACGAACCCCTTTTTGATTCGAAATTGGCGGGTACTACCAATACGAGGGTTCTAATAATTTGAAATTATGAACTTTCATGAAACGATCCTTACTAGGTCTCTCTATAACCGCTTGGTGTATACAAGTCATGTATAATTAAGATTGGTAAGACCTTTGACTGAGCAACCCTGCCATAAATCCATAACCAAACAAGGAACAGGAAATGAGGCGGGATTACTCACTCTAAGTCTTCAAATCTTAATTATAAATGACCCTTATGTATACACTAAGTCATCATAGCTTACCTGTTAGGGTTTCAAATTTTATATAAGTGTTATGATTTAATTTGAACGGAAGAGTAATCATAATTATAGATAGTTATCGGGGTTTGGAAGCGTACCAAAATATAACAGGGTTCTTTGATGCTTTCCCATGTATTAGGATCAAAATCCTCCTGCTCCCCCGTCGTTCTTCTCTGTTGGACAGTCCCTCTTGTAATGTCCTATTTCACCACAAAGTTGACATATGGGAATGGTTCCAACATCGGTAGTTGAAGTGATGAACTCGACCGGAGTTCTACAGATGCGGGCGGTATGCCCCTTTATGTTGCATCTATTGCAATGCAGCTCTCGGAAAACTCCATGATGATGGTAGTTGCACTTGCTGCAGTGTGGGAGGTTTCCTAAGTACGGCTTGGTTGGTGCTAGAATAACAGGGCTGATGGGGGTATTGTCTGCCCCAGTTCGTTGCACTCTGTTAGGTTCTTGAGTTGAACAACTCCCTTTCATGTTCTCGAACTTTCGTTTAAGGATATTAGGCTTAAGGTTCGAGGTGTCCTTACAAGTAGGTGCTCGTTGCTGTACTTGACCATCACCACGATCGGGGTTACCGATAGCATTACTACTAACATTTGCATTGTTAGCATTAAGGTGTGCCATGACAGCTGCTACAGCTGCTGTGACCGCAGCTTGAAACGTAGCTGTATCTATCTGAAGGATTGGTGTTTCGCTGGTGGGTTGGTTACATTTCTTTGGAGGCATGATTCTGTTTCATGATAAGAAAATGAGTTCGTGAGCGACTATCGTGTCTCTAGACGTATTCTAACCATTTGTATCTATGTATAAATCTTTCGTTTTGTTATATTGTTCTCAATGATTCGACCTGCATCCCTATGATGCAGTCCTGGTAAGGAACATAATTAAGTTTCTAGAATGGTTAGGAACCGAGTATCATCTGAACTAAGTTACCTTCGTTTGGTGGATATCGTTTCCCAATTTTCGAAAATATTCGAAAATAATTCATAACAGTGTCTACATAAAATAGACTTATGAATTTGAGAAGTAATCACTATAAATTAAGATTTCGTGATCTTATTTTTTGTTATTAGACGTGACCGGAAAAGAGGATAAGCTCAAAACCTAATGTGAGTACTGAAATCACTAACTCACTAGGTTGAATCGATTTACTAGTTATTACTTAGATGAAAAGGTGCTCGAACACTTCACATGAATCATGCGTGGTTTTCCTTTGTTCTCTGTTCAATTCTGGGTGGTAATGATTTGTTCTCTCCTGGTATCTATAGGGTGTCCTTCTCCTCTGTAGGTATATTGAATTCCCGGGTTGTCTTACTTCCGATTCTGACACTGATCCCCATTACTTCGTAATGAAGATTTTGAATCTCGGAAGTTCATGCGAATCTCTCATTGGTGTCCTTAATAGGGTAAGGGCACTAAATGATTTCTATAGTTTGTTTACTTCTCCTATGTTTCTTTCTTGGGATTCTCCTAATGAAATTCTGTTGGATCCTCCTTGACTCTTCTATTGATTGCTGGAGTAACTATGTTTATCTAACGGGTTTATACGAGAATAGGAATGTCTAAGGAATCTATGAGAAAATTGAATTTTTACGAAGGTGATCCTTCCTGGTCCTCCTATAATCACATGGTGTGTACCGATTATATATAATCAAGATCAAATAGACCTTTGAATAAGTAATCCTACTCTAAAACCACATCCAAACAAGGAAAAGGAAGTAGAGTGAAAATCAACTATTCTAAGTCTATAAAATCTCGGCTATCTATAACCTTAACGTATCCACTTAGTAATTATAGACTTATCAGAAAAGATCTTTTTAACATTTCCCCAAAGGTATGTAACATAACTCCATGTTATTTTAGTTATGAGTTTGATTCTTGGACTTCTAGATACAAGAGCTTCACAAGTTTTCAGTTTTCTTGTTATAGCATCCTAAAATACTCCCATAGTATTTTAGTCTTTATGTTTGGTTCTAGAATTCTTCTGGTACTTAGGTAAGTTTTAGACCAGTTGCAACACTACAATCACTCCCCAAACACGTGTTGGTCATATCTCGGATGAATATAGTTGCTCAGGCTATATTGATCTCAGATATGATTACGTCACTGTCTAGGTTTAACTGCAATGTCCAACATCCAAATACTTTTGTTTTGTTCTTCTTGTGATACTTATTCTAGTATATATACTCTGCATGTACTTATATTTTTATAAAATATTGTTATATTTTTAAAGTATAACTCTTGGTCAGAGTGTTTTTATCCCAATGGGTTTATAGTTGTATATCTTTTATGACTGATATACTGAGTTCACTATAAACACTGCTCTGATACCAATCTGTCGCACCCCCAAACCATAACGGCGGAAACGTTCGGGGGCGGAGGACTTTAGGTAAGTATCACAACACATGCAATATAGTAATCAAAGTACAAACAACCATTGCATTAATAAGTATAAGTTTTACATAAGTGTTTAAACATTACATATTCAAACACTAAAGTAGGTACATTAGAAGACAAGAGTCGCGGTACGGTACTAGGTAGTCTTCTCAAAAGCTTCGGGAGTATACCTGTCTACTGGAGTCCTGAGAATACAAGTTATTTGGAAAGAGTAGATCAGCATTTAAGCTGGTGAGTTCATAAGTATTTTAGTTCTGTTAAGTATACCCTATGTTCTTTGGATGAGTTCACTGGTTTCTCCAGGAAATCCTATATTTCCTGAGGTGATTAACTGATAACCTCAATAGTTTCCCTCTGAAATTACTTAGTTTATACTGATTATATATAACCCAATATCGAATGGACAGTTAAATGGGTGTATCTTCCCTAAGTCCACAACCAAACAAGGAACAGGAAGTAAGGCGGAAGTCACACATTTCACTATCAATCGGATATTATTTATGTATAACTATGATGTAGCAACTAAGGAATTATAGAATTAACCACTAAAGGTCCTTTATGTTATACTAGTTTACTGAAAGTGAATGACTAGGTTCCCATTTGTAAAAGTGGTTTAATACCATAAACTGTTCTCTTTGTATTAATGTTTTGTATTTGTATTCCTTTATGAAAACTTGTAACTGAGAGTGTGCCTGGCTCCACCAGCTGTTATTGAAAACTGTATTGAACCATTGTATTTTGTATTCCTTAAACTGGTACTTTAAAGGTGTACTTTCGTTTAGTTGTTTATACACTAACGTAATGTTAATATCTTTTTAATGAGTTATTATAACCATACTATGACGGATGGCCTGAACGCGTGTTTAGGCGTCTTACGACCCGTCTTAGACGGCGCCTAGGACGCGAGGCGTGTCGGATGCCCACCGGACCTCAGATTCGGACCAATCAGCGACGGACACGAGCATCATCGGACCAATCAAAAGGTGACATGCACATTTGCGGTCCGATCAGAAGACACCACATGGAGGCTGCATGCGAGGGTGACGTGTCCGAAGATGGTCCATGCGCAATTTCCCGGTTTTCCACATTTTCTTGATTTTTGTGCCAAAAACTTGCGAAAATCATAACTTTCGCATACGAGCTCCGTTTTTGACGTTCTTTATATGCACGCGTAGGTAAAATCATAATCTACAACTTTCATTTAGATTTCGTTGACTAATTTGGAATTTATTTTTAATATTATTATTTTTAACAGATCGGGACAGGAAATCCGTTAAAAATTCATAACTTCTTCATCCGACGTCCGTTTTCGTCTGTCTTTTTACCGTTGTGCTACTTTTGATGAGACCTTCGATTCTTGTTTAAGTTGCATCGGCTAAATATCGATCGATTTATATTTCGAATTTTTAGCTGTCTACTGCTAAACCAAACTTCGAAAAATCATAACTTCCTCATACGAAGTAAGATTTTTATGTTCTTTTTATGAACGTTCTCGTTTTAACATATTCTACAACTTTCATTTAGATTGTCAAGGGTAAAAAGCCTTTTATTGAAAATTCACTTTTTACACTGAACAGTGTTTTGCCGGTTTTATCGCGGATTTTCGATTGGTCATAACTTCTTCGTTATAACTTGGATTTTAGTGTTCTTTATGTTTTTGGAAACCTTGTTACAAACTCTACCACTTGGTTCATCCCAATTACGATTATTGATCAATTTATTTTTGACCAAAATTTGACTGGTGTCACATGCTTACTCTTGAAAACTTCCCGATTACTTCTTGAGCTTCAATCATACTTGTTGCAGCTGCCGCATCTCGAGAACCCGCTCAAGAGGGTACGACTATGAACTACTACTCTAAAATCCATGGTCGCTGATGGCATATGACTCAATCACAAGCATGCCAAAAATTTTAAAATAACCGTACCAAAAACGATGCAATACCATAACAATATAATCATCAATAAAAACTGACATGAAATCAAAAGAATACACACCTGCAACATCTGGTGTTGCCCGAGTCTCCACTATAGATAACTGGAAAGCCCTGCTCCTCACCACAGGAGCCTCTGCTCGGCCTTGACGGCCAACGGTGATCCTCAAAGTCGCAGGGGCAGGTACTATGACCTGTCCTGCCGGAACCAAACTCGGACAGTGGGCCTTCTTGTGGCCCCGATGACTGCAATGGAAACAGATCAGGTCTGATCCCTGGGTGGTGGCAGCAGTACCATCTCTGCTAAAATGACCAGTCCGGCCACACTTGAAGCAGCCGGAATCACCACCACTTCCGCTCCTACACGCACCCTCGTGCGTCCTGCCACACCTGCCGCAACGGCTACGGCCCTAGTAATCTCTCGATCTTGAATCTGACCCCTTGGGCCTCTTGCCCGAAACCCCCATCGTCTGCTCAGTCTCAGCCTTCCTCTTCCCAATATGCTCCAGGTCTATCTCCCTCTCCCTGGCTCGAGCAATCATATCCTCCAACGTCTTGCAGCTGGACCTGCTCACAAACTACCTGATGTCACTCCTCAGCATCTCGTGATATCGGGCCTTCTTCATTTCTTCGTCCGCCACATACTGCGGAACAAGAAGAGCCCTCTCCCTGAAATTGGCGGTGATCTCTGCCACGGTATCGGTCATCTGTCGCAAATCCTGAAACTCCCGTGCTAGCTGTTGCACCTCAATCACTGGTGGAAACTCGGCCCTGAACCTGGTCGAGAAATCACTCCATGTCATCGCATCCAACGCGGCATCATCCCCAATGGCATGACCAACCTCCTCCCACCAATCCCGTGCTCTGTCCTTTAGAAGACAGGAGGCGATTCGGACCTTGTCCCCCTCCGGACACCGGCTCGAATGGAAAGCGTTGGCAACATCGGCCAACCACCTGCTGCTAGCGATGGGGTCCCTAGCCCCATGGTAATCAAGAGCCCCACAAGCTCTGAACTCTCGGAATGTCAAGGTACGCGCCCCCACCAAAGCCATCACCTCAGCGCGGAAGGCTCCCAGCCTCTCATCCAAAATCTCAAGTTGCCCTCCTAGACCGTGCCAAAGATCACATGAGTCTGGTCTAGAACATTGCGCGTAATCTCAGCTGATACAAACTCCCTCATCCGCTCCTCGAGCTGCTCAGCTCCTGAACCCGAGCCTGATCCCTCTTCGGCGCCTGATCCACCCACTGGCCTCTCACGCAACATCACCATGCTGAAAAGATATCATAATAATCATCAGAATATCCATCTCTATGAGCGTCACACACGCACTACAAGTTCCCTGGTCTCATCTCGGCCCTTCTTGAATCGAGTACGGATTCTCTGCTTTCAGTAGTACGGGCCCATACTACCTTCCACATCTATCCGTACTTTCCTCAAGAATTGCCTCGACTCCACCAAGTCCCTTCTACTAACACTGCTCTCAGCACTAATCTCATCCTAGGCTTGCCCTAGGGTATCCTCCAACTCACTCCGTCCTCAGCTGCTGAAGGAATTCCCAGAAATGTCAACTAGCTATGTCATGAATATAACCACATGCAACAGAGATCAGATAATCCTTCGAGTAAAAGACTCATCCCTAGAACGGTTGGATTCAGACAAGAGCTGCGCAATAGGGTCAAATCTATCAGTCTGATATTATCCAACCTGTGCCACATCTGACTTAGCATATTCACTCAATAGCAAGCTCACATTACTAAGAGTCCCACAAGGCACAAAGCAAACAACATTCAGACAATGGGAAAAACTAACCACATAATCCAATCAAATTGTTCTATCCTCTACTCAGGAATCTGTACTAGCATGCAATTCATTAAGCTCATACACATATAACAGGCACATAAGGCATCCTCTTAGATCCTTAGCCCTAATCTAGCATGCAGTTCTACTAAGCATGCACCACACCCTTTTCTTCTTTTTCAAAGTTCTTTTCTCTTTTCAAAACTCTTTTCTTTTTCTAGAAATTCTTTTCTTTTCTCAAAGCTCTTTTCTAAAAATGATTTTACTTTTGAAAATTTTCAAACCAAGTCCTCAGTTTGAGTCCAGATACACCCGATAGTGTGCCCAAATCCCTCAAACCAAGGCTCTGATACCAACTTGTAACATCCCAAAACTCAAAACCAAAAATTTCGTTTTTGAATCATAATTATAAAATCATTCATCCATAATCATATGTCATTATATCAAATCATAGTATCATTTCAAAAAAATTGTTCATTTTATCAGAGTGAAACATCCCAGGCTCAAACTTCTTGGATTGTGCCATGAGATCACCTCGAGCTCTTCCCTTCGCTACCGGAAGTACCTGAAACCAAAACTGAAAACCGTAAGCACGAAGCTTAGTGAGTTACCCAACCTACCACATACCATAAACATAACCACATACTGGGCCTCGACCTACTGCATCGGGACTAGCCCAGCATCGGACTTACTCCGCCATTGGGGCCCCGCCAGGCACCAGGCCCCGCCTGGCATCGAGCCCCGCTCGGTATACAGATCTGTTTCTCTTAGGCCCACCCTGTCTCTGGGCGTCGCCCGCTAAGCATATGCAAACACATAACACATAACTAAACATACTCTACTATATTCCTATTCTAAGGCCTCGCCTATCTTGGGCCACGCCCCTGTCCTGTTACTGATGAGTCATGGAACCCCGTCCAAGCTCCTGCTGTTAGTGAGATACAGCCCCCTGCCCACACTCACCGCTCTCCTATCTCGGGCCTCGCCCCTGCTCTGCTACTAATGAGATACAGAACCTCGTCTATACTCTGCCAGTAGTGAGATACGGGACCTCTCCCACACTCACCTACCTACCAAGCACATACAAGTATCACAAAGACAACAAGTATAATCTAACATACAACCATTCCTCGGGCTTCCGCCCGGCATCGGACCCTGGTCCGGAATGTCATACTAGCATATGGTGCCTAGGGCTAACCCCCGGGTCTTCCTACTCATAAACTACATAGGACGGCATTGTGGCCTTAGAACTATTCACACAGTGAGGAGACTCACCTTACACTACCGAAATCCCGCTGAAACTCCTCTGGCTGCTATCCGACAACTCTCGAACCGCTGCTCCTTTAGCTCCCCGAGCTATCAATACCAACATAACACTTAGTCCCAAATTGTCCTCAAAGTCCATTAGGTCAACCTTGGACAAGGTCAAAGTCAACGGTCAATGGTCAAAGTCAACACTTCGAGTTGACTCAACTCGCCGAGTTCCTCCTTCAACTCGCAGAGTCCTAAAACCTAGATCACAGAAATCCTGAACCAACTCGTCGAGTCAGCCCCTGACTCGCCGAGTTCCCTGGCTATTCAGACTTGTGCTAAATCGAGTCAACTCGTTGACTCATTCCCCTGACTCGCCTAGTTCTTCCATAACAGAAAACGGGACAACTCACTTAGACTCGTCGAGTCCCTCCCTGGACTCGCCGAGTCCTCTTGTCGGTTGGGCTATCTTAATGGATTAAGCCCCTACAGCTCAGATCTGAACCCTAAACTTCGTCTAAATGCTGGAAATGACCTCTTAAGGGTAAATTTTCTAACTTTACCCACTCCTAATCCTTCTTAATGGGTTTAGCTCAAAACCCTAGCTCCTTAAGACATGAATCTTTGTCCAAAACCCTTATTACTCCAAACCAAGACAGGAGAGCCCAGATCCAGGTCCTATAAACCCAACAAACACGTAAAGTCATGGACTTTACTTCCTTGCATGGCCTTTAGGGCTCCAAAAGGCCATAATAATCTCTTTAAGCTTGCATGGGACATCCTAATGGCATAAAGCTTGCAGCTTTATGCCTTAGCCATACCTAGGGGCTCCATATCTAAATGGATCTAAGCTTGGGACGTCCTTGTCCCCATAAATCTAGCTTTTGAACCAAAACTCAAACAAAAGGGACATGAGGAGATCTAATAAACCAAAGGCCAAGATGAAGACTTGATTACCAAGAAATGCAACAAATGGAGTGTATCTTCTAGATCTACTTCCTCCTTCTTGAACCTCTAACCTCCTTCTTCTTTTTATTCTTCCTCTTCAAGAGCACACAATTCTCTCAAAGATGGCTCAAACACTCACAAGATGCTCTAGGGTTTCGTGGGTGAGGATTTGGGTTCTGGGGGCTTAAGATGAGGCTGAGGGGATGAGAATATGAGGCTTAAATAGGGCACCAAGTCCCGAAATTAGGGTTCCCCAACCCATACCAGACTCGCCGAGTCGGCCACTTAATCCATGACACGGAACTCGCTTCGGCTCGCCGAGTTCTTCCTTGGACTCAATGAGTTGACTCATTGACTTAGGGTTTTCTTTTCCTAACTTGGTCTCCTGGATTCTGGGTGTTACAGGAAACCTTATGTGTTCTGGATTCTAAATGTACAACTACGATATTAGAACTAGCATGTAACGTTTCGGAGTGAAAAGGAGGATTTAAACATCTATCGTAAATAAAGATCTAAATTCACCTACTTTGGTGTATAGATTGAAATGGCAAGAACTTGAAGCATATTTGGAAATGCAAATGGGAACAAGAATCAACAGCCTCAACCCCAAGTGATTGAGCAAGTACCGATAGTAGCAGTTGCACCTGAGCCAATCACAATGGCTGGAGTACAAGCCATGATTCGGGCTATGATGGTCGAACAGAGGGAAGAGATGAGGCAGATGTTGCTGAATAATAGGGATGAACCTACGATCCCTGTTGAACAACCATAACTAAATGACGGAAAGTCAAAAGAAGGGAATTATAGTAGGACCGTTGGTCAAGCTGAACCGCCAGTGGTTAGGAGGAATAACCAAGAGGAGGGAATCAAGAGAAACGGATGCAAGTATAAGGACTTTATGACTTGCAAGCCATCAGTTTTCACTGGGAAAGAAGATCCCATCGGAGTAATGGATTGGATCTCGGAGATGGAGTTAGCCTTCATAACATGTGGTTGCAATGACAAGCTACAAACCACATATGTAGTGCGTCAGTTCAGAGGTGGCGGTGTTCACTGGTGGAACACTCCGGGGAAGACCATAAGCCCCAATGAACCACTACAACTAACGTGGGCAGAGTTCTTGGTGCACTTTAAGCACAAGTACTGCTCGGCCCAAAACCTGCTTGAGCTAGACAACCAATTCCTGACGTTGAATAAAGGAAGCATGTCCATTGATGAATATGTTGGGTTTTGTATACAACAACAGCCTATGGTGCACATACAACCCTAAAAGCTTTAGATCTATGTTTTTTCTAATTATACATGCAATATTGTTTCCAAAGCTTTAAGCCTACAATTAGCATACAATATGACAATTTGACTAGTTGGATGATTTACGTCTTAGTAGGACTTATAGTGCTTGGCCTTTGAAAGCTTTAGCACCTTAAGTGTGATGCCTCTAATGTGTCACAAACACCATATGCAAGAGGAGGTTTGAGAGAATAAACTTAGCTATTACAAAAATCGGCTATCTCTTTCTAATGAACACATAGGGCCGATTTTAGTGCCTAAGGGACTCCTTTTATAGTGTGGCAAAACTAAGGTTACATCAATACAAACCCTAACGCTCCATGGCTTTTCATATTACTTAGGCTCCATGGGTTAAACCTTCTATGGACTATCATATTGGTTTAGCCCATCCTAAATAACCATTGGCCCACACTATAAGAATCATTGATTTACACAATCAATCCTCGTATATTTAATTAGTCTCTTTTGATCACTAAATTAATTCCAAATTAATTTTTGATCAATACTAATTAAATGATATGATTCCTCAATTAATATATTATACTTATAATATATTAATAAATCACAAATAACCTTATTCTCAAAAGTCCATCCTATCAAATTGCATTGGTGAAGGCAACCCAAAAGGACCATGCTACTATCGGGTCAAGAACATACCAGTTATAGTTATAGGCTTAGACACCAAATCCAACAGTCTCCCACTTGGATAAGTCTAATAACTATAACTGCAAGTACGACTTCAAGAAATGATTAGCAATCGTAGCTTTCAAAAGCCGCTGTCGAACTCTGACCTAGTCAGTGATGCGTCCTTTAGATAAGTGATCATATATTCCTCTATTCTTCAAGATATCAGTGGACAAATACATGGAACATAGGCATACTTATTGTCCTGCAGTTTGTTTCTTGATTTCCGATTTGTTTGACAGAGAACTTAATTGAACACATCAATTTAGTCCCAACCAGGCCCGAAACATAAGTCAAAACAAAATCATCGTGGGGCCCAGATATCACTGTTAATCCTCTTAGGATAAAAGGAACAGATAAACTTTGACATTATATGCTTGTACTGACTACTCATTAAATCATGCACAACGATACGTTTTATAACATCAAGTTACTGATGCGTTTTCGTATCATCAATGCACAACCAATTCATAGTCAACAACTCATATATCTTGGTTTGAAGATTATATGATATTATCATCTCACAATCACTAGTGATAAATTCCATGAAGCGATTCAAGTGAGTGTGGGTTGATCCAATGCTTAAATATTATTTCACAAGCACTCATGAATGGTGTAGCAGACTTTTTCTATGTCTAACACCTTAGACATATACAAGCCAACTCATGACAGTCTTGCTTCATACCTACTTCCACAGTACGATCGACTGTGGATAGTTTGAATAATCTCATTATTCGAGAAGTCAAAACATGCAAAGTGAAACACAAGAATAATACTTAATCCTATATGGCCCCAAAACTTTAGAGTGTAAATAAAACACATTTTATTTAATCGCCATATTGATTACTCATTTTTCATTGTACAATGTTTCAAATTATCAACTTTATACTTGAATTAAAACAATAGTTATCCCATGCTCCAAGCATGCACACTATGTTTATCTATGGTCCTTTTTTGTGAACTAGATCAATTGAAAACATTTCAGTGATGCTCATTTCACAATTCCAAATCCCTATAGTAAGTGTAAGAATACCAAATTCTTGCCTTTTATTATAATCTGTTAGATTCTAATTTTAAATGCAATAATCATTTCGTAATGTTAATGCACAAAGTCACAAAAACTATTTCAATGACAATACAAAGTATTCCCTTTGGACATTGGTTACTGAACCAATTCCATGGAAGCGAAGTCTCATATTCAAAGTACATTCCTTTGAACATCCTTCTTGCATTAAGGTTTCTAGTCTTACACAGATTTAACGACTAACTTCCACTTATGGAACATTTCCATAATTCCAAATGACAAACACTTCTAAACAAGAGTTACCTCTTCTCAGAATTTGTCAATATGGACCTTCCAAAACTTATACTATACTTCCAACTGTCCATAAGCAACCAATCTTCTTGTAAACCTCAGATTGTCGTTGACAATTGCTTAACCATTTTAGTCATATCTCGTTCTAGTCCATTTTCCCTCTTAATGCCCGAAGCATTTGAAAAAATTACAACAGATTAATAGTATAGCATATGTAATCAATCCTATACCCGAAGCATATGGGATACGATACATAATGTCTTACATAAAGACCTGATATCTTACCGTTCTCTTGCTATACATATATAATTTCCTTATGTCGAATCTTAACATAACATTCATATATATAATTTCCTTATGTCGAATCTTTTCAACATAACATTCATATATATTTTTGATTAAACTTGATTAAAATCTCAATTTAAGCTTTTAGAATTGAAATGAAGTATGAATTCCTCTCCCTTAATTATAGCAAAACAACTTTTCAAACTCTACAAGTTTGAGAATTGAACCTTTTTTTTCTATAATTAACATTGCTAACTCGCAACATTTACCATAATAATCATACTCCCACTAACATGATAATTATATCCTTACCATCATAACACTTATGCTCCCACTAGCTTTGACATATATCCATAAATCATCTGGACTTCTAGAAATCAATACTTATTGACTTTCTTACCAAAGTTCAGATTTCTGATAGTTGGTGTTTTGATAAGTCTTTACCAGACTTCTCAGGCCCATACACTTTTAAGATTAAATAGCACATGTGTGTGTTTAAACCTTTCAGAACTTAAACCAATAAGTTCCGAATGTTTAAACTATTTGCCATTTCTCACAATTCGAACTATGAAAATGGATGACATAATCATAAACGAATTTGAGAATCAACCATCACAATTGCTAACTCTAATCCTTTGAAATCTACTTAGTGAAAGCGTTTCCTCACAATCATTTTCATGAATTGGAGAGAAACCTTATGACACTTTAGATTTTATGGTGTATGTGTTCCTATCCATATAAGTCTGTCATTCTCAACCACTATCTCAAGATAAGGTTTATGACAAATCCAAACTCATATGGACTGAACTTGCTTAATCTTAATTTCTTGCCATCTAGTAGCACAAGGGCCTACCATGTCTTCCAAGTTGTTTAGCAGCTCACTCTTACAGATCAATGTACTTTCCATTGATTAAGGTGCTTTGCCCTATGCATTCAACTGAGAACTCATAGAACTCACTTACATAGTCAACTTTAACTGGAATGGCATAGGAATAAAAATATGTCAACACCATAGGTTATAAACCTCAAGTTGTGTGCTAGCGATAGGTTTAATTTTGATTAGTTCTTGAAACTTTTCCAGATCTTTAAGACTCCCACTGACCTCTTGACATATAACTTTCTCTTTGTCAAGGAACACTACTTGACAACCAAATATTCAAGATTTAGTGTGGTTTCTTATCAAGACTAACACTTCTCACAATTGGTCTTAGTTGATCTTTGTCTTATCCAAGACATGACAATTTACCAATTTCAAATGTACAGGAGTAAGAAACATTTTATTCTACATTTGATAAGTGTTATAAACCTTTCTTACGATTATGTTGCTCAAGTTACAATCTTGGAGTACAACTCTAAGATTTGATTTTGGAACGAAGTATGACTCGTCTTCTTGATTTAACCATTTCAACAATTCACAATTCCTCTTCTTAGCCATACAAATGCACTAAGATGTCCTTAGAGAATCAATTATGATATGGTTTCATAATCACTAAGATAATCATAAAACACAATACTAAATTACTCTCCCATCTTTTCAGATTAGAGAAACTTTTATCTTTCTGCCTAATTTGATTCTTCTTATTTGTCCTGCTATACATTGAAACTTTTCAATGATTCAGAATTATACTTAATCTTGTAAGTATAACCATATTTACTAAAATTTAGTGAATCATGACGAACAGTCTTATCGATCTTTATGGTGGACCTGACCAGCACACAAGCAAGTGCACCAACTCTCTCAGTCCTTCACTTGACTCACATCTACATGTGAACAAGAAATTAGTCTTAATTTCCCAAAGATGAAAATTCTCATTCATCACACAATACAAGTTGCATGATTCCAAGTTCCTGTCCAACTGAAACTTGGGTGATGAGAATCTTTCCTTATTTGGTAAATTATGACACTACCACAAATGAAACAATCAAATCCATTTTCCAATATTGCTATCAATGGAAACATATAAGAAACAATTTTCACAAATGCCAATGTAAGGACACTTTAAAATAAGATAAAAAAATTTTCCTTAATTTATAAAGGACACTATGTTGTTATCTATTCCTAAGCAATCTATCATAACTCTTTAAGCAGCAGCTTACACATCCGATCATCAAACCATGCGATCGAAATCCATCTCTTCGTGATTAGATTCAGCATACTCTTCCATTAAGCTTCCTTTGATTCTCCAAAACATCTAAATGCAATCATATCACATCATGTATTAAGAATCAACCATTAGGAACTTAATAGAGTTAGATAGTGGACTTACCTGAAGTAGAGTCAAACATTCTGACTTTACCATCTCTTAGATCTCTTAGGTAGTCAGGGCAACTTCGCTTCCAATCTCCCTTTAAATGGCAATGGGAACAAATGGATTCTCTTACATTGGCACATGACACAATTCTAGAACCGGCCTTTCTCTTAAGTTCAAATTTTTAAATTTTAGCCAATTTCTTCTCTCTTAGGGGAAGAAATCATTTCTGGATTCTCACGGATGTCCATGGAAACTTGAGAAGTAGATCATCCAATCAAATTTTCTTTACCAGCGCGCCAAATCATTTCTGATTTAGCAGAAACAAGCAAATATGTTAGATCAGTAAAGGGTCATGACGTGGTTTGTCATATAGTAGTCCTTAATGAACCCGCTATATGAATCAGGAAGTGACTAAAGAACCCAGTTAACAGCCAACTTCCTTAAGACTTTGACACCCAACTCTTCCGGCTTGTTAATATGTAAGCACATACATAATTTCCATCCTTGTGATTGCTTTCCAATAGGGCTTGAGTGACCTTGAACCTTTCAAGTCTTCGAACTTGTGGGTTAGGGAGAATAATTGGAGGAGGTGGAGGAAGTGAAGTATGATATTGTGGAATATCATCTTCATGTGGAAAGCCTTTTCCAACAGATTCGGGAAGACCATAGTTGTCTGAACTAGACATCTTTTAGCGAGAAATTCAAGTTAGTTGATTTACGTCCTTAATATAACACCCAAACTGAAATATTAAGGCTACGACCCAATACAATATTCTACAATTGCGAAAAGGGATGCCGTAATCCAATTGTAAAATATTTGAAGGTAGGTAAATGACGATTTACCAATTTCTACCATGAAAAACGAAATTGATTATTAAGTTTTATTTGGATTTGAAATTCCTAGATCCTTTGAGATTCATTGAACTTTTCATTGACTGAGATGCTGAGGATCACAAACAAGGTGTGAATAACCATGCAAATTAGCTTGGTACACCCAATGTTAGGTTAACCACACACGCTTCATTGATCTATGATTAACATCAAGCTACCCTTAGCCACGCACTGTCAGTCCCAAATTAGTGTGCCGTTTAACCACACACGCTCCACTAACGACTTAACAAGGTGCTAAGTGCAATTTCATGGGGTAGCACCATTTTCCACATTTTTCCTAAAGTAACTAAGATTGGGAATTTAATAAAAGTTTAGTTACTTTATATTTATCATTATACTTTTAATGAGGATTAATGTCCTTATCATACCCGTTCGGCTAACGACCCTCCACCGGTCAAGGAAGTGGTGGGTAAAAGTGGACACCCATTAAACTGCCATTTTATAGGCAGTAACCTTATACCCCCCCTTATAGACCGACTTCGTGAATGAGGCCTACTAACGGTAAGACTGACTTTCTTCTTATATATATATATATATATATATATATATATATATATATATATATATATATATATATATATATATATATATATTAAACCTATAATATTATAATAGTATAAGAGTTGAATTTTAAACTTTTAAAATTCTAGGGTTGGAATTAAAGTATACATAGGGGGTGACTTTACAAATTCCAAAACTTGAGGGCAAGTTTTGAACCATTCAATAACTTTTGGTTTCCATAACTTATGAGTTTAAGATGGTTTTTATGGAAAAAAATTTCAAGTTCCATAACTTGAGGACAAGTTATGGAAGACATTAAAACCATTAAAAATGAGACTTTTCCATTTTTTTCATAACCTATGAGATTTAATGACTCTTTTAAAAGGAAAAACTCTTCATTTTCCATAACTAGAGGACAAGTTATGGAGTTCATAAAAACCATTAAGATCAAATATTCCAATTAACACAATAATCAAATAATTTTACTATGATCTAGATTAAACTCATAAGTAAAGATAATTCACATCAACAATTTTCAAGAAATTAGCTAATCATATAAACTAATACAAATCTTGAAACTTTGACAATTATCCTTTAATTGGATGAGGATAATCATTACCATAGCACCAAAATCAAATTTTATTAACAAAAACATTTTGTTGTAATGATCCTAATCCAAAACAGGCCAAAAAAAACTCGAAAATCTGCATTCAGGACTGCCAACTCGTCGAGTCCCTTGATGCACTCGACGAGTCCAAGACAATCTTCAAGCAACTCGGTGAGTCACCCAGTGGACTCGGCGAGTTCACTGGGCAGAAGGCATAAAATTCGATTTTTTTTTCTTTGAAAACCAATAAAACATCAAGTATAACAGAAAACAACCCATGGCTCTGACACCACTGTTGGGTTTTGTATACTACAACAGCCTATGGTGCACATACAACCCTAAAAACATTGGATCTATGTTTTCTCTAATTATACATGCAATATTGTTTCCAAAGCTTTAAGCCTACAACTAGCATACAATATGACAATTTGACTAGTTGGATGACTTACCTCTTAGTAGGACTTGTAGTTCTTGGCGTTTGAAAGCTTTAGCACCTCAAGTGTGATGCCTCTAATGTGTCACAAACACCATATGCAAGAGGAGGCTTGAGCGAATAAACTTAGCCATCACAAAAATCGGCTATCTCTTTCTAATGAACACATAGGGCCGATTTTAGTGCCTAAGGGACTCCTTTTATAGTGTGGCAAAACTAGGGTTACATCCATGCAAACCCTAATGCTCCATGACTTTTCATATTACTTAGGCTCCATGGGTTAAACCTTCCATGGACTATCCATGGACTATCATATTGGTTTAGCCCATCCTAAATAACCATTGACCCACACTATAAGAATCATTGATTTACACAATCAATCCCCATATATTTAATTAGTCTCTTTTGATCACTAAACTAATTCCAAATTAATTCTTGATCAATACTAGTTAAATAATATGATTCCTCAATTAATATATTATACTTATAATATATTAATAAATCAAAAATAACCTTATTCTCAAAAGTCCATCATATCCAATTGCACTGGTGAAGGCAACCCAAAAGGACCATGCTACTATCGGGTCAAGTACATACCAGTTATAGTTATGGGCTTAGACACCAAATCCAATAGAATACACCTGGAAAAGAGTCATTCATGGTGTACGGGAACAAACGCAGAGTAAATTATGGAATCATTTCCCTGATGAAAGCCAGAAAATGTTTGTCCAAAGGATGCACATCATACTTGGCATTTGTTATCGATGCTATGAAGGAGAAGAAAGAGATACAAAGACTACCAGTGGTGTGTGACTATCCGGAAGTCTTTCCCGAAGATCTTATTGGATTGCCCCTTGATAGAGAAGTGGAGTTTCGAATAGACTTGTTACCAGGATCAACACAAATAGCAAAAGCACCATACCGATTAGCACCGACGGAGATGAAGGAGCTTATGACGCAACTTTAGGAGTTATTGGACAACGGTTTTATTAGACCTAGTTCATCACCATGGGGAGCTCTAGTGTTATTCGTGAAGAAGAAGTATGGAAGCATGAGGATGTGCATAGACTACAGAGAGCTGAACAAGGCAACGGTGAAGAACAAGTATCCATTGCCAAGGATTGATGACCTATTCGATCAGCTGCAAGGTTCGAGCTATTTCTCAAAGATCGATCTTAGGTCAGGATATCATCAACTGAAGGTGAGAGAGTACGATATTGAGAAACCCGCATTCAGAACAAGATACGGACACTGTGATTTCTTAGTTATGTCATTTGGACTAATCAATACTCCAGCACCATTCATGGATTTGATGAACAGAGTATGTAAACCATTCTTCGATAAATTAGTGATAGTGTTCATTGATGACATTCCGATCTACTCAAAGAGCCAGCAGGAGCATGGCAAGCATCTGCGAGAAGTGTTAGAAGTTTCGAAGAAGGAGAAGTTGTATGCAAAGTTCTCCAAATGTGATTTTTGGATTCGAGAAGTCCAATTCTTGGGTCATGTGGTTAACCAAGAAGGAATAATGGTTGATCCAGCAAAGATTGAAGTTGTGATGAAATGGAAACGACCAAAAAGTCACACGTAGATGAGAAGCTTTCTAGGATTAGCTGGATATTACCGAAGGTTTATCCAAGTCTTTTTCTTCGATAGTTTCTCCATTGACAGCTTTGACCCATAAATGAGCTACATATACATGGAGTGAAAAACACGAAGAGGAATTCGAGAAGCTAAAGAAGAATTTGTGTGAAGCACCGATTCTTTCTTTACCTGACGGAGTTGAAGATTTAGAAGTATATAGTGATGCATCTGGAGTTGGGTTGGGTTGTGTTCTGACCCAAAGAGATAAGGTGATAGCATATGCATCAAGACAATTGAAAGAGCACGAAAAGAACTGCCCCACTCATGATCTGGAGTTGGCAGCGGTAGTATTTGCACTAAAGATATGGAGGCATTATATTTACGATACAAAGTGCAAATTTTTCACTAATCATAAGAGTCTCCAGTACCTCTTTAATCAGAAGGAATTGAATATGCGACAACGACACTGGCTAGAGTTACTCAAAGATTACAACTTTGAGATACTTTACCACCCTGTTAAAGCAAATGTTGTAGCTGATGCTCTAAGTCAAAAAGTAAACCTGGAAAGGAAAAGGCCAAGAGCGTTAAGAATAGAAGTTGTCTCAACAATTGTGGAAAGCATCGAGAAAGCTCAGGATGAAGCATTAGAGAAGAATGACCGAAAGGAAGAACGTTTAGGCAAAACGTTCGTGTTCAGTACAAATGGTCAAGGATTGAAGGTTTTCCAAGATAGGATTTGGGTACCTAAGATGGGATGAATAAGGGATCTTCTGATGGAAGAAGCTCACAAGACCATGTACTCGATTCATCCCGGCAGCACTAAAATATACCGGGATCTGAAACCCTACTACTGGTGACCGACGATGAAGCTCGATGTTGCAAAGTATGTGGCCGAGTGTGTAACATGTGCAAGAGTTAAGGCATAACATTAGAAACCATATGGGAGTTTAGAACCTTTACCTGTACCCATGGGTAAATAGGAAGACATCACCATGGATTTTGTGACTAAACTGCCCAGGATGAAGAATGGTCACGACATGATTTGGGTGGTCGTGGATCGGTTCAATAAGAGTGCACACTTCATAGAAGCCAATGAGAGATGGTCTATGGATAAGCTTGCAAATGCTTACGTGAAGGAAGTAGTAATACTTCACGGTGTTCCTTTAACGATTGTATCAGATCGTGATAGTCGTTTCACATCAAGTTTTTGGAGGAGTCAACAAGAGGAAATGGGTACGAAGTTGTGTTTAAGTACAGCTTACCATCCGCAGACTGATGGTCATAGCGAAAGAACGATTCAAACATTGGAAGATATGCTAAGAGCATGTACCCTGGAATTCCAAGGTAACTAGGATGAGCACTTACCTTTGTAGAGTTTTCCTACAATAATAGTTTCCATTCGAGCATCAAGATGACACCTTATGAGGCCTTGTACGGACATAAGTGTCGTACGCTGTCTTGTTGGCTTGAGGTTGTATCAGTTTATGCGCCCCGAGATAGTCCATCAGACTGCTGAAAAAGCTAAAGGTGATTAGAGAAAGGATGTTAGCAGCTCATGATCGTCAAAAGAGCTATGCTGACAAGAAGAGATGACCGATGACATTCGAATTTGGAGATCCGGTTTAGCTTAAGGTCTCACCGTAGAAGGGACTTATAATATTCGGAAAGAGAGGAAAGTTGAGTCCAAGGTTTATTGGACCGTTCAAAGTTCTTCATAGGATTGGGTACCAAGTTTACAAGCTAGAACTACCAGAAGAACTAGATGATATTCATAACACTTTCCATGTGTGTTAATTGAGGAAATTTATGGGAGAAGGTCCCGATATAATTACAATTTTAGAGTTAAGGATGGATGAAAATAAGAGGTTAATCGAAGAGCCTGAGGCAATTGTTAACCGTAAGACAAAGAAGTTGTGACGCAAGATGGTCGACTTAGTGCTTGTGCAGTGGAAACATACGAATGGGCCGAACCTCACATGGGAAATAGAGAGTGACATGATGAGTCGTTATCCACATCTGTTTGTAGATACATGATTCCGAGACGGAATCATCCTAAGAGGGAGAGAATTGTAACGCCCATGTTTCTAGGCTAAGCATTAGTGTGATGATGTAATAGTTAGAGTCAACCGTTGTAACCAACTTTGAAGTAATAAAGAGTGATTACTTGAATATTATGTAAATTATGTGATTTTATGTGCATTATACTTATTTATAAAATATAATAAGTTCAGAATAAAAATAAGTGTCAAAAATAAAATAATAGATAAACCTGATATCTATGAAGAACGTTGTAGTGGTTGTGACAAGGATTCCGGAGATATAAAGAACGTCGAAATCCGAGTTATAACGAAGAAGTTATGACCCGTCGAAGTTTCGCGACAAAACCGGCACGACGTTGTGTGACGTAAAAAGTGAGTTTACGATAAATTACTTTTTATCCTTAGTGATCTAAACAAAAGTCGTAGTATACTTTAAACTGAGTGCGTGCATAAAAAGAAGGCCCAAATCTGACTTCGTATGAGGAAGTTATGATTTTTCCAAGATTCGGCAAAACAGTATGCAGCCCGGAGTTCGAATATTAGATCAACCGATTTTTAGCCGACACAACCTAAACGAGAGTCGAATAGCTCGTTGATAGGAGATCAACGATGAAAAGACAGACGAAAACGGACGTCTACTGACAAAGTTACGAATTTTTAACGGACTTTTCCTGTCCCAGCCAGTTAAAAATATAACTTTAAAAATAAATTCAAAATTAGTCGACAGATTCCAAACGAAAGTTGTGGAGTAAGTCTCCACCTACGTGTGGATATAAAGAACGTCGAAAACGGAGCTTGTATGCGAAAGTTTCGGATTTTAGAAAACGGGAGTGTAAAATGCGAGGCTGCTCAGGGAACGCCCCGCGTAGGAAGAAGGAATGCCTTGTGCTCTCGCGAAGGCTTGGCTCCGAAGACTCTACGTCGCCCCAACAGACTTCGGACATGTACCACCTTCGGACGCGTTACGTTCGCATGAGCACCCTGCGCACCAGGAACGCGTTGCGCTCCTCCGAGGAACACCCTGCGCACCGAGGGTCATCTCAACTATAAAAGTAGGTGCGAGGGCAGCCAAAAATCTCACACCAAAAAGAGAAAAAGAGCTTTTCGGCTCGGGAAGTTCTGCCCACGCAGAACCCGGTTTTTAGCAAAACCCGCTGTCAGTGAGATATGCTTACCCTCCTTTAAGTATAGCTTATAATTAAATTTAGTATTGTTATTATGAACTTTTAATAAATATTTGGGCTAGTATTATGACTTATATAACTGTCGTTATAATAACATGCCTAAGCTGGCACGGAAGAGTCGCGCCTAGCCAAGGAGCCTGGCGCACCGGTCAAGCCAGGCTCAGCGCCCACCAGCGCCCCTAAAGAGCAAGGCGATCTGGAAAAAGGCTCGCGCTCTCCAGAGACGCTCCCAATACCAAGACGAAGGATACGGTCAGGCGACAAGGCAAAGGATCAGACCATTACCATTGGAGCCAATGACAACGCTCTGACAAATAGAGGCACACGATCCTCCAATCAGCGCCTATGACCTTGTCCCCCCAAAGCGACCATGTCCCGTACGGACGAACAGGGTCGCTAGGTATAAAAGGGTACGCTCAGGAACTCAGGAGGTAAGCTATCCTCTCTTAGCAATACTCACACATAAGCCCTAAAACCCTAGCTAACTTGACCGTCAGAGCGTCTTTACGGGAGCCTCCTCCCGGGAAACGGCTGACGGCCCTTCTTTCTTGTGATCTTGTAGGAGCAGTTCGGAATCCATCAGTAGAGCCTGGAAGAGAAACGAAGCAAGGTCGCATCATTTGGCGCCATCCGTTCGTGTGACGAAGAACGAAATTAAAAGCACCGTTTAACGAAAACAATGGCGTACGACGGCACCGACGGAGCCGGAGGAGCCCAAACCAGTCCCATCCGGTCAATGGCACCATTGGACGAAACACTGATACTTATGACGACCGGTAGAGAAGCCGTGGGCGAGGGAAGTTCTATAGTAACAGCAGTACCACCAGAGAGCCAGCAGCCACCTCTGCCACCGCTCATATCGACGGAGACGAGCATTAGTACTGCAACACAAACCCCATCCCAACAGCTAAGGCCGACTCGGATGACGGTACCACCAGTCACACCCCTTCAGCCGCCACCGTTACTCCAACCGGCGGCGGCACAATCTGCAGTACCTCAAATGCCATCATTCTTCGCGCCGATAACGCAACACCAGATACCAACCCCTCAAGCGATGATGTCGGTAAACCAAATCCCAAGCACCTAACCATCACCCCAGATACCACTGACGAGCCAGACACTGATGAGCACACACCCGGTGCTCCCGTTGTCGCCACTCGCGCAAACCATGATAACCCCACCACCGGTTTTCTACTCTGAAACAGGTACATGGGGTGAACCTATCATTACAACCAGCGCCTACCGGCAACAAGCTCCAGTAAGCAACCCTCCAACCCAACATCAACCCATAACTTCCAACCATTCGCTCCAATTGCCATTCCAACAGCAGGCTTTCTATGGCCCAAGCTCAGGCTACCATGCATTCTACGGCCATCCAGACGCGCAGCCACACAATTCATTCCACCAATATAACATGCAAGGATCGTTAGCCATCCCAAGCCAAGACTGCCTATCACGGAGCGTCACATCCCCGTTCGCTAAGGAGTTGCTGGACTATGAAATCCCAAACACAGCCAAACTTCCCAACCTCAAAACCTACAATGGAACCACTGACCCAGACAGCCACAGAGATACGTACGAATGGACGATGACGTCGCTCAAATTAGACGAGCAGTTCTGGTTCACATACTTCCCAACAACCCTTGATGGAAACGTGGGCACATGGTTCAAAACACTTCGTCCAGGAAGCATCTACAATTTCGGCCAAATCAAGTACTTGTTCTCCACGAATTTCATGCAACTGCGAAAGTATAAAGGCGATTTCCACTCAATCATTGGATGCAAGCAGAAAGAGGGCGAAAGCATGAGAGAATACTTCACGAGGTTTACGAACGCCACACTAGATGTTTCAGGACATGACGAGGGTCTGATAGTCGGTGCCTTCACGTGGGGACTCCTACCAGGCCCCCTATCACAAAAGCTCATGGGCAAAAAACCACAGATGAGAGCCGAACTAAAGGAAAAGGTGGAGCGTTACTTGAGACAGGAGGAGGGCGAAGCAACGAAGCAAGCGTACTTAAACGCCATGACGACCAAGCATCATAGCCCAACCCGCATGGAGGTATTAGGTGGAAGCAGGCATTTTGGGCGAGGGAAACGACCGCAGGGTCGCTTCTGACCATTTGCCAGGGATGACACGCGGGGTCGCCAACCAGACGTCTATGTGGTCGCAGACAAGCCACAGCCGGCGAAAACGCCAAAGGGACGGTATTGTGAATACCACAAGAGCAAAACGCATGCCACCACCAATTGCTCAGTCCTTAAGAAAGTAATGGAGGAGAAACAACTAAAGGGAGACCTTGTAGAAGTAGCACGGAGCCTACACGCTAAGTTCGATGCTGAGAATGCCAAGGGCACATCAAGAGAACATGCTCAACCCAGAGAGATACTCATGATACATAGCAAGAGAGGCAGGCAAGAAGAACGAACCGACCAAAGGAACCTCGCAGCTACAACACAAGGGCTTACGTTCTCAGTGAGAGACCCCAGACCGGAGGGTTGGAGAGGTGATAACCCACTCATAATCCAAGCCTCTATAAAAAAACGTAACCATACACAGGGTATACATCGACATGGGAAGCTTGGCAGACATAATCTATGAGCATTGCTTCCGTCTCCTCCCTGATAGGTGGAAGGATAACCTGAGACCCACGACAGGAAGGTTGGTGGGTTTCACGGGACACAGTCTATGGCCACTTGGCACAATCCACTTAACTCTCACACTAACCAGCCACAACAAACAAAGAATGAAAATGGTCTTGATCGATTTCGTCGTAATTCGGCACTCGGTAGAGCACAACATCATCCTAGGGAGGACAGCTCTGTTCAAGCTGGGGGCGATCCCATCAACAATGTATGGAATCGTGAAGTTCAACACTACCGAGGGCCCAGCTACAGTTCTCGCCACGCCACCAAAAGAATTGCAATGCTTTACGGTCATGCAACCGGCAGAGATAACAAGGGAAACCAAGAAGGCACGGGTTGAAACAACAAACGAAAAGGAGGTGATTAACGAAGAATACGCCGACCAGCCGGTCAACATTGGCCGCAATCTCCCAGAACACACCAGACAGGCGCTCATCGACCTACTCAGACAATACAAACACGTGTTTGTGTGGACTCCCACATACATGGTTGGCGTAGATAGGAAAGTCATAGAGCACAAACTCATGATCAAGCCAGGCACAAAGGAGATCAAGCAGAAGAAGAGAGTCCAAGGGGGGATCGCAACAAGGCAATCAATGCGGAAGTAGCTAAGCTAACAAAGGCGGGGATCCTGAGAGAAGTAGTCTTCCCAACTTGGATTGCTAACCCCGTCATGGTACGGAAACATGACGGGTCATGGCGCATGTGCATTGACTACTCCGATCTAAACAAGGCATGCCCCAAAGACTGTTACCCCCTTTCGGAGATCGACCAGAAGGTGGAATCATTGCAAGGTTTTAGGCTAAAGTGCTTCCTAGACGCATATAAAGGTTACCATCAAATCCTGATGAGCAGGGAAGATGAGGAAAAGACGGCCTTCTACACCGAACATGGCACTTTCTGCTACACCAAAATGCCGTTCGGGTTAAAGAACGCGGGAGCAACATACCAGCGGCTGGTTGATTCAATATTCTCCAACCAAATCGGAAGAAACATCGAGGTATACGTCGATGACATGGTCATCAAAATCCCAGACGAAGCAAAAATGTTACAAGATGTCGAAGAAACTTTTAGAACATTGGAAAAAGTAAAGATGAAATTGAGCCCAGGAAAATGCACCTTTAGGGTAGAGGAAGGGTTGTTCTTAGGATATTATGTTACCAGACAAGGCCTACAGCCTAGCCCGTTCAAGGTAGACGAGTTCATGGAAACCCCACCTCCAAACACCCTGAGAGATGTGCAGGGCCGGAACGGGAAACTCACTGCGCTCAGTAGATTCATCTCGAAGTCGGCTGACAAAGCCATGCCGATTTTTCACACGCTGAAGGGCTGTATTGAGAAAAGCAACTTTCAATGGACATCGGCGACAGAGGCGGCCCTCTAGAAGATCAAAGAAGCCCTGCATAAGTTACCCACACTGGCTAGTCTCATTCTGGGCGAGACGTTGCAGGTGTACCTTTCAACCTCGAACGAGGCCATTGTTGGATAAGGTGTCTAAGTCCGTAACTATATTTGGTATGAACTTGACCCGACCCGGCATGGTCCATTTGGGTTGCACTTCACCTAACAATTTGTATGGATATACTTTTGAGAATAAGATGTTTATGATCTATTAATATATTATAAGTTATAATATATTAATATGAAATCATATTATTTAATTAGTGTTGATCAAGAATTGATTTTGGAATTAATTTAATGATCAAAAGAGGCTAATTAAATATGGACTCTTACATATATATGGATTGGGCTAAGATTTATTTAGGATGGGCTAAGGGTATATGGAAGTCCATGGATAATCCATGGAGCTTTTAACCCATGGATCCTAGGTAAATGAACAGTCATGGGTATTAGGGTTTAACCCTAATCCTCCATACTATATAAAGAGGTCCTTGGTTCTAGAATTGGCACTAGTGTGTGTGAGAAACAAGAGTGGGTCGATTTTAGTGAGCATCATATTCTCTCAAGTATTTCCAAGTTGTTTTGGGTGATTTGTGACACCACTTGAGGCATCCACACTATTGGTGCTAGGCTCTAAAACTCCAAGCAATCAACCACAAAAGAAAGGTATGTTATTCTACTTAAAGTTTTATATTACAAGTACCCCATAACATGCTAGTTAGGTTGTAAACCTTGGAAATCAAATTTTCATGTATTTTAGAGAAAACATAGATCCAAGGTTTCTAGGGTTGCATGTACACCATACGAGTGTTAGAATGCTCAAAACCCAACAGTGGTATCAGGGCCTAGGCTTGTTTTCTTTATACTTGATGCAAATAGTTGAAAAAACTCATGTTTTATGCCTTCTGCTGAGTGGACTTGCCGAGTCCATGGGGGGACTCGACGACTCCATGCCTATATTCAACCAACTCAACGAGTCAGTTCATGCACTCGACGAGTTGGCTTGTCAGAGTGCAGTTTTACGAGTTTTGCTGCTGGAAATGAACTAGAAACATTACCCTAAACTGTTTTGGTGTTTTAAAACTTGTTTTAGATGCTGTAATGGTTATGCTAATCCATTTACAATGGCTAATATCAAAATTCCATGTTTTATAAGTGTTAATATGATTTTTGAAATTTTGATATGAATGTTCATGTTCTTATGAGTTATTGTTAGATCATAGGAATTATTTGCTGAAATGTTTAATGATTAATTCTTGATCAATTATGTGTTTTAATGGAATCCATAATTTGTCATCAAGTTATGGATTACCAAAAGTCACTCTTTTAAAGTCCATATTAAAAACACATAGGTTATAGAAAATGAAAAGTCTCTCATTTTAATAAACCATTAACTCATAAGTTATGAAGTTGAAAAGTCTTGAATAGTTTCAAAACTTGCCCTCAAGTTTGGAATTTGTAAAGTCTCACACATTAATACTTTAAAATTCCAAATTGAACCTTAGAATTTTAAAAGTTTAAAATTCAACCCTTATACTTCTATAATATTAAAAGTTTAATTATATATATATATATATATATATATATATATATATATATATATATATATATATATATATATATATATATATGTACAAGAATAAGTCAGTCTTGCCGTTAGTAGGCCTCATTCACGAAGCCGGTCTATAAGGGGGGTATAAGGTTACTGCCTATAAAATGGTGGTTTAATGGGTGTCCACTCTCACCCACCGCTTCGTTCACTGGTGGAGGGTCGTTAGCCGAACGGGTAAGATAGGACCTTAATCCTCATTAAAAGTATAATGAAATTATAAAGTAACTAAACCTTTATTAATTCCCAATCTTAGTTACTTTAGGAAAATGTGAAATAGGTGCTAACCCATGAAATTACACTTTGTACCTTACCAAGTCATTAGTGGAGCGTGTGTGGTTAACCGGTACACTAACAAGGACTAGTAAGAGTGGCAAAGGGTGACTTAAGTTTTATCATATATCGGTGGAGCGCGTGTGGTTAACCGGCACATCGATTAGGTGATAAAATTAAGGGTACCAAGTCAATTTGCATGGTTATTCACACCTTGTTTGTGATCCTCGGCATCCCAGTCATAAACTTGAGAGGGCACAATCGAGATTTAAACATGCCATTGAAAGTTCAATGTATCTCAAAAGATCTAGGAGTTTCAAATCCAATTAAAACTTAATAATTTATTTTGTTTATAATGGTGGAAATTGGTAGATCGTCATTTACCTACCTTCAAATATTTTATAGCTTGGATTACGGCATCCCTCTTCCAAGTTATGAAATAGTTTGTAAGGTCCTAGCCTTAATATTTCATTTGGGTGACTTATTAAGGACTCTTTATCTAATTAAAACTTGTCTTTCTTTTCTTTCAGATGTCTTCCAACACTGCTGCTGGCTCAAACCCTACAGGCTCCTTTTCCCTCATGAGCTTGTGTGGGAAAGTCACTTTTGATGGTTCTAATTTCAATTAATGGATTAGGAACATCAGAATGATTACCCGCTATGAGGACAAGGAATATGTCCTTGACAAGGAGCTTAAGGTTATCAATGAGTCCACTGCTACTCCTGAGGAGATTGTGGAGTATGTTGCACATGAGAGGGATGCTACTAAAGTGTTTTGCATTATGTTGGCTACTATGACTCCCGAACTCCAGAATTCCTATGAAGATTTCTACCCCTATGAGATGCACCAGGATCTGATGGAAAGGTACCATCAGAGCGCGCGTCAAGAAAGGTATCAAATCATCTCCTCCATGATAACAACCAGGATGAAGGATGGTGAACCCATCATCGGTCACTTGCAGAAAATGCAAAGGTTTGTGGACTGGTTGTTGAAGCTTAATGTGGACTTCCCTGAGGACATGACGATTGATATCATTCTCCATTCCTTACCTCCAAGTTATGATCAGTTTCGTATGACTTATCATATGAACAAGGAGGAAATTACACTGCTGAGGTAAAACATTATTTTCCCTATTACATTTACTTTGTGATCTTCTCACATATTCATTAATGTATAAATTATATTTAGTTAATGATAGTCTCACAAGGGAAAATACACACTCATACAAGAAACAATCATACATAACATTAGGTGCCTTGGTAGAAGGCTACGTTTAATAGAAAGGACCATAATGCTAAGCTTATGATTCCTTAATGTATACACCAAAGGATACATATATATATCAATAGGATCCGACGGGTAATAGGATGTGTGCTCTCCGCTTCATTTCCTGTTCCTTGTTTGGTTGTGGGCTTGGAACAGATTCACCCAGTCTATTATCTATTTGATTCTAGATATATAGGTTCAGTACGCATTAAGTCATCATAAGGGTACCAGGTATGGGTCAAGTCATAGGACACAGTGTCAATGCACAGTTTTCTAGTACAGAACATACTTTCCAAATCAGAACTTTTGGTATACAAAACTAGAAACTTACCAGTTAAGGGTTTAATCCATTTTATTAAACCAGTATAAACTTAAAGGACCTTAGGTGATTAACTCTATAATACTTTAGTTTATACATCATGGTTATATGTCATTAATACCCAATAGATAGTTGGATGTGTGCTTTCCGCCTTACTTCCTGTTCCTTGTTTGGTTGTGGGCTTAGGGCAGATTCACCCAATTAACTATCTAATCGATATTAGATCATATATAGCCAGTATAAACTAAGTGATTATAGAAGTAATCACTGTGGTCACGATTTTATTATAAGAAATAAGGGTTTTCTTAAAGAATCTTTTCATTAAATATAAAGGAACCATTACAATTAACTCCATTAGTAACAAGTGAACACGCCAGAGTTATATACAACAATGATCTAACAAACAATGGGATGTATGCTATCCGCCTTACTTCATGTTCCTTGTTTGGTTGTGAGTTAGGGCAGATGCGCACAGTCGATTGTTTGTTTACTCTGAGTTTTATATCACTTGTAACCATTTAGTACTCATAGAAAGGATTGTAGAATCATTTTTACGTATTTTTCATCAAAGTAGGAAATATAGGATTTTCTAAGAGCAACAGGCGAACTTTTCTAAACAAAATTTACAACTCACTACATTTTTCAACTACATTTTCAACAGCAGTTTACCACAACATTTTACAACTTACTTACATCACTAAAATCTTATGAACTCAGTAGCTTAATTGCTGATCAACTCTTTCAAATAACTTGTATTCTCAGGAGCCTAGTAGACAGGTACTCGTGCTGGGAATTTAGAAGATGGAGCAGTATAGCTTCAAGTCTTGTTTTTTATTTGCTTATGTATTCTATGTTTCGTGAACACACACCTTGTAAACACTTCCTTTCTAATGAAATGGTTGTTCATTACTTTGCTTACTATAATGCATATCTTGTGATACTAAATATGACGTCCTCCACCCCAGAACGTTTCCGCCGTTCCGGTTTTGGGGTATGATAGATTGGTATCAGAGCATTGTTTATAGTGAACTAAATATATCAACCGATAAAAGATATACAACTATAAATACAATGGGGCTTAAGTGCTCTGGATTATGATATTTTTAGAGTATAACGATAAGTTATAAATATATACCTACTTGCTTATACATGTACATACTAGACCAAGTATCACAAGAAGAACAGAACTAAAGTATTTAAAGGTTGAACACTGTCGTCAAACCTGAACAGTTATGTAATCATAGCTAGGATCAATATAGCATGATCAACTATATTCATTCGAGATGTGACCGACATGTGTTTGGGAGTGATGTGGTGTTGAAACAGTCTTAAAACTTACCTAAACACCAGTCAAGAGAATACTTGATCAAGTACATTAGAGTTAGAATACTATAGGAGTATTCTAGGATACTATAACGCAATAACAAGTCTAAAAACATACCAAGTAAATTACATTAAAATACTATAGGAGTATTTTAGGCATTATACAAATAAATTATGTGATAATTTAAAAGACCCTTGCGGATAGGTCTATAATCTTGCAATGTACACTCCCAAGGTTATATATAATTGAGATTTTATAGACTTAGAATTTGTGATCTACGCTTCACTACTTGTTCCTTGTTTGGTTGTGGTTTTGGAGTATGATCACTTATTCGAAGGCCTATTTAATCTTAAATTATATACAACTTGTATACATTGTACCATTATAGGAGGACTCTGTAAGGATCACCCCATAAAGCTACCTTAAATCTCATAGATTCTTTAGGCACATCCATTCTCGCACGACAAATCCAGATTGATGTAGCCACTTCCTCATAAGTAGTTAGCAGAAGAGTCAAGGAGGAACAAGAGTAAGTTCGAGAAGAAGTTTTCAAAGAAAGATCAGCCGAAGTAACCAAAACGTCATACGCGTCACACTAACAAATAACAATCTTGGTTAACTTAATGAGTGTGTGGAGACACAACTCACCTTATGTGTTAGGATTATTTTCTTTACATGCAACTGGTAACAGTTATTCAAGTCACAGATATTCATTCGAGGATAGTCATTTCTAATTCATAAAGTTTATTCGGTATAGACTCTTTTATGAATTATTTCCAACACCCTGTGGAAGTCAGGACTAGATACACTCAGACCAGGGTCAACTTAGTTTAAATATCACTCGTACCATACCTACTTCTACCCACCGCCCTGGGCATATCTCAGGAGTGTCGTCTAAAACATTAAGAATGGTCCAGCAAAGCGTGAAACTAATTAGTACATTTAAAATGTTGGAATACGACTAGCGATGAGCATCATTTCTCACGAGATCATTGTTCGCCATGCAACAGAATCATGTCAACACCAGGAAGAAACCAACCAACAGACGAGGCACCAATTCTGCAGATAGACACTGCTACTTTCCAGGCTGCGGTTACAGCTTCTGTGACAGCCATCATGGCACAGCTCAATGCTAATAACGCCAGCGGAAGCAGAAGTAGTGCTGGAAGATAGACACTGCTACTTTCCAGGCTGCGGTCATAACTGCTGTGACAGCCGTCATGGAACAGCTCAATGCTAATAACGCCAGCGGAAGCAGAAGCAGTGCCAGCAATGCTAATCACAATAACAATCAAGGGAAACTGCTAGTGTCTGGTGACAAGGACACCCCCGATCACAAACCTAAGAGCAGGAAGCGAAAGTCCTGGAATAACAAGGCAAAAAGGCCGGCTCAAGGTTCTAACAAGAGACGACAACCCATGACTACCCCCGTAGCCACATCAGCAGTCACAACATTTGGCATTTCAGCTACCACTACCACCCCCGACAAGCAATATGCAGGATATCTCCCAAAGTGCGACAGATGCACTTACCACCACAACGGAGCTTGCCGAGAGCTGCAATGCACTAATTGCAGCAGAAAAGGGCACACTGTCCGCTTCTACAGGGAGCCGACACGGCCAATTCCCCAAGTGAACTTGGCCTGTTTCAAGTGCGGCAAATCGGGACACTTTAAGAGGAACTGTCCAATGGAGGGGGAAGATGCAGAAGCTCGTTCCTGTGAAACCCCAACTTAGCACATCACTTCAACCACCGATGCAGGTATAGTTCAGGTATGCCATGCATGTGGTGAAATGGGTCATGCCAAGAGAGACTGCCCAACAGAGGGAGACGACGGAGGAGGAGGAAGAATCTAACAAAAAGACATAAAGGAGCCGCGAGGAATCCCGCTTTTGAGATTTTGGTACGTTTTCGAAATAGTATTACTTTGAAAATTAATTTATATTATATTCATATAAGATTAAAACTTGGGGGATAACACTTAAAAGTAATTATAATAACTCACATATTGAAATAGATCACAGTATTCAAGAGAACTAAAAGATCCGTTTAGAGAAGCTATGATGGCGTAGCATATACATCATGGTTGTGAATAACTAAGAGGTTGCAGGCTTAGAGTGAGTGATTCCGCCTTAATCCATGTTCCTTATTTGGTTGTGGATTTGAGGCAGAGTTACTCAGTCGACCGCCTTATTCACCTTAAATATTCATAACTTGTATATGACAGGCGATCGTAGTGGTACCGAGGAGGATCATAATATAAAGTATCATCACCAGTTATCAAAACACTTTCATTTGTATGTACTCGCTCATCGCGGTACGATACGTAGAAGTGTTAACATCTAGGGGGAAAACAGAAAGCACTAGAACATTTACAAAGAGTACATTTTCGAACACACTAGAAGTACACGATCGAACACACTAAGAGGACACTATCGAACACACTAATAGTACACTATCGAACACACTAAGAGGACACTATCGAACACACTAAGAGGACACTATCGAACACACAGAGTACATTTTCGAAGACACTAGAAGTACACTATCGAACACACTAAGAGGACACTATCGAACACACTAAGAGTACAGTATCGAACACACTAGAAGTACACTATCGAACACACTAAGAGGACACTATCGAACACACTAAGAGTACACTATCGAACACACTAAGAGGACACTATCGAACCCACTAAGAGTACATGATCGAACGCACTAAGAGTACATAGTCGAGCACACTAAGAGTACGTTTTCGAGCACGCTAGGGATACATCATCGTATAACATACATTCCTTTCCAATCGGCCAAACTTTGTTCAGCAAAGAGTCTGTTGCTATCATTCGTCATGAATTGGCGTGGTCCTCACCATACTAAGTTCATATGTTTCTACCGCCTCGATCGGCAAGTTCTCGAAACTTTCGTCATTCATATCGACAGTCCGACCTAAACCTCAGTTTTATCTTTCGTATTCTAAACCCCGAAGTACTCATGCGAAGAGTACTTTTTCCTCTGAAGCCTTATCGTCAGATGTCCGCAGACCGTCACGAAATACCACTCGTCCACCCGACCAAGTTCGAGCACAGAGGCTATGGACGAATACAGCCCACCTATCACTATTCAGTGTATACGCAAGGGTGATATATGATTATGATTACGCAGATTTAGTATGTGTGTTTTCGTCCTATCTCCTGTTCCTTGTTTGGTTGTGGACCTGGGGCAGAATCGCACATCCGACCGTTTTACTAATCCTAATTATATACGACTTGTATACACGAGGTAATGATAGATGGACCAAGTACGAATCCTATCATGAACGCCAAGGCAAAGTTGCCAGGTCTACGAGTAGGTATTCTGCAAATCGGAGGAGCGCAACCCCAATAGTAATGTAAGAAAGATAATTTCGGGACGAAATTCCATCTAACGGGGGGATGATGTGACAACCGGAAAAGTTTTTGCTTTTAGAGCTCCGTCAGTCAACTCAACTGAGTGTCAGACTTATTGGTAATAAGTTCTAGCCTGGTTAAAGGTCATTCTAAGGAGTTTTAAGCCTAGTACACTTAAGGAATGAGTGTTAGAATGTACCTGCTAGAGACACTGTACAACGAATCAAGCCTTAACCTCATCAAAGAGAGTTCACGGCCACAATGCCAATGAGTTTACATCCGTAAACTCATGTGGCCATAAACTCAAGTCCATATATATGGCCCTTGATCATTTCCAGCCATTCTTTCACTTCCAAACTCAAGAACTTCCATTTCTCTCTCAACTATCATCCCGAGTTTCATCTTAGATCATCAAAAACGTAAGTGTTCTTTCCTTGATTTGTTGTTACAATTCATCTCCTAGTTACACTCTTTGATTTCATCCATGAAAATCAACTTTTCTTAGATCTTCAAGTTTCACCAAGAACACACACTAGTGTTCTTGGCCAAGATCGACCATTTCATGCCTCTATATCGTAAGTACTCTTCCCTATACTTGATATCTAGTTAAGACCCATGCTTAGAGCCTTGAAATAATCAAGAATGAAGGACCAAAAGGAGTTTACGGCCAAGCCATCTCCCATGGCCGTAAACCCCTATAAGTATGCCATTTAAGCCTTAAACTTTTCCTAAGGCTTGGACTTAAGGCTAGAACACTCCCTTATGCTTTGTAAGACCTTGAATCATCACCAAACTCATCATTTAGAGAGTTTACGGCCCAAGAGTAAACACCCTTGGTCGTAAACTCCAAGTATGGTCAAGTTTTGGACCTTAAACACATCTAGACTCTTGCTAAACCTTAGAACACTTGAACCCTTAAGACTCCTTACCTTTAAGACCCTAAATGTGACCATTAAGAGAGTTTACAGCCAGGAGTAAACTCCCTTGGCCGTAAACACCTCAACACTCTCCATTGAGTTGGTCTTTCTCATCCTTGTGTAGAGCAAAATTCCCTCAAGCTTCCCTAGCCTTCAAACACCCTCATATGCATCTTTGACCATGAGTTTACGGCTGTAAACTCCCTTGGCCGTGAACACCAAACCATGGCCATAAACACCCTTTAGGTCAATCACATGTGATTCCAACACTTGATCAAAGTGTTTTCTAGTCCCGTGAGGTGTTTCCTTGCATTTGGTTGCTTCCAAGCACTATATTTATGTCAGTATATGCCAATGTATGTCACTTAGGACTTGTTTTATCTCGGGACTTCATTCATGGAACTTCTCATCCTTACGCACGTATTCGTTGAATCACCCACATCAGGTGAGTTCATACCCCGTAATGAATCTTTTAACTGTTTTAAATGCTTTTAAGGGGGGGAATACAAGTTGAACACAATAATAATTGTGTAAATGTTTGCTATAAACATCTTTCAAAAGATTACTTATGTCTTTTATAAGTGATCAAAACATTTCAAAAACTCCTTTAAAGTTATGTTACTTTATAGTTTTACAAAACTCCGTTTTTAAAGTACAAGCATAACTTAGTAGATAAATGAGTCTTTTCAATAACAGTTCAAGTAAAACATTAGTAAACTATAATAGGTATAGTTTAGGAAGACATTACTCATTACTTCTAGTACAATGAAGCATACAAAGAGTCAGTTCATACATGAGTTAGAAACAGAACATACTATAACAAGTACAGGGAGGAACATACCATAACAAGTACATGGAGGAACATACTATAACAAGTACATGGAGGAACATACTATACTAAGTACCGGGAAAAATCACGTTAATATATCTTTCCGGTTTGCGTTAACTTTAGTACGATTACACGTATCTGGGTTAGCAGACACGAGTGATAAAATATAATAATATATATTTCCGGTTTGCGTTAACTTTAGTACGATTTCACGTATCTGGGTTAGCAGACACGAGGTGATAAAATATAATAATATATCTTTCCGGTTTGCGTTAACTTTAGTACGATTACACGTATCTGGGTTAGCAGACACGAGGTGATAAAATATAATAAATTATCTTCCCAGTTACATACGAGTTCACATTTAAACCTTTAATTAACCAATTTGGGATTAAAGGCTACTTTAGACTCCCCGAGGTATATTGTACATTTAATACTAACTGGAGTCTGTATTTTATTACTTTATAGCCAGCAGTGTCACTGCTGAGGTAAAACATTATTTTCCCTATTACATTTACTTTGTGATCTTCTCACATATTCATTAATGTATAAATTATATTTAGTTAATGATAGTCTCACAAGGGAAAATACACACTCATACAAGAAACAATCATACATAACATTAGGTGCCTTGGTAGAAGGCTACGTTTAATAGAAAGGACCATAATGCTAAGCTTATGATTCCTTAATGTATACACCAAAGGATACATATATATCAATAGGATCCGACAGGTAATAGGATGTGTGTTCTCCGCTTCATATCCTGTTCCTTGTTTGGTTGTGGGATTGGAACATATTCACCCAGTCTATTATCTATTGATTCTAGATATATAGGTTCAGTACGCATTAAGTCATCATAATGGTACCAGGTATGGCTCAAGTCATAGGACACAGTGTCAATGCACAGTTTTCTAGTACAGAACATACTTTCCAAATCAGAACTTTTGGTATACAAAACTAGAAACTTACCAGTTAAGGGTTTAATCCATTTTATTAAACCAGTATAAACTTAAAGGACCTTAGGTGATTAACTCTATAATACTTTAGTTTATACATCATGGTTATATGTCATTAATACCCAATAGATAGTTGGATGTGTGCTTTCCGCCTTACTTCATGTTCCTTGTTTGGTTGTGGGCTTAGGGCAGATTCACCCAATTAACTATCTAATCGATATTAGATCATATATAGCCAGTATAAACTAAGTGATTATAGAAGTAATCACTGTGGTCACTATTTTATTATAAGAAATAAGGGTTTTCTTAAAGAATCTTTTCATTAAATATAAAGGAACCATTACAATTAACTCCATTAGTAACAAGTGAACACGCCAGAGTTATATACAACAATGATCTAACAAACAATGGGATGTGTGCTATCCGCCTTACTTCCTGTTCCTTGTTTGGTTGTGAGTTAGGGCAGATGCGCACAGTCGATTGTTTGTTTAATCTGACTTTTATATCACTTGTATCCATTTAGTACTCATAGAAAGGATTGTAGAATCATTTTTATGTATCTTTCATCAAAGTAGGAAATATAGGATTTTCTAAGAGGAACAGGCGAACTTTTCTAAACTGAATTTACAACTCACTACATTTTTTAACTACATTTTCAACAGCAGTTTACCACAACATTTTACAACTTACTTACATCACTAAAATCTTATGAACTCACCAGCTTAATTGCTGATCAACTCTTTCAAATAACTTGTATTCTCAGGAGCCTAGTAGACAGGTACTCGTGCTGGGAATTCAGAAGATGGAGCAGTATAGCTTCAAGTCTTGTTTGTTATTTGCTTATGTATTCTATGTTTCGTGAACACACACCTTGTAAACACTTCCTTTCAAATTAAATGGTTGTTCATTACTATGCTTACTATAATGCATATCTTGTGATACTAAACATGACGTCCTCCACCCCAGAACGTTTCTGTCGTTCCGGTTTTGGGGTGTGACATGTGTTGACTTTTGTAAAACTCACTTGCATGTGGTGCATTAGCCTTTTGAATCATGAGATAGAGAGTGAGAGAGAGACATGTAAGCACCTCTATATAAGGTGGGTTTATTCCACTTGTAGAGGTGTGCTTGAGAGATGTAAAAGTTAAGTGTGTAAGTGTGTGTTATTTATGTAGACTAGATCTAGATCCCTTTTTGTGTAACACCATACATAATCAATACATCTCTTGAACACCCAAATCACCATGTTCATTGTGCAATCTTTAATTCCGCATGCCAAACCATGTTCTTAAGTCACTACAATTGGTATCAGAGCGGGTCTTCAAGATCGACGTGATTTTTGAAGAACGATTCTCGGTTTGGCAACTTTTGTCACAACTGAAGCAATTTTGGTGAGTCTCTCTCTATGATCTCTCTTTATTTCATTGAATCATGCGTTACGTTCTTGAATTTTTGATCGATTTGTTTCGTTGGATCTAATACATTTCAACCCCATTGGTGATTCAACAAATTTTTTTTAGATCAAACAAAAATCAAACTCTCAATTTTTTTTTACAAATCGTGATCTGTTTACTGTTCATTAATCCGATTTGAAGCCAAAATCATTTTCATTCGTTGTTTATCTGATCCATAATTGGAAGCCCCAATTGGTTACACGAATACTCTTCTTTAGTCAGTTTCTTTATCAAATCCTTTCGTGTATCACTGTTCATTTCTTTGAAGTTCGATTTCATATCAATGAGCATCAACAAGTTTGAAATCAAAGTCAAATGGCTGATGATTCTAGTTCGTATCTGAAATTAAGTCTCGAACTAGTTGAAGTCAAAATAGATTCAACCGAAATTCTATTATTCACTCGTTTATTGTTCGTCATCAGTTCATCGAAATTATATCATGATTTTCAATTCACTGGATTTCTAGGCTAAAATTGTAATGTATTGGCATCGATTTTCAACTAGAAAGCAAAACAGGAGCCAAACTGTTGCTTGTGATGCTAGAAATCCATTCGATTGAGAAAGTCAAACAAAAGTCAAAATCAGATTTTTGACAATGATTCAATGAATTTTGATTCGAAATTGGTTGATACAAGTTCTAATTGACATCGAATTTATGATTGAAATATGTTTTAAAGTCGAATCGGTTGAAGTGTTCAAAGTATTAGGACCGGTTGTCAAAATTCATGTTCTTGGCTATGTGGAAACAAACTCGATTTTGTGATACATCGATGAAGAACAGATGGTCGAGGCTGAGTTTTGTTGCTTGACTGGGAACGAACAGATGAAGAGATTTGATTGTTGATTTCGAATGGTTAAGTTGGAGTCTATGTTCGTTAGTTTGGAAGTCGATGTTTGAAGGAGAAGATTTGGGAAGATGATTTTGGAGTTAATGAACGAAGGGTCCCTGTGTTTAGATTTTCGATTTGGATGAATGGTTAACGAAGATAGATGTCGATATTTTGTCAAGATGATAATCTGGGAAGGCGAAGGTTTTCAATTGGGTTGACTCGTTTGTTTGATAAAGAACTGGAAAAAGGTTTTGAGTAATCGATTTGAGGGTTGAAGCGAGAACAGATTGTCGATGCTTGGGTATGATAACGAAGGCCGATTGATGAGTTTTTGATTAAAAGAAGGAAATCGAAGGTTTGGGGAATCAAATCGATGGTTGAGCGAAGGTTTGGGTGGATGACGATTTTGGAATTTCGATTTTGGAGTACTGTGTTGATAACGAAGGTTTTGGTGTTATGAACGAAGTCTGTACTTGCCTGTTGATGTCAATGATTTTGAGAAAATCTATTGTTAACGAAATGTCGATTAAGCATCGGAATGATCAAGAGGTTACTGTTCACCGTTAAGCGTTCGACATGCTTCGATTTCGTTAATCTGAATGAAGATTTCGTTAATTAGTGGGAAAAATTTTCGTTAATTTGGTGCTATGGTTGAATCCAACGAAGGGGAGAGAGAAAATGGACAAATGATTTCGTACGAAGGGGAGAGAGAGAAAAAAAAATTCGTATGTTTTGATGAAGAATAGAAGTTTTGTTCATATGGTGCTGGATTCGTACGAATTGGGGAATTGGGGAAGAAACTCAAAGTTTCGTAAATGGCCCTTGAAATTTCGACAATTTGACATCTTTTCCAAAATTTCGTATGAATAGGCAAAATTTCGAATGTTTTGAACAAGTGGGCAGAATTTTCGTATTTGACCCCTGAAATTTCGACATTTTGGCAGCTCATACCCAAATTCGAATTTTGGGGTATACTTTCGAAAATTTGAAGATGTGGGCAGAATTGTCGAAATTAGTCCTTGCAACTTTCGTAAGTTTGGCAGTTTTCGACCAATTTCGAAAAATGACTGATTTTGCTGAGAAATTGAAGAAAATGCATTTCAAGCCCCTGCAGTTTATGCAAATTGACGCTTTTTACCTAGCTTTGGAAAAGGGGGAGAGTTTTGCATTTTTGGTTGTTTTGGGTGCACCGGGTCACTGCAGAATTTTGAAATTGACAATTTCTACCCATTTTTGAGAAATTTTGTCAAAGGCGGTCCGTGAACGAAGCTAAAAATTGAAGATTTTTTGGATTTTCCGGATTGAAGCACAAAGTTTATGCCACATGTTAAGAGGGAGTTTTGACACGAAAAATTCCGAATAGAGCACGTTCTCTTTCCTTGAAGGTTTTATAATCAAATTTCGATTATAAAAAGGGGGAGAAATTTATATGGAAATTCGAACTTGAATTTCTCATATTACGCGGATTTGACGACCGAAGTGACCTTGAATTTTTGAAGTACACGAAATGATGCAATTGGAAGTTTGGAAGTGATTTCCTTTCGAAATGGGTTTGGTTTTATTGAAGATTTTCGGGGTGTGTTTTTATGCTCAACTTTCGGGTGATTATTTGGATTTTGAGAAGCTCTTGATCATTCGTTGATGCTTGGTTTGTATGGTCTCACATCCTAGAGCCCAAATTGAAGAATCATGGAAGAATTGAAGATTGAAGTTCGTTTCGACATGTGTCACCCTTGAGGCTCGGATCGCGTAGTTGCTCGATTTTGGAAGATTTGAAGTGGGTCATCCATTCCTAACTTTGAGGGGGAGAATGTTAGGGTGCAAAGTTATTCATGTTTGAGTTTGCAATGTGTTGACTTTTGTAAAACCCACTTGCATGTGGTGCATTAGCCTTTTGACTCATGAGATAGAGAATGAGAGAGAGAGACATGTAAACACCTCTATATCAGCTGGGTTTAGTCCACTTGTAGAGGTGTGCTTGAGAGATGTAAAAGTTGAGTGTGTAAGTGTGTGTTATTTATGTAGACTAGATCTAGATCCCTTTTGTGTAACACCATACATAATCAATACATCTCTTGAGCACCCAAATCACCATGTTCGTTGTGCAATCTTTAATTCTGCATGCCAAACCATGTTCTTAAGTCACTACAAGAGGAAGACCCCTTCGAAGGGTACCAAGGGAAAGTCTCTTGATGGTTCCTCTTCAAGTGGGACCAAGAAAGGTCCCGTTCCTCCTTCTTCAAACCCAAAGGAAGCACAATGCTTCTACTGCCACGAAAAGGGGCACTGCAAGCGAAGCTGCCTAAGTACTTGCAGGATGTAAAGGATGGGAAAGTCAAACCCACCCATGCAGGTATTTATACGATATTGTCTAAAAACTCATTGCATACTAACTCTTGGGTGCTTGATACAGGTTGTGGTATTCACATTTGTACTGATTTGCAGGGCCTAAGAAGTAGTGAAGAAGTGAAGCACGTGAAGATAAACTTAATCATGGGCAATAGGAAAGCATCACCTGTGACCAAGATTGGAGTTTATTCTTTATTGCTTAATAATAGGTTAACTTTAGATTTGAATAAATATTGTTAGTCGTCAGAAATGGCGAGAAATATTATTTCCCTTCATAGTTTGTACAAGCAAGGATTCGCCTTTTCATTTGATAATAAAATTGGTGCTATTGATGCTTTTTATAGTGATGTGTTTTATTTTAAAGCATTACCTTGTGATGGTGTATATGAAACTGTGTCGATTGTAGACAACTTAGGAAATAATGTATTTCATATTGATTCTTCGATTACCTTGGATAAAGCATCCTTGTGGCATTGTCGTCTTGGACATGTCAACAAGAAGCTCATAGGCCAACTCCAAAAGGCTGGAGTTTTGGAATCATTTGACCTAAAATCAATTGATAGTTGTGAGTCTTGTTTGCTTGGAAAAATGACAAAGTCACCCTTCACTGGTACTTATGAGAGGGGTGAAGGTTTGTTGGACCTCATACACACAGATGTGTGTGGACCCTTCAAAACCGCCACTAGGGATGCTAATCGCTACTATGTGACTTTTACTGATGATTACAGTAGATATGGAGATATCTACTTAATCAAGCATAAGTCATAAACCTTTGAAAAGTTCAAAGAGTTCAAGCAGGAAGTGGAGAATCAACTGGGCAGGAACATCAAGATGCTCCGATCCGATCGGGGAGGAGAGTATCTTAGTATTGAGTTCCTTGACTATCTTAAGGAATGTGGGATTGTCTCACAATTGACACCTCCTAGGACACCACAACTGAATGGTGTGGTTGAGAGGCGCAATCGAACCTTGTTGGACATGGTTCATTCCATGATGAGTCGACCTTCGTTACCAATCTCATTCTGGGGGTATGCCTTAGAGACTGCCACCCATATCCTTAATCTAGTCCCTACCAAAAAGGTTGCCAAAACACCTTACGAGATGTGGACTTGGGAAGTTCCTAATTTAGACCACATCAAGATTTGGGGTTGTGAGGCTTTCGTGAGGCGCGAGTCTCACGAAAAGCTCGAACCTCGAAGTGAGAGGTGTATTTTCATCGGCTACCCACAGAAATCCTTTGGTTACCTCTTCTACAGACCCAGGGAGAATGTGGTCTTTGTGGCAAGGAGAGGAATCTTTCGTGAGAGAGAATTTATAAGCCAAGGAGACAGTGGGAGGCAAATTGACCTTGAAGAATTTCAAGAGTCAAGCGGTAAAGGAACCTCAAACACTAGCGACCAACTTGAGGAGGAAACTCCTGTTGAGCCGATAGATGAGTCCGTACCACCGAGGCGTTCCACTAGAGTTAAGAACACACCTGATTTTTATTATGTTTATCACATCACTACTGAAGGTGATACATTTATCAGTGATAGTACACTGATATATTTGGATGAACCTAATAATTACAGGGAAGCCGTGGCAGGCACCGAGTCTGCTAAATGGAAGGAGGCTATGGACGGTGAGATTCAGTCCATGTATGACAATCAAGTTTGGAACTTGGTTGACAATGTACCAGGTCGTAATACAGTTGGGTGCAAATGGATCTTCAAGAAGAAGACCGACATGGATTGGAAGGTGCACACTTACAAAGCGCGACTGGTGGCGAAGGGCTTTACTCAAACTCCGGGAGTTGACTATGATGAGACCTTCTCACCAGTAGCAAAGATCAAGTCTATTAGAGTTTTGTTAGCCATAGCTGCATTTCATGATTATGAAATATGGCAAATGGATGTCAAAACCGCTTTCCTTAATGGAAAGTTGGCTGAGGATGTTTACATGAATTAGCCAGAGGGTTTTGTCGATGCAAAGTACCCTAATAGAGTGTGTAAGCTTGAGAAACCCATTTATGGATTGAAACAAGCATCTCGCAGATGGAATCTTTGCTTCGATGAGAAAGTCAAAGAGTTTGGTTTTTCGAGGAGTGAGGATGAGTCCTGTGTATATGTTAGGGCTAGTGGGAGTATAGTTAGCTTTTTGGTACTGTATGTGGATGACATACTACTCATAGGGAGTGACATCCCAACTTTGCAGGAGGTTAAGTCCTGGCTTGGGAAGTGTTTCGCTATGAAGGAGCTTGGAGAAGCTGCCTATATCCTAGGGATAAGAATACTGAGAGACAGGAGTAAAAGACTAATTGGACTTAGTCAGAGTACCTACTTGAATCAGGTGTTGAAGAGGTTCAACATGGAGAATTCCAAGAAAGGAGACTTACTGATCCAGCACAATGCCAGACTGAGTAAGACTCAGAGTCCGAGTACAGAGGCTGAGATAGTTGAGATGAGTCGATTACCATATGCTTCTGCTGTTGGCTCGATCATGTATGCTATGACTTGTACTCGTCCTGATGTGGCCTTTGCTTTGAGCATGGTCAGCAGATATTAGGGAAACCCTGGAAAGGCTCATTGGACTGCGGTAAAGAATATTCTCAAGTACCTACGAAGGACTAAGGACTGGGTTCTTACCCTCGGTGGGAGTGATGACTTGACAGTAGCAGGGTATAGCGATGCTAGTTTTCAGACTGATATGGATAATTTCTGCTCTCAGTCAGGCTGGGTCTTTACCCTGAATGGAGGAGCAATTACTTGGAAAAGTTCCAAGCAGGAGACAGTAGCTGATTCTACTTGTGAATCAGAGTACATAGCAGCAAGTGAAGCGGCAAAGGAGGCGATATGGCTGAAGAACTTCATTGGAGACCTTGGAGTTGTACCAGCTATACAGGAGCCTATGGAGATTTTCTGTGACAGCAATAGTGCGGTTGCCTTAGCCAAGGAACCAAGAGATCATGGTAGATCCAGACACATTGACAGAAAATATCACTTCATAAGACACAAGATAGAAGAAGGACTCCTCGTGGCAAAGAGGGTATCGTCAGAAGATAACCTTGCGGATCCCCTCACGAAGGGACTGACTAGGGTTAGACATTTGCAGCATGCGAGGAGAATCGAGCTAAGATACGATATTAGTTTTAATAATTAGATAGCTATTTCTGAAACTTGAAAAATGTAATTGACATTTGATGATTAAATAAAAGTTGTTGTTTATTTATAAGGAAGGTGTTACTATCTTATTTTAATTGTTTACTATTGTTTCAATTTTGCATGTTTTGACTTCCAGAATAATTATTTTATTCAAAACTCTCCACAGTCGGTCATACGTTGGAAGTAGGTATTAAATTAAGACTATCATGAATTTGGCTTGTAAGATTTGTCTAAGGTGCATTAGACATGGCAATGGTTGCTACAACATTAATGAGTGCTCATAAGGTCTGAGTATTGGATTAAACCCACGCTCACTTATATCACTTCATGGAATCTATCTCGAGTGATCGTGAGACAGTAATATCATATATATCTTCAAACCTAGAAATATGAGTTGTTGACTATGAGTTGGTTATCCATTGATTGTACGAAAATGAATCAGTAACTTGATGTCATAAAACGTGCTTTTGTGCATAATTCAACTAGTAGTTAGTATAAGCATATGAGTCGAAGTTTATCTGTTCCTTCTAGCAATAGAAGCGATATTTGGGCCCCACGATGATTTAGTTTTGACTTATGTGTCGGGCCCGGTCAGAACCTGATTGATGTGTTCAATTTAGTTCTATGTCAAACAAATCAGAGATCGAGAAACAACTGCTGGACAATAAGTACGACATTGTTCCATGTATTTGTCCGGCTGATATCTTGAGAACAGAGGATTATATGATCACTTATCTAAAATGGCGCTTCATAGTTCAACAGAGTTTTAAAGAGCTACGATTGCTGGTTGGTTCCTGAAGTTATACTTGCAACCATAGTTATCAGACTTATCCAAGTGGGAGACTGTTGGATAAGGTGTCTAAGTCCGTAACTATATTTGGTATGAACTTGACCCGACCCGGCATGGTCCATTTGGGTTGCACTTCACCTAACAATTTGTATGGATATACTTTTGAGAATAAGATCTTTATGATCTATTAATATATTATAAGTTATAATATATTAATATGAAATCATATTATTTAATTAATGTTGATCAAGAATTGATTTTGGAATTAATTTAATGATCAAAAGAGGCTAATTAAATATAGACTCTTACATATATATATAGATTGGGCTAAGATTTATTTAGGATGGGCTAAGGATATATGGAAGTCCATGGATAATCCATGGAGCTTTTAACCCATGGATCCTTGGTAAATGAAGAGTCATGGGTATTAGGGTTTAACCCTAATCCTCTATACTATATAAAGAGGTCCTTGGTTCTAGAATTGGCACTAGTGTGTGTGAGAAACAAGAGTAGGCCGATTTTAGTGAGCATCATATTCTCTCAAGTATTTCCAAGTTGTTTTGGGTGATTTGTGACACCACTTGAGGCATCCACACTATTGGTGCTAGGCTCTAAAACTCCAAGCAATCAACCACAAAAGAAAGGTATGTTATTCTACTTAAAGTTTTATATTACAAGTACCCCATAACATGCTAGTTAGGTTGTAAACCTTGGAAATCAAATTTGCATGTATTTTAGAGAAAACATAGATCAAAGGTTTCTAGGGTTGCATGTACACCATACGAGTGTTAGAATGCTCAAAACCCAATAGCCATATCATGCGTGTTAGTTGTAGAAAAGGAAGGGGAACAAAAGCCAATGTACTTTGTCAGCCGGGCGTTGCAAGGCCCCGAGCTCAATTACCCCACTCTAGAAAAACTGGTACTCGCGCTGATATATGTTGCACGGCGGTTGAGACGTTATTTCCAAGCGCACCAGATTGAAGTCCTGACGAATTGCCCGATCAAACAAATATTGCTCAAGCCAAAAACGTCAGGTCGACTTGAAAAATGGGCAATTGAATTAGGTGAGCACGACATCAATTATCGCCCGCGGACAAGTATCAAAGGGAAAGCGTTGGCAGATTTCCTGCTTGAAATCCCCGGGGGGAGACATGACTAAAGAAGGAATTCTAGCAGTGAAAGAAATCCCGAAAGACTGCCGAAGGTGGACGTTGTACACTGACGGGACGTCCAGCAGAAAGGGCTCGGGAGCAGGCCTAATTTTGACCAGCCCGGAGGGAGAAGAGGTCACCTACACTCTTCGTTTCGACTTCCAAACCTCGAACAATGAGGTGGAGTATGAAGCTCTGCTCGTCGAATTACGCCTGGCCAAACAGATGGGGGCGGAGGCTGTAATGGCGTTGACGGATTCAAGGATGGCCGCCAACCAGATTAACGGGAGTTTTGAGGCAAAAGACAAGAGGATGGAGAGATATGTCAAGATAGTGCAGCAGCTCACCAAGTCCTTCAAGGAGTTCACGATCAAACAGATACCGAGAAGTGAGAATAGAAGGGCGGACGCCCTGTGCAAGCTAACATCAACATGCTTCGATCACTTGTCAAAGAAAGTCCTGGTTGAAGTGCTCAAGGAAAGGAGCATAGACGAACGACAAGTAAGTACCCTCACAACAGTCGGACCCACATGGATGACCTCGTTGGTCGAATACTTACAACAAGGCGTCCTACCAGATAATCATGAGGAGGTTAGAAGGGTGCGCATAAAGGCACCCTCTTACGCGTTGGTAAACGGGGAACTATATCGGAAAGGGTTCACGACCCTATGGATAAGGTGCGTGGATGAAGCCAAGGGAAAAGAAGCACTCCAGGAAGCGCATGCGGGCCAGGCAGGCGCGCACGAGGGCGCGCGGGCCCTAACAGGAAAGGTACTCCGAATGGGAATATATTGGCCTACCACATACCAAGACGCGGTAGAGCTAATGAGGAAGTGTGGGGAATGTCAAGCATACTCCCCAATCCAAGCAAACCCTTTGGCTCCCCTGTCCAACATATCTAGCCCTTGGTCGTTCTATCAATGGGGGATAGACATTGTCGGACCATTTCCGGAGTCCCCAGGAAAGTTAAAATACATGGTAGTCGTGGTGGACTACTTCACGAAATGGATCGAGGCAGAACCATTGGCATGCATATCCGGAAGACAGATGATCAAATTTATGTGGAAAAACATCATGACTAGGTTCGGCACACCTTATACTCTCGTTAGCGATAATGGGCTGCAGTTCGCCGAGAACCCGTTCAAAGAATGGTGCGCCATCAAAGGAATCAACCAACGATTTACGTCGGTAGCGCATCTATAGTCAAACGGGCAGACAGAAGTATCCAACCGAACAATCGTAAACAGGATCAAGAAACGGCTAGGGAAGGCCAAAGGAAATTGGGCTAAGGAGATATCGGCGGTTCTATGGTCATACAGAACAACGCCACGGACAAGCACACAGGAAACTCCGTTCAGCCTAACATATGGAGCGGAGGCGATGCTCCCAATGGAAGTAACAATAAGCACATTGAGGACTGTCCATACCGAGGAAAAGGCCAATTCTCAGGACCTGAGGTTAAACCTAGACCTCCTCGAAGAACGGCGGGAAAGGTCAGACATACGACAAGCCGCTTACAAGCGTGCAGTTGAAAGATACTATAACCGAACAGTCATAGAGAAGGCGTTCAAAGTAGGGGAATATGTGCTGAGAAGAAACGAGGCGATCCGGCCCCAGCCGTAGGGTAAGCTAGGTCCTGTGTGGGAGGGACCATATAAAATTGTCGAAGCAAATCGAAATGGGGCATACGCTCGGGAAACAATGGAGGGAAGGCAAATCCCAAGAACTTGGAACGCAAGGAACTTAAGAAAATTCTACTTTTAAACAAGGCCCACCATATCAGAAGAGCGATGCCAGAAAACTGAGGTATCCGACCAAATAAGCATTGCTTAGTGCTCGAGGCAATGTTTCAAATGTTCGATACTCAACAAGCCCCACACTTGTAATGCTCAAATACTTAGTTTATTAAAAGAGCAGAGTTTATTATCCAATACATTGGAAATTTTGTACTTAGTGTATAGAATCCAAATACTTAGCGTATTAAATTTCGTACTTAGTGTATCGAATCCAAATACTAGCGTATTAAATTTCGTACTTAGTGTATCGAATCCAAACACTTAGCGTATTAAAATTCGTACTCAGCGTATCGAATTCAGATGCTTAACGCATTAAATTTCGTACTCAGTGTATCGAGCCCAAACACTCGGCATATTAAGCGCATACTTGAATACCCAACGCCGAGCGCAAAACCCTTGCATTTAGGGCACCTAACTGCAAAATTTAGGGTATTAATAGCATGGAACATCTAATGGCTTAGCATAAAGAGTCCAGCATCGTGGGAAAGTACTAAGGCTAAAAGAATGCCCCAACAAAATATTTAAAGTGTTAAGAGCTAAATCAACAAGATCAGACCGACAAAGAAAGACAATAGCAAAGCCAAAGAAAATTAAGTACCACACCAAGCCCAGATCCAAAATGTCCAAAATACAAGAAACAAACACTAAAAAGTTTTTTCACGCCCCGGGAGGGGTAGCACACGATGCAAGAGCATCTTTATATCCAGCAGAATCACCGCCGCCATTACCTTCAAAGCCAACGTTCTCGCCAATAACAACAACCGCATCATTACCACTCGCACCACCAACATCACTATCGCCAACAACACCACCAACGTTCTCGCCACCAACATCACCCGATGTAACGCCCGCAGATTCAGGCTAGTCAATTTAAAGACAATGAGCGTCAAAATTAACTTTTTCATGGAAGATTATTTAGAAGGAGTAATCTTAACCAAGTTATAGTATATGTCAAAAGGGTTTCGTACATATAAAGAACGTCGAAATCCGAGTTATAACGAAGAAGTTATAAAGTTTTACGGCAAAACCGGCACGACGCTGTGTGACGTAAATAGTGAATTTACGATAGAGGACTTTTTAGAATTATAGATCTAAACAAAAGTCGTAGTATACGTTAAATCAAGAGCGTGCATAAAAAGAACGCCCAAATCTGACTTCGTATGAGGAAGTTATGATTTTTCTAAGATTTGACATAGCAGTGCACAACCCGGAATTCGAATTTTAGATCGAGCGGTTTTTGGCCAACGCAATATAAATGAGAATTGAACATCTCATGATTAGTAGCGTAACGATAAAAAGATAGACGAAAACGGACGTCGGATGAAGAAGTTATGAATTTTTAACGGACTTTTCCTGTCCCGGCCTGTTAAAAATATAACTGTAACAATTAAGTCAAAATTAGCCGACGGAGTCTAAACCAAAGTTGTAGATTATGATCCCACCTATGCGTGGATATAAAGAACGTCGAAAATGGAGCTTGTATGCGAGAGTTATGATTTTTCTAAGTTGGAATGGTGTTGTGCGAAATCGGGTGACGTGACACAATCCTGACCATTGCTTTCTCCCCAAGGCTTTCCACCAGATGGTGACATGTGGCATGGACTTGGCGAGTCAGTATTCCGACTCGGCGAGTCGATCAGATTTTCACCCTATAAATAGAAGTGCCGGGCATTGTCATTTCCTCACACCTCCCAACTTCACTTTCTCTCTCTAGAACCTCTCTCTAAGCCTCCTTAAGCCCCCTAAAGTCTAGGTAAACCCCCTAGCACCTGAAGGAAGCCCCGAGGCTCCCGAAGCACCGAGAAAAGAGCCTTTCGGCTCAGAAACGCTGCTCCGAGCGGAGCCCGATTTTGAGAAAAACCCGCTGTAAGTGAGCTACGCCTACCCTATCTTTAGTATAGCTTATGCTTCAATATAGTAATGTTATTAGAAACTTATAATGAGTATTTGGGCTATTATTATGAGTTATATAAGTGTCGTTATAATATCTTTTTAACCACTCGCGGTACGGGGAATCCGGTTTAAAGGGTCGCTTGGGTTGCTGGATTCAGAAGAGTTATATGCCAAAATGATCCTGCCCTCTGGTGTTTCATGTCTGGCCCCTATCTATACATAGTGGGTGAAGAGTATTGTTTAATGCTTATATAATAGTAATAGTAGAAAGACTATTAATTAGTCTCATCAAACATTAGACTAAACTCTAGTGGTAATGATATTAGGTTTTGTCCGTGGGAAATTGTTTTAAGATTAACGAAGCGTTGTCCGAGTACCGAGTCACCACCTTATCAGGTGAGTGCATAGTTACTTTCATCTTACACATATATATGAAGTATTTTATATAAATTACATGCTATGTGTGCATATTATCTGTATACTTGCTATCTATGCTGGATGAACAATTTTATACATGTTTATAAATGATTTAAACTGTATACGTATTTTATATCTACAAAATTATGTTGGGTAAAAAGATGGGTAGATTAGAGATGAGATGAGATAAATGATGAGCGATGAAAGATGAGGCGAATGATGAGCGATGATATAGGAGTGATAGTGACAATCGATGAGCCAAAACGATGAGCCAAACGATGACCCAAATGATGACCCAAGCGATGGCCCCGTCATCTAGCAGTGTATGGATGACAACCACGGACTATTCTAGACAGTCCAGTAGAACACTAGCAGGCTCGCAACCTGTAGGTGTTGTGAACGATGTGTTCACCGGTGTACTCTAAAAACCCATTGACGTGTATTGCGAGTGGACTCTCGAAAACAATATTGTCAATAAACGAGATAAACTCCGGCAACTATGGAGTTAGCGCCTGGCAGCTATGGATTTAGTGCCTGTTGAGAAAACCCTGGCAGCAATGGATTTCGTGCCGATTCCTTACGATAACCCTTAGGAATGAATGAACGAGGAATATCTGATTCTTAGGGTAGAATAAAGGAGATAATTGGGATGGGTAATTGGGTTGATTGTTTGATGATTAAATATAATAATTATATTATTGTGGGTTGAAAACCCTATGTACTCACCAGGTTTCCCAACCTGACCCACTCAAGGTGTTGTGAACGATGTGTTCACCGGTGTACTCTAAAAATCCATTGAGGTGTATTGCGAGTGGACTCTCGAAAACGATATTGTCAATAAACGAGATAAGCTCCGGCAACTATGGAGTTAGCGCCTGGCAGCTATGGATTTAGTGCCTGTTGAGAAAACCCTGGCAGCGATGGATTTCGTGCCGATTCCTTAGGATAACCCTTAGGAATGAATGAACGAGGAATATCTGATTCTTAGGGTAGAATAAAGGAGATAATGGGGATGGGTAATTGGGTTGATTGTTTGATGATTAAATATAATAATTATATTATTGTGGTTTGAAAACCCTATGTACTCACCAGGTTTCCCAACCTGACCCACTCAAGTTTATTTGAATCACAGGTGTCGATATGAAGCTACTTTACACTGAGAGATTTAAAAGAGATGTAGATCACTAGTGTAAATGAATGTAATTTCTGTTTATGCTTATGTTTCTGTATTGACGATGACATCCCAAGGTTTTGAAAATGAATAAAAATACATTTCTTCGGGAATGATTTGATAACGTATTTATCATGTTTTTCTGGGAACAAATTCCGCAACATTTAGAGATACTTTGTTTTTATAAAGCATAAACAAAATCGGTCTTTTCTGGCCGTGAAAATGGGGATGTCACACCTGCATCGCCACCAGCACTTTCAACAATAGGCCCATCAACATCGAAACCAATAGCATTTTCGCCAATAACATTTTCGCCAGCATGAACTGTAAGTCCCTAATCTGCTTGTGTATCAATCAGATCCAATTGATGGTGCGCAAACCCAATCAATTGGATGATGTCAGATCAAATAGAAGAGAAGGAGAAGAAGAAGATGATGAATCTTGAATGTATTAATTAGAATGAAGATCCGGATACAAGATTCACACACACTAACACACACTCTCTTTTCTCTCTCTCTATTCTGTACACTCTCTTCTGTTCATCAATCTATTCCTCACACCCATCACCCCTATATATACTCGACTGGGCCGCAAGCTGGGTTTACGGCCGTAAATGGGTTTACGGTTGTAAACACCCATTGGGCCGTAAACAGGGTTTACGGTCGTAAACCTGTTTACGGCCGTAACCACTACCTGGCCGTAAACCTGACCGTAAACACATATATGACCGTAAACACTGATCTGTTTACGGTCCTAGACATAAAAATACATTTTCCCAGAAAAGCAAAGTATAAACCATATTTTTGACCCAACAATCTCCCCCTTGGTTTATAGCTTTCTTTTCTTAATTGACCCAACAAGCTCCCCCTAAAAAGTAGCTGGCTCTTCTTGTTAATCTTCATTGGGAGCTTGGCTTCAGCTTTTATCTTCAATGAATGACTTCATCTTGAGCACTTGAGCTTTTCTTCAGAATTTGGCATTGAACGCACATTGGGTGAGGAGGCTTGACGTACTGATTCTTGAAAGATAGCGCTTTCAACTTGAGAATCTTCAGAGAGAACATCAGAGAGAACAAATCTTCTGGATCACTTCAGCAGGTTCAAAATAGCAGCAGACTGATTGAGGAGGCTTCAATTCAATCTGTCACATAGTCTTCAAGTACAGCTTCACCTTGCTACTGGGGTTGAAAGATTGAATGTTGAAAGAATAATCTTCATTTCTTGCTCCTTCGAATGAGAATTCTTCGATGATCACGGATGAAGCCTTGGCTCAGATATCTTCGACACAAACTCCATGAGTTTCATCTTCACCTTAATTCACTATTCAAGACAAAACAAAACTAAAAGAAAATTTTAACACACAATATTTTTGGATTTTTCATATTTTCTGAAAAATAAATAAAACAGAAATAACACTATTTTTGGATTTTTAATTTTCTGATTTTTGTTTGGTTTTTAAAATTTTTAATTCTCCCCTAATATTTAAATTAGAAGAAACTATGAACAAATTTAACAAAAATAAAATGATATCTAACTTTAAGAGTGATTTGGGATCAAAGGTTTTAGACAACCTTTATCCGTTTATCAGTACCTCTCCCTTCATGAATAGATCTGGTCAATCGCCGGTATTGTGGTCCACTTAAACACGAGAGATTGTGACAAAATTAGGACATACTATAAGTGACAAGACAATGTGATCCTAAGTTCCTAGATAATATTCCTTAAGGATCATTCAGCTGACGACGACCAAAGATATTGTTGTCCACCTAAATTGAGCAGCGAGATCTACAGACAATCTGTAAGTGTTCAATTTTAATTGTACTAGAACATGTTTCCCGCTTCCTGACATACCCCAATAATCAGGAACTTCCAAAGTAGTCCTTACTTTAGGTGAGCAGACAATTATTATGAGAGAAGTCAGATTTAGAATGCATATGCTATACACCCAGGTCGGATCTCTTCCAATCTCGCAGAGGGTGAAACATATGACTAACTGAAGTTTTAGAGGGATTGAGAAGTAGAATGGTGCATATGCTGTGTACCAGGTCGGATGTATTTCAATCACGCAAAGGAGACAGCATATGGCTAACAGACAGGAAGAATTGAATAGATAGAAGATGCAGAGAAATAGAATTGCATATGTTGCAGTCCAGGTCGGATGTATTTCAATCACGCAGAGGAGGCAACATATGACTAACAGAAAGAAAGCAAGAAAATAATTTCCTACAGACCTACTTTATCGGAATTCCCCAGTCGCCCCATCAATACCGGAATTAAGGATAAAGTTCGTACATCGAGGAAGAGTTAAACCACGGTTCTAGATATAGATTATTTTAGTGTGACCGGTGGATTATCATGTATATCTCCCTGCTCAACCTATCTGGACGTCGTATTGTCAGGCTAAATGGATCTATCTAGGTCAAGATTTTTCAAGTCTCTAGATTCCTTAAGTTCATTAATGCCTAGTCAAGTCCATTTTAATCTCTCGTGCCTACCAGGGCATCGAACACAGAGCCTAGACAATTCAGATTCAGTCCCTTACACATATTCAGATTGCCTGTTATCACATGATTATATCACTTCCCATCACATCACCTGCAAGCACATTCCATAACCAACATATTTTTGGATTTTCTGATTTTCTAATGTTTTTGGATTTTTTTTTTAATTTTAAAATGTTGTTTAGTTTTTATTTCTCCCCCTAAATTTGTGCATAGGAGAGAAACGAAAGTAAATGCGCAAATTTAAACTATCCTAAAACAAAATTTTGTCTTTGAAGCGAATCAGAGTAAGATAAACTCAGGAGCATAGAGAAGAAAACTCAAACCGTAAGTCGCCGATTGAATTTGCATCCAGAAGGTATGAGAACAGCACGCGTAATCTCGGAACAGATCCAAAAATTCTTCACATCGTTAAGCACTAACCCCATTTGTGATCCCTTCCTTTCTTCCATTCCCGCAAAGGACACATACTCTTAAATAATGTTCTGAGTGTTGTATAGTTGAGAGATGTCCCCTATCATGTGCCTGGAACAGCCACTACCAACAAACCGAAGTCTGATGATATGCCTCCATAGCTGCTCCGACACAGAGCGGGATTAGTTGGTCTTTGGAACCCAGTCGATTTTGAAACTGGGTTGACCTTTGTCATCCTTGCATAGTACTCTCTCCCATGACATGTCCTTCTTATCACAAACAAAAGATGTAGAAATATTAGAATCGTTAGAAGATTTGGGAGAGTGAGCTTTCGGAACCCATTTGTAGTTGGGTTTGACCCATTTCTTTTTCGATCTGATGGGTGGCTCAGCACTTGATTTTGAACTTGATGTCGGCCGTTGAGATGACTTTGATTTTGGCTTCACGTGAGCATCTCTTGGATTGGACTTCTTGGCCGACATTCCCCTTTTGCCCTTGGGAGTTTGATTCTTGTACTTTGGAATTTGATTCTTGCTCTTCTGCGCATTCCAGTCATCATTGTCTGAACGTGACCTTGAGGGGTTTCTTTTGGAATATCTCCCTCTTGGCGTGTTTTGCCATCCTTGTGCGTAGTAAGGAACGTATGCGTGATTTGGAGAATTTCTGGCAATGTGTCCAGGTGTTTCACAGTGAAAACATGCCTTTTTCTTCACTGTGAAGTTGTTTCTTCCTGCCCCTGGTGGCGTATCCTTGCCTTGTCTCTGATTTTTCCCACATGCACACTTGCAACAAGCCGTCGGTTGTTTCACTTGATTTGGTGGCCTGTATTTCTCAACAGCAGGTTGATCAGAAGCAGCTGAGTTCGAAGCAACAGATTCAGAGCTCAAGGAGATGTTGGTTTGTTCAGTGGTGTTCTCCTTGTTCTCATCCTCTGCTACTTTACCTGCACATGAAGTAGATGTGCTAGAAACAGGAACATCAGTATTTTCAAACAAATAATCAAATATGTCAAAAAAAATTAACTCCACATGATCCGATGCAAAAGCATCAAAAGCATCACAAGATGTATCATCAACTTTAATATCAGAAACAGAATGTTGTTCATTGGAAACAGAAACATCAAGTTCAGGCTCAGTTTTGTTATCAGAAACAGATCCTTCAACTTTGTGCTTTGACTGATCTAAGGATTGATCTGCAGGGGAGGTAGAAACGTTAGTACTTTCAACATTAATAAATCCACCTGAAACAAAACCAGATGGCTTGCCATAAACCATGAATGGTTCGTTGGCAATCTCATCTTTAGACAAGGGTTGATACTGATATGTATGATTATATGGAGGAGGTACACTATCATATCCTAAACCCTTCTGCTGGTTTCGTTTGAACTGCATGCAATGATTAATCATGTTGGCAACTACCTCGCTTGATCCATCAAATTTTCTAAAATCAAAATTTGCAGTTTCATATTGTCTCTTTAATGTATCAAGCTCAGTAATTAACTCATCATTCTGTCTTTTGATGTAATCATAATTTTCACATTTTTCACTGTAGTCCTGCTGAATTCTTTTAAAATCTTTTATTTTTGTCTCTAACTGGGCCTTAAGGGGTTTCTGTCCTTTCCTGAGTTGATATCCTTCATATCTCAGGTCCTCAACTTCTCTCTTTAATAAATTAATTTGTTCCCGAAGAAACTTAATCGTAGTTTTACAAGATGGATTACATGAAACTTCATTGACTGGAACGTTTGAAGAACTCATTTTTTTTATTATTATTTTTTTTTTAAAAAAAAATATGCCCTTTGACTAAAAACTCAAAAGTCAACCTCAAAAGTCAAATTTTAAAAAGTCAAACTTAAAAGTCAAACCGAAAAGCTACATTTGAAAATTTAAAAGTTAAACGAGAAAGTCAAAGTTTAAAGTCAAAGGTCAAGCTTTAAAAGTCAAAGTCAAAATTTTAAGTCAAAAGTCAAAAATAAAAGTCAAAAATTAAACACTAAAATTTTTGGGTTGAAAATGTAATTTAAAAATAAAAGAAAATTGATTTTGGGCTAAAAATGACAAAATTTCGAAACTGGATGCGAAAGGGAGTGTTTATGAATTAAATCGCGAAGGTTTGTAGCATGTGATGTGTTGGTTCAACTGGTAAGGCGGAGGGCTGATGAAGTAGATGTCGCGAGTTCGAATCCTAGCAGGCGCAAAAACTCTTCCTATTTTTTAGATGCGAAGGCGAGGCTGCTGCTTGCGAGGACGAGGTGCGAGGCGCGAGACTGAGGCTCCTGAACGAGGCGAGCTACGAAGCGATGCGAGGTGCGAAGACCGACGACGCGATGTCAGGACCTGGTGCGAACCGGAAACTGCTGCTGACCGTAAACCCGAGCCGTACACGTGCGGGCCGTAAACTCGGACCGCAAACTCCGGACCGTAAACCTCGGACCGTAAACTCCGGACCGTAAACCTCGGACAGTAAACTCTGGACCGTAAACTCGGAATTCGGCCGTAAACTCCTCGGAAACCCTAGCTGCTGGCCGCCACCCCCTTGCTGGTTACGACCAAAAACAGCGATTTTTGCCCCTTTTTGCTCCAAAACTAGATCAAAAACTCGTTTTTATTAAAAACGCGAAGAACAAACCCCCCTAATTTTCAGAGATCTATCCAAAAACGCAAGAATCTTTCAAAAATAAGATCAAATATGCTCCGGATCTGACAAAATTGACTGATACAATCCAAGCTCTGATACCAATTGTAAGTCCCTAATCTGCTTGTGTATCAATCAGATCCAATTGATGGTGCGGAATCCCAATCAATTGGATGATGTCAGATCAAATAGAAAAGAAGGAGAAGAAGAAGGTGATGAATCTTGAATGTATTGATTAGAATGAAGATCCGGATACAAGATTCACACACACTAACACACACTCTCTTTTCTCTCTCTCTATTCCGTACACTCTCTTCTGTTCATCAATCTATTCCTCACACCCCTCACCCCTATATATACTCGACTGGGCCGCAAACTGGGTTTACGGTCGTAAACACCCATTGGGCCGTAAACAGGGTTTACGGTCGTAAACCTGTTTACGGCCGTAAACACTACCTGGCCGTAAACCTGACCGTAAACACATATATGACCGTAAACACTGAGCTGTTTAAGGTCCTAGACATAAAAATACATTTTCCCAGAAAAGCAAAGTATAAACCATATTTTTGACCCAACAATCTCCCCCTTGGTTTATAGCTTTCTTTTCTTAATTGACCCAACATGAACAACCTCATCACCATCACCAGCCATACCCTCAGGAGTGCATTCAGAGCCGGAAAAAGCACAAAGCTCCCGGACCCCTTGGATGTCCAAATCTCCTAATCCCATAAGCGAGGCATGATCTATACTGGCGAAAGCTAGGAGAGCCTCATTCACACTTACAATGGGACCAGAGGAGGGGGCACCAGCACCAAGGTGTTCAGGCCCAGAACTTGTCAAAGCGCTGCGAACAGAATCTGCTCCAGCAACAAAGGCAGAGTGACGGATGAGACTCACAGCGCTCGTGAAGTCCGGGTGCTCAGTCAGTTTGTCAACAACTTGCACAAGACCCACACGCAATAGCCAATCCAAATCATGTCATGAAGCTTCAACACCTACTTGAATGGCAGCAATCAACCGGTCACGATCTGCAGCATCTCGCTCCAGACTCCCAACTTGGATCATCAGACCTTCATTAACTTGGGTAAGGGAATCAACTTTGGCCTCCAGGGCAGACCTAACCTCCTCCACAACAGCCTTCTCAGAAGCAAGCAGCTGATACTTCTGTTCCAGACACTAAACGTCATCACCAAGCTCAGACACACGACGCCTTAATTCAGCCGCATGAGAACTGCACCCAGCATGCGCAGCCTCCGTCTCACCAAGCAACTGAATATGTCGTGCACCTACAACAAGATAAAACATGGCCTGCGCAGCGGCGTAAGACATATTATGAGAGAGGGCAGGGCTACCCATGGCCTCCATGTTAGCAACAGCAGCCAGAGGGAATGCATGTCGGGAAAACTCCAGTGCGTTGGCACGGACAGAGAGGTAGGACTCATTATGAAGGCTCCATGCGGGAACAAAAGGTGAGGGCCCAAAAGAACCCTCACCAGCGCCCCCACCAGGAGAGGTAGAAGCTCGTCCCGAATCACCAGAACCCTTTGGAGGAGAAGAGTTAACAGGAGCAGGAGAAATGACTTGAGCAGGAACAACGGGCTGTTTGAGCGCCCCACCGACCCCTTCGGACTGTTAAACGTCGTCATCAGGGATCACAACAACGGTCGTCGGTGTTGTAGAGATAGAATTCAGAAGGCGAGTAAAACCGCGCTCTGTCTGAACCCGTTTAGCGACATTAGGTGCACCGGTAACCGCCTCCCCCATGGGACAAGACCGGTTTCCTCTTAGCTTGCATGCGCCGGACGTCAGAAATCACACCGTCTTTTCTGTCCTCATCTTCCTCAGCAGAGATGGGTCGAGTACCACCCGGGGGCACGACGGTCGAAATAGGGCAAACGGCCAAAGGATTCACCCCAGCAGACGACGAACCCTCCCCGACCACCGACGGAACAGGCATAGCGGCGGTTAAATCAAGCTGATCCAGTCGATGAGGCGGAGGAAGACGATCGATCAGGTCCACCTCTCGATATTCCAGCTTCCCCCGATAACGCTTCCGCAGTACTTCGTCCATGGATAGGGAGGACTCACCTGCAAATGCTACGGCGTGAGAAAATATGACTGAACACGAGAACTCAGCGGGCCAAAGCCCTAACCCTGATGAATACATTCAAAAAGGAAGAAGCAAGGAAAAGAAAACACGGATAGAAAACACAAGCGCTTACCGTCGGCAACACAGAAGAAGACCGTGATCTTGCCACAACGCCTCCAAGAGGGGCTCATTCCCACACCGGCCAGCAGAGCCTCAGAGTAATCATCGGGAGATACCTGGATGCTTTTCAAAAAGTCAGTGACACCTTGGTTGTGAGGAAACAGCTTGGGGGTGGTGTCGGCGAAGGTGTTGGCACGGTAACGACCACTGTCGGCCAAGCCTTGATTTACCCATAACCACTTATCTTGTCAGTTCTTGGGTGTTCGTCCATCAGGAACCAGAGTGTACCCTCCTCTCCGGACGGAAAATGTACACTTGTCACCGGTACAGCAAAACCTGAAGAAATATTTGAACATGAAGTAGTCGGGGAGGTAGTCGTTGGCACGGCAAATCATTTCGAACGCCACCACCTTATTCATGGCGTTCGGAGTTAACATCTGAATGTTGCAGCCATCTTTTTGGAGAACCTCCTCCTGGAAGTCGGTTAAAGGAAGACGGAGCCTGGTGTCTAGGGTTTTCTGATAAACCCCAACTTTTCCCGTGGGGGGGGCACATGACAGAGTAACCAGGTGATGGGAACTCCACACCGTCCGACAGAGAGAGACCATATGTGCTCTCAATGAGCTGGTACTCGGCTTCAGCAGGAAGAATTCCTGGGGGACTAGCCATGGGAGAAAAGAGAAAAAGGGAAGCTTTGGGAAGAAGAACAACAAAGGAGAGGAAACGTGAAAGAGAAAGTGAAATAAACACCCTTATAAGAGAATAGAAAGTGCAGGATATTCAAAATACCTGACAGGGTGACGTAACCGCTGGCCATAATAAGCGGTCACGTCATCATTAAAACCAGAACGGCGGGCAAACAGGGAGCCGACACGTGTAGAGCAATTAAGTCCAGAACGTCGTTACTAGTATCGCAACGCTACGACTACCGGACTGGGGGACTTGATAACATGCCTAAGCTGGCACGGAAGAGTCGCGCCTAGCCAAGGAGCCTGGCGCACCGGACAAGCCAGGCTCGGCGCTCGCCAGCGCCCCTAAAGAGCAGGGTGCTCTGAAAAAAGCCTCGCGCCTGCCAGGGACGCTCCCAATACCAAGACAAAGGATACGGTCAGGCGACAAGGCAAAGGATCAGACCATTACCATCGGAGCCAATGACAACGCTCTGACAAATAGAGGCGCACGATCCTCCAATCAGCACCTCTGACCTTGTCCCCCCAAAGAGATCCTGTCTCGTACGGACGAACAGGGTCGCTAGCTATAAAAGGGTACGCTCAGGAACTCAGGAGGTAAGCTATCCTCTCTAAGCAATACTCACACATAAGCCCTAAAACCCTAGCTAACTTGACCGTCGGAGCGTCTTTCCGGGAGCCTCCTCCCAAGAAACGGCTGACGACCCTTCTTTCTTGTGATCTTGTAGGAGCAGTTTGGAATCCATCAGTAGAGCCTGGCAGAGAAACGAAGCAAGGTCGCATCACTTACCCTACTTTAAGTATAGCTTATAATTAAATTTAGTATTGTTATTATGAACTGTTAATAAATATTTGGGCTAGTATTATGACTTATATAAGTGTCGTTATAATATCTTTTTAACTACTTACGGTACGGGGAATCCGGTTTGAAGGGACTCCTGGGTTGTTGGATTTCAGAAGTGTTATAATGCCAATATGGTCCTTCCCTCCGGTGTTTCATATCTGGCCCCTGTCTGTACATAATGGTTGGAAAGTATTGTTTAACGCTTATATAATAAATAATACTAAGACTAATAATTAGTCGTGGTAAATATTAGACTAAAATGTAGTGGTAATAATACTTGGTTTCGTCGAAGGAAAGTAAATTAATAGAAGCGAAGCGCTGTCTGAGTTCGGAATCACCACCTTAACAGGTGAGTGCATAGTAACTTTCATCTTGCACATAGATATGAAGTATTTAATATAAATTACATGCTATGTGTGCATATTATCTGTGTTCTTGATATCTATGATGGATGAACAATTTTATACATATTTTAAATTATTTAAAATGTATATGTATTTTATATCTACAAATATGTTAGGTAAAACATGGGTAGATGAAATAGTTGATGTGTGATGAAAAAAATGATGAGAGTCCTCTATGTTTATGATGATCCAGTCATCTAGTGGAGTATAGATGACGACCATGAACTATTCTAGACAATCCAGTGGAACGCTAGCAGGCTCGCAGCCTATAGATGTTTATTTGAACTACGTGCTCAGCAGCTATACTCCATCCCCCTCATGGTTGCCTTATTTGACATAAATTGATGAGGAATCCCCTAAGCAGTGTTGTCGCCCCGATGAAAATCCTTACACTAGGTCCCTTATAGTAGATGTTTTACGGACGTAAAGTGAGGATAACGGGAACGGGTAATCGGGTTGTTTGATTTGATGAAATTAATAACTTAATTATTATGGGTTGAAAACCCTATCTGCTCACCAGGCTCCCAAGCCTGACCTACTCAGTTTCTTCTATTACAAGTAGTGTCACAAGTGCATAGATGCGATGACTTGATGAGGGATTATGGATTATAGGCCAGTAGATATAAATAAACGTTGTAAGGCCTATGTTGTTCTGTTTATGCTTTTGATCTGTATTGACAATGACATCCTGAGGTTTTAATATAATGAAATACATTTCTTAGGAAATGCTTTGATTAAATCTTTATCATATTTTTGGGAACAAATTCCGCAACACTTTCTTTAAAAGGTTACTCTGATTTTTGTATAAAGCATAAACAAAATCGGTCTTTTCTGGCCGTGAAAATGGGGATGTCACATGCAAAAGAATATTTTTTGCAAGTCGGTGGGTATGAGGATATCTCAAGAGCATTAGCCAACCCCCCACATGATATGGAGGTCGATAATTTGAGGAAAATAGTTGAGTATTTTCAAACGGCTAAACATAAAGCTGCTTTAGAAAGGAACAAAAAAGTCAATGAAATGCAAACGATCGTGAATCGTGGGGGTCTAGCTCATATAGAAGTACTTGCTATAAGAAGGTAACGTATGATATTTGTAATTATTTATTTAAAATATAATCTAATTTTTAATGTTAAGCAGAACCTGAATAGAGTAGAAACGTTTCGCAAGGCTCATATCGATAGGAATGGTATATTTGTCAATGTCAAGGCAGAACAACAATATGTAAGTATTTAATTATAATTTTATCATATAATTAAGTATTTATTTATATTTAATTGTTAATCACTTTTGGAAAACACATAATCGGTTAGTAGAAGAACTCTTAGAACAAACGCAAGGGCCAGAAGGTGAAAGAGAGTTAACACCCGCTCAAGAAAGAGCTACTTTCGAGAGAGTATTAGGTGAACGATGTGGTCATATCATAGGCATCGGCCGAAAACCTTCTATTATTCCGCCGATTTCACAACCATTGTAGCCGCCACCACAGTCAACACAGTCATCACAGGTAAAACAATTTTATTTAATTTCAATAAATGCATGTTGATTATGTAATTTTGGTTTGTGGTGATTATTTGCTAAAAGCTTTAGTAATTAGTTTTTTGTCCCAAGTGTAAGTGTAGCACCTGGTTCTTGGTACATATTTTTATTTAAGTATTTTGCATTTTTGGCCTTGGACTCGGCGAGTTGAAGGACCAACTCGCCGAGTAGAAGCGAGATGATACGCGGGACTTAAGTGATGGACTCGACGAGTAGGCTCTGTATGGACTAAACCCTAATCTGAGGGTTTGCACCCTATTTAAACAACCTTATACAGCCTCCATCGCCCCTTTATGCTCCCAAACACCCTCTATAGAAAACCCTAGCCGTTGTTGAAGTAATCTAAGCCATTTTGGTGGATTTTGGTGTTGATAGTCTTAAGAAGGAAGGAGAAAGGCTTGAGGAAACAAGAGGAGACCAGAAGGGTTCGAGTTTGTGCTTCATCTTCAGTCCTCAGAAGGTATAAAGTTGCTAACTTGCTTGTTCATTTGCTAGATCCCATTTTGTGGAGATTTAGGGCTTTTATAAGTCATTTTAGGTAGCCAACCATGAATGCAAGCATGGTTGGGGACAAGGCTTCGGATCTAGGTCCTTTGAGGGGTCACAAGGCAGAAAGTGGGTGCTTTTACACCTAAGAAAGACTCCATGCAACCCAAGAGCTTGTTTTAGGACCTTTTGGACTCAAAGTCCCATGCATGCATGTAAAGTTTGTAACTTTACGTGCTAGGACGATTGTAGGAGCCTAGATCTATCTTTTGGTCAAGAGTTGTACATCAGAAATCGAGGATTTAGAGTGTGGACTTGACCAACTCGGCGAGTCCGTTCTTGGGACTCGAAGAGTCCAAGGCTTTGAGTCCCATATTTGTTGAGGGTCAAAAGGACTCAGTAAGGTATTAGAGGGGTTGTAACAAGACAGAAAGAGTGACCCAACGCATTGGACTTAATTTTAGACCTGGAGTTCATGAGACTCGACGAGTGTTAGAACAGACTCGGCGAGTCCAAGGCAATATTCTTATGGATGAAGATGAACTCGCCGAGTTGTTCATACAACTCGGTGAGTCGAAGTCAGGACTTGTTCATCTGTTGAAGATGAACTCGAAGAGTGTTCATCAGACTCGGCGAGTCGGATGAAGGATCAATCGATGTTCATATCGGAGAGGAACTCGTCGAGTCGTCACTAAACTCGACGAGTAGAGTCGTGGATAAGGACGAGTAAAGGGAAGGGACTCGACGAGTTGACGGCCCAACTCGGCGAGTCCGGTCAACTAGAAGTTGACTTTTGACTTGGACTTGGTTGGGGGTAAAATGGTCATTTTACCCTAAGAGTAGATATCAGTTCTAACTGTGTGTTTGTGGGGATTGTAGCCCGAGGATTTCCGGAGCAGCAGCGGACGGAGGTTTCCCGCACAGATCATCAGCAGCTACTCGTACGAGGTGAGTTACCTTCCAGTAGCGGTGGGTCTACGGCCACAATGCCGGCCCACCAGTAGGAGTTGTATGTTAGATGATTGTCTTTGTGATATCATCTAGGTTTGCTACTACCTGATATGTTATATGCTGGCATGATATGTTATATGTGATAGTAGTAGAGTTCGGTTGTTAGGACCCTTCAGACACCCCAGATATGTCTGACAATATGTGATGATATGTTTATATGCTGGCATGATATGTTATATGTGATAGTGGTAGTAGGAGGGGAATAGTCCCCAAGTTCGGTTGTTAGGACCGAAGGGTAGTTCGGACACCCCAGATATGTCTGATAGTATGTTTATGTTATGATATATGTGATAGTAGCAGTAGGGGGTGGAATAGTCCCCGAGGGTCGGTTGTTAGGACCGACGGGTAGGTCAGCACCCCAGAATGGCTTGACACGGGTAGGTCGGCACCCCAGAATGGCCGTACCGGGTAGGTCGGCACCCCAGAATGGTCGTATCGGGTAGGTCGGGCACCCCAGAATTGTCGGGCAGTATGTATGCCATGTGATTGTATGGTATGTGGTACGATGGGGGAACTCACTAAGCTTCGTGCTTATAGTTTACAGTTTTGGTTTCAGGTACCTCTTCAGCGAAGGGGAAGGAGCTGGCGCGGTAGCGGCACATCATACACATTCGCATTGATTTTCCACACTTAAGATATTCTGGGATTGTACTCTGACATGATGCTATCTTATGACTTTGGTTTTCAGACATGATATATTTATGTGGTTTTCTTATGAATGCTTTTATAATCAGTTAATTAAAATGAAATTTTTGGACTCGAAATTTGGGATGTTACAGTAAGAAATAGCAATGTACTTTGGCTTTTTGTCCCTAGTTTAAAAATAGCAATATACTTTGGCATCATTAAATGCATGTTGATTTGGTAATTGTGTTTTTGTCCCGAGTGTAAGAAATAGCAATGTATTTTGGTATTTCATGTATTTAAGTGCAAGAAATAGCAATGTACTTTGGTATTTCTTATATATAAGGTTCTTTAGCACAAAAAGAGTATATTATTTAACTTCAATGTCTCATGTATCTATATAATGATCAATAAATGTATGTTGATTGGGTAATCGTGTTTATGTTTGAAGTGCAAGAATTAGCAATGTACTTTGGTATTTTGTCCCTAGTTTAAAAATAACAATGTACTTTGGCATCAATAAATGCATGTTGATTTGGTAATTTTGTTTATGTTTGAAGTGCAAGAAATAGCAATTTACTTTGGTTTTTTGTCTCTAGTTTAAAAATAGCAATGTACTTTGGCATCAATAAATGCAGGTTGATTTGGTTTGATAATTTAACTTATAAATTTGTATATGTTGTTATTTATTATTTAGTTGGAAAATCTTTGGGCAATGCTCAATGACCCGGTGTGTAGGGACAAGCTTTACGCGTTTTTTCAATCGGGGAAAGATCAAGGTGGAAACGACGGGAAAGGAGGTGATGGTTTGTCGGATAATTAGTTTGTATTTTGTATGTTAGACTTGTTGTGATACTTTGTTCCTAGCTTGTTGTAATTATAAAACTTTGGTTGTTTACTTTGGTATGAAATTAATTATATATACTGTCATTACACTATTTGGTACCAAATCCGATATTATGTAATTTTTTTCTTCATTTAATGTCGTTACGTATCGAGTTTTTTGCACCAAAATCATTGATTAAAAAAAGTTTAAAAAAATGAAAAATGTTATTATCGGCAACATTGATTATTCCCGGCGCATAATTAACGGCGACAAATATTATTACCGACGACATTTTGATCAATGGTGACGGGGCGGTAGCGACGACTTTACCGGCGACGTGTCGCCACTTTTACCTTCACCGGCAACTTTTTTAGCTGCTATATATATATATATATATATATATATATATATATATATATATATATATATATATATATATAGGGTTAGATTCATGTGAGACGGCTTAATTTTTGAGACCGTGAGACGGAATCCTAGCCACTCATTTAGTAGATAAAAAAAATATTTTTAAAATACAAAATAATTGAAAATTTTCGAAATTTTTTTTTCAAATATTATTTTCGTAATTTATATTTTCCAAAAAAAAAATAAAATAAAATACATTTTTTTACATATTCTAGTAGAATATTAGAATATTCTACAAATCTGATAAATCTAGTACAATATTCTAACATTCCAAAAATCACATTAGAATATTTACAGTGTAATATTCTATTAGAATATTTCACGTATTTTTCAAAAAAAACGGTAATTTTTTTTTATTTTTTTTATTTTATTTTTATTTATTTATTTATTTATTTTAGGTAATTAAAGTTCCGAAAATAATAATTAAATTTTTTTTTTTGGATTTTTCCTTTTATTTTGCATTTTAAAATCATTTTTAGATTTGCTCTCACAGTCTTACAAAATTAGCATGGTCTCAAATGAACCTGAACCTATATATATATATATATATATATATATATATATATATATATATATATATATATATATATATAGGGAAGGGTTATATGGAAAACAAAAAAACCCTAAAAATCATAAAAATACATTAAAAAAATACTTAGAGATCATAAATATTTTTTTTGACATTTTTTACCTAAAAATCACAGGTTTATTTACAAAATCGTTGAAAAAAAAATAAAAAATCGACTTTTTTTTTAGTTTGTTTTTCAAAAAAAATTTCAGCGAAAATAAAGAAAAAGTTGTGAAAAATAATAATATAAAATCAAAAAAAAATTTGTGATTTCTAAATATTTTTTTATGCATTTTTTTGATTTTTAGGGTTTCTTGTTTTCCATAGAACCTATATATATATATATATATATATATATATATATATATATATATATATATATATATATATATATATATATATATATATATATATATATATATATATATCATTTTGCTAAAAGAAAATATGGTTAAATTGTTTTATCTACTCCACGAAGTGGTGACAATGAGAACGACTCATTTCATTTCATGCTGAAAAATCTTAACATAATTCAATTCTTTTTAAGTAAACAGGTTGAAAATTCTTCAATTTAACATGTTTAGTAAATAAGGTTTTGTTTGGTAGCCTCTTAAATGAAAAAATAAGAGACAAACTCTTAATTGAAAAAATTCAATATGTTTGGTAGTCTATTAATAAAAGCCTCTTAATTTGTCAAAAAACTCTTAAAAATAAGAGATGTGACCATATCCGAATTAAAAAAACAAAACATGCCCAATTTAATTTTGTGCCCTACATTTCCGCAATATTGATCCTTCTTCTCTTCTTTCTACTCCATCGACATCATATACACTTCTCCCTCCCGGTCTCTATATGATGTGCAACCTCTGTTGGCGACACCGCTACCTCCAGCAACCCAGTATTCGCCAACCTTTCTATCGCCGACGACAGTGTTGCCCTACACCTCCTTAAAATCGTCAATTTTCAAACGATTATCGCTTCATATGTAGTTGTTTTAATGTTGTTTTTTTTGGAACACTTTGTGTTTATTACATCGTGATAAAATGGAATAAATACCCAATGTTTCAAATACTGACAGATTTTGTCTGTAATAACAAGAAGTAGCATTATACTTCCACTTATTATACTATTATAGCATTGTACTTCTTATTTCTACTCAAATAGAATAATAAAATTATTTATAATTTTCAAAGTACAATGTCTTAATAAAGAAAAGATTGGCAATATAATATTGTAATCGAAAGAAATAATACTAAAGGGTAAAATGGTAATTTTTATCATTCAGCATAAGAAGTTCCAACCAACAACATGTTAAAAAATTAAATTGTAAAAATTCAGACCATCTTAGAAATTTAGACTTCTTAAAAATGCAGATCTTAAAAATTTTGATTCTTCCAAATATCCTCTAAGTTTAAATTGGGTAGACGTTTTTATTTTTTCTAACCCTACCCTGTTGCAATGAGAGTCTCAGGGTCTGTTGTTGTTTTTATTTTATTTTTCTCAACCCATCGTGCTTAATAAATAGACCGAAACCTAGTTGACCCAGTTAAATTTCAAAAAAATAAACTAAACATCTAATTATATATGTTACATACTTCATTAATTGTTCATATAAAATAAGAAAAAAAAAAGTTACAAACTCTAAAAAAAATATATTGAAGTTTGAAAAAAATACAACTGCTAACAAAAGAATAAACTAATTAAAATATTCATTATCAAATATATTAATATTTATCAAATATAAAATAAAATTAAATATATTATTATTTATCAAATATACAATAAAATAATATAATTATTAAATACGTTAGCAAGTTAAAATCAAATTGAAAAGTTCAAACTCACCTCAACCCATTTTATTAAAAAAATTAAGTTCTTTAATTTGTTTAATTAAATAGTTTGAAAATCTCAAACCCAACTCGCTAACTATCGGATTGAATTCGGATTGAGTTGCTCGGTTGGGTCACTTTTTGCGAGCTTTTTATGATAGCAGCTAGCATTAGCACATCTTAGTTTAAAGAGTTGGTTTGATTGTGGAACAAAAACAAGTACTTAGAAACTTCAAGTATTTAATTGTTTTTTATAAATAACATACCCGTTAAAATGTGGTTTACATGTTATCAAGGGATATTTCCTAAAGAGAGGAACTACTTTTAGCTAGTGCTTCGTAGGGAAAACACCCTAAAGTTGGTAGGGTAGGAAACAAATGGGGCCAAATATTGGCATTGCAAGAAAGCTTTTTATGAACTCATCAATAGAGGGCCTCTTCATCATGTAGGACATGTGCCCTTCTGATTTTTGCTTCATGTGAACCCTTTACCTTATTTCTTGTCCCATCAAATTCTTCACAAAAGAGGACAATATCCTTTTCAATAGGGTTTATCAAGTGCAACACTAAATGAAATTTAATTTCACATCTAATACTTTAAAGTGTTAAATATACACAAATTTAATATTATGAAAAACATTTTTCTTATAAATGAATCACACCCTCTTAAATGTCTTTACATACGATCGCGGACTAAAGAAAGGCCCATTAAGAGTATGATATTATACTACTTATTATACTATTATTCGTTCTACTTCTAAGTCATTTAACAAGTTTGTTTCGTACTTTTCTCTTAAAAGTTATAATATAAAGGACTATCGTAGACTAAATTTTAGTAGCATTACTAAAGACTAAAGTCCTGTTTAGATTAACTTATGAACTAGTTTTTAAATTTTAATAGCATCCCTAAAGTCGCTAAACTAAAATTTAAAAACTAGTTTACGAACAACTTATAAACTAGATTGCTTTGCTATATACAATAATATTGGTTAGTAGAATTCGTCAGCATCTAAATTACAAATCAGCATGCCCAACAACAATCACCCCACCAACTCATCACAAACAGGTAAAATCAGTTAAGAATTAGATTAGTTGTTTATGAGTATGGTTGTTCACATAATTTGATTAAAGTTTATCTATTTTCAGGTGGGAAGGCCAAAAAAGAAAAGAATTAGGAGTGCAGATAAGGTAGCAAGTCAGGTTTTGTCCCAAGGAACCAAGCTCACTAGAAAGTTTATCACTGTTACATGCAGTAAGTGTAACAATAAGGGACACAATTCTAGAAGTTGTAAAGGTGAATAGGGTGAAGGTGAAGCCAGTAAGGAAGCAGGAAAAGAAAGCAAGAGCAAGGAGAAAGGTGCAGCAGTTTAAGAAGCAAGAATAAGGAGAAGGATGCATCAGTTTATCTTTATATTTCCCTAAAAACAATGGGTTTTTTGTGTAATGAATTGTTTTTAACTACTATGTTTTTGTGGTTTAATGATCAAGTCATGTACCGATGGTATTAGAACCATTAATGCTTGCACTTTTATGGTTTTAAGTTATGTTATGATTAATGTAGTTTTCTCTTAATGATCTTAATGGTATTAGGAACATTAATGCTTGCACAATTACGCCGAACAAACCTTTGTATTAATACCAAAGACCACTTAAACATTACAGTCACAAATCAAGTCTAAAATGCAACAAGCCCATACATTATACAACATTACTGATTACGGTCAAAAGCATGGCTTAATGCCAACAAAACAACACATGGATCCTACCAAAAGAAACAACACATATAACAACCAAAATAAGGGATCCCACCAAAATAACCAACACATGGACAACAAGTTTCACCTACTTCAACTCTACATCATCATTACCATCACCTATGAAGAACACAACTCCAAAAAAAACCCAAGACAGGAAAAATAGGTATTTGTAAATCCTTCTACTAGCTTCCAAGTTGTTTCTTGCCCTCAGTAATCCTGGGATGATATAAACAGACCTACGACACATCAGTGGGTCAAACCAACCGATAAATGGACATCCTGAGCCATTCGAGGGACAACCCCAAAAACGCCTACATGGATTAACATCTGTCCACGACGTGCGTACAATCGTAGGACGACCACAAGCACATATTACCATTCTTTGATTTTTCACAGACTCAATTTTTGAAAGGGTTTTTTGATGCTTTATTGAGAAAGAAATGGTGTTTAAATACCTTTGATTCCTGCGTTCATATAGATGTTGGGAAGAAGACAAGAAAATTGACAAAAATGCCCCTTATGTGAGGGGCACGTGATGGTGTTTGACGGATGAGATATAAACGTCGTATGCCTCAAGGATGGCCACATAAATTTTTTAAAACCACAAGGATGGGCCCTATCAAAATTCCAAAGGTTGGACCAAACCTGTGAATTGGGACAAACCATAGGGACAAAAACTGTAATTTACTCTAAGAAATATTATTACATGTTGTGTGTTTACAAAAGTGTTCTTTGTGTATAATATTGTATTTATTTTATACGGATAAATATTATAATTATATAATATTTGTATAAAAATAAGATTAACAACGTAATGAAAAGCTAAAAATAACAATTAAAACTAACAATGTAATTAGGATAAATGATCTAAATGAAAGCCGTAGTAGTCGTGAATACGACTCCGTCAATATAAAGAACGCCAAAATCTGACTTCGTATGAGGAAGTTATGATTTTTCAAAGTTTCACGTTCGACACGATACAACTATGTGTGTCATAAAAATCAAAGCAAAAATCGGTTGGTCCTTAGACTAACCAATCTAAATGAAAGTTGTAGTACTTGTCAATACGAAACCGTCAACATAAATAATGTCGAAAAAGGAGCTTGTATGAAGAAGTTATGAGTTTCACAGCATCATTTACAGTGTAAGCCTTCTCGGATTGTAAAATGAAAAATAAAATGTGAAATAGCCAATGAAGTCTTAATCAAAGTTGTAGTATTCATCGATACAAAACCGAGGTTATAAACAACGTTGCAAACGAAGCTCGTATGCAAAAGTAATGATTTTTAGAAGATTTAGAAATTCGGACCAACGAGAGCACGACATGTGTCATCGTCGGATCAATTAGATTGAACCCTTCCTCCCCGAGCTTGGCGACGTTACCCGTTCAGAATCTTCCATGTGGATAGACGCGGCGCACCCTTCCTGTTTGGCTATATATATATATATATATATATATATATATATATATATATATATATATATATATATATATATATATATATATATATATATATATATATATATATATATATATATATATATATATATATATATATGTCCGATTTTTTACAAAAACCACTTAAACTTCTTCCAAACTCTCGAGACCCGACTTTAAGAATTCTTAGGTGTTAGTAGCAAAGCTCTGGAGCACCATAGAAATAGATTTTTCGGTTTCAGAGTTCTGTCTGAGCAGTTTTTGGTTTTTTGCTAAACAACTTGTAAGTTGAGTTATGTTTACCGTACTTTAAGTATAACTTATATTTATGTTCGTAGTCATTATTATGAGCTTATAAATAAGATATATCAGTAATACCAGTCGTTATACTGATCGATCTACTTATGGGAGTGATATCTAGGCTAGATCTGTGAGGTGTTTAAAGTGATATTTAGGTTAGATCTGTGAGGTGTTTATGATAGTTTTGCGTAATCAGGAACTATATTGGAAGTCGTTTACTTTTATTATAGTCTTTTTTTAATTATAAATTTATCTTGAAAAAGATGATTAGTTCAAAGTAATTTGATTAATCGAACAGTCTCATTCTAGGGAATAGTGTGAGATTAAAGTGGAGTGTAGTAGCCCGCTTTTTTCTAGACAACCAAAAATGATATGTCTGATTCGAACAACCGGAAGGTATGTCTGAGTCATCTATTAGAGTAGGGTGACAACACTTAATTATTCTAGACAGTCTTGTGAATTACGTTGCTAGTGTGGACTTATAACCCACAGACGTAGATAAAATGGGATACCATATTTATCAAATACTTTAAACATTGGTTGCCTTTAAATGACTTACACTGGCCAAGGACTCCCTTAGTTGTGTAGCCAATCAGTTGTTTAACATCCCAAAAATACCAAGTAAAAATTTCATTTCTAGGAAACCAAAAACATTCATTCATTTGTTCAAAGACGGCCAAAGTATAATTTATTCTCAAAACATCAGAGTGATTCATAAAAAGATAGTGTGGAATAAATCACCAAGGGATATAGTGTGATCAGACTGGGTCAATCCTTTTTGAACCAGAAGTACTGAAACGTTTAAACATAAAACCATAAACACAAAACTTAGTGAGTTCCACAAAATACCACATAACCATATGGGTCCCACCCAAAGAGTATCTGGTTGGACTAGGGAATCCCCAAGTTGATCGAGGATGGGGATGGGGATAGGGACGGGGACGGGGACGGGGATGAGGATGGGAATAGAGATTTTGATATGTGACAGTCCCTAATTTCACGGCCAGAAAAGACCGATTTGTTTATGCTTAGTGTTAAAATCAGACTAATCTTTTAAAGAAAACTGTTGCGGAATTTGTTCCCAAAAGATAGATTTGATAAAGATTTATCAAAGCATTTCCGAAGAAATGTATTTCATTATATAAAAACCTTAGGATGTCATGTTTGATACAGACCAAAAGCATAAACAGTACAATATAGACCTTACAACAGTTATTTACAACTACTGGTCTATAATCCAAAATCTATTGTCAAGTCATCCAACTTATGCTCTTGTGCCACTACCTGTAATACAAAGAAAACTTAGTGGGTCGGGCTTGGGAGCCTGGTGAGCATATAGGGTTTTCAACCCACAATAAATAATTATATTAATTTCATCAATCAACAATAACCCGATTACCCATTCCCGTTATCCTCACTTTACGTCCCTAAAACAACTATCACAAGGGACCTAGCCTAAGGATTTTCATCGGGGCGACAACACTGCTTTGGGGGTTTCCCAACAATTTATGTCAAATAAGGCAACCATGTGGGGGATGGAGTACAGCAAATGAACACCCAAGTTCATTAACACCTACATGTTGCGAGCCTGCCAACGTTCCACTAGACTGTCTAGAAAAGTCTGTGGTCGTCATCTAAACTCCGCTAGATGACTGAATCAGTAACAACATTGAGGCCTCTCATCATTTTATTTCAACACACATCAACTATCTACCCATGTTTTACCCAACATATTTGTAGATAAAAATACATATACAGTTTAAAATCTATATAAAACATTCATTCAACATCCATCTCAAATAAACAAATAATATATAAACACATAGCACGTATTTTATAGAAAATACTTCATATCTATGTGTTAGATAAAAGATACTACACACTCACTTGTTAAGACGACGATTGGACAGGGCCGTCCCTTAAAATAATATTCTTCGATGAAAATTGGGATATTTTCTCAAAAACCGGGCTTCTCGCGGGCAGAGTTTCGGCTCGAAAACTCTTTTTCTCGGGATCTTCGGGGCGTCGAGACTTGCTTACGATGCTAGGATAGTATTTTAGGCTTGGGGGTATAAATGGCCAGTATATAGAAAGTAGAAGGGTGAGAGAAGTGAATTTGTAAACAAAAATCGGCTGGCCTTGAGTTCTATTTATAGTGGCTCAATGCTCGAATTACGATGAGCGTAATCTTTAGGTACGCGGGGCGTACTGCCTCGCGAGCCTCTTCGCTGGGCGTACTAGGGGATAACTCCGAACGCGTCCAAGCTACGAACACGTGTCGAGCATGCAATGGAGTAGGGCGACGTGGTCAATTCCGAACCCCAAACACGAGTACGCTGGGTGTACTCCCATTTTCAAACTTCAAAAATTCATAACTTCCGCATACGAGTTTCATTTTTGACGTTCTTTATATCCACGCATAGGTGAGACTATGCTCTACAACTATAATTTAGACTCCGTCGGCTAATTTTGATTTATTTTTAAAGTTATATTTTTAACAGGCCGAGACAGGAAAAGTCCGTTAAAAATTCATAACTTTTTCATCCGACGTCCGTTTTCGTCTGTCTTTTTACCGTTGAACTAATATCGACGAGATCTTTGATTCTCGTTTAGATTTTTTCGGCTAAAAATCACTCGATCTAAATTTCGAGTTTTGGGCTGCATACTGCTTAGCTAAAACTTAGAAAAATCATAACTTCCTCATACGAAGTCAGATTTGGGCGTTCTTTTTATGCACGCTCTCATTTTAACGAACTCTACGACTTTCGTTTAGATCACTAAGGCTAAAAAGCGTTCTATCGTAAATTCACTTTTTACGTCGTACAGCGTCGTGCCGGTTCTGTCGCGAAACTTCGATAGGCCATAACTTCTTCGTTATAACTCGGATTTCGACGTTTTTTATATATCCAGAATCCTTGTGACGACCACTACCACTTCATGTATCGATATTGGGTTTATTCCAAACTTTAATTTTGACGCTTATTTTTATTATATCTTTATAAACAAATAAATTAGCACATAATTCACATAACACTCAAATAACTCATCTCTATTACTTCAAAATAGGGTTGCAATAGTTGACCTAGACTATTACATCATCTACTAATGCTTAGCCCAGAAACACAGGCGTTACAATTCTCTCCCCCTTAGGATGATTCCGTCCCGGAATCATGCATCAGCAAACAGATGTGGGTAGCGACTCATCATGTCACTCTCTGTTTCCCAAGTGAGATTCGGCCGATTAGAATGTTTCCAACGGACTAGGACTAAGTCGACCATCTTGCGTCGTAACTTCTTAGTCTTACGGTCAACGATTGCCTCGGGCTCTTTGATTAGCCTCTTATTCTCATCCATTCTTAATTCTGAGATTGGAATTATGTCGGGAACTTCTCCTGTGAACTTCCTCAAATAACACACATGGAAGGTGTTATGAATACCATCTAGTTCTTCGGGTAATTCGAGCTTGTAAGCTTGGTTTCTAATTTTGTGAAGAACTTTGAACGGTCCAATAAATCTTGGACTTAACTTTCCCCTTTTACCAAATCTTATAAGTCCATTCCACGGTGAGACTTTAACCAAAACTGAATCTCCAAGTTCGAATGTCATCGGTCTTTGCTTTTTGTCAGCATAGCTCTTTTGACGATCCTGAGCTGCTAACATCCTTTCTCTAATCACCTTCAACTTTTCAACAGTCTGATGGACTATCTCGGGTCCCATAAACTGCTTTTCCCAAGCCTCAAGCCAACAAGACGGTGTACAACACTTCTGTTCGTACAAAGCTTGATAAGGTGCCATCTTTATGCTCGAGTGGAAACTATTATTGTAGGAAAATTCTACTAAAGGTAAATGTTCATCCCAATTACCTTGGAATTCCAGGGTACATGCTCTCAGCATAACTTCTAGTGTTTGTATCGTTCTCTCGCTCTGACCATTAGTCTGTGGATGGTAAGTTGTACTCAAACACAACTTGGTACCCAATTCCACTTGTATACTTTTCCAAAATCTTGAGGTAAAACTGCTGTCACGATCTGATACAATCGTTAATGGAACACCGTGAAGCCTCACAATTTCCTTCACGTAAGAATTTGCAAGCTTATCCACAGACCATCTCTCGTTGGCTGCTATGAAGTGTGCACCCTTAGTGAAGCGATCAGCGACCACCCAAATCATGTCGTGACCGTTCTTTGTTCTGGGCAGTTTAGTGACAAAATCCATGGCGATTGTGACATCCCCATTTTCACGGCCAGAAAAGACCGATTTTGTTTATGCTTGTTTGAAAATCAGAGTAACATTTTACATAAAAGTGTTGCGGAATTTGTTCCCAAAATAAAATATGATAAAGATTTATCAAAGCATTTCCGTAGAAATGTATTTCATTAAAAAGACTCGGGATGTCATGTTCGATACAGATCAAAAGCATAAACAGTACAATATAAGCCTTACTACATTTATTCATATCTACAGGCCTATATCCGTAATCTCTCATCCCAAACATCATATCTATGCTGGTGCACCACTACCTGTAATACAAGAAACTGAGTGGGTCAGGCTTGGGAGCCTGGTGAGCACATAGGGTTTTCAACCCACAATAAATAAGTTTATTAATTTCATCAACCAACAATAACCCGATTACCCGTTCCCGTTATCCTCACTTTACGTCCCTAAACACCTATCATAAGGGACCTAGCCTAAGGATCATCATCGGGATGGACACTACTACTAAGGGGGTTCCTCAGCAATAAATGTCCTAAAGGCAACCATGAGGGGGATGGAGTACACCGGTGAACACATCGTTCACAAACACCTACAGAATCAACAACAACAACATCGAGGCCTCTCATCCATACTCCGTTAGATGACAGAATCAACAACAACAACATCGAGGCCTCTCATCATTTTATCACACATAGTCTATTACATCTACCCATGTTTTATCCCAACATTTTTGTAGATATAAAATACATATACAGTTTAAATCATTTAAAACATGTATAAAAATCTTTTATCAACATAGACAGCAAGTATTCAAACAATATGCACACATAGCACGTAGTTTATATTAAATACTTCATATCTATGTGTAAAATGAAAGTGAATATGCACTCACCTGATTAGGTGGTGACTCGGTACTCGGATAGCACTTTGTTATCCCAAAACAATTTTCCTTTGACAAACCCTAGTATCAATACCACTAGGGTTTAGTCTAACGTTAACCGCGACTAATTAATAGTCTACCTATTATTACTATTATATAAGCGTTAAACGATACTTATATAACCCATAATAATAGCCCAAGTACTTATTATAAGGACCTAATAACATTACTATAATTATTTAAAAGCTATATTAAAAATTTCATAGGCGTAGCTCACTTACAGCGGATTTTAGAGAAAACCGGGCTTCGCTTGGAGCAGCGTTTCTGAGCCGAAAGGCTCTTTTCTCGGGACTTCGGGAGCCTCGCGGCTTCCTTTGGGTGCTAGGGGGTTTACCTAGACTTTATGGGGCTTAAGGGAGGCTAGAGAGAGAGTATAGAGAGAGAAAGTGAAGTTGGGATGGTGTGAAGAATGAGGGAACCCGGCACCTCTATTTATAGGCTGGAAAACAGCTCTACTCGTCGAGTAGGTCCTCCTACTCGTCGAGTCCATGCCACATGTCACCTTCTGGTGGCTTGCCTTGGGGAGAAAGCCTTGGCCCATATTCAGCCACGTCACCCGATTTTGCACAGCACCCTGTCGACTTCTAAACCCCGTAACTTTCGCATACGAGCTTCATTTTCGACGTTCTTTATATCCACGCGTAGGTAAAAACAAGATCTACAACTTTTATTTAGAATCCGTTGGCTAATTCTTGACCGATCTTAAATTTAACAGTAGGAGGAGATTAGACTGTTAAATAGCCGCGAAAACTTCGTAACTCCTTCATATAGACTCCGTTTTCGTCTGTATTTTTACCGTTGAGTTCCTATTAATGAGATCTTCAACTCTCATTTAGGTCGTGTAAGCCAAAAACTGCTCGAACTAAAATTCGAGTTTCGGGCCATGCACTGCTAAGCCAAATCTTAGAAAATTCATAACTTCCTCATACGAAGTCAGATTTGGGCGTTCTTTTTATGGATGTTCTCGGTTTAACATATTCTACGAATTTCATTTAGATTACTAAGGCCAAAAAGTCTTCTATCGTAAATTCACTATTTACGCTTCCTGGTGCCGTGCCGGTTCCATCGCGAAACTTCGACGGGTCATAACTTCTTCGTTATAACTCGGATTTTGGCGTTCTTTATATCCCCGGAATCCTTGTTTCCACCACTAAAACTTTATGTAAAGATATCGGGCTTATCTCACACTTTAATTTTGACGCTTATTTTTATCCTTTATTTATTATACATTTATAAATAAGTAATAAGCACATAAATGCACATAATTCACATAATACTCAAATAATTCATCTTTATTACTTCAAAAGGAGTTACAATAGTTGACCTAGACTATTACATAATCTACTACTGCTTAGCCCTGAAACACGGGCGTTACAATTCTCTCCCCCTTAGGATGATTCCGTCCCGGAATCATGCATCAGCAAACAGATGCGGATAGCGACTCATCATGTCACTCTTTGTTTCCCAGGTGAGATTCGGCCCATTCGAATGTTTCCATCGGACTAGCACTAAGTCGACCATCTTGCGTCGTAACTTCTTAGTCTTACGGTCAACCATTGCCTCGGGCTCTTCAATCAGCCTCTTGTTTTCATCCATTCTTAACTCTCAGATCGGAATTATGTCGGGAAATTCTCCCGCGAACTTCCTCAAATAACACACATGGTTCCCAATATTCTGAAGAACTTTGAACGATGCAATAAACCTTGGACTCAACTTTCCTCGGTTCCCGAATCTTATAAGTCCCTTCCACGGTGAGACCTTAAACAAAACCGAATCCCCAACTTCAAAAGTCATCGGTCGTCTTTTCTTGTCAGCATAGCTCTTCTGACGATCCTGAGCTGCTAACATTCTTTCCCTAATCACCTTCAGCTTCTCAGCAGACTCATGGACTATCTCGGGGCCCATAAACTGCTTTTCTCCAGCCTCAAGCCAACAAGACGGCGTACGACACTTTTGTCCGTACAAAGCTTGATAGGGTGCCATCTTGATGCTCGAGTGGAAACTGTTGTTGTAGGAAAATTCTACCAAAGGTAAGTGCTCATCCCAGTTACCTTGGAACTCAAGGGTACATGCTATCAGCATATCTTCCGGTGTTTGAATCGTTCTTTCGCTCTGACCATCAGTCTGCGGATGGTAAGCTATACTCAAACGCAATTTCGTACCCAATTCCTCTTGTAGACCTCTCCAAAACCTCGACGTGAAACGACTATCACGATCTGATACAATCGTTAGCGAAACACCATGAAGTCTTACCACTTCCTTCACGTAAGCATTTGCAAGCTTATCCATAGACCACTTCTCGTTGGCTGCTATGAAGTGTGCACTCTTGGTGAAACGATCCACGACCACCCAAATCATGTCGTGTCCGTTCTTCGTCCTGGGCGGTTTAGTCACAAAATCCATGGTGATGTCTTCCCATTTACCCATGGGTACATGTAAAGATTCTAAACTCCCATACGGTTTCTGATGTTGTGCCTTAACTCTTGCACAAGTTACGCACTCGGCCACATACTTTGCAACATCGAGCTTCATCGTCGGCCACCAGTAGTAGGGTTTTAGGTCCCTATACATTTTAGTGCTACCGGGATGAATCGAGTACATGGTTTTGTGAGCTTCTTCCATCAGAAGATCGCGTATCCCTCCCGTCTTAGGTACCCAAATTCTATCTTGGAATACCTTCAGTCCTTGACTGTTTGTACCGAACACCAACGTTTTACCCAAACGTTCTTCTTTTCGGTCATCCTTCTCTGTAGCTTCTTCTTGATCTTTCTTTATACTTTCCACAATGGTCGAGACAACTTCTATTCTCAATGCTCTTGGCCTTTTTCTCTCAAGGTTGACTTTTCGACTGAGAGCATCAGCGACAACATTTGCTTTACCGGGGTGGTAAAATATCTCACAGTCGTAGTCCTTGAGTAACTCTAGCCAGCGTCGTTTCCTCATGTTCAACTCCTTCTGATTACAGAGATACTGGAGACTCTTATGATCAGTGAAAAGTTTGCACTTCGTTCCATAGAGGTAATGCCTCCATATCTTTAGAGCAAAAACTACCGCTTCCAACTCTAAATCGTGAGTGGGGTAGTTCTTTTCGTGCTCCTTCAATTGTCGAGATGCGTATGCTATCACCTTTTCTCTTTGGGTCAGAACATAACCCAACCCGACTCCAGATGCGTCACTATAGACCGCGAAGTATTCAACTCCATCGGGTAGAGAAAGAATCGGTGCTTCACATAACTTCTTCTTTAGCTTCTCGAATGCTTGTTCGTGCTTCTCGCTCCATGTATAAGTAGCTCCTTTGTGGGTCAAAGATGTCAATGGAGCAGCTATCGAAGAAAATCCTTGGATAAATCTTCGGTAATATCCGGCTAATCCTAGAAAGCTTCGAATCTCCGTGGGACTCTTTGGACGTTCCCACTTCATTACAGCTTCGATTTTTGCTGGGTCTACCATTATTCCCTCCTGGTTAACCACATGACCCAAGAATTGGACTTCTCGGATCCAAAAATCACACTTGGAGAACTTTGCATACAGCTTCTCCTTCTTCAATACCTCCAACACCTCTCGTAGATGCTTGTCATGCTCCTCCTGGCTTTTCGAGTAGATCAGAATGTCATCTATGAACACTATCACGGATTTATCGAGGAATGGTTCACAAACCCTGTTCATCAAATCCATGAATGCTGCTGGAGAATTGGTTAGTCCGAACGACATAACCAAGAACTCGTAGTATCCATATCTCATTCTGAACGCAGTCTTCTCGATATCCTGATCTCTCACCTTCAGCTGATGATATCCTGACCTAAGATCAATCTTTAAGAAATAGCTCGAACCTTGCAGGTGATCGAATAGGTCATCAATCCTTGGCAATGGATACTTGTTCTTCACCGTTGCCTTGTTCAGCTCTCGGTAGTCTATACACATTCTCATGCTTCCGTCTTTCTTCTTCACGAATAGCACCGGAGCTCCCCAAGGTGATGAACTAGGTCGAATGAAACCGTTGTCTAACAACTCCTGAATTTGCGTCATAAGCTCCTTCATCTCCGTCGGTGCTAATCGGTATGGTGCTTTCGCTATCGATGTTGTTCCTGGTAACAAGTCTATTCTGAACTCCACTTGTCTATCAGGCGGTAATCCAGGAAGATCTTCGGGAAAGACTTCCGGATAATCACACACCACTGGTATACTCTGCACCTCATTTTTCTCCTTCTTTGCATCAATTACGAATGCTAAATATGATGTGCATCCTTTGGACAAACATTTCCTGGCTTTCATCAGGGAGATGATTCCAGAATTCACTCTGTGTTTGTCCCCGTACACCATAAATGACTCTTTTCCAGGTGGGTTCACCCTTACTATCTTCTTTCGGCATTGTATCTCGGCGTCGTTGGCGCTAAGCCAATCCATTCCCAAAACGATATCAAAACTGTTCAACTCTATGGGCAACAGCTCTTCGTGGAATTCGTTTCCATTTAGGTCAATGACGATGTTCCTAATACGATCACTAACAGGTATGAATTTGCCACTGGCAACTTCTACAATCAGGTACGGGCAATGCTAGTTTCCCACCAAACTTATGTGACACAAAGGAGTAGTTTGCTCCGGAATCAAATAGTATATTGGCAGGCAAACCATTTACAAGAAAGGTACCTGAAGCGACATATGTTGCCTCCTTTGCAGCCTCGAGTGTCATCTGGAAGGCTCTTGCCTTCGGCTCGGTGGAATGTTGGGTCTTCCTGCCTCCTTCTTCTTTGGGCAGTCCCTCGAAATGTGCCCTTCCTTGTTGCACTCATAACAGACCTTCTTAGTGAACGTGCACTCGTTGGCATAGTGCCCAGGTTTTCCACATTTGAAACAAGTGACTCCTCCGTCACATTTCCCCTGGTGCTTCTTCTTGCACTTGTCGCACCATTTGGCTTCACCTCCTCCAGACTTCTGCGTACCAGACCTTGAGAACTTGCTTTTCTTGCTGAATTTCGACGACCCATCAAATTTCCTTTTCTTTCCCACCTCCGCTCTCTCCAGACCCTTCTCTCGTATCTAGGTCTCCACATTCTTAGCAGCCCAGATGGCGGCTTTCAGAGTGGTTGTTTGCTTGACCATTGGACCGAAGTCCGCTGGTAATCCGAGGGCAAACTTGTTAACCTTGGAGAGTTCAGTTGGGACGAGGTGAGGAACAAGCTTCATTTTCTCTGTAAAGCTTGCAGCGTATTCAGTAATGCTCATTCTTCCCTTCTTCAGATTCTGGAATTCATTGTTGATCACCAGAAGATCCTGCTCAGAGCAGTATTGCATATTTAACTGCACCAGAAAATCCTCCCACGACATCTTGCTCGCTTCTCCTTTGGGAATTGAATCAGCTAGTAGCTTCCACCAGCTTAGTACTCCAGATTTCAACAGTGGAACCGCAAGAGCGGTCTTCTGCCTGTTGCTGCACTCGCAACTCTCAAACATTGTCTCCATCTCGGAGATCCAGTTCATGACTTCCACCGGTGTCGGGCTTCCAGATAGACACGGTGGTTTGGATGCCATGAAATCCTTGTATTTGCATCCACGTCCATCATTTCCTTCATCCTGGTGGTTTCGCCTAACTATCGGTGGGTTGGCTTGATCAACAGTCCCACTGTAGTTTCCTCCTTCTGACTGCCCATCATTCAACTCGGGCTGTTCAATTGGTACCGTAAGTTCTTCTCGGTTCTGTTGAAGTAAACGCCTTGTTTCCTCCATTTGGCGATCCAACATCATCTGGATCATCGCTTTCACTCCGGCCATCGTCATTGGCTCAGGTGCCACTCCTACGACAACAGGTATTTGCTGTATCACTGGAGGTTGAGGGGGTTGGTTCCTATTTCCATTTGTGTTTACGTTTCCGCTACGGGTCCTTGCCATCTTGATCTATACACCGAATAAGGTGAATTTAGATCTTTATTTACGATTGACGTTTAAATCATCCTTATCACTCCGAAACGTTTACATGTTAGTTCTAATATCGTAGTCGTACGTTTAGAATCCTAAACACATAAGGTTTCCAGATCCGGTCGGCAACAGACCATAGATCCGAACAAATAACAGCATATAAGGCATAAATCATTTAGCACATAAAGCATATTAGGCATACTTTCCTAAATAAGCTAGTGCTCACATCTCACAATCCTCGCTTAGCATTCAAAGTTTAAGTCTAGAAATCCTACAAAATCCTAGTTCGCTTAAACTAATGCTCTGATACAAACTGTGACATCCCCATTTTCACGGCCAGAAAAGACCGATTTTGTTTATGCTTGTTTGAAAATCAGAGTAACATTTTACATAAAAGTGTTGCGGAATTTGTTCCCAAAATAAAATATGATAAAGATTTATCAAAGCATTTCCGTAGAAATGTATTTCACTAAAACGACTCGGGATGTCATGTTCGATACAGATCAAAAGCATAAACAGTACAATATAAGCCTTACTACATTTATTCATATCTACAGGCCTATATCCGTAATCTCTCATCCCAAACATCATATCTATGCTCGTGCACCACTACCTGTAATACAAGAAGCTGAGTGGGTCAGGCTTGGGAGCCTGGTGAGCACATAGGGTTTTCAACCCACAATAAATAAGTTTATTAATTTCATCAACCAACAATAACCCGATTACCCGTTCCCGTTATCCTCACTTTACGTCCCTAAACACCTATCATAAGGGACCTAGCCTAAGGATCATCATCGGGATGGACACTACTGCTAAGGGGGTTCCTCAGAAATAAATGTACTAAAGGCAACCATGAGGGGGATGGAGTACACCGGTGAACACATCGTTCACAAACACCTACAGGTTGCGAGCCTGCTAGCGTTCCACTGGACTGTCTAGAAGAGTCTGTGGTTGTCATCCATACTCCGCTAGATGACAGAATCAATAACAACAACATCGAGGCCTCTCATCATTTTATCACACATCGTCTATTACATCTACCCATGTTTTACCCCAACATTTTTGTAGATATAAAATACATATACAGTTTAAATCATTTAAAACATGTATAAAAATCTTTCATCAACATAGACAGCAAGTATTCAGACAATATGCACACATAGCACGTAGTTTATATTAAATACTTCATATCTATGTGTAAGATGAAAGTGACTATGCACTCACCTGATTAGGTGGTGACTCGGTACTCGGACAGCACATCGTTATCCCAAAACAATTTTCCTTTGACAAAACCTAGTATCAATACCACTAGGGTTTAGTCTAACGTTAACCGCGACTAATTAATAGTCTAGCTATTATTACTATTATATAAGCGTTAAACGATACTTATATAACCCATAATAATAGCTCAAGTACTTATTAGAAGGACCTAATAACATTACTATAATTATTTAAAAGCTGTATTAAAAATTTCATAGGCGTAGCTCACTTACATCGGATTTTAAAGAAAACCGGGCTTCGCTTGGAGCAGCGTTTCCGAGCCGAAAGGCTCTTTTCTCGGGACTTCAGGAGCCTCAGGGCTTCCTTCGGGTGCTAAGGGGTTTACCTAGACTTTAAGGGGCTTAAGGGAGGCTAGAGAGAGAGTATAGAGAGAGAAAGTGAAGTTGGGATGGTGTGAAGAGTGAGGGAACCCGACACCTCTATTTATAGGCTGGAAAATAGCTCTACTCGTCGAGTAGGTCCTCCTACTCGTCGAGTCCATGCCACATGTCACCTTCTGGTGGCTTGCCTTGGGGAGAAAGCATTGGCCCATATTCAACCATGTCACCCGATTTTGCACAGCACCCTATCGACTTCTAAACCCCGTAACTTTCGCATACGAGCTCCGTTTTCGACGTTCTTTATATCCACGCGTAGGTAAAAACAAGATCTACAACTTTCATTTAGACTCCATCGGCTAATTCTCGACCGATCTTAAATTTAACAATAGTAGGAGATTAGACTGTTAAATAGCCGCGAAAAATTCGTAACTCCTTCATATGGACTCCGTTTTCGTCTGTTTTTTTACCGTTGAGTTCCTATTAATGAGATCTTCAACTCTCATTTAGGTCGCGTAAGCCAAAAACCGCTCAAACTAAAATTCGAGTTTCGGGCCGTGCACTGCTAAGCCAAATCTTAGAAAATTCATAACTTCCTCATACGAAGTCAGATTTGGGCGTTCTTTTTATGGATGTTCTCGGTTTAACATATTCTACGACTTTCGTTTAGATTACTAAGGCCAAAACGTCTTCTATCGTAAATTCACTATTTACGCTTCCCGGTGCCGTGCCGGTTCCGTCGCGAAACTTCGACGGGTCATAACTTCTTCGTTATAACTCGGATTTCGGCGTTCTTTATAACCCCGGAATCCTTGTTTCCACCACTACAACTTTATGTAAAGATATCGGGCTTATCTCACACTTTAATTTTGACGCTTATTTTTATCCTTTATTTATTATACATTTATAAATAAGTAATAAGCACATAAATGCACATAATTTACATAATACTCAAATAATTCATCTTTATTACTTCAAAAAGAGTTACAATAGTTGACCTAGACTATTACATAATCTACTGCTTAGCCCTGAAACACAGGCGTTACAGCGATGTCTTCCTATTTACCCATGGGTACAGGTAAAGGTTCTAAACTCCCATATGTTTTCGGTTGTTGTGCCTTAACTCTCGCACATGTCACATACTCGGCCACATACTTTGCAAGATCAAGCTTCATCGTCGGCCACCAGTAGTAGGGTTTTAGGTCCCTATACATTTTAGTGCTACCGGGATGAATCGAGTACATGGTTTTGTGAGCTTCTTCCATCAGAAGATTTCTTACTCCTCCTGTCTTAGGTACCCAAATCCGATCTTGGAATACCTTCAGTCCTTGACTGTTATACCGAACACTAACGTTCTGCCCAAACGTTCTTCCTTTCGGTCATTCTTCACTGAAGCTTCTTCTTGAGCTTTATTAATACTTTCCACAATTGTCGAGACAACTTCTATTCTCAACACTCTTGGCTTTTTTCTTTCAAGATTGACTTTCCGACTGAGAGCATCAGCGAAAACATTTGCTTTACTGGGGTGGTAAAGTATCTCGCAGTCGTAGTCCTTGAGTAACTCTAGCCAGCGTTGTTGCCTCATATTCAATTCTTTCTGATTAAAGAGATATTGGAGACTCTTATGATCAGTGAAAAGTTTGCACTTCGTGCCATAGAGGTAATGCCTCCATATCTTTAGAGCAAATACTACTGCTGCCAACTCCAGATCATGAGTGGGGTAGTTCTTTTCATGCTCTTTCAGCTGTCGAAACGCATATGCTATCACCTTTTCTCTTTGGATCAGAACACAACCCAACCCAACACCAGACGCATCGCTATAAACAACGAAGTCTTCAACTCCGTCGGGTAGAGATAGAACCGGTGCTTTACATAATTTCTTCTTTAGCTTCTCGAATGCTTCTTCATGCTTATCACTCCAAGTATAAGTAGCTCCTTTGTGGGTCCAAGATGTCAATTGAGTAGCGATCGAGCAAAAGCCTTGGATAAACCTTCGGTAATATCCAGCTAATCCCAAAAAGCTTCGGATCTCCGTGGGACTTTTTGGTTGTTCGCATTTCATCACAGCTTCAATCTTTGTTGGATCAACCATTATCCCTTCTTGGTTGACCACGTGACCCAAGAATTGGACTTCTTGAATCCAAAAATCACATTTAGAGAACTTGGCATACAGCTTCTCCTTCTTCAAGACTTCTAACACTTCTCGCAAGTGTTTGCCATGCTCTTCTTGGCTTTTCGAGTAAATCAGAATGTCATCTATGAACACTATCACAGATTTATCAAGGAATGGTTTACAATCCCTGTTCATTAAATCCATGAATGATGCTGGAGCATTGGTTATTCCAAACGACATAACCAAAAACTCATAGTGTCCATATCTTGTTCTGAAAGCAGTTTTCTCAATATCCTGCTCCCTCACCTTTAGCTGATGATATCCTGACCTTAAGTCGATCTTTGAAAAATAGCTTGAACCTTGCAGCTGATCGAACGGTCATCAGTTCTTGGCAACATATACTTATTCTTTATTGTTGCCTTATTCAGCTCTCTGTAATCGATGCACATTCTCATGCTCCCGTCCTTTTTCTTTACGAATAACACCGGAGCTCCCCAGGGTGATGAACTAGGTCTAATGAAGCCTTTGTCCAATAATTCATGAAGTTACATCATCAGCTCCTTCATCTCCGTTGGTGCTAGTCGGTAAGGTGCTTTTGCTATTGGTGTGGCTCCAGGAGACAAGTCGATACGGAATTCTACTTGTCAATCTGGGGGTAATCCGGGAAGATCTTCGGGAAAGACTTTCGGATAATCACACACCACCGGAATATTCTGCACCTCCTTCTTTTCCTTCTTAGCATCGATCACGAATGCTAGATATGATGTACATCCCTTGGCCAAACACTTTCTGGCTTTTATTGTGGAGATGATTCCAGAATTCACTTTGCGTTTGTCTCCATACACCATAAACGACTCTTTCCCTGGCGGATTTACTCTTAAAATCTTCTTTCTGCACAATATCTCGGCATCATTGGCGCTAAGCCAATCCATTCCCAACACGATGTCGAAACCATTTAATTCAATAGGCAATAATTCCTCGTGGAACTTATTCACATTCAAGTCTATGAAGATGTTTTTCATACGATGGCTAACAGGTATAAACTTTCCACTAGCAACCTCGACTATTAAAGCATTAACTAGTCTATCAACAGGCAAAGCTAGTTTTCTACCAAATTCATGCGAAATAAATGAGTAGTTGGCTCCAGAATCAAACAAAATTTGGGCAAGAAATTCGTTTACGAGAAAGGTACCTGAAGCGACATCATCTTCTTCCTTCGCAGCTTCAAGTGTCATCTGGAAGGCTCTTGCCTTCGGCTTTGGCAGAACATTGGGTCTTGCCGCCTCCTTCTTTTTTGGGTAATCTTTCAAAATGTGCCCTTCCTCGTTACAACCAAAGCACACTCTCTTGTTGGACGGACACTCGTTGGCATAATGCCCAGTCTTTCCACATTTGTAGCAAGTCACCTCCTCACTACATCTCCCAGAGTGCTTTTTCTTGCACTTTTCACGCCATTTCGCTTTGCCTCCTCTTCCTTCAAACTTCTTTGAATCAGACTTCGAAAATTTGCTTTTCTTGTTGGACCCTGAAGATCCATCAAACATTCTTTTATCGCCAACTTCAACCTTGCTGGCGGTTCTTCCCTTGATCATCTTCTCAACAGACTTGGCAGCCCAAATAGTTGCCTCCAGAGTAGGTACCTGACGTACTAGCACAGCGTACTCCCATGGAAGTCCCTTTGCGTACCTGTCAACTTTTGTCAACTCGTCTAGAACGATGCGCAAAGCAAACTCCATTTTGTCTGTAAAGGCATTGGTGTATTCATCAATGGACATGATGTCTTTCTTCAACGTCAGGAATTGGTTCTCCACCTCTAGCAGATTTTGGGCCGAGCAGATCTTGCGTTTCAAGTATACTAAAAACACTGCCCACGTCAGTTGTAGTGGCTCGTTGGGGCTTATGGTCTTCCCCAGATTGTTCCACCAGCGAACTGCGCCACTTCTGAACTGACATACTGCATAAGTGGTTTGTAGTTTTCCCTTGCAACCGCATGTCATGAAGGCCAACTCCATCTCCGAGATCCAATCCATAACTCCGATCGGATCTTCCTTTCCAATGAAGGTCGATGGTTTGCAAGTCAAAAAATATTTGTACTTGCATCCAAGTCCATCATTTCCTCCCTCTTGGTTGTTTTGTCTAACTATCGGTGGGTTGACTTTGTTGGATTAATGTCTAAGTCCATAACTATATTTGGTATGTACTTGACCCGACCCGGCATGGTCCATTTCGGTTGCACTTCACCGACACAATTTATATGGATAGTCTTTTGAGAATAGTATATTTATGATTTATATTAATATATTACAAGTTCTAATATATTAATATGGAATCATATTATTTAATTAGTATTGATCAAGAATTAATTTAGAATTAATTAAGTGATCAAAAAGAACTAATTAAATATGGACTCTTATATATATGGAATGGGTCAAGTTCATTTAGGTTGGGCTAAGCTTTCATGGATGGTCCATGGAGCTTTTAACCCATGGATCCTATGTAAATGAAAGGTCATGGGTATTAGGGTTTACATGGATGTAACCCTAATCCTCCATAATATATAAAGGGTTCCTTGGCTCATAAAATTGAAACAAGTGTGTGAAAATAAGAGTGGGCCGATTTTAGTGTGCATACATATTCTCTCAAGTTCTTCCAAGGTGTTTTGGTGATTTATGATTCCATTTGAGGCTTCCACACTATTGGGGCTAAGCTCTTAAAGCTTGAAGACATCAAGCTACATCAAAAGGTATGTCATCTAACTAGAACTTTGTAGTATAGGTGCTTCATAATATGCTAGTTAGGATGAAACCTTGGAATAGTTAATATTTGCATGTATAATAGAGAAAACATAGATCCAAGGTTTATAGGGTTGCATGTACACCATATGAGTGTTAGAATGCTCAAAACCCAACAGTGGTATCAGAGCCATGGGTTGTTTTCTGTTATATTGATGCAAATGTTTTATTTTCAAAGTTGGAAAAAAAAGAAAAAAAAACATGACGTTTGTCAAATTTTAAGATAATTACTTGTTTTTGTGAAAAACTAATTATTTGTAAAATTTGAATTATTTGCTATATGAGTTGAATTAGGTCAAATTTAGTAAAAGATAAAATGATATGATTATTTTATTAGTTTTAAAAGTTTGATCTAAAGAGTTTTTTGAAACCTCCATAAGTTATGGATATGAAAAGGTTTTTTAAAAAAATTGATTCAAAGTTTTTTATGGAGTTATAAAACTTGGTCTTAATGTTTTAAAGAATTCCATAACTTGTTCTTAAGTTATGGAACATGAAAAGTTTCATCATAAAACAAGTATTCAACTCCATAAGTTATGGAATCCAAAAGTTTTCAAGAGTTACAAAACTTGCCCTCAAGTTTTGGAATTTGGAAAAAGTTTTTTTATGATAAAAAAAGAAAAAAAGAATTGGATTCTTAAACTCTTGGGTTCATAACTTAAACAATTAATTAAATGGTTTTAATTTTGAATTTAATAATTGGAATTATGATGTTTTATTGAATAATTCAATTAACTCTTATGGACTTTATTAATAGATAATTAAAGTGTTTAACTAAAAGAGAATTAATAATTCCATAATGACATGGTTTAAATTTAATTAAATTAAGAGTATAGTTTAATTAATAGATTAAACCACCAAGTATTTTAAATGTCTAAAATACACCCTTATACTATTATAATATTAAAAGTTTAATATATTATATGTATAAGAGCAAGTCGTCTTACCATTAGTAGGCCTCATACACGAAGCCGGTCTATAAGGGGGGTATAAGGTTACTGCCTATAAAATGGCAGTTTAATGGGTGTCCACTCTCACCCACCGCTTCCTTGACTGGTGGAGGGTCGTTAGCCGAACAGGTAGGACAAGGACTATAATTCTCCCTTCATTAAAAGTATTAATGATAAATACTAAGTAACTAAACTTTTTATAAATTCCCAATCTTAGTTACTTAGGAAAATGTGAATAAGGTGCTAATCCATGAAATTACACTTTGCACTTTGTTTAAGCTGTTAGTGGAGCGTGTGTGGTTAACCGGCACACTAACCTGGACTTAACAAGGTAGGCAAAGGGTAACTTAATGTTTATCATAGTATCGTTGGAGCGTGTGTGGTTAACCGACACATCGATTGAGGGGTAAATATTAAGGGTACCAAGTATATTTGAATGGTTACTTCACACCTTGTTTTGTGATCCTCGGCATCCCAGTCACAAAACCTGAAGGGCACACTCGAGATTGAAACATGCCATTGAAAAGTTCAATGAATCTCAAAAGAATCTAGGAGTTTCAAAACCAATTAAAACCTAATAATACATTTCGTTTATCTTGGTGGAAATTGGTGAATCGTCATTCACCTACCTTCAAATATTTTATAGCTTGGATTACGGCATCCCTCTTCCAAGTTATAAAATAGTTTATTGGGTCCTAGCCTTAATATATCATATTGGGTGTTATATTAAGGACTTAAATCAACTTTACGTGAATTTCTCCCATTGTTGATGTCTGGTTTAGACAACAATGATCTTCCCAAACCAAGCTTTCCTAATGAATATGACTTCCCGAGTTTGGCTCATGGAAGTCATACTTCTCTTCCTCCACCTCCTCCAATTATTCTCCCTAACCCACAAGTTCAAGGTCACTCAAGCCCTAATGGCAAGCAAGGTCTATGTGTGATCACATCTTAGAGATGAAGTCACATATTGACAAGCCGGGAGAGTTGGGTGTCAAAGTCTTGAGACAGTTGGATGTTCAATCACTTTCTAAGTCACATAGTGAGTTCCTTTGGGACTACTATGAAACAGACTATGACATGAACCTTAATGATCATATCTATTTGCTTGGTGCTGCTGAATCAGCAATGATTTGGAACGATAGTAAAGCAAATTTGATTAGAAGATCAACTTCCCAAAAACTTTATGGACAGTGACAATGGTGACACTGGAAATCCAGAAAAAGCATTCTCTTCCCAATGGAAAAGGATTGGCCATAGTCAACCCGGTTGACCAAATGGTAAAGAGAAAGGCTAAGTCTGAGATAGTCCCATTACCAAAGGGTCCATATGTTTATTTTGCCAAAGGAAGGGGCGTTGATTGCAAAGCTGCCAAATTTACCTAAGGATGCTAAAGTCAATAACTTTTACTCTATATCAGGTAGAGCCCATTATCTAACTCTGTTAAGTTCTATTCTGAGATCCTCATTACATGATGTGACTGGGTCACATGTTAATGTTTTAAGAATCAAATAATAGAGAGAAATCTTAAAGGAAGTATATGCTGATTCTGATCGCGAATGTGGATTTCGATCGCATCAGAATTTTGAGCAGTTGCTTAAGAAGTTATGATATATTGCTAAGGAATAGATAACAACAATTTTCCATGTGGATTGTAAGGATAAGTTTTTCCGCAAAGCTTTAAAATAAAAGAAAATTGTTTAATTTTATTTATTTGAAGTATCCTTACAATGGCATTTCTGGAAAATTGTTGCTTATATGATTCCACTGACAGCAAAATTGGAAAATGGATTTGATTCTTTCATTTGTGGTAGTGTCTAAATTTACCAAATCAGGAAAGTTCCTCATCGCCCAAGTTTCAATTGGACCGAAACTTGGAATCATGCAAGTTGAATAGTATGATGAATGAGAACTTTCAAGCATTGGAAAATCAAGACTAATTACTTGTTCACATGGATGTGTGAGTCAAGTGAAGGACTAAAGGGATCGAGTACACATTCTTGTGCACTGGTCATGTCCACCACAAAGCTCGTTAAGACTATTTGATTTACTAAAGTTTAGTAAATATGGTTATACTTACAAGTTTAAGTATAATTCTGAAACATTGGAAAAGTCTCAATGTATGGCAGAACGAATGGGAAGAATCAAATTAGGCAGAAAGATAAAAGTTTCTCAAATCTGAAAAGATGGGAGAGTACTTTAGTATCATGTTTGTGATCATCTTAATGATTTAGAAATCATATCACAATTAGTCCTCTAAAGGTCATCTTAGTGCATTGTTATGACTAAGAAGAGGAGTCATGAATTGTTGAAATGGTTAGATCAGGAAGATGAGTCATACTTCGTTCCAAAACAATTCTTAGAGTCATACTCCAAGATTGTAACTTGAGTGACATATCTTAAAGAAAGGTTTAAAACACTTGTCAAATGTAAGAGTAAAAGTGTCCTACTCTTGTACATTTGAAATTGGTAAGTTGTGATGTTTTGAATAAAACAAAGACCAATTAAGGCCAATTGTGTGAAGTGTTTGTCTTGATAAAGAATCTGCACTATCTCTTGAATATTTGGCAAGATAGTCTTATATGTCAAGAGGATAGTGGGAGTCTTAAAGATCCTAAAAAGAATTTCAAGAACTAATCAAGAATAAAACCTGAGGTTCTTCACTAGCACATGACTTGAGGTTTATAACCTATCGTGTTGACATATTCTGTGCCCATTCCAGTTAAAGTTGGCTTTGCATAGGAGTTCTGAAAGTTCTCAATTGGTTGCATAACAACTTGGAAGCAATGGCAGGCCCTGTACTGCCAGGTAGCAAGAAGTTAAGATTGCATAAGTTCAGTCCATATGAGTTTGGATTTGTCATTATCCTTGTCTTGTGACTATGGTTTTGACGATTCACATGGATAAGAACACATACACCATAAAATCTAAGGGTCATAAGGTTTCTCTCCGATTCATGAAAATGATGGTGAGGAAACACTTCCACCAAGTAGATTTGAAGCAGATGGCAAAAGGTCTAAACAATTGAGACTATGATTACGGCATCCCTTTTCGTAGTTCTGAAATTGTTTAGACACGCATGCTTGCTATCTAAGGAAAGGTGTATGATTTTGATAAAGTTTTATCAAAGCATCTCGTATCAGAAATCTGAACTTTGGTAAGAAAGTCAATAAAGTATTGATTTCTAGAAGTCCAACTGATTTCTGAGTACATCTCAAAGCTAGTGGGAGCATAAGTGTTATGCTAATAATCATCATGTTAGTGGGAGCATGATAATTATTGTTAGTGTTGCAAGTTAGCAATGTTAATTATAGAAAACAAAAGTTTCAATTCGTGAGGCTGCAAGGATTGAAAAAGTTGTTTTGCTATAATTAAGGGAGAGGATATACTTCATTTCAGTTCTAAAGGCTTAGATTGAGACCTTAATCATCCTTAGTCAAGAATATATATATATTAATTTCATGTTGGATTGGTTCAACTTAAGGAAATTCTATATATTGCGTTCTCAAAATTCGATTATGATTACGGCATCCCTCTTCATAGTCAAATTTTGAAAAACATGGCAAATAAAAATATTGTAGCAAAAGACTGGTCTAGAATCATGTCTTTATGTGAGACATCATGAATCGTGTACCATTTGCTTTGGGTACAGGATCTATTGCATGTGCTATAATATTTGTCATTTCTAAATTTTTCCAAATGCCCAGAGGCATTAAGAAGGGAAAAGGTCTAGAATTGGATATGACTAAAATGATTAAGCAATTGTCGAGGACAATCTGAGGTTTACCAAAGATTGGTTGCTCAGGGACAGTTGGAAGTATAGTGCTAATTTTGTAAGGACCATATTGACATATTCTGAAAAGAGGCATCTCTTATTCAGAAGTGATAGTCAAAATGAGAATATGGAGTTGTCTCCATAGGTGGAAGTTATCTGTGTAAGATTAGAAAACTTAATGCAAGAAGCATGTCCAAAGCAATGTACTTTGAATTGAGACTTAGTTTCCATGGAGTTGATCTCCATTGGAATACCTTATAATGACTGTTGACAAGTCTTTGTGACTTTGTACATATTCATTACAGGAGGGTCAGTGCATATAAGTTTAAAATCTAAACAGATTTCGATAAATGATAGGAATTTGAAATTCTCACATTTTTCGATAAGGATTTGGGAGTGTGAAATTAGAATCATTGAAATTATGTTCAATTGGTTTATTTCACAAAGAAAGGATCATAGACAAACATAGAGTGCATACTTGGTGTATGGCAAAGCTATTGTTTAAGAAAAACATAGTGTACATGCTTGGAGCATGGGACAACTAATGTTTTTAATTCAAGTATAAAGTTGATAAAACCGAAACAATGAATAATGAGTAATCAGTATGGTGATAAATAAAAGTGTTTATTTATATTCATAGGGTTTGATACCATATTTGATTCATTTATTCTTGTGTTTCACTTTGCATGTTTTGACTTCCAGAATAACTAAGTCGCTCTTCCTGAATGATTAAGTTATTCAAACCATCCACAGTCGGTCATATGTTGGAAGTAGATATAAATCAAGACTATCATGGGTTGGTTTGTAGAGGTCCAAGTTGGTGAACAAAGTGGTGCTACAACACTCATGAGTGCTCATAAGTTTTGAGTATTGGATTCAACCCACGCTCATTTGAATCACTTCATGGATTTTATCACGAGTGATCATGAGACGATAATATCTTATATTCTTAAAACCTAGAGATATGAGTTGTTACTATGAGTTGGTTATACATTGATTGCACGAAAACGCATTGGTAACTTGATGTTATAAAACGTGCCTTTGTATATGATTCAACAAGTAGTAGAGCAAGCCATATGAGTCGAAGTTTATCCATTCCTTTTATCTTCGGGATAAAAGCGATATCTGTGGGCCCCTCGATGATTTAGCGATGACACATGTGAGTGCTTGGCCAAGCCAGGACTGATTTGATTTGTTCAATCAGTCAGTCATCATAAATTGAAAATCAGGAAACAACAAATGGACAGAGAGAATGATTATAATCCATGTCTCAGTCCATATGATATCTAGAATGGAGGAATATATGATCCCTTATCTAATGGACAAGTCATTGACAAGGTCAGAGTTCGACAGCGGCTTTAAGAGCTACGGTTGCCAGTTAGGTTTTGAAGTCATACTCAATAATAGTTTTAGACTTATCCAAGTGGGAGACTGTTGGATTAATGTCTAAGTCCATAACTGTATTTGGTATGTACTTGACCCGACCCGGCATGGTCCATTTGGGTTGCACTTCACCGGCATAATTTATATGGATAGTCTTTTGAGAATAGTATATTTATGATTTATATTAATATATTATAAGCTCTAATATATTAATATGGAATCATATTATTTAATTAGTATTGATCAAGAATTAATTTAGAATTAATTAAGTGATCAAAAAGAACTAATTAAATATGGACTCTTATATATATGGAATGGGCCAAGTTCATTTAGGTTAGGCTAAGCTTTCATGGATGGTCCATGGAGCTTTTAACCCATGGATCCTATGTAAATGAAAGGTCATGGGTATTAGGGTTTACATGGATGTAACCCTAATCCTCTATAATATATAAAGGGGTCCTTGGCTCACAAAATTGAAACAAGTGTGTGAAAATAAAAGTGGGCCGATTTTAGTGTGCATACATATTCTCTCAAGTTCTTCCAAGGTGTTTTGGTGATTTGTGATTCCATTTGAGGCTTCCACACTATTGGGGCTAAGCTCTTAAAGCTTGAAGACATCAAGCTACATCAAAAGGTATGTCATCTAACTAGAACTTTGTAGTATAGGTGCTTCATAATATGCTAGTTAGGATGAAACCTTGGAATAGTTAATATTTGCATGTATAATAGAGAAAACATAGATCCAAGGTTTATAGGGTTGCATGTACACCATAGGAGTGTTAGAATGCTCAAAACCCAACAGACTTGACCAACAATCCCACTGAAGTTTCCTCCTTCCGACTGCCCTTCATTCAATTCGGGTTGTTCAACAGGCATTGTAGGTTCCTCTCGGTTCTGCTGAAGCAAGCGTCTAGTTTCCTCCATTTGACGATCCAACATCATCTGGATCATCGTTTGCACCCCAGCCATTGTCATTGGCTCAGGTGCAGCTGCTGCAACAGGTACTAGCTCAATCACTGGTGGTTGAGGCTGTTGATTCCTGTGTCCGTTTGCGTTTCCAACTCCACTTCTGGTTCTTTCCATTTTTTGATCTATACACCGAATAAGGTGAATTTAGATCTTCATTCACGATAGATATTTAAATCATCCTTATCACTCCAAAACATTTACATGCTAGTTCTAATATCGTAGTCACACGCTTAGAATCCTAAACACATAAGGTTTCCAGATCTGGTTGGCAACAAACCGTAGATCCGAACAAATAATATCATATATGGTAAACATATAGCATTTAGCACATAATAGCATTTTAGGCATCTTTCCTAAAATATACTAGTGCTCGTGTCAAAAATATGGTAGACACTCATCTCACGATCATCACTTAGCATTCTAAGTTTAAGTCTAGAAATCCTACAAATTCCTAGTTCGCTTAAACTAATGCTCTGATACCAACTGTGACATCCCCTAATTTCACGGCCAGAAAAGACCGATTTGTTTATGCTTTGTTTTAAAATCAGAGTAATCTTTTAAAGAAAACTGTTGCGGAATTTGTTCCCAAAAGATAAATTTGATAAAGATTTATCAAAGCATTTCCAAAGAAATGTATTTCATTATATAAAAACCTTAGGATGTCATGTTTGATACAGACCAAAAGCATAAACAGTACAATATAGACCTTACAACAGTTATTTACAACTACTGGTCTATAATCCAAAATCTCTTGTCAAGTCCTCCAACTTATGCTCTTGTGCCACTACCTGTAATACAAAGAAAACTTAGTGGGTCGGGCTTGGGAGCCTGGTGAGCATATAGGGTTTTCAACCCACAATAAATAATTATATTAATTTCATCAATCAACAATAACCCGATTACCCATTCTCGTTATCCTCACTTTACGTCCCTAAAACAACTATCACAATGGACCTAGCCTAAGGATTTTCATCGGGGCGACAACACTGTTTTGGGGGTTTCCCAGCAATTTATGTCAAATAAGGCAACCATGTGGGGGATGGAATATGTCACACCCCCAAACCGGAACAACGGAAACGTTCGGGGGCGGAGGACGTCATGTACAGTATCACAACAATGCATAATAGTAAAGCAAGCAACAACATCATCTATTGCATTAATAATATAATTTAATACATGTGTGTTCTATATAGTTTATAAGACACCAAAAATAAGAATCAAAATAAGAGATGAGTCTTAAACGTGCTCCATCTTCTCAGAACCTGGTCATCTGTACCTGTCTACTGGTGACCTGAGAATACAAGTTATTTTGAAAGCGTAGATCAGCATTAAAGTTGGTGAGTTCATAAGTATTTTAGTGTCATTTTTTGTATAAGTTGAAGAAAGTGTTTGTAAATGTTTGATGTAAATGCTTGTAAATTTCCTAGAAAATCCTATATTTTCTACTAAAGTAGTCTTCTACCAAGACCCAACTGTTCTTTATGTTTGTTCTTTTGTAAAAGTGTGTGTTTTCCCAAAGTATGACTATCATTACCAAAATATAGTTTTCATTACCATTTATGTGAGAAGATCACAATGTGAATGAAATGGGAAAATAAAGATGTACTGTAGTTTTATCTAAGTAACTACGTACTAACTACCTTAAACTTGTTTGTTTAATTAAGGTAAAATATGATAACATTGTAACCATACTTGATCGACTAGTATAGCACGATGTTCGAGACGTCGAAATGATATGACATTCGTCACCCGTAGACCTGTAGTTCCCACTGTAGCTAGCAGCAAGGTGTGGGATGGTCAATCCCGTATAGATCTATACACAAATTCACGCTCTCCTTCCAGGAGACTCTGGGTACAAAACGTGACACAACATTATTTTGCCGCTCCATGAAGTAGTATCTCACATTAATGTTATAGTATTCTTGTATTTGTATAGTATGCTCTAGTGTAGTGTATGTTCTCTCTGTCTAGTGTATAGTATGTTCTATCTGTTTCTCTTTATAGTGAGTATTGTCTCTCGTTATAGTATGTTTGTACTGTTTCTCTTTATAGTGAGTATTGTCTCTCGTTATAGTATGTTCTATCTGTTTCTCTTTATAGTGAGTATTGTCTCTCATTATAGTATGTTCTATCTATTTCTCTTTATAGTGAGTATTGTCTCTCGTTATAGTATGTTTGTACTGACTCATGTATGAACTGACTCTTGTATGTTTCATTGTTCTAGGAATAGTAAGTAATGACTTCCTAAACTACACCTATTATAGTTTACTAGCAATGTTGTTTGTATGAATGAACATGTTTGTACACCTTTGCTACCCAAAGGTATTGAACTGAATAAAGAACTTTTATATCTATATACATACACATAATATATAACTAAGATTCAAACGACCTTCGGACAAACAACCGATACCCTAAGTCCACAACCAAACAAGGAACAGGAAATAAGGCGAGTTATCAGTCCTAAGTCCTTTCAATCCTACTTATATAACTATATCTATATAGACATGATTTGACAAAATATAAGTTTAAAAGAGTTTGATAAAGAGTTTTGCATATAAAAGAGTTTGTAAAACGATTTGAAGCAATTTGTTTGGAAACACAGTTTGAAGTATAAGAAATCTATCTGTTTTATAGTTATTAATCACATGTGATTGATATAATAACTATAATGTTTCTACTTGTATTCCCCCCCCCCCCATAAAAGCATTTAAAATCATTTAAAAGGTAAGTTAAGGGGTATGAACTCACCTGCAGTGAGTGATACGAATGAAAGATCAGTTGCAGGATGCTAAGTGTCAAGTGAAGATTCGAACACACACGGATCCTATTTAGCATATAATGACACATATATGTATATGATTAGTGTTTATACAACTAATAATGTAAGGAAAACACCTTAGGACTTAGGAAACACTTAGATTGAAGTGTTACAAGTACAAAGGATTGCATAAAATGGGTTTAAGGCCACACATGACTGTGTACGGCCAAGGTGTGTACGACCTATGTGTGTACGGCCACCAGGTGTACGGCCACTTGTGTGTACGGCCACCTGGGTATACGGCCTTGGAGTGTACGGCCGTACACTTCTTGAAGAACATGTCCGAAAAGGTGGTCTAAGGCTCTATTTAGCATCCTCTAAGTTTCCATGATCTTGTTTTGGAGTATAACATGAGTTTGAGGCCAAATATGCACTAAACAAGGGGTGTACGGCTACATGAGGTGTGTACGGCCGTACACACCTTGAAGTTCTTGCTTTGGACGATTTTTAAGGTGAACATCTAGTAAGTAACAAGCATAGGAAAAGGTACTTACGATTTAGAAGCCTTTAAGGGGTGTTTAAGGTCCTAGAACTTAATAAGTGTTCTTGGTGAAAGTGAAGAACACTTGAAGATCTACCCAAAAAGAGTAATTTCATGGATGAAATCAAAGGGTGATTCAATATCAAGGAGGATAATCACAAAGAAATGGAAGGAGTTCTTACATTTTTGAAGATCTAGATGATGGAAGTTGAAGATAGTTGAGAGAGAATCGATTTCTTGGCTTAGGAGTGTGAAAAGAGTTGAATGAAGGCTAAGTGTCACTTATATATGTGAGAGTGTACGGCTACGAGGGGGTGTACGGCCGTACACCCATGTGTACGGTCGTACACTCCTCTTGAAGGAGTGTTTGGCCCATTTGAAATGTGATGAACTTAAGGAAATCATTTCTAAACCCTAACTTTGAAGGTACTAGGCTTATAACACTCAAACAGCCTCTAAACAATGCTAAATGATAGCAGAAATGAGTCTGACTTTGATTGAATTGAACGGTTGTACAAGATAGAAATTTCGGGTTGTCACAGAGTACAGCAAATGAACACCCAAGTTCATTAACACCTATAGGTTGCGAGCCTGCCAGCGTTCCATTGGACTGTCTAGAAAACTCTGTGGTCGTCATCTTAACTCCGCTAGATGACTGAATCAGTAACAACATCGAGGCCACTCATCATTTTATTTCATCACACATCAACTATCTACCCATGTTTTACCCAACATATTTGTAGATAAAAATACATATACAATTTAAAAGCTGTATAAAACATTCATTCAACATTCATCTCAAATAAACAAATAATATATAAACACATAGCACGTATTTTATAGAAAATACTTCATATCTATGTGTTAGATGAAAGAGACTCACTTGTTAAGACGACGATTGGACAGCGCTTCGTCCCTTAAAATAATATTCTTCGATGAAAACTGGGATATTTTCTCAAAAATCGGGCTTCTCACGGGCAGAGTTTCGGCTCGAAAACTCTTTTTCTCGGGATCTTCGGGGCGTCGGGACTTGCTTACGATGCTAGGATAGTATTTTAGGCTTGGGGGTATAAATGGACAGTACAAAGAAAGTAGAAGGGTGAGAGAAGTGAATTTGTAAACAAAAATCGGATGGCCTTGAGTTCTATTTATAGTGGCTGAATGCTCGAATTACGTTGGGCGTAATCTTTAGGTACGCGGGGCGTACTGTCTCGCGAGCCTCTTTGTTGGGCGTACACTCATATGTTGGGCGTACTAGGGGATAACTCCGGACGCGTCCAAGCTACGAACACGTGTCGAGCATGCAATGGACTAGGGCAACGTGGTCAATTTCGGACCCCAAACACGAGTACGCTGGGTGTATTCCCATTTTCAAACTTCAAAAAATCGTAACTTCCGCATACAAGTTTCGTTTTTTACGTTCTTTATATCCACGCGTAGGTGAGACTATGCTCTACAACTTTCATTTAGACTCTGTCGGCTAATTTTGACTTTATTTTTAAAGTTATATTTTTAACAGGCCAAGACAGGAAAAGTCCGTTAAAAATTCATAACTTCTTCATCCGACGTCCTTTTTCGTCTGTCTTTTTACCATTGAACTAATATCGACGAGATCTTCGATTCTTGTTTAGATTGTTTCAGCTAAAAATCACTCGATCTAAATTTCGAGTTTTGGGCTGCATACTACTAAGCTAAAACTTAGAAAAATCATAACTTCCTCATACGAAGTCAGATTTGGGCGTTTTTTTATGCACGCTCTCGGTTTAACGAACTCTACGAATTTCGTTTAGATCACTAAGGCTAAAAAGCGTTCTATCGTAAATTCACTTTTTACGTCGTACAGCGTCGTGTCGGTTTTGTCGTGAAACTTCGATAGGCCATAACTTCTTCGTTATAACTCCGATTTTGGCGTTCTTTATATATCCGGAATCCTTGTCACGACCACTACCACTTCATGTATCGATATCGGGTTTATTCCAAACTTTAATTTTGACGCTTATTTTTATTATATCTTTATAAACAAATAAATAAGCACATAATTCACATAATACTCAAATAATTCATCTCTATTACTTCAAAATAGGGTTACAATAGTTGACCTATACTATTACATCATCTACTAATGCTTAGCCCAGAAACACGGGCGTTACATGATACCCACAGATCCTGACCCTAGAACCAACCCAGATAGATAGGGTTGGTTTTGAGCAGGATCAACCTGGGCAGTTGGATAGGGCTCAACATTTTTAGAGTCCCAATTTTTTACTTTTTTGTAATATACACTTACATAGGCTATCCCAACAAGAAATTAGAAATGGACTAATGTTGAAGGAGTGAATACTCGTCCACCATGCACGGGACACACCAAGAAAATTCAACGACCGCCTCTATGATTTACGTTCAGCGATTCACAATCAGAATCAACAGCGTGTTGAGCGCAATTTTCTAGTAAAAGATTAATTTCTAATTTATTACTTTTCTTTTAATACCAAGCCTTGAATCAAAATTGAGTTTTTCCATTTTTGTCCCAGAAATTTGAAATTCTACTTATCAAATTATGTTTATTACTTACTAGAATTTAGAAATATGTTTATATGTCTATCAGATTATGTTAATATGTTTATCATAAATATGGAATTCTGATTTCTGACTTAGATTATCACACAATCAGTAATGTTGAAATTGAATCAATGTTGAATAAAAAATCAGATTATCATTTATCATTTATCAAAAATCAGATTATCATTTATCACACAATCAGTAATGTTGAAATTGAATCAATTGATGCTTTGTGTGTTCATAACAGAATGTAACACCATAAGATGGTTCCTTTTTGCTCATTTATTCTTAGAATTTGCGTATTGCATCTTCCTTGCATCTCTAATTATCACACATCTGTTTTGGCTTCACACGAATCTCTACAAACTGAAGCATGCATATCCTTCAAGACATCTTTTGACGATCTATGCCATCATTAACCCTAATTAATATTGTTCATAATTTAACTCCTTTATTTCTAGCTTTTCGCTTCAAAATTCAAACCCGAATTTTTTTCTTTTTTAAAAAAGTCATTAAATAAGCATATTAATAATTATGTTATCTTTAGTATATATTAAAACAAAAATCTTATGACATCATCTTAAACAATCTAGGCCCTTGATTGTATTTCAATCATATGTTTTCCAACCTTAGATCAAATTGCTGACATCATCTTCCCCAAATGGAGTGTATTTTATTCCAATAAGAGCTTTCCACAAAATTATCTTAAATCCGTTGAAATGGAATGTATTTAATTCTAATAAAAGCTTACCGAATTTTAAATCTTGAATTTTCGGTTATAAAGGTTTTAAAATGTTCAACTTTAAAAACATATTACTAAAAAACATTTCAATTAAAGCATTTAATATCAATCATTAATATAAATCCGTTTATATTAGTCAACCATTAATATAAAATCCATTTTTATTAAGAAACCATTAATACCAAAAAATCAGATTCAAATTATCACATAGATATACGATTCATCTCTGAATCCACGGCTCACACTTATTTTAATTCGTTTCTTTTCTTTAAACCTTCTCCTACAACATCATTCTTATTTCTTATAACTTTCATCATCATTCTCTGCTTCAAACGTTCGTTTTTATGCACTAGAAGGTCAGTATCTTCTTTCACTTTTTTATATTTTTTTCGATTATTTTTTTGTTCGTGTATCAAATATATGTATTCATATATTTCGATTTTCTTTGTCACAAATTACATGAAATCGGTTAACTTCTTTTCTGAAACTTTTCAAATAAATAGGAAAAGATATTACATACCTTTAATCCAGAAAAATAATAATGTACTTTGATGGAAACCAGTTAAAACACAATATAACAAAGTACTTTGATGGAATGACAAATGCACCCTACCCGTTTTCCTGTTCATTGTAATCAATTTTTTTGTGTATTCGTTTAGCATGATACTTCCATTTTTTATCTGAAGAGTAAATCATTAATTTAGTATGTACAATGTTCATCAGAATGGTAAATCAATAATTTAATTTAAACATTGATTAAATCATGAGTTGCTACTATTTATGTTTGTTTGATTATCTCAACTTGGTTACTATTTTTTATTGTATATAATATCTTAAATTGCTGGCTGAATTACAGGGATTGCAATATTTATATAGAACTCAAATAATTTGTTAAGATAAATATATGGTAATACCAAATGGAAAATGGAGGATAAGGGTATAATAGGAATAAATATATATTTTTTTTTAGTGTTTGAATGTAAATTAATATCCTAATATGATGGTTGAATTACAACATTTCTAACTTTAAATTGAAATCATAACTAAAGGTTATTGATATTGTTGGATGAATTTTTTTTAAATGCTAAGTATGATTTTCAAGTTTAGGGGCAGAAATGTAATTTTATTTGGGATAGAATAAAGAAGGAAGATTCGAATTTACCTTTTGAAGGTATCAATAAACTCCTAAATTTATGTGATTTATTTTAATTTGATTACAATTAGATGCATGAAACCTTTAAGTACGGAAATATAAGGACAAAAGGGTAATTCGACCTAGGAAACTATAAAAGCATTGGGCTGGAAAAGCAATTCAACAATAGATATTGAGATGACACGTGTACTAAAATGATTCTTTTTGCATGATACTTCCATTTTTTCTCCGAATGCTAAATCATTAATTTAGTATGGACAATGTTCATCAGAAGGGTAAATCAGTAATTTAATTTAAAAATGGATCAAATCGGTTGTTGCTACTATTCCTGTTTGTTTGATTATCTCAACTTGGTTACTATTTCTAACCTTATTGTCGCCTATACTAACTTCATATTATACCATTTTTAGGAATGTACTTTTAAAGTACATTGTTATACCATTTTTAACAGTAACTTGTTGTGATTTTTTCATGTTTTACATGTCACTTTTACTTTATCTTTTATTCACTATTAAGTGGATGGATTTTATAAACAATTTAATCGAGAAATGGTTAAACTATAATTATTCTAATTTGTATATATTTCTATACAGTATATACAACCATTCAAAGATTGCTTTCTAAGACTAACAAAATTATGTTTCTATTTTTGAAATCTCATAAAACATTACATAAGTTTTTTTGGTTTAACACATTACATCATTCAGTCTAGATTAAGTCAAACAAAACAACAATGTATAACTTTTCATATTAAATGCTTAACCTATTAACTTGGACTCGATCCTCAACAACCTCTACAAACTACACTAGCTATGTGGTTTTATTTTACAAATTATAGCAACATACTTACCATGAAAAAAAACTTTTAATTTTAAAATAAAACTTAGTTTTTTAACGGTAACAACAATATACAATACTTAATATCAACATCATTGCCTACCGGTTTCTCTAAATATTAATACATGAACCATATCAAAAGTAGACTAAGAAGTTAGAATCTAAATTATGAATTATCTTATTTCCTTGAATATCAGATTTACGGTATTATAGACAAATTTTTTATTTGATTCTTAAACTTTCTATGTGGTCGTATTTATATGGTAGAATCAAATTGCATAATTACAATTAACATTTTTTTATTAAACTTTATATGTAGGTATGAAACAATAATAAATATATTTTTGAAGGAAAATTTTTCAAAATAATTCGCATAATCTGAATACATGTTAATTTAGTTCATTTCCTACACTTTCCTGTAACATTGGACTTTATTTGTCATGTTACATTCAAAAGATGGGTTATTAGAACAGGCACCTTAGGTGTTTGACGAAATGTCTCAAAGAATCTGACATAAGTTCTCTACGCTCACCTCACAACCTTGTATAAATTTTGGTTTTATTTTTTTTCTAGATTTTTAGCATCATGTGTTTTTGTTGTTTGCAACTTTGTAGTGTTGCATGCTTTTTTTGTCTCGTCCTTAGTTTTTTATATCTCTGATAGGGCTTCATTTTTTATATTTATTGTAAATTATCGATTCGATTTATTGCATTTTGTTGTGACTTTTATCAACGTGATAAGATTCTAATAAATTGTCCATTTCTTGATCTTTTAGAAAAAGATGTTCTAATCGGATTACCATCTATGATTGTGGTCTTCTATTTTGTTGATTAAGCAATCTATGATTTGGCTAGGATGGGTTTTACGGATTATGTATGGCCTGATAATTGTTCCTGTCATCAAAAAATACATCCAACAAAAAGTGAAAGACGATTTTTTAAATTAATACCTTTATCTAACTTTAAAGGATATTTTTTCAACTTTGATGGCATGTAACAGAGTTTTTGTTGAAAATTTCAATTTTTCGGCATATAACGGGTTATGACTTAAATATTGATATTAGATATTTGGGCAATCATGTTTTCTTCGGTTCTTAAATTATTTTGCAGAAAGTGGTCCAATTTTGTATTATTGATCTCACAAAAGGCAAGTCTCATGTCTCTTTTAGCGTATCCATTGAGTTTAAAAGTTTCTTGTCTATATTTGTTTTTAAAAAAATGTTAAATCTTGATTTAATGAATGCACGTCAGCACGTAGTAAAGGTGCAAGAAGAGCAAAGTATTAAATACGGGATGATCATGGCTATGTCAAGCCAAAATAAAATTCTAAAGTAACAAATGATAAATTCAAAAGGTAAGCACTTGTAATGCAGAATACATATTATGTTTCCCAAATAAATAACCAAAAACTAACATTTTCCCCAAATAAATTACATTTTAACTAACATCAATAAATTATGATTACACTGTCTTGATTTTTAATTATACATTATAGAGAGTCGGTTAATATATACTCAGTATTTTTGTATTCGTATCGGTTTTGAACTACAAAAGCTATATTCAAAAAATAAAAACGAAATGGAACATATACGATGGTAATAATGCGAAAATAACATTCAAATTTGGTTTGATACAAAAAATTGTCTAAAACTTATTTCTAAAAGCAACAAGAAGTAACAACGAACTTTCAAAAAGAAATGAGAAATTGCAACGAACTTTTCAAAACTATCAAGAATGTATAATATAGGATGATAATAATGCTAAAAAACACTGAGTTTGGTCTGATGCGAAAAAAATAATTTTATATGAAAGTGGGATTGCGGTAATACTAAAAGAACATATATGTTTTTATCTGATGCAAAAATGGTCGAAAAATACTTCTAAACCGACAAGAAATAGCAATGAACTTTTAATTCATCCTGGATAACCATTTAATAGCTATATCTAAAAGATGTGAATACTCAACAGTTAAGACCACATACCTTACTCAAACGTCTGCATATGTCTTGAAGTAAGCATTCATTTTTCCATTATTTTATCATTATCATAAAATAAAAAAAGACATCCTCATGTGTTTAAATTGTTTAATTTGTATCATAATAACAAGTAGGTTGTGTGCCAATTATGTATTTTGACATTTTCAATGAGTCACGAGCAATAACTAAATCGAGCAAACATAACTATTTTTATATTTGTTGGTTAGAGTTTCTTTATATTTAATATTGTGGGGGGTTTATGTGGTTCATTTCGAATGAACATAAATAAGCTGCTATTTTTTGAATTAAAAATTATATTTCGCAATATAGCCATAAAATAACAATGTATTTTAAAAGTACGTTGTCAAATGTTGGATTATACTTACGTAGACCCGTTTTCGCGCATGGTAAGCTATATGTAGTTGTTTCCCGTGTCACAAGTAAAAATGGTCTGAAGTTACTTTGTGACGAGGAAGATCGTTCAACTAATAAAAAAAATATTGTCTACAAAGAGGTCCTTCAACAACTATATATATTTACCGATTTCAATGTATTTTCTATACATTTCAATAATACCACTAACCCTGTTTTTTTTAATTATTTTGCAATATCTATATACATTTATATTTTATTTATGTGTTCCCCGCGTTTAACGCGGGTCATAATCTAGTTATATATATTTATAAATCTAATAAGTAAAATGCTAGCCTAATAGGTTTTGACCTTGTAATTAGGTACAACAATAGAGAACACAAAAACAGAAAAGATAAATCAGAACATGTCAAAGGAAACGGTGTGTTAGAGAGCCCTGGGAACATGCGATCGATTGAAGCCAGGAAGAAAGGAATCGAAGAATTTCTCAGTCGCTGTTTATAATGGAGCGCATAAACATTGTCGTGGGTATAGTTCGATTTCCTGCTGCCTTCATCATGTTTCCCTTCTTCTCCTCTCAGTATCTCCTTCTCGATTTCATTCTGGCTCTGTGCTTCTCACTGATGGACACAATCAGCCCCTAAGATTTGGTTCTTTATCGATAGCTTCTGGAGGGAATTATTAGCGGAGGTGGAGACGAAGGGTTTGTGAAGACATTGAACAGGATCGTCGTCAGTCGATGTAGGAAACGAATCGATTTAGAGGGGAGACGAATCAATTTAGAGAAGACATGGTGGACTAATATTATTAGGGGATAGAAACGGTGGATGACACCGTGTTAGGAGCAGGAAATAGGTGGAGGAAATCGGTTATTGTTTGAGAAGATAACACATATTTTCCACCAAACAAAGAAAATATATATATATATATATATATATATATATATATATATATATATATATATATATATATATATATATATAAAAGAAAGACAAAAATGTAAACACAATAAAGGAAAATTCAAAAAAAAAAAAAAAACCACCAATGAGATCAAAGAACTATTCCATAAGGAACCTATTATTAAATTGTTGGTAGAATTGTGAGTATGAGATTATTTTATTAGTTTATATAAAGTCGTTTAGCATTTATATAGATAGATAAGTAAGAAATTGGCCGAATTTTGTATTTTGATGATATTTTGTGGTATTATGGTGGTTACATATGGATTCGAACATCTATGGAATTTCATATTTCAACATTATGATTAGGGGTGTAAGTGAGCCGAGCTACTCGTAAGCTACTCGGGATCGACTCGTTAAAAGCTCGACTCGAGATCGAATTAAACGAGCCCGAGCCGAGCTCGAGCCGAGCTTCAATTAGTGAGCTCGCGAGCCTAAACGAGCCTATATATATATAGACACACACACACACACACATATATATATATATATATATATATATATATATATATATATATATATATATATATATATATATATATATATATATATATATATATATATATATATATATATATGCTCGTTTAGGCTCGCGAGCTTACCAAATTGTTCACGAGCCGAGCCCGAGCTTCATTTTAAGGCTCGAATCGAGCTCGAGCTTATTCAAAATTAAACGAGCCGAGCTCGAGCTTGGTCAGGCTCAGGCTCAGGCTCAGGCTCAGGCTCGTTTACACCCCTAATTAGGATATAAAGAAAAATGAATATTGAGACCGAAAATATGTATATGAGATTATTTTATTAGTTTATATAAAGTCGTTTAGCATTTATATAGATAGATAAGTAAGAAATTGACCGAATTTTGTATTTTGATGATATTTTGTGATATTATGGCGGTTACATATGGATTCCAACATCTATGTAATTTCATATTTCAATATTATGATATAAAGAAAAATGAATATTGAGACCGAAAATATGTATGTTTAATATATGTCGGATTGAGACAAATTTATATATATAATTATTTAGATAAAAATGAGAAAATCTCAATGACATATTAGATTTTTACCGAGCATTACGTAATAAAAGTTATAGAAATCAAAATAAGTAGCTTGAATTAATTTTAAAAGTAAAGAATTTAAACAAAAATAAAATTATTGTTCACACGTAAATTGTTGTCACAAAAGTAAGATTTTGAAAATTTTAAGATATAAGATGAAAATTGTTGTAATTTCCAATTTTCCATGGAAATGTGTATAATAATTTATAAAAACAATGTAAATTTTGGGATCTATTTATTGCTTAAAGCAAGTTGAAAGTTGGAACTATGAGTTTGGTCTCCTCCATTTTGCACCAGAATTGACAAGTTTTATATAAGCGTTCTTGAAATCTTTAAAGAACAAATCTTGATCATCAGCATATTTTGAGATCCATCTGTGAAGAATAAATACAAATTTTTACAATTAAAACATAAATTAAATTTTATAATTATTATTACTATCGTAGAGTGTACGTACCTTAAGCATTCATCATCCTCAATGAGACCACGATCTGAAGGAAGACCGACCATACTTGTCATCCCACCTGAAAACAAAAAATAGTAAATTACATTTTTGGTCCTGGAGTAAAGATTATTTTTGTAATTTTGGTCCAAGAAGATTTCTATTGCAATTTTGGTCCGCATTTGAGGTTTTTGTAGTTTTAGGTGGTGTTTGTTTTTTGTCTGCAGATTTGCGTGGCATTTTCTGTCTGCGCCGCGCAGACCACGCGCAAACATTAGCCTTCATAGACTGTTTGTTTTTTTGAAGAATGCAGACATAAAAATATTTGCGCTGGCGCAGATGTGGACCAGAGTCTTCTAACATCTTCAGACATCTTCTAGCCTAAAAAAACACATATATCTACATTTTTTTTAAGTTTTTTTTTAATTTATATTTTTTTCCAACTTTATTAATGATAAACAATTTCAAAAAAAAAATTTACAAAACTTAAAAAAAAAACGTTCGACGATACAAACATGATATTTTTGACAAATTTATAAATAAAAACTTATTACAATAATAGTCGTTGAAGTTGTTTATATAAATATGAAAAAAAATTATAATATATATTCTTATATTTTTTTGCTAAATTTTGTAAAACATTATTTAATACACTATCGTCAATTTCTCGAGAAAATATTTATGCTACGTTTTTAATGGATTTAATTGAAAAAATCGAAGTTTATTTTCATCCATTTATGTATCAAATTCTTTGATCCTTAATTATAATGTTTAGTTATAACTTTGCAACAAAAGTTGTTGGTTTTTATCAAATATATACGTTAATTCATACCATTTTTATTTTTATTTTTTATACAATAATACATAAAAGTTGATATAGATTTGTTAATTATTTATAACAAAGTCAATAATATTAAAAAAACACTTTGAAGTTTAAAAAAAAATCAATTTATTTAGATTTCAGTTTATTTTAGTAGCCCGCAGATGTTAAAAAAACAAACAGTCTTCTTTTTTCAGACAGCAGACGTTTGATCCACATCTTCTACTGCAGAGGTCTACATATGTGGTCCGCAGACTACAGACATTTTGCCTCAGAAAAAACAAACAACACCTTACTCTTATTGTTTTGGTCTCTGGGTGTATATGATTTTTTTACAATTTTGGTCCAAAAAAGTTCTCTTCCATTTTTGGTCCTTATTTGAGATTTTTGTAACATTTTTTGTCCCTGTTCCAAGAAAATAACTCTACTTTTAGGACTAAAATTGCAAAATCAATTATACTCAAGGACAAAAAATAATCATATAATTGGAACAAGGACCAAAAACATTACAAGAACCCCCAACAATGACTAAAATTACAAGAGAAAACTTTTTAAAACCAAAATTACAAAAATCAGATATAATCAGAAACCAAAAATGTAAGATTAAATTACATTTTTGGTCCATGAGAAATTGAGAATGGTTGTTTGTTGGCAAATTTGGTCCCAAAAAAGTTCTCTTGCAATTTTAGTTCTTATTTGAGGTTATTATAACATTTTTGGTCCCTGTTCCAAGTCATATGACTATTTTTGGTCCCCGAGTATATCTGATTTTACAATTTTGGTCCCAAAATTAGTCATTTTCTTGAAATGGGGGCCAAAAACATTACAAAAACCTCAATCAATGACCAAAATTGCAAGAGAACCCAAAATTGCAAAAATCAGCAATATACCCAGGGACCAAAAATGTAACTTACTCGATAAAAATTATAACTTGTATAACACTTCATAAAAAATAAACCTGGAGATAACCATGGTTTCTCCAACAATACTTTGTAGTATGAATTATCAAAAATAATCGGATTCCCAAATCCCTTGCTTCCAAGAGTATGTGCACCAGATAATGCTACAAGTTCTTGTGTCCTACAAAAATTTATAAATTTAATAAAAAAACATATAAAGATTATACAAAATAAAGTCAAAATTTGTCATGTTGACTTACGAAAAACCTTTTCGTTTGAAACTTTGTTTAAGTCCAAAAGCATCCAACGTTTCTTCCGGAAGCTTTCCCTCAGGATCAGGTACCCTAAAAAGCATTCAAAATTTATAAAAAATAATAATAATAATTGTTAAAAGTTTTTAAATAGTTTATTATTTTAGGGTTAATGTCACTTACATCGAGTCTAATCTGCCCAATCTAACAGGAATTTTTGGACCTCCACATAAAGAAACAGCTTCAGCTCCGGCTACAGCAATCACATCAGACACTGACACTGACATTGACACTGGTTGTGTCTCTTCCACCATCTTTTTTGCTTCCAGAATAATCTAAGAAAATAAAATTTGAAAAAAAAAATTATAAATGTGTTTGTAATAAAGAAAGTTGTGAGAAAATGAAATTAACCTTTAAAGATTTTTTAAGACCTTTGTTTTCAGGTCTATCAAGTTCATATAATATAGAGCCATTCATACCACCTGAAATATATATTAGTCACGATTAATTAATTAAGTCATTATTTAAAAGATATAATTTTATTAATAATAATAATAATACCTGAATTTTCATTCGTTTCATACGTTCCTGCATCGTGAAAAACCAAACGAAGAACACCAGCAGCCTTTCCCTTTGTCAATACTTTTCTTATTTCTTCCTGTAATAAGAGTAGATCACTGATAACAAACATCAATTTCTTTTTTGTTTTTTTCAATGTTTTAATCAAGAATCAAATATTTTTATTGACTTACTCTGCAGCATTAGCGTTAGCAGAAGAAGAATGTTGCATTGATTCATGAAAAGGCAAAAGAAATGTGATCATAGAAATCATCATTCTCCTGCCATATGAAGTGCGAGCATGATTCTCATCTGTATTTCATACAAAATTTTGGAATTTAGAAAGAAAAAGAAAACCCAAGAAATTGATATTACTGTTCATCTATAGTGTTGTTAGGGTTTTAGGGTTTATCTAATTGCTATACTACATCCAACAGTTGTAACCACAAACTTTGGTGTAACGGACTAAAACCACAATTTCTCATAATCTTGGGACGAAAACTACAAAAATTGGCATGAAATTCATCAAATTCCGGACTATAAGAGCTTCTTTAAGACGATTTGTACACAAAGGACTAACAGGATAGATATAATGTCATCATACAATGCAAAAGTTATATAATTTATTCAGACAGATCGGATATAGAATCAGTTCATTAGATGAATTAAGTTGTAGCTAAAATTTCCAAAAAGAGGGATTTAATATACTTGAATCGGAAACGGCGGTCGAAGGAGCTGATGTTGAGCAAATAGTGGGCCTAATAGCGGTGCAGGTGCAGCCATAGTGGATTTTCCGGCGAATTTGAGTGGGAAATTCGAATCTGAAGGTAATGTATGGAGAGCAGAGATGCCGGAACGACAGGTCGAAGCCGGTCATGGACATCTTTAATGGACGGTTGAGAAGTCGTTTGCGGTTTACTCCTCACCCTCTTTACATATATCTCGGATACATCATATAAGAGTAGGGGTGAAAACGAGCCAAGCTACTCGGGATCGGCTCGTTAAAAGTTCGACTCGAAACCGATTTTAAACGAGCCCGAGCCGAGCTCGAGCTTAATTTTAAGCTCATTTATTAAACGAGCTCGAGCTCGAGCCTATGTCACTAAGCTCGATTAGGCTCGCGAGCCTAAACGAGCCTTTATATAATATAATTTATTATTATTTCATATATTAAAATAAAAACATATTCTGGAAATTAGGGATTTAGGGTATTAGTAAACGAGCTTCTTAACGAGCTCGAGCCGAGCTTAAGCTTATTTAGGCACGTCAAACGAAAAAACGAGCCCAAGCCCGAGCTGAGCTTGTATAATTCTTTACGAGCTCGATCCGAGCTCAGTACAAGAAAGCTCGAATCGAGCCAAGCTCGAGCTCGAGCCTCGTATAACTTAAACGAGCCCGAGCCGAGCCTGACCAGGCTTGGGCTCGGCTCGGGTCGTTTGCACCCCTATATAAGACACTTTTAGACATATTTTCTCAAAATGGATAATGATTTAAAAGGATAATGTATTTTTTGATTTGTACACATTTAGTAACTGAGTTTTTTTTCGTCCACATTTACCCCTTCAACTTGTTAAACTTTACACATTCAGTCCTTATGACTGGCTACTTCAGGTTAGTCGGTAAAAATGACTTAATAGGGTAATATATTTCCCACTTTGTACACATTTATTCTTTAATATTTTTGTACACATTTAGTCCTTAATTTTTTATTTTTTATTTTATTTATTTATTTTTTTGCAAAATAAGTCAGTTTTGTTTTATGTACTCATTAAATACTTATGAATGATTTATTTAGTTTTTTCTCATAAAATCTTACGTGGGAAATTCATTAATGAAGTGTTTGGGCCTTTTGATACTTATGTCCATAGCGATCTCGACTACTTGGTTGCTTAGGTCATGTGTTCTGAACGTCATAATTCTTCATACGATCTCGGATTTGAACGATCTTTATATCCATGCGTTCGTATTTTAGTCTACTACAACTTTTATTTAGATTACTCCCATTAAAAATAATATATTTTTACTTACGATTTTTATATCCATACGCAGGGGCGGATTTAGCCTAGTCCCGGTGTTGCACCGGCAACAACTGTTTTTTTGTCCGCAGTGGAAAATTTTTTGATTTTTTTTTTCGTTTATAGCTATTTTTCATTTATCAGCAACACATATTTCATCTCGGCAACACTTACTATGTATTCCTGCGTCTGCCCCTGTCCATACGTTTTTATGAACGCATGTATGGATGTTCTTTTTTAATAAAAATCGTAAGTAAAAATATATTACATTTTAACGGGAGTAATCTTAATGAAAAAATGAACACGTGGATATAAAGATCGTTAAAATCTGATATCATATGAAGAAGTTACGACGTTCAAAATACAAGACCTAAGCCAAACCACAAGACCTATGCAACCAAGTAGTTGAGATCATGTTGGACATAAACATCAACAACTCCAAACAACTCATCAATGATTGTTCTACGTAAGATGTCGTGAGAAAAACCTAAAGAAATCATTTATAAATACTGAGTGAGTACAAAAAAAATAACGTATTTGAAATAAAAAAAAATGTTAAGGACTAAATATATACAAAAATATTAAGGACTAAATGTGTACAAAATGAAAAATATATTACCCTATTAAGTCATTTTTCCCAGCTAACCTGAAATAACCGGTCATAAGGACTGAATGTGTACAGTTTAACAAGTTAAAGGGGTAAATGTGGACAAAAAAAAAACTTAGTGACAAAATGTATACAAATAAAAAAAATATATTACCCTTTTAATCATTATCCCTTCTCAAAATTTTACAATAAAAAAGCATTTAACTACAAAACTAATATATTCATAAAATTTTACAAAATTTTTAACTTCGGTTGTCTCTAAATTTTCAGTATGTTACACACTTGGTCTTGGTCTTTGTCTTGACATTCCTTCTTGTTTCAGTATTTAAACTTAAAACATCTCGTGTGTGCCTTGCACGCAAGGGTATTTTTGTTATTTTCAATTACACTCTTGAACTTAGAAAACGTCTTCTAAAATCAGAAGCTATTTTTTTGTTTCCCAGAAAAAAAAAAGTCCAAAAAGTATTTTTATATCTTTTGCCTACTGAAAAACAAAAATTTTTTTTCTTAAATTTTAATATATCCCTAAATCAACTTAAACATCCCATTTATTTAAACAAACAGGTAAAAACGTAATTGAACTACCTTCAACACAAATCACTACAACATCTATAAAATAATTCAGAATTTACAGCCATATTATTATATAAAAATATAAAATTATAAATTCATATACACATTCATCTACCTAGGCCCAGAAACCCGAAGATCCGATAAATATGCATCACTATTCCCATCTGAAGGCCCAGATGAAGTACCAAATTCACTAAACGGTTTAGACAAACTCGAAAAGAACCCGGTCTGACCAACAACCGGCGGCGCCGGAACCGGACACAGCCCTTCAAGCATCCGCACCACCTTCGTCATCGACGGCCTTAAATTCATATCATCCTGTATACACCACAACGCCACCCGTATTGCCACCACCACCCGCTCATCCTTCTCATCTACTTTCATCTTCTCATCCAACAGGATCTCAACTTTACCTTCTTCCATCATCCTCGAAGCGTACGCCGGAAAATGCGACGTCTCCGGCGAGATATAGTTTTTCCGGCCACTGATAATCTCAAGCAACACCATTCCGTAGCTGTAGACATCGCTCTTTTCTGAAATCGCGTAGTTCGTGATCCATTCGGGAGCAAGGTAACCTCGAGTCCCCCTCAATGTCGTAAACACATGGCTTTGTTCTCGCGTCATAAGCTTCGCTAAACCGAAATCTGAAACTTTTGATTGGAAATTCTCGTCTAATAAGACGTTTTCTGGCTTTATATCGCAATGAATGATCTTCACGTCGCAATCTTCGTGAAGATACGCTAATCCCTTCGCTGTTCCGATTGCGATACTGTATCTCGTTTCAAAATCGAGGAAAAACTCGCCGAAAATCCATCGATCTAATGATCCGTTTGCCATATACTCGTAAACGAGAAGTCGATGTTTTGATTCTGCACAGAATCCTTTGAGTTTTACCAAATGGTGGTGATGGATGCTTCCGATTATGCTCACTTCTGCCCGGAACTCCTTCTTCCCCTGCCCGAGCCCTTCTAGCCGCTTGACCGCGAGTTGAGTTCCATCTTTTAGCGCACCCTGGTAGACTGAACCGAATCCGCCATGACCTAGCTTTGTAGTGAAATCACTCGTTGCTTCTTGAAGATCTTTGTAGGTGAAACGAACAGGCATTCCAGATATGTTCTCTAAGAAATGATCTTCTTCAGAGATTTCATCAGGATCTTCAATCGGAGTATTCATCTTCTTGTTGTATCGAATTCCGACGATTACTAGTCCGATAATAACAAATGTTGCTGAAATAACTACAGCAACCACTACAATCACCATCTGTGTCGACTGTTTCTTACTATTTTGACCCTGAGAAGTGTCCGATTGAGTATCTGAAACCCTAACGTATGATTCGATATTCGCGCCATTTTTAGCGTCTTCAAAGCTTCCAATCTGATCAAACATGTAACAGTTTCCATTGTTGTTATCGAAGAACAAAGCCACGCAAGTGCAGTTGTTCAAACACGACGATTTACAGCCATCTAAATCGGTTTTGGAATCCGGCGAAACAAACCCTATCGCAAAATAGCTCAGATTCTCCCCTGCGTTGACAAGAGTAGATGAAATTCTCGACTTGTTACATGAAGAATCGATTTCCGGTTTGCAGTTAACTTGAGCGAGTCCAGAAGGACATTGACAAGTGTTCCCATCATGACAAACGAGATATGGCGGACAAGCTAATGGTCTGCTGCATGAATCACCTGGAATTTTAGGGTTAGCAGTGATTTGTGATTGGAGATTATGGAATTTGACGAATCCATCATCTTCTAAAACTGCAATCCACGTGTCATTAGCATCAGAATCATCTGCAAAAACAAATTGCGAAAGAAAGATTCCATTTTCATCATATATCCTCCATGAATTAGCTTCAATGGTGGCAGAATTTGCATCTCCACCGCTTTTGTTGATGATTCTCCTTTTATCTTTCCCCATCGACCAATACGGTTGCGAGTTCTTAAACTCAGCTGACAAAATCAGATCTTTATTCTCGATTTGCAAAGAAAAACTCAAATTGTTATTCAAATTGCTTACGAGCTTCATCCCTTTCATAAAATCTTGATTTGACATAAGTGTGTTTGTCGGATGGCTGAAGCTTTCCCAAACAACACCACCGTCGTTCTTAACCAACACCAAGTTCCCGGAATCACGCAGTTCCATGGCGGAAACACCATTGTTGGCGGTGTTTGTTGACCAGACAACTCTCCCGTTGTTCTGTAAATAAGCATTTCCGTCATCGTCGAACAGAAACTTATCGGAATTGCCGACTGGGGAGTCTCGATTTGCAGACCAGATGATCGTTGAACTGGTCATATGAATGATGACTAAAGTGAATGAAGTGACGTCACTATTGGGATTGAAACCGAATCCGAAAATCGATGAATTTGATATCAGGAATAATCCGTTGTTGTCTATGTATTTCATTTGAGTCGCTTCGAATCCTGGGTTCACTTTGCCATTTTGTCGAACACTTGATATGCATGTTTGAGGTGAAAACGAAAAGAAGCAAAAGATAACTAAGAAACAAAAGAATCCCCAACTCCTCATGATTGAATTTAGCTGATTTAGATATATTTGACTATTTCTTCATCAAGAAAGAATGGAGAAGCACACAGAAACAGAGAATGGAGAATTAGATATGAAACGTCATCAATGGAAGCTCTCTTCACTACTGAGAAAAAAACTTCACAAGAAGACAAGATTTGAAACCGGAGATTGAGAAGAATGATGGATGAATTTGTGGGTGCCGAGGTCAAAGAAATATGAACATCTCAGGTGGGTGTCAAGTGGCAACTTTCAAATTTCAACCCATTTAAAATAATATGCTTTTTGAAATATAGAGAAATAACATAAAACATGCTTTTTTAAGCCTCATGCAAAAAAAGAATCCTTGTTTTGTTATTTTAATGCACCAAATTTAGTAGTTTTGGAATCGTTTATATAAAATTACATAAAATGCCTTTGGAAAAGTACTACTAGCTTGTTACTTTAAATGATTTGATTTTATGTAATCATCGACTTAATAAAAGGGTTGGCTAAATAGACACCCAATTTTGGCATTTAGACACCCTATATAATTTTTAACGTTTTTCTATTGGTTAAAATTACATTGTTTTCCATTTTAAAAACTCAATGATCACATAATCAGTTTTTTATTGAAATCTAAAACATGGTTCTGTAAAGTTCTGTTTAGTTTAAATATATATAACATTGAAATCATATTCTTAAACTTGTTGATAAAATTTCATATATTATTATTAAAAAAAATAAGTCCAAGAGAATAAGTCAAATTTTGTCTAACCAACTAGTATTTCTACCTCAACTTCAACATGAAGCCACTTCACATCTCTTTGCTGCGTTAAGACAAGAGAGCGGAAATTTTCAAAGTTATTTTATTCGGAGAAAATTGCAAATTTAGTCAAATACATTAATTATTTTCTGGAAAATAGCTAAAAAAACCAAAAATGTATTTTTAGCCACTAAAATCGCAGATGGATATAAGCCATCTGCGATTTCGCCTTCCCATCTGCGAACGTACAAGTGGCTAAAACACGTTTGTGCTTTAGCCACTTGTACGTTTGCAGGTGGGTTTTTTTTTCGTTGTATATATATCTCCTTTTCCAGCATAAAATCGCAGATGGACATAGTCCATCTGCGATTTTCTCTCGTTTTCACCTGCGATTTTTCAATTTTCTTTTTACTACGAAATTGATAGGGTTTGACTACGAAACAACCTTATTATATATAAACTTTTTCAAGAAATTATCATTTTTGTTGTTATTTCTTTGGAAAATTTGTTTAAAATGTTGTTTCGGGATTGTTGAAGAAATCGCCCATGATGGTTCTAAGGAAATCGCAGTGAGAGAGAGTTTTCTCTAAAAAAGATAGTGAAAAATGAAGAGGGAAAAAACGTTTTTATACTAAATCTCTACGAAATCGCAGATAGAATACACAAAATCGCAGATGGAAATGCGAAATCGCAGATGGGCTTAATCCATCTGCGATTTTAAGGGCTAATTTTGTAATTTGAATTTTTTTTGGCTATTTTTCACAAAATAATTAGTGTATTTGGCTAAATTTGCAATTTTCTCTTTTATTTGAATCTTTATTTTTAAATGAATTATATTCACAAACTAGGTGTAAGCCCTATGAGACAAAATTGCAAAAACGGTCCTTGTGGTTGGCAAATTTATGTACTTTTGGTCCAAAACGAACTGTTGTTGCACCATTAGTCCAATTTTGTATACCTCCTGCGATTTTGGTCCCTATAATTGACATTTTTGTATGGTTTTGGTCCACACCCAACTTAAAAAGACGGATATGCCCTTATATTTCTTTTATTAGTTTCCTTTTTAATTTCTTATTATTAAAAGAAAAAGAAATAACACCTACCCCACCCCTCGTACTCTCTCTCTCTCTCTCTCTCTCTCTCAGCAACACCATCACCGGTCACCCTACCACCTACCGAACCACCATCTGTTGGACCTCCACCTGCCGGACAACCATCTTTTCATTTCTAAATCTGCAAAACGAGATCGGTGTCATCATAACACCCCTCTTCCACTACCAGCGTTCATCGTTGTCACCTCCCTTCACCGCCACAGAGTCCGACACTGTCACCCCTTACCATCCATACCCTCACCAGCGACCATTATACCACCAGAACCAACAGAAAACCACCTGTGGGATCTGCCATGGAAAGCCCCAAAAAAATCCCACCTTCTTTCTCTCTGCTCTATCTCCGATCACCATCTATGAGACTAGAGGAGGTGGTGGCTCAACAATTGAGAATCGAGAAATCCAACCCATCTTTCCATTTGAAACGAACCTTTTGATCAAGACCAAGTTCATCTCATCTATCTGAATCTAATCATCAACGAAACTATTTTGATCACCAAATCGACGCAGTGAAATTCGTGTTGGATTAGTGTCTAAGTTCATAACTATTTTGGTATGTACTTGACCCGATTGTGAGCATGGTCCTTTTGGGTTGCCTTCACCATAGCAATTTGTAGGATGAATTAAGAAGAGAATGGTTTAAGTATGATTTATTAATATATTATGAGAATAATATATTAAAGGAGAAATCATATTGTTTAATTAATATTAGTCAACAATTAATTAAGAATTAATTTAGTGGCTAAAAGAGATTAATTAAACTAAGGGGACTGGAATTGTAATTATAAGATAATTGCAATTGGGCTATGGATTACCTAAGAATAATAGGTTGGACGAATTCTATGGAAAGCCCATTAGGAATTCGTCCAAGGGATATTCTAAAGGGGTCCATGGGCTGCTTAGGGCCTAAGCAGTCAGATTAGGGTTTCTTAAGTTTAAAACCCTAATAGCCTAAGTATATAAAGAACCCCTTGAGCCCCAAAAACATGGCCATCCTTTTAAGAGGGTTTTTGGACGTCTTTTGGGTGCTCTTCTTCTTCTCTTCTTCATCCAGTTGCTTAGTGGTGTTTGTGACTCCATTAGAGGTGCAACACTTAAGGCACTAAGCTTTCTGAAGCCAAGGAATTGATTGTTATTGCTACATAACAATCAAAGGTATTCTCTAAACCCTAATTCATATTATAATATGTTAGATCTAGGGTTTATAGCTTTGGATATTCAATTGCATGTTCATTAGACAAACTAGATCCAAAAGCTATTAGGGTTTGCATGTACACCATAGGAATGATGTAGTGCTCAAAACCCATCAATTCGTACCACTGAGATCGACAACAAATTGAAAGCCATTAATCAAGATCCAAATGATTTAAACAAACATGCATATGACAGATTCTAGAAAATGAAGAACATGATGGGAGGAAAAACAAAAATCTTAAAATCAGTATCCAGTGTGTTTGATGCTCAAATAATAACTATCTCCGACCACCATCATCTCTCTTCTCTGTTTTTCAGTAACCATCTGTGTAAGAACAACAGTGGTGAAGGAGAGGTTTCTCAAATTTAAGTTTTTCAGATCTGAGGAGAGGTCTCATCGAGTTAAGGCCAAGAGATATGGAGGTAAAGGTATAGAGATAAAGGTGGTTAGTGGCGGATGGTTGTAGCGAACGGTGATGGCTTGAAAATGGTGATACTTGTGTCGACTTCTCCGTCATCACTGTTATCCCTTTCTTCCACCGGCTCTATGGTGCAGAACGAAGTCGTCACCGCTCCTTCCTTGATGTACGAACATATCTGTGGTGTCTGGTCGTGCTGGAGGATGGTGGTGGCAATGGGGGTGTTCTTGAATGTGTTTTCTTGAAAGAGAGAAAGAGAGACGAGAGGTGAAGAAGATGAAAGCTACCATCGGAGAGAGAGAGAGAGAGAGAGAGAGAGAGAGAGTGTGTGTGTGTGTGGGCCATTCTCTAATTTTTAATTACTTAAAATCATTAAAACTTATATAAAAATAAGAAAAACAAATATAAAGGGTATAATTGTCTTTTTAAGTGGATAGAGACCAAAATCACTAAAAATATCCAATTTTGGACCAGTGGTGCACTAACATTTCGTTTTGGACCAAAAACACAAAATTTTGACAACCATAGGGACCATTTTTGCAATTTTGTCCCCTATGATTTATTGAATTTTAGAATGGTTTTACCATATATATATATATATATATATATATATATATATATATATATATATATATATATATATATATATATATATATATATATATAAAAGATTAAAAAATCAAGAAAATACAACATTTGCAACCTTTATACCTTACATAAGCTAAACACAAATATCGAAGAAAAAATCTATTTACTTTGTATGTTGAAATATACTCAAACATTATCAACCTAGTCTTTACGACCAATGTGATATTTACAACTTTGAAGTATTTGCTTATAAACGACCTTAGTTAGAAAAATCCTAAATTAAAATAATAATAATAATAACAACATATATTCGATAAGTAATTTATTAAAAACCACTACAAGAATATATAACTAATATCAACAAAGACAATCAATGAAGGGTTCTCAAGAAAACCAAATATGGATAATTTTGTTGGAACTTTAAGTACCAGAAGTAGGAGCCTTCAAGATTCTTTCAACATTTTATTTTGGAAACGTACTTGCAGATCATTAAATTATGGCAACTTTAATTAGTTTTAGGTTTGATTATTAACACTAATAAGTATAAGTAGTACGTAATATAAACAACTATATAAATTGAATACGTGCGCTTTCACTATTTCACAATTATGTTATATCTTTTATATCCAATTTAAAACTCTAAAAACGCAGTAAACCACTTTTTTGAAAATACCAATTCACATGTATATCTAAATAACCATAATAATTGCTACACGTAACATAAATTATGAAAATGAATACACAAAGAAATCACTTTCAAGATCAAAATAAACATTAAATATTTTAATAGTAAGTTCTACCTAAAGGTCCATGCGCATTAAAATTTCCTACTCTTTTGCCACTAAACAAAATATTATTTTAATGATTTGTAACTAAAGTTGATATTATAGATCTAAATGCAAGGAAAAACATGAAAATAATTTTTTTTTTCTTATATCATTTATTAATTATAATCAACATATTTCCTACGTATCATTTTACACTTTTCAGTTAGCTTATAAGTTATTATTATCATATGTTATTTTTTATCGGTTAGTTTATCAGTTATGGTATCAACTAGTTTTTCAGCTAGTCTATAGAAAATAGCCTTAGTATTTTAAGTTTTTGAAAATCCACATCACCATTTAATTTTGTATATAGTTTTGCTATATTTTCGTATAATATATTAAACTATTTAAAAGTTCAATAAAACATATTTTTATGAAAAAAAAAATTATTTGTTAAGAAATTTATATTAAAAATTTCTAACAACCGTACATTTAGGGCTGACAACTCTCGACCCAACCCGTAACCCGACACTGGCCCAACCCGAAAATAGACGGGTTTGGGTTGGGATTTTTGACCCGCCGACCCACCAACTTGCTTATTTCATGAGTTGGGTTGGGCCAACCCGCCAACCCGTATATATATATATATATATATATATATATATATATATATATATATATATATATATATATATATATATATATATTACATTTAAAAAATGATATATTTAATTGTTAATGAAATTTGATTTCCATCCATATTCGTAATATTCCGTATCATTGTATTCCTTCCGTATTCGTATGTGACTAATCTGTATTTGCTGTTCGTTAATCAAAAAAAGAAAAAATACACGTCGTTATTTTCAAGAGTCACGAATGAAGAACACATCAACTTTCTATAAATGTTTTCATTTTTCATTTTTATTTGGATGTTATTGGCTTTATGAATTTATATTGAAAATCTTTTTTTTATGTTAAATACTTTAATCATTTGATGAATTTATGTTGAAAAAACCTCATTTTTTAAAATGTGTTGCTTATTTATTAAACGAGTTATATGGGTTGGGTTTGACTCATTAACTTGTGAACCTGCGAACTCATATACTTAAACGGGTTATATGGGTTGGGCTGGGTTGAGGTTTCCAACCCACCAACCCGTGACCCGCCAACCCGTCAACCCATATATTATATGGGTTGGGTTGACTTTATGTTTTCTGACCCGCCAACCCGTAAACCCGTGACCCGCCAACCCGAACCCAACCCAATTGCCAGACCTATGTTCATTTTAGCATGTTCGGAAAAACTAACTGGATTTTATAACTTTTATTTGTGCATAACTATTCGGAGAAAGTAACTGATAGCTTTTAAATGTGTAAATATGATAAAAACAAAAAGTAAAATCTCCCAAAAACTACTTCAAGTAGGTTTTTGAATTATGATTTTTTTGTTTAAAATAAAAACTAAAATATCAAAACTTAAAAGTTAACAAAAACTTGATGTCGAAAACAATTTGTATCTCGTTTAACTATTTCATTAAATTATCTACTACTGGTTGTGAGACTTGTGTACTACACAAAATTATTCAAATAAATAAATAAATAAAAATGTATAAACATTTAGAAATTTCAATTCATAAGGAAAGTGAAAAATATTGAACTATTGAAATTGAAGTGTCCGTTTCTTTTTTAAATTTAAACAAATAATTTAAATACATAAACAATATAAATTAGGGTAAATTATACCAATCGTCCCTCGTGCATATGCTAGAAAGCGTGTTTAGTCCCTATTTTCAAAAATTAACTCAAATCGTCCCTTGTTTGTTTTAAACTTGCACATTTCATCCCTATTGACTTGAAATGACTATTTTGCCCTTAATAATTTCTTTTTCCATTTTCTTTTATTTGTTTATTAGTTTTAAATTAAAAGAAAAATAAACAATTAATCCCCACTCTTCCCCAAATCCCAGCTCCTTCTACCTAAATTTGTCTCCCTCTTTCTCACCTTCCCTTCACCAACGCCGTCAAAAACCCCAACACAAATAGACAAGATCATCAAGTCGTATGAAATCAAACTGATGCAAAAACCCATCAAAATCAAACCCAAATGAAATCAGCTTAATCTTCTGAAATTGGCTTAACCTAAGAACAAATTCTTTGTCGGAAGTGGAAAGGAGATAACAGAGATCGAAAATGCTTTTTTAGATGCACAGATGAAAACGAAACCAACACACATGTTAGAACACCTGACACATCAAAAGGCATTGCAGATGAAGAAAGTGAAGACGATTGGAAGTTTATAAATTTGGAAGTCAGAAAGTGTAAAGAACCGACCTTAGAAGCATGGGTGGTACCTGTAATCGGGATAACTTCATTTAGAAGACCTAAATACAAGAAAATGAAAATCGGAAATACAAAAGCTTTGGAAGCAGCATTGTGTGCATCAATGGCGAACCTAGAATTAGAAAAACGGAGGTCGCATTAGAACTTGCTCACAGATATTATCAAAGATACAAGATGGTTTTTTGGGTCGGAGGGGAAGCTTGTTATTTCTGATCGTCTAGAACCCACCACTTATATCCTTCTCCTGCTCTTTTATCTAATTTTCATAACCTACCACCTATCTCCTCCCAGAAAACCCATCCTAAACCACCACCATCGATCTACAACTAGTGTGTTTCTGGTTTTCTCGATCAGTAACACAATGAAAGGGGTGGGGAAGTTTCGTCAGAGGATGGTCATCGATGATTGGACGATGAGTTGAAGGTCTCCGTTTTCCCTCTGATCGTCGATTCTGTATGTGTGTTTTTAGCTCTCTGATTGAGGATGAGTTGGGAGGATGAAGGGGAGGGTCCTTTTATTATTTAGTTTTTAATTAATAATCATAATAAAAGCATAAAATTAATTTAAAATAAAAATAGAAGGGTATTTTGGTCATTTCAAATTTGGTATGGACTAAGTTTGCAACAAAATCCTCTTTCAGGGACAAAGTGTGCAAGTTTTAAGCAAACAAGGGACGGTCCGAGTTAATTTTTAAAAATAGGGACTAAACACGCTTTCTGACATATGCACGAGGGACGATTGGTGTAATTTACCCTATAAATTATTCGGTTTTATTTTTGAAAAAATTAGAAGCGAAATTGTATTAATGAAATTGATATTCTATTATTATTACATTTAAGTACCATGTGGACTTTAGTAAAATAGAAAGAAAAAAAACATAAAATAACATGTAGAAAAAAAATTAATTTAGAATAACAATATACGGGGAAAAAAATATTTATTAGAAGTTTAGTTCAAATCTTATGAAACCGAATCAAACCACAAAAATCTTGTAACCACACCTACCATTTTTGCTTGGATTTAGTCCATGATTGAAGCTTTTTGATAAAATATAAAATTACAATATTTAAAGACATGTTGTGAGATTTGGTTCATTATCAAACATATAAAATATAAAACAAATAATAGATAACATGATTTGAAAATTCATAAACCAAAACATACTTGGTTCAATTGTGTGATCTGGTAATATAAACATGGTGTCTTGAATCGCTACAAAAGCTTAAATCGAACCTTCATATATAACTAATTAATGATTGTTGAAGAATAACCTAAAAAATATAAAGATACTTTAATTGAAAGAATCTAAATGAGATGTAGTTAGATAGCATGCTTGACCAAAAGTCAAGGAGATGTATATGTGCCCTCTTGTACAAGGAATAAATTTGGAGACTTCTGGTCCAATACTTTGTGACTTATATATTCTCATGTCACCAATAAAACAAGAATAATACATTTAGGGTTAAATTATTTTTTTACAAATTTGGAAATATGATAATGGATTATTAGATATTGAAAATACCTTTAAATATGGTTTCGTGTATCAAGCTAATGTGGTTCAATTAGACTTCTACAAAAAAACAAAAAGAAAATCTTGACTTACGAGTAAAGGCTCAATAAACACTCTATAAAGTGTGAAATTGCCCATATCATATTTGGCTTCTTATACGTTAAAATGAATATATATATATATATATATATATATATATATATATATATATATATATATATATATATATATATATATATATATATATATATATATATATATATATAGGATTGGGTTATTTTATTCTAACTATCTATTGTGTAGATGCATGATTGATTGTGGCCCTAATGTATAATTTTTTCAGAATAAACTAGCTGAATTTTTTATTACATTATAAAATTTTGAAAGAATTGGGTTTTCATACAAAGTTTTTGGGCAGAGACATGAGCATTGCATAAATTAGATAATGAAGATAAATTTGTTCTCACTGAATGGATATTCTCACAAAATATAATTATTGTCTGACGTTAGTCTCACAGAATGTCATTCTCGTAAGAATGGTTGGAATCAAGTCGACTCTAAACCATTGAAGAAGATCAAGTGCATTTGTTCAAGAATTGTATATTTAAGCATGCTATGTTTTTTAAGAATTTATTTCATTTTTATGACATTCTGTCAAAATATGTATAATTGTATTAAAATATATAAGACTATTATTATGTAAAAAAAATATATATGAATCTACATGCAGATGTCCATGAATATACAATAATCTTGTTATTTTTCAACTAATTGTTCAAGATTGTTGTTTTTTTTTCAAAAACTTCATTTAATCAAAATATATATTATGTCAGAAATATGTATCATTACATCCTTATAGAATATCATACTAACAAAATATCATTTTGATAAAATAAAATTGGATATAATTAAAAATTACGTTATAATTAAAACTGAATTAATTAAAAAATCAAAATTTTGACATCAAGAGATTAATTATCCCAAAAAATCTAGAATTTTCCATTTATAAATTTCTCAATTGACTAAAATACATTTATAGTGAAATTAGATGATATTTTTCAATTATTTTTAATTCAATAATATTTATTAATCACTTTTTAAAATAACTAAAATGATTGGTCCACAATCAATCCTACATCCACATAATAAATAGTTATAATAAAATTATATATATATATATATATATATATATATATATATATATATATAGAGAGAGAGAGAGAGAGAGAGAGATGGAGAGAGAGGTTATATTGACAACGTAAAAAGGTTGAGAATGCAAAAACAATTGTGAACCAATTATTTTCTTAGGGGTAACCTATGAATTTTATAATTACATTAAATGATATAATTTAATGATGGTTTCCTATAATATTGTAATCATTTATTTCCACTTTTTTCCAAAAAAGAAAACTAAGTTTATTTTTATTAATATAAATAAAAAATGAATAATTTTTTTTAACAAAATCATTTGATTTCTTTCATATATCAACAAAACATATTTTTATTCCACACTTTTATTATAAATTTATTAACGAATATCTAATTTGAGTTTTATTACAAATTAATGATATGCATCACATAATATGATATACGATAATGGATTTTTATTTATTGATTTTTTAATTCAACGACTATTTTATTCATGTCTAAAACAAGATATTGCATTCATATATGATTATAATTGCTTTTGTTTATTCTAATACATTTTGCTTGAAGCATATTCATAAAATTGTAATGACAAATGAATAAAACATATTTTTCGCTCCTTTAGACGAAAATAATGATATCGTTGCCCTTGTTTTTTTTATCATAAATGAATAAAGTTATAATCATTGATAAATAAGTTCGCATTTTTTTATGGATACATTGTAATTGTAAATGAAAAGAACACAAGTTAGAGATAATCAAATTAATTATAGTTGTAATCATAACTGAATATAATGTATTGCTAATCATAAATGAATACTTTTGTAATCGTACGTGAATAAATTAGTGTGCAAGGATAAAAAACTTCAATATAATTATAATCATAAATGGATGTGTTGTGGATGCTTCTTTTGGATAATCTCCACCGTATTCATCCTTCTAATCTCCATATTAACTCGTTCTATCTACAACAAATCAAACAAACAATTATAAACAATTATGTATAGTTGTTTGTATTAAATGATTAACTCATTAATCAAATATATATATTTGATCATAAAAATAATAAATCACAATTATAGTAAAAGATTTGAACATAATTCATACCTACACAATTGACCAAATAACTCAAAACAATTACACCCAAACATTGTACAGTTCGGTTTGGTTATTTGGTTTCGTTTTCTCTCACACCCTAATAACAGCCAGCTTTTTCGATTCAAAACAAGTCCACACTATTAGTTATAAAAATAGAAATCGTAAATTTCAAATATGATTGTTCTAGCAACTCAATTTCAGAATAAACTAATTGAAAAATAAAAAGAACTAGCCTTGATTTGATGTGATGAAATCAGGACCGGACCGTCTTGTTCTGGTTGCTTATATTTGTATGTCTATGATTTTATGCGATGGTGCTTGAAGGAGATGCCAATGATGGCTTGAAGAGAGTTTCGATGGTTGCTTGGAATGCGTTAAACAGAACCATTTTTAATTTTCTTTGACTATTGCGTTGTAGGATATATTATCATAAATATAGGAGCAAAATTATGCGGATATTGAGGAAACATAAGTTATCTCTCTAAATAGTGATTAACGGAAATGAGTTTCAAAATGGTATCTATATTTAAATTTGCTTATTTTAAGGAATTACATATAAATCAAATGACAGATATAACCTTCCGTCCATTTACAAGTTACATATTGATACTAAAAGTTTTAAGAATGACATAAATGGTCCTTTTTATATCAACCATCATTCTGAAAATTTAAACGGTTCTGATATGTTTTCGCGTTTTCAACTTTTTTAGTGTTCTCGATTTAACTTACCTCTCTCTCTCTCTCTCTCTCTATATATATATATATATATATATATATATATATATATATATATATATATATATATATATATATATATATATATATATATATATATATATATATATATATATATATATACACATCAAATTCTGATGGCTTTATGAATGATTAATTAATCAGTCCACAGTCAACTTCATATAATTCTCTATTATCTTTTACAAATTCACTTTTTGAATTCCGATGTAATACAAAGTGAATGTCTTATGTTTTAAAATTGATGAACTAAATGTATTATGTATGTGATGTTATTTTACAACTATAGAATTACTTGGATAATGATTTTCACTTAACAAATTTTGAAGTGCCTTAAAGTTCACAAATTTAATTTGCCATAAAATTTTGTTTTATGTAAACAGAATGCAAACCATGCGCTTAGAAATCATATGTTTGAATCCATAAAATAAATGATGAATTAATAAATTATGTATCATGACACTCTTAAAAAACTATTATTGTCATGATTAATTACCATCGTATATAGATTTATCCTTTCTATTATTGTCATGATAAATTAATAAATTTCGAAGACACCAAGGCTGATCCATTGGATTAGATATCCTGTTATGTGATAGTATGCAATCATGTTGTAGTGATCTCTTAGATGAGTATCCTGGTATATATGATGATGTTATGCTTAGTGACCTGTAGATCTGCCTGTCTGATGGTAGACTGTTTATGTGGTTATCTGTTATATATGTGTACATATCGTTGGTGGTTGAGGTTTTACTGCTTTGTGCGTGAGCCACCAGACCGGGGGCATTCCAACCCAATGGTTGATTAGGCCCAAGGGTATTCCATCCTGAGGATGACTGGACCCGTTGTATATTGGTATTCCAACCCGATGGTTGATTGGACCCGATATGATAGTATGGTATGTGGTGAGATTGTATTGCTTTGTGCGTCAGATAATAGGCATGGGGTATTCCAACCCGATGGTTGATTGGACCCGACATGTTAGGTATTCCAACCCGAGGATGAGTAGGCCTATCGTAGACATGCCTGGTATTTCAGCCCAAGGCTGATTGGGCCAGGCATGAGTGTTTGAGCATGCTAGTTGTTGTTATTTGTTGTATGGTGGTATTTTAGGGGAACTCACCAAGCTTCATGCTTACGGTTTGGTTTATTGTAACATCCCCAATTTTACGGCCAGAAAAGACCGATTTGTTTATGCTTTGTTTTAAAATCAGAGTAATCGTTTAAAGAAAACGGTTGCGGAATTTGTTCCCAAAACAAAATATGATAAGATTTTATCCAAGCATTTCTTTAAAGAAATGTATTTTCATTAAATAACAAGATCTCGGGATGTCATGTTCCGATACAGACCAAAAGCATAAACAGTATAAAATAGACCTTACAACAGTTATTTATAACTACTGATCTATAATCCAAAATCTCTCATCAAGTCCACCAACTTATACTCTTGTGCCATTACCTGTAATGCAAAGAAAACTGAGTGGGTCAGGCTTGGGAGTCTGGTGAGCATATAGGGTTTTCACCCCACAATAAATAAATTTATTATGCTTAAACATTAAACAATCAACCCAATTACCCAAACCCCATTATCTTATTCATTTCTTAAGGATTTACCCTAAGAATCAACTATCACTCATTCCTAAGGATTCATCCTAAGGAATAGGCACGAAGTCCATCGCTGCCCAAGGTTTATACTACAAGCACTACCAACGTCGATCCCCACATACTGATCCTATATAGTGATCTTACTATATCTAGCCTAAAGGATCGATAATGAAACTGCTTCGGAAATTCCCTAGCAGCAAACGAGGATCGAAGAAGACATCAAATGAATTGAATAAGTTTAACCACGAACCTTTGTTCGTAAAAGAAAGAACCACAAGATAATTAAGTCAGGGGTAATTATCAATGCCTAGGCTGTGGTCTGAATATCGTGAGGTATATAACCCCCAGATGCACCCTATCCGGCAATGGAAACGCTGACTCATGCCTAGGTTGTGGTCTGAACCCCAGACTCACCCTATCCGGCAATGGAAACGCTGACTAATGCCTAGGCTGTGGTCTGAACCCCCGGACTCACCCTATCCGACATCGAAAATGGAAACACTGACTAATGCCTAGGCTGTGGTCTGAATATCGTGAGGTATATAACCCCCAGACTCACCCCTATCCGGCATCGAAAATGGAAACACTGACTAATGCCTAGGCTGTGGTATGAATATCGTGAGGTATATAACCCCCAGACTCACTCCTATCCGGCATCGAAAATGGAAACACTGACTAATGCCTAGGCTGTAGTCTGAATTTCGTGAGGTATATAACCCCCAGACTCACCCCTATCTGACATCGAGAATGGAAACATTGACTCATGAAGCTCATCCGATCACTTCATAAAAGAAACAAAGACTCCAAAGCTCTTCAAAATAAAAGTATAGGGAAAATACTAATAAAGTACTCTCATACGCTTTCGTACCCCGACACGTAATAGTGTCAAAAAGAAGAACTAACGGATGAACACATAGTTCAAAAACACCTAATGAACATATAGTTCGAGAACACCTTATGAACATATAGTTCAAACATACCTACCGATTACAAGTCTGCTAACGTTCCACTAGACTATCTAAAATAGTCTATGGCCATTGTCTATACTCAGCTAGATGACTAGATCAACTTAAACATCGATACCTCTCATCACCTTTATTTCATCACACATCATCTAATTCATCTACCCATGTTTTACCCAACATATTTGTAGATAAGAATACATATATAGTTTAAAACTTGTATAAAACATCTATTCAACAGTCACCTTAATTAAACAATTAATATAATTACACATAGCACGTATTTTAAAGAAAATACTTCATATATATGTGTAAGGTGAAAGTGACTATACACTCACTTGATAACACGATGATCGGACAACACCTCGTCTCTTAAAATAATCTTTTCCGATAAAACCGGGACGTTTTCTCCAAAACCGGGCTTTACGCGGGCAGGGTCTCGGCTCGGAAACTTTGCTTCTCGGGATCTTCGGGGCTTCGGGACTTGCTTCGGGGCTCGGGAATGATATCGGGGCTTCGGGGTATCTCTTACACGAAAATCGATGCAAAATGGGAGAGAGAGAAGAGAAAATGAGCAAAGGAATCGGCTGCCCTCGCATTCTATTTATAGGGTGCTGAAACTCGATTTACGCTGGGCGTAATTTCGGAGTACGCTGGGCGTAAGCAGTACGCTGGGCGTACTCTTCGAATAAGCTTTCGTATGTGTGCCACGATCATCAAAAATTCATAACTTTCGCATACGAGCTCCGTTTTCGACGTTCTTTATATCCACGCGTAGGTGAGACTATGCTCTACAACTTTCATTTAGACTCCTATGGCTAATTTTGACTTTATTTTTTATTATATTATTTTTAGTAGGCCGGGATAGGAAAACTCCGTTATAAAATCATAACTTCTTCATCCGACGTCCGTTTTCGTCTGTCTTTTTACCGTTGGACTACTAACGATGAGATCTTCAATTCTCATTTAGATTGTTTTGGCTAAATATCACTCGATCTCATATTCGAACTTCGGGCTGTACACTGCTAAGCCGAAATTTCGAAAAATCATAACTTCCTCATACGAAGTCAGATTTAGACGTTCTTTATATGCACGCTCTCGGTTTAACGTATTCTACGACTTTCGTTTAAATATCTAAGGCCAAATATCGCTCTAACGTAAATTCACTATTTACGTCGCGCTGTGTCGTGCCGGTTCTGTCGCGAAACTTCGACAGGTCATAACTTCTTCGTTATAACTCGGATTTCGGCATTCTTTATATTTTCGGAAACCTTGTGACATATACTTCAACTTGGTTAAGATTATTCATTCTAAACAAACTTCCATCAAAAAGTCATTTTTGATGTTTATCGCCTCTAAATTGACTAGCCCGGATCTACGGGTGTTACATTTATGGTTTCAGGTACCTCGGAGGACCGTGGCAAGGCGAAGGCGTGACCGTACACATCCTTGGTTTTACGAATGAATGGATCTTGGGAGACTCTGATTTTAATGCTTTGGAAATACTGATTCTGTAAACACTTTTATTAGTAAATGGAATGTTTTGAAAAGTTTAAATTTGTTGAAAATTTTGGGATGTTAAAGTACGTTCCCATTAAGTGCTTAATACTTGCACCTAAAAGCCGAAATTTAAGGTCCAAGTCTTATTAAACATCTTAATCCATAAAGTTATGAACTTGAAGCCGTTGCATGGCTTAAAAGGACCCAAACCTCACTTTTAGCATTCTACTTTCACTATAATGACCTAAACACATGCATGGTTGATCCACAACCATAAAGATGCTAACTTTATGGACTAAGTACCCCGGAAACATCAAGAGAAACAACTCCTAGCTTCTAGAGTGGAAGGAATCCACTAGATCTCATCATGTGACGAAAAAGGGACCAAAACTTCATAAAGACTGGATCTAAGCAAACCGTGAGCAAATTCCAAGCTTTATACCTTCAATGAAGCTGGAAATGATATGAGAAATCTGGATCTACAAGTTCTCCTTTGATCAAAGCTCCTTCTTCCAAGCTCTTCTTCTTCAACTTTCACCAACACACACTAAAACACACATAAGAGGGTCAAATCTCTTCAAAGAAGGCTAGGGTTTCGAAATAGCACTCTAAGGGCAATGGTGGCTGAGAAATGAAAGAATAAGGGGTCATAATGTTGTTTATGTAGGGTCCATTTTGGGTTTGTCCCTTGCATGCGTACGCCCAGCGTACTCCAACTTCTTCCGAAGTTAGCAAAACTGCCCCTAGGGACCAAATATAAAAAATATTTACACACCAAGGGTCAAAATGAAAAGTACCTTGAATCGAGTGTTACAGCATATGTGCATATTATCTTCAAGTATTTAACTAAACTAAAAAATTCAGTCTTTAGGAATGACCAATTCTCAATTTAGAATGTGTAATATACTTACATGAAACTTTTAATTGTTTTCACTTTTTGTTTATGCACAGGTTTTCATTTGTTTGTTAACTATATTTTGTAAATTAAATGATTACATTAAAATAAGGAATATATGATGGTGATTTAGCTTCATCATACAATATATGTAACTGATGTTGAAAAGGTGTTGGGCGTGTTTGACAAAAGTAGTTGTTAGCTGGTAGCGTGTAGCGTGTAGCGGGAAGCTGTAGCTTTTATTTGTTATATGAATGTTTGACAAAAGTAGCTGGAAGCTTTTGAAATATATAAAATTACATAAAAGGACAATTGATTAAAAATAAATAAATATATAAATATATTTTTAAGGGTAATTATGGAAATTGATTTCAAAAGCTCAGTAGCATTTTATTAAACGCTACATGAAGTAGCTTTTAGAATTTGAGCGTTTTGTTTAAACAAAAAGCTAAACGTTCGTACTGCCAAACGAAGTTTTTTGTTTAAACTAGAGCGTTTTGTCAAAAGCTAAAAGCTAGAAGCTCCCAAACGCTTGCAAAAGTTTCGTGCCAAACACGCCCGTTAAGTGCACACTTGCATAAGCTAGATAAACCCCACACACAACTACTGGAAATCTCACCCTTTATGGGGTTCACGACAACACCTAAAAACATAAATGATTTGGTCGATTGCATGCGGAGGTGCTAAAATCGAAATCCTTAAACCATGGTCTTAAGATGGCTACTACCGAACGCAGTTCTCCAACGTTAACCGTCATCATCCAAAACTTCTATTAACCACTGCATAATCACCATTTGCGTTTATCTATTGGGATAGAACGTGTGTGTGTGTCTATATATATATATATATATATATATATATATATATATATATATATATATATATATAATACAATATTATAAAACATATTAGTCATATCTTGAATTATAAAAGATATAAGGTACAAAGCTTTTTGTACAAATCAATTATGTATAAATAAATCATTAATATTTGCCAAAAATTTGAAGACTTATATTAAAGAAGGTTATTAATAAATAAAATTTTGAGCAATGTCAATTTTAAAATATTAAATTAATCTATATAAATTAATTTAAATTTTTTAAACTAAACATGGATAATAATTACTTTACATAAAATGTATAAACATGCAATATAAATATAAGTTCTAAACATAAATATTTTTTTTAAAAAGGGATAAATTTTTTATTACATAATAACTAATAATAAAATCTAATAATTATTTTCTCATAAAAAAAACAATTGGCCAAAAAAACTATTTATCGCCGCCGCTTTGTGCGGGAAAACATCTTTTATATATATATATATATATATATATATATATATATATATATATATATATATATATATATATATATATATATATATAGTTAAAGGGCTTCGCCTCTCTTACGTTTTCGAACTTTTGACAAAGAATCCTTATACGAATTTAGTCAATTGAACTTCCCATTTCACCAAAACTAAGTTGTTATTCAATTGAGGGTTCGCTAAAAAAACACCTGATTTTACCATGTAGACACCTTTAACTCGATTATCCATAACAACTTTTGTGATCCCAAGCAATTCAGGACTACCCCCGACAACTTTTGTGATCCCAAACAATTTAGGCTCTAATTATTTCTTAAAGAATATCTCACACAATTTAGTTTAGGTGTTGCTAATAAGACACCCTATTGACACTTTTATAAAAAGTCAACCAATAATTAACTGCGTATTATCAGCTTTTTCGGAAAACAATACAATTTCAGCCAATAAAAATATTTAAAAAATTAATTAGGGTGTCCATATTGCAATATGGGATGTCTTTTTAGCCAACTCATTTAGTTTTTTACCCTTCAATTATAAAAGTATATTACTAACAATTTTGGATTGATGATCGTAACATTATCCATTTTTAATATATTCTTATTATTTTTTATTTATAGTTAGTTCTTTAGTCTGATTTTTTATCATAACTTTTATTATGTAATACTCGGTAAAAATTTGAATATAAAATTCTCACCATTAAGGGTAGGCATTATTTGGTTTGGAACTCAAGAAATCGAAATCGAAATCGAATTCAGACCAAACCAAATTTAAAATTCAGTTCGGTTAGGTTTCGTACCAAACCGAATTATGAATTTGTTTATGGTTTGAGTTATGGTCTAGTGGAGATCGGATCAACGGATTACCAAATTTAAATAGTTAAATTTTTATTAATTAAATGTTACATTTCTTTATAGTTTAAAAATTAAATAGAAAAAATATAAAATATTACAGTATTTTATAACTTCGGACACATCGACTTCTCGATCCAAAATCGTCAAAGTTCCCTCCTTTAAGACATTATTTTTATATTTCGTGTAGTTTAGAACTTTTGTATTTGAGATTTGAAACTTCAGATATTTATATTTGAAAATTTTTAACTTTAGCTTTTATTTTTAACCTTAAAATTGGTTTCCTTGGCTTTCAAACTGGATTAAATTGGATTGAAATTTGGTTTTTGGTTAGGGCTCAAAAAAAATTCAAACTAAAGAAACCATGAACCGAACTGATTCTTGCCCTAGATATCGTTTCATTTTTATATGCATAATAATATAAATTTGTTTACCGATTCTTGCCCCTAGATATCGTTTTATTTTTATTTGCATAATAATATAAATTTGTTTCAGTCCGACCTTCAGTAGATATGACATATTTTGAATGTGAGCATTCGTTTTTCGTTATATTGTTAAAATATATATTTTTCATTTATATAATTTTAAATTAAGTTTAATTGTTTTATGTATAATGTAATACTCGATCTAAATTCGGATATACCGTTAAGACCATATCATTTTTATTTACGTAGTTAGATAAAAGTTTTCGATCGGAAATAAGACATGGCGTATTTCTAGTGTTAAATCCCTTATTTTATATTGTTATAAAGTTCATTTTTTTCTTCGTATATTGTTTCCTTTTATAAATAACTAGAGGGGAATCATACGCGCCGTTGGCGCTGTGTTAGTTTTTTTCTCTTGTCAGCAAAAACCTCCTCTGAAAAAAGTCAAAACATTAGTCAACAGAAGGTTCTAGAATTGTGGAAAAATGTTTAAATTTTATTATTACCTTGACTACCAGTTGGACCAAAAACGCGGTTGAATTGAAGCGACTTTTTTCCATCTTTATGAGGTTTTAAAGGATCTAAAACCACTAATGACCTATCTTCTCCAATGTAATCAATCACGTTCTTTGTGTCAGTTGTAAATGCAATGCATGTCTAATCCTGCAGTAAACCCGAATCCATGTTATATAAAGTCTGATTTTCTTTCAATAGTATAATATTAATCAAAACATATTACATATACAGAAGGGGTCTTCATACGAATAGCAAGATACCTCATTTATTGTTTTATTACAACATCCTATTTTTTTTAGTTATTATAACATTGTAATTTGAAAATTACATTCACCTATAATATTTACTATAAATAAGAAAATAATTAAACACTACTACAGCTACATATGTGAGGTTGGGAGAGAGGACAGAGGTTACCTTTGATTAGCGCCTCCGCTGACTGAATCACAGTATCGTTTCATCCACTGCATGAATTTGAGGTTATCCATTCGCCTTCCTTTCACCACTTTGTTTACCTCGATGTGCTGTAATTAAACATATAAGATTAAATGAATGAGTAATTGTATCAATCAGATGTGTATTTTCTTTCAAAATCAACGATCACTTGCTAAAAATCATGAAAATAATAGTAACAGTTGAAAATCGATGACCACTGCTTTTGAAATTTAGCAATTACAATCGACAACAAATTGAAATCTGATCGTATTCAAATTGAAAAAACACACAACTATAATGTATCGAGTAGGAACTCCGATTGTAATCAGACTGCAATAATGAAAGTAGGAGATAGTAAGATAACCTTATTGATCTTCAGTTTGTTGAAAACATCTCCAAGAACCTTGTAATTTTGAATCATGTGGTATTCAATTTTGACATTGAAATTGAGTTTATGCATCAGAACAGTTCCAGGATGAGCGATATTCATTAGCTGACAATAAACAGCACCTGAACATGCCTACAATGAATCAGATCCATTGAAAGCATTGACTAAAATCAAATTGTATACAAACAGTAATTGTTGTACGCATAAACGAAAAAAAACAGTAGACTCTGATAACATAATAAGGATATGAATTTCACTTTCTTAGAAGGGTATATATGGAAATACCATTATAAACATTTTATAGTACCTTCATAGCAATTCTATGGCAGCTGAACCATATGTAAGATTGCAACAGATAAGACAACAATCATTAATTTAAGTTTTCAAGAAATGGGACCAAAGTTCAGTACTGTAGGAAATTCTTGTCTGGAAAAGTAATTGAGAGGACAAATTTTCAAATGTACACCAAGAAAATGCATTTTTCATCTACTCGTATTTCATAAATAAAAAATTAAAAAAAATGACCTAATAGATCCATTTCTACAAAATGGACTTGAAAAAAAGTTTGAAACAAAGTAGTAAGCTTTTTCCCATAATACAATGTATTATATTCATAATATATGAGACTCCCCATGCAACACCATTACATGGGCTAGGGCAAATTTCTGCAAACTTCTCAGCATCACTAGAATTAACTCTCCTTGAAATTAAATCATCATAAATATCTGCCAATAAAAAAATTATTTTATTCAATATATATAATAATAATACTAAACTTACATAATTACATATAATGATAATGATATAATTTGTTAAATTGTCAGTTTTGATGAGTAAAGAATGTCTACTTACCATAAACCGAAAACAAACTGTTCATGACACTTGTGAATAAAACGGCAAAATTGTCATTTCCTAAAAAAGACAAAATGGGAAGAGTAATATAAGATCATATTTATAAATCATACCAATGAACAAAATGACATAACGAAGGATGCGGACTGTGGTTTTTTCTTGTAGGATCCAAATGACAGCAAGAAAGATAATAAATCCTGTGGAAAAATGTAATTTTTAAAATTATTTAATTTTTTGGTAAATAAATATTAAAAAGTTATAAAAGATTTGAAGTTAAAGAATAAAGACCAATGCAAAGTCCTCGAAGCGTCCATTGTTTCAATAAAACAAAGCAAATGGATGATTTCAAATTCGATATATTCAAATTACAAAATTTAAAAAGTTAAATAATTGTTGAAAAATAAAAGTATTCTTACATTTTTGGCAACAAAGAGGACAATAAGAAGAGCAACTCCTAAACATCCGGCTGCGATTCTTGAAGTAAGAAGGCCAGTTGATGCCAAGATTAGAAGCATACCCCAGAAAGATGAACCAAGATCTTTAAAAAAAAAGATTTATTTGCTAAAGATTAACAAATAAATGGAATTTAATAAAGAATTTGAAGAGGAATGTAATACATCCAGCAGGTAGGATTGACCAATATACACCACCACGTGTCTGTGTTACTCCTCCTTCATTGGCATGAACCTCCATACCCATTACCTGATAGAAATGGAGAATAAAAGATAAAGATGTTGGTAAATTGAAGTTATAATTCATCACCGAAACAAAGTAACCATTTCTTTCCAACAATGAAGAAAAAAAACTGTGAATCAATTGAGAGATGTAGATTCCATTTGTTCCACATGTATCATTTTGATTCCATATGACTTTTCGAATAGATGGTCCTATGTCATTAATGGTTTATGCAGCATAATCCAGAGGATAGCTACAAAATAGAAAAGAAATGAAAAAATAATAATTTAATAATGGTTGCACATAATAGGGACAAAATGATACAGGTAGAACATTAATATATTTTGCAATAGGCATAATCAATACATACAATTTGCTCCAACTCCTACATTTTTCATGAATCTTTCGGAACTAGACCACATCGGAACCGGTGGTTCCAGACATTAAGCATTGAAATCTTAAGCAAGGCTAAAATCATCATATTAAATACAAAGTGGGTATCTACAGCCAGAACCAACCATTGATTTGTTTTTGGAACCGTTTTTTTTGAAGTGGATACCCGGAACCGGAATTGGAAGTGCCGGTTCCGGTTCCGGTTCTAAAATATTGGGAAGAACCATTTAAGGTGCCAAAATCGAGTGTATAAACAATTGGTTAGCACTTAAGTGATGAAAAGAGCTAAGTGTAGTGCATACCTGTGAATGACATCTTTCTTACTACCATCAATCATGCTCCCCTGCTGACAGAAAAAAAAATTCAACAGAAGTTGTGTTGGTTGTGTATTGACAGAGGAGACCAAAACAATGAAACAACGAGAAAGTACAACTTACAGGGTAGGCATTTCGTCGAACACCTGATAAGCAACATTCATCAAAAAATCGAAGTGTCAGGAGTATCAAATATTTTTATTACATGTTTTGTAGCTTGTATGATTACTTCCATTTCCATTTCATGCCATCTCAAAAAAACAGTAGAAGTATAATCTAAAAATGTACCAATTCTAACACCCTATATTCATTCCGTTTCACTGCAGCATATGGGTTTTTATTTCCAATCAACAATCTATAGATATGAAGTTTGAATTCACACACTAACATGCAATAATAACCACTAATAAATTAGGGATAAAGAAAAGAAAACACACCGGAAATCAAGAATCCAAAACCAACATATCATGATCCAAACAAACTTGACTGTGCCTTTAGATGTATTCCTGTAGAGAGATAAAATTGAAAGCATACAAATCATTACATTTGATCATAAAAATGAAAGGTTAATAGGCAATTTCACTAGTTATAGATACCATAATTATCAATTCATCTTTATGAAAACTATTCACATATTAATATACTTTGAATATAGCTTCTCAGCTGCAGCTCCCATGACAAGCCACTTAATCCCATGCTGCTCTATAGTCTGCACAATACGTATTTCAACATTATCAGCTTCTATCCACACCTTACTGCCTCCACATACACAGATACCAAACTCCAAATTTGTAGCACCCGCTTCCTGGTATGTATTTTATTTTAGTAATTTTGCATTTTTGGCCTGGGACTCGGCGAGTTGAAGGCCCAACTCGCCGAGTAGAAGCGGGATGAGACGCGAGATTTAAGTGATGGACTCGTCGAGTCGAGTCCCGGACTCGACGAGTAGACTATGTCTGGACAAAACCCTAAACTGAGGGTTTGCACCCTATTTAAACAACCTTATACAGCCTCCATCGTCCCTTTATGCTCCCAGAAACCCTCTATAGAAAACCCTAGCCGTTGTTGAAGCAATCTAAGTCATTTTGGTGGATTTTGGTGTTGGTGGTCTTAAGAAGGAAGGAGAAGAGCTTGAGGAAACAAGAGGAGACCAGAGGGGTTCGAGTTTGTGCTTCATTTTCAGTCCTCAGAAGGTATAAAGTTGCTAACTTGCTTGTTCATTTGCTAGATCCCATTTTGTGGAGATTTAGGGCTTTTATAAGCCATTTTAGGTAGCCAACCATGAATGCAAGCATGGTTGGGGACAAGGCTTCGGATCTAGGTCCTTTGAGGGGTCACAAGGCAGAAAGTGGGTGCTTTTCCACCCAAGGAAGACTCCATGCAACCCAAGAGCTTGTTTTAGGACCTTTTGGACTCAAAGTCCCATGCATGCACGTAAAGTTTGTAACTTTACGTGCTAGAACGATTGTAGGAGCCTAGATCTATCTTTTGGTCATGAGTTGTACATCAGAAATCGAGGATTTTGAGTATGGACGTTACCGACTCGGCGAGTCCGTTCTTGGGACTCGACGAGTCCAAGGCTTTGAGTCTCATACCCGTTGAGGGTCAAAAGAACTCAGTTGGGTGTTAGAAGGTTTGTAGCAGGACAAGGAGGGTGACCCAACGCGTTGGACTTAGTTTTAGACCTGGAATTCATAGGACTCGACGAGTGCTAGAACAGACTCGGCGAGTCCAAGGCAATCTCCCAACCCTTGAAGATGAATTCGACGAGTTGTTCATACAACTCGGCGAGTCAAGGACAGGACGTATTCTTAGGATGAAGATGGACTCGACGAGTGTTCATACCGCTCGGCGAGTCGGACGAAGGTTCATCTGAGGTTGTAAGGAGAACTCGTCGAATCGTTGCTAAACTCGACGAGTAGGGACACGGAGGAGGACAGTTGAAGAGATAGGGACTCGATGAGTTGACGACCCAACTCGGCGAGTCGGGTCAAATGAAAGTTGACTTTGACGTTGACTTTGACTTTGACTTTGACTTAGACTTGGTCTGGGGTAAAATAGTCATTTTACCTTAAAGGGTAGATACCAGATTCCGATTAAGTGTTTTTTGGGGAATTGTAACATCCGGATTTTCAGGGACATTATTGTGTATGTTAATCTTGAGATTTAAGGAGGGACTCGACGAGTTGAGGGACCAACTCGCCGAGTCGAGTAGAGATTGCCGCGTGGATTTAATGAATGGACTCGACGAGTCAGAGGAGGGACTCGTCGAGTAGGTGCTGGGCAGAGAAACCCTAATTTCCCGGGTTTGGGACCTATTTAAAGGCATTTATAGCCTCAATTGCGGCTACCTTCCCCTGAGAGCAAACCCTATTTGCTATTGTAGCTAGAGAGTGAGAGAGAAACTCATATTGTGGTTCTTGGTGCATTTCTATGGAGAAGGATGAAGAGCTTCTTGACGGGGAACAAAGGAAGGCAGTGGATCTATGGTATTGAGTGTTTCAGCTGCTAAGAGAAGGTACAAAGTTCTCATCTTGTTCATTCCTTGTACTAGATCTCATTTTGGGAGTTTTAGGGCTTTGCTTCCATTCTTTTGAATCTATGAGTCGAATGAGACCTGGTTGTGGTTGGAAACCTCAAATCTGGACCTCCTAAGGTCCTTAGAGTCTAGATGTCTCAGCTTTAGTGGTCCAAATGAGGGTTGATGAGCAAAAACCTTCATGAAGAGTATGTATTGGCGTTTTGAAGCAATAACATCATGTATGAACGTAAAGATCGAAGCTTTACGTAATTATTGAGCCTTGGGATGATAGATCTATAGTTTAGAGTGATAGATCTTGTTGAAATCGTCTGAATGAGAAATCAGATCAAAGGGACTCGTCGAGTCCATGACCTGACTCGACGAGTCGGCAGGGTTTGTCCCGATGGATTGATTGTGCGATAACTCGGCGAGTTGGGGGTCAACTCGACGAGTTGAGCTGGACTTTTGAGACTTCTGAGGATACGAGGGGACTCGACGAGTCGCAGGAGTGCATTCGACGAGTCGGGTCAAACTTGGACTGTTGACTCGAGTTTGACTTCTGTTGACCATGGGGTTTTGGTCAACATATGTGATGGAGACCTTGGAGGGGGTAAAATGGTCTTTTGCCCACTTTAATGAGTTAGAAAGAGAAAGACCCGCCTTCGATTATCTGAGTTGTGAGAAGAGTAATAATAAGAGATATTCATCCTTTGTGTTAGGAGGAGACTAGTTCGAGATCCGAGCGCGAGGTTATTTGCTCACCTGCTAGTCGAGGTGAGTCTTCTCACTATACATTACCTAGAGTGGTATCTATGTGTAGACCGAAGGGTCTTGTGTGCTATGTGTATGTATGAGATTATGTGCATTGTGATATATGTATGCAATGTGTTGTATAGACCGGACCGGAGGGTCCAACGATATAGACCGGACCGAAGGGTCCAACAATACAGACCGGACCGAAGGGTCCAACGAGCTATGACCGGACCAGAGGGTCCAACGAGCTACGGGACCGGAGGTTCCCGCTGAGACACATCGACCGGAGGGTCGTACTGTAGCCTCGAGTGGCGTATGTGTTGTATGTGGTATTTTGAGGAACTCACTAAGCATTTATGCTTACCGTGTTATGTGATATGTGTTTCAGGTATCAGCGAGGGTCGCGGGAAGGCGCCGGCATGAATTGTACACACTGGCAGAAGATTCTGTGTTGAGATTCTGGGATATGTTTTATTGTGATGACATTGATACATGAGATTTTGAGAATATTATATGAGATTTATTATGTTTGAAAAATGAAAAATTGTTTTAAAATTTACGTCGTTACAAGTTGGTATTAGAGTCTTGGTTTGAGGGATTCGGATGCACCTTCGGGCGTATCTGAACTCAAACTGAGGATTTAAGGGAAATTTCATAAAAGAAACAATTTTTCTAAAAAGAGTAAAAGATTTTTGAGAAAATTATAACGGAGCAGTGTGTACGATCAGCCAGCGCCCGAACGGTGATTTCCCAAAATACCCTTACATTATGTGTTATGAGATATTATGTGATATGCTATGCATGCTAGAGATAGGCTAGGTATTCATATTTTAGGACTAGAGTGGCCTGATTTGTGATGCCTTAGCCTAGGAGTTGCTGTTATATGTGATGTGCCTTCGAGTATGTGCTGAGTATGAGTATCCAGCAGGAATCCTTTTAGAGAGGGATCTGAGTAGAGGAGTAATCTAGGAGAGATACCTAGATGAGCATTTGAGGAGTCTACTGAGAGAGTAGTCAGATGTCCGCGTGGGGTAAAGTTGCTTGAGTTCGGTGATATCCTTTGAGTATGAGGAGAGTAAGTGGGTAATAACCTAGAGTGGTTTTACATGTTGGTAGAAATTATTCGATGCCTGAATGCTGCTTGCTTCGTGCCTTGTGGAACTCTTGATGATGGGAGTCACCTACTAAGTGAATATGACGATATTCAGGAGGTAGATGGCTGGCATCATAAGGAGTTCTTCAGCAGCTGATGGCGGAGAAGTGTGAGAACCTAGGAAGAGCCTAGGAAAGGGTGACCCTAGTCAGATGAGTACGCTGACAAGAGTAGAGCATTTCGCAGAGGAGCGAACACACGTGACAGGATTGGTGATCGAGAAGGTTGAGCAGCTACTTAGGAACTCGGGGATAGTCCGTGCAGAAAGTATGGGTAGATGTGGCAGGTAGTATGGACCCGTACTACTGAAAGCAGAGGACCCATACTCGATGCAGGGAACATTCCGGAGGATCTAAGTAGCAGATCGAGAGGTGAATTCATGGTTCGAGTACCATGATTTGTAGCAGAACGAGAGGTGATTTCGTGGTTCGAGTACAATGATTTGTAGCAGAACGAGAGGTGATTTCATGGTTCGAGTATCATGATTCGTAGCGGATTGAGAAGGGAGAACATGGTTCGAGTACCATGATTCGTAACGGATTGAGAAGAGACAACGTGGTTCGGGTACCATGATTCATAGCAGATCAAGAGGTGGCCACATGGTTCGAGTACCCTGACTTGTGGCGATTAGTGCTTCTGGTTTACCAGTTATTCTGTGGTGATTGTCTAGACTGAGATCAGATGTGAAAGAGTATGGGGCCAGAGGGCCATGATGAACGAGTTTTAGTAGAGCATCCCTTGAAAGGGGAATCGAGTTAGCTCCGAGGGATTTTTGGTGAGATGCCAGTTGGAGTCGCAAGACTCAGGGATGAGTAGGGATGGTGCGTTATTGGAGAATACGGTCTGGGCTGAGCGACCGGACGATAGTGGAGATGTCATTTTCTGTGACCTGAGCGCTGCTATTTCTGTTCCAGTGGGAAACAGGAGAGATATTGAGATTTTCGGTTTCCGAGGTTGGGGGTGAGCCCTGTGGGGTAGTTTTGGTTACGATCTTTCATCAGAGTATCTGGGCAGTATGTCTGACGCGAGGTAAGGATATAGCATGAGTAGGTTGTCAGTGGGGACTGATATGGTCAAGGACCAGGATACACCCTATTTGAGCATAGTAGGGCATGTGTTAGCTGCAGCAACGGACGGTCAAGAGGAGTATATCGGAGCGGTGGCTCTTACTGTCTATGATGGGTATCGAGTGTGGAAATGAGGTCTCTGCTCTTATGATAATTCACGTGATGGGACGTCAGTTGAGGAGTCGAGGATGAGGATCATGTTAGTTCATTATTTTCAGACTGAGGGTCAGTATTACTACTGGACAGTTGAGATGTCCGATAGTGGGATGCTACAAGATTCTGAATGACTAGAGGCAGTCATGATGAGAAGTTTATGAGGATTTTATCTGAGATTCGGGGTAGTTGGAGTTGTTTGATCTCCATCGGGGAGATCATCGAGCATTGTGTATCACCTTCCAAGGGTAGGTGCGATGTTACTGGTAAAAACAGTCTGTGGGATAGATTATTTGTGAACCAATTGGTGATGGTTCGAACCCTGAGTGGGGGAGAATCGGGTACCTTTGAGGAGATTAGAGGTTGTTCAAGAGTGGTTGGAGAACTGGATATAGAGACCTGCGGTGCGGATTCCTGAGACCAGGGTTATTGGTGGTCAAGGCGAAGTGCAGAGCGAGATAGTGCATGTGGTATGTGTTAAGGAAAGGATGAGTGTCTCCACGGCAGGTGGCTTTCGATCGAAGACCATGTGTGGCATGAAGATTAGTGGTGAATCCTGAAGGAACGCATTGTTGTATCTGTGTATGATGCGGTAAGTAGGAGATCAGTGGTTGAGACAGGACATCATGAGGTTCTGTGATGGTGTACCGAGGTATCCGAGTATGATGTTCTAAATTTCGGACTATTTTGAGACTTGAGTTATGGGATGACGAGTGGTGTATCATGTGTCTACGGTTCCAGTGGGAGCCCTTTCAGCTAATTGACATCAAACGGGATTATTCGAGAATGTGGATTGCAGCAGGGAAAGGTGTTTTGTTATGGCAGATGTCGTCAGAAATAGTAATGCATAATTTGGGTAAGTATGTACACCTATGGTTGGTCCGCAGGGCATGAGTTAATGATCGCAGTGTGGTGTCGACCTGAGGATGAGATTGTGAAGTGGTAAGAGCAAGGGTGGTAATGCTACAGGGAGCCGTAGTACTCACTATTCAGTGAGAGGTTGTGGTGATGCTACGGGGAGCTGTAGTACTCACTATTCAGTGAGAGGTTGTGGTGATGCTGCGGGGAGCCGTAGTACTCACTATTCAGTGAGAGGTTGTGGTGATGCTACGGGGAGCTGTAGTACTCACTATTCAGTGAGAGGTTGTGGTGATGCTGCGGGGAGCCGTAGTACTCACTATTCAGTGAGAGGTTGTGGTGATGCTGCGGGGAGCCGTAGTACTCACTATTCAGTGAGAGGTTGTGGTGATGCTGCGGGGAGCCGTAGTACTCACTATTCAGTGAGAGGTTGTGGTGATGCTGCGGGGAGCCGTAGTACTCACTATTCAGTGAGAGGTTATTGTGATGCTGCGGGGAGCCATAGTACTCACTATTCAGTGAGAGGTTGTTGTGATACTGCGGGGAGCTGTAGTACCCACTAGTCAGCAAGAGAATGTTGCGACGAAGTACTCTCTGATCAGAGCGTGAGACAGAGGAGTTTTGGGCTTGGGTAGCCCTAATATTTGAGTTTTGTGGGAGCCTGGTGGTCGAATCAGGGGTGAGACTGGGATCTCCATAATTGTCGGGAGTTGTTATATTCTGAATTGAGTAATGATTGTCGCAACCAAAGGGAAGTGGATAAGTGAAGAACGCATGAGTTGCGGGTCATGAGTCATGAGTTGAGTGGTTTGTTGGGACGAGTGGTTCCAATTCTATGCCGGATCAGACTCTCGAGTTGAGTTCGATTCTAGTAGTGTATCGAGTAGACAGAATGAGATTCCAGATTCAGAGATGCATTTCATTTGGAAGGGGGTATTGTTCCATATGGTGTCTTGGACCGGAGTGGGTCAATTCGTTGGTATGAGAAAACCGTGAAACGCATGGAACTAATGAGTAGTGGACGACAGAGATCGAGAGTGAGTCGAATTCAGTATTCGCTTGAGGTACAGCGAACTCCATGACTGGTGTGTGTCACACTGGGCCGAGATAGTTGTTGTGGAAAGGAAGTAGACGAGACGTTTTGGGACATGCAAGGGGTAACCTTTAGAGGTTCAGCTGCTGGGTCGGGTGAGGACCCGGTGCTCAGTTTTGAGAGGGGAGCTGAGGTTTATGTTTGTTAGATGTCGGAGGACGCTTCAGAACAAGCATGATCATTATCTGTGCTTGAGGTCAGGGTGTTGAGGATTCGTTGTTCAGATGGATTTGATTGCAGTACAGTGGATGAGTCCCTGGTGTGATGTGATCCTTCCATTCCTTGGTATATGATCTGGGTTGTTTATCATGTCTGGGACGAGTGATCGGTAGCCAGTTTTGGGCATGGACTTGTTTTTATCGGTCCCCACCAGAGAATCAGAGGTGCAGTGAGCTATCGGGGTTTATTATTCGAGGAGCGAATAACGAGGTGACACCTGAAGAGAGCGGTCTGGCTGTGTATCGAGATACTAGAGTTTACAGACTCTTGAGAGTCAGGAGGGGAAGCGTAGTGGCAGTGAGTCTGTCCTTTTCCAGGGAGGAGTTCCTGTTGGATTCAGGTGCCCAGAGAGAAAGATAGCTGTGTGGTATGAGATCCTTTGGATGGTGCTGTTCGATTATTGGATTAGATCTATATGTTGTTGAGAAGCGATTTCGAGGGCGAAATCTAATTCAAGTGGGGGAGAATTGTAACATCCGGATTTTCAGGGACATTATTGTGTATGTTAATCTTGAGATTTAAGGAGGGACTCGACGAGTTGAGGGTCCAACTCGCCGAGTCGAGTCGAGATTGTCGCGTGGATTTAATGAATGGACTCGACGAGTCAGAGGAGGGACTCGTCGAGTAGGTGTTGGGCAGAGAAACCCTAATTTCCCGGGTTTGGGACCTATTTAAAGGCATTTATAGCCTCAATTGCGGCTACCTTCCCCTGAGAGCAAACCCTATTTGCTATTGTAGCTAGAGAGTGAGAGAGAAGCTCATATTGTGGTTCTTGGTGCATTTCTATGGAGAAGGATGAAGAGCTTCTTGATGGGGAACAAAGGAAGGCAGTGGATCTGTGGTATTGAGTGTTTCAGCTGCTAAGAGAAGGTACAAAGTTCTCATCTTGTTCATTCCTTGTACTAGATCTCATTTTGGGAGTTTTAGGGCTTTGCTTCCATTCTTTTGAATCTATGAGTCGAATGAGACATGGTTGCGGTTGGAAACCTCAGATCTGGACCTCCTAAGGTCCTTAGAGTCTAGATGTCTCAGCTTTAGTGGTCCAAATGAGGGTTGATGAGCAAAAACCTTCATGAAGAGCATGTATTGGCGTTTTGAAGCAATAGCATCATGTATGAACGTAAAGATCGAAGCTTTACGTAATTATTGAGCCTTAGGATGATAGATCTATAGTTTAGAGTGATAGATCTGGTTGAAATCGTCTGAATGAGAAATCAGATCAAAGGGACTCGCCGAGTCCATGACCTGACTCGACGAGTCGACAGGGTTTGTCCCGATGGATTGATTGTGCGATAACTCGACGAGTTGGGGGTCAACTCGACGAGTTGAGCTGGACTTTTGAGACTTCTGAGGATACGAGGGGACTCGACGAGTCGCAGGAGTGCACTCGACGAGTCGGGTCAAACTTGGGCTGTTGACTCGAGTTTGACTTCTGTTGACCATGGGGTTTTGGTCAACATATGTGATGGAGACCTTGGAGGGGGTAAAATGGTCTTTTACCCACTTTAATGAGTTAGAAAGAGAAAGACCCGCCTTCGATTATCTGAGTTGTGAGAAGAGTAATAATAAGAGATATTCATCCTTTGTGTTAGGAGGAGACTAGTTCGAGATCCGAGCGCGAGGTTATTTGCTCACCTGCTAGCCGAGGTGAGTCTTCTCACTATACATTACCTAGAGTGGTATCTATGTGTAGACCGAAGGGTCTTGTGTGCTATCTGTATGTATGAGATTATGTGCATTGTGATATATGTATGCAATGTGTTGTATGGACCGGACCGGAGGGTCCAACGATACAGACCGGACCGAAGGGTCCAACGAGCTATGACCGGACCAGATGGTCCAACGAGCTACGGGACTGGAGGTTCCCGCTGAGACACATCGACCAGAGGGTCGTACTGTAGCCTCGAGTGGCGTATGTGTTGTATGTGGTATTTTGAGGAACTCACTAAGCATTTATGCTTACCGTGTTATGTGATATGTGTTTCAGGTATCAGCGAGGGTCGCGGGAAGGCGCCGACATGAATTGTACACACTAGCAGAAGATTCTGTGTTGAGATTCTGGGATATGTTTTATTGTGATGACATTGATACATGAGATTTTGAGAATATTATATGAGATTTATTATGTTTGAAAAATGAAAAATTGTTTTAAAATTTACGTCGTTACAGGAATATAGCCGGAGGATTTCCGGAGCAGCAGCAGTCGGAGATTCCCCCGCACAGATTATCAGCAGCTACTCGTTTGAGGTGAGTTTCCTTCCAGTAGGAACGAGTCTAAGGCACCAAGGCCGGCCCGTATAGACGATATGTTAGTATCGGAGTGTGGGCAGAGCCCATATCTCATAGTTGAGTTTGATTATGATATATGCTTGTATGATAGAATTGTTTATACTCGTTGTCTGTGTGATACTTGTATGTTATGGTTTAGTAGCTGAGTGTGGGCGAGGCCCGTATCTCCCAGATAGCGGAGTGTGGGCGAGGCCCGTATCTCCCAGCTAGCGGCGTGTGGGCGAGGCCCGTATCTCCATAAGTGTGAGTGAGGCCCGTATCTCCTAGCTGTTCATTATATGTGTATGGTATGTGGTATTATGGGGGAGCTCACTAAGCTGTGTGCTTACGGTTTTCAGTTTTGTTTCAGGTACCTCTTCATCGAAGGGGAAGGAGCCGGTGCGGTAGTTGCACATCATACACACATCCCAGATTCCGCACTATGAGTTTCCGTGGGATTGTGCTCTGACATTATCACTATTATGATTTGGATTTCAGACATTATACATAGTTTTATGAGACGTTATGATTTGACAATGTTTTTCCTCCGAATGTTTTAATTAAAGTAATCTCTAAAAATGAAATTTTTGGGCGTGAAAATTGGGCTGTTACAAGTTGGTATCAGAGCCCTGGTTTGAGGGATTCGGACGCACCTTCGGGAGTGTCTGGACTCAAATCGAGGAACTAAAAGATTTTTACAAAAGAAAATGATTTTTTTTAGATTAAGAGTTTTGGAAAAAAAAAGAACAAAGTGTGTGATGTGCGCGACCGGCCGAGCTCAAGTAAGTATTCCCCAAAGTACCCATACAAGTTTATGTTATGATTATCAGTTTCAGTTTCAGTAGAACATCATGCTAGATTAGGACTAAGGATCTAGGAAGGATGCCTTAGGTGCCTATTGAATGAGTATCAGCTTTATCAGAACTGTATGCTAGTCTAGGGCTAAGGATCTAGGAAGGATGCTTTATGTGCCTGATATATGCGTACCAGCTTATTGAGAACTGCATTCTAGTACAGATTAGTCAGTATGATAGCTAGAGTAGTATATACTTGATTATGTGTACTCAATGCCCGAATGCTGCTTGCTTTGTGCTTTTAGGAGTTCTAGTTGTCTTTCACTAACTAGTAAACGAATATGTTAAGTTACATATTACAAGGACTAAATAATTTCAGAAGGTTGGGTCTAGCTCTATTTCGCAGCTCTTGTTTGAGTCCAACCGTTGTAGGGTAGGATCTCTCATTCGAAGAATTATCTTGTCTGAGTAATATGTAATAGTATTCGCGAGCTAGTTAGGGGAAGAAAACAGGGACTTCTTATGCAGCTGATGGCGGAGAGTGGGTTGGCGATTACCTAGGGCAAGCCTAGGACGAGATTAGCATGAGGTAAGCAGTAGTAGTAGAATGGACTTGGTGGAGTCGAGGCGGTTCTTGAGGAAAGTACGGATAGATGTGGAAGGTAGTATGGGCCCGTACTACTGAAAGCAGAGGATCCGTACTTGAATCGAGGAAGGCTGAGGCAAGACCAGGGGACTTGTGATGGGTGAGATCCCTCTAAATGTATCAGTATCACTGACGGTTGTCGTTATGTATTGCAGAATGGTGGTACTATGCTCGAGGCCAGCAGTTGGCAGTTCAGGAGAGGGATCGGGTTCGGGCTCATGTTCCGAACCAGTGGATGAGAGGCTACGCGAGTTTATCGCGTCCGAGATCACTAGAGGCATACTTGATGCGACCCCGGTCATCTTTGGGTCGATCAAGCAAGGGATTGTCGAGCTGATGGAGGATCGCCTCTGGGCATTCTGGAGCGACATGGCGACCAGCCAGTCGGGATCACGCACACTGTCCTTTAAGGACTTCAGGGGCAGTGGTGCGCCGGATTTCCATGGGGCGAAGGACCCCATTGTGGGCAGACGGTGGATTGCAGACATTGAGTCTGCACAGTTGACCAGCTTCTGCCCTGAGGGGTCGAAGGTGAGATATGCAGGTGGATATTTGAGAGACAGAGCCAGAGATTGGTGGGAGTCGGTCGGTGACTCCCTGGGAGCCTCAGCTATTGAGGCTATGACATGGCCGGACTTCGTGACCAGATTCCGGGCTGAGTTCGCACCCGCTGTGGAGCTCCAGCGACTAGCCCGGGAGTTTCTCGATATGAGGCAGACGACTGAGTCCGTGGCGGAGATCACCGCCAAGTTTCGAGAGAGGGCTTTATTGGTACCTCAGTATGCGGGAGATGAGGATATGAGGAGGACCCGCTACCACGACATGCTGCGGGCCGACATTCGTGAGCATGTCAGCTTCTCCGCTTGTCCCACCTTGGATTCTATGATTGCCAGGGCAAGGGAGAGAGAGATTGATCTAGAGCACATTGGTAAGAGGAAAGATGAAGAGGGATTGGTGACTGGGGCTTCGAGGAAGAAGCCCAAGGGGCTAGATGGGAGGCCGAAAGGCCAGCCGGGACCAGGCCGCTGCAAGAAATGCGGCAGGTCTCATGAGGGAGCGTGAAGGATGGGATTGTCTGGCTGGTACAAATGCGGCAAGACGGGGCATTTCAGCAGGGATTGTACCGCCCCTGCACCCACTATTCAGACATCTGAGTTGCTGTGTTCCCACTGCAACCAGAGGGGCCACAAGAAGGCCAGTTGCCCCCAGTTGATAGCAGCAGCGCCAGTAAAGGCGCCAGCTCCAGCGACCCTGCGGATTACTGATGGCCGGCAGGGCAAGGCAGAGGCTCCAGTAGTGAGGAGCCGGGCTTTTCAGCTGACGACCGAGGAGGCACGTGCCGCACCCAATGTGGTGACGGGTATGATTCTTTCCCTCTGATTTATTTTTATGATTGTTTATGATATTGATATGTGCTCTGTTTATGATCGTTCCATGTGAATGGTATCCCAGTTCAGGTATTATTTGATTCGGGTGCTACCCGATCGTTTGTTTCTCTTGCACTCAGCAAGAAGTTTCCCGAGTCTTCAGACATGTTGGATTGCCCTCTAGAGGTAGAGATTGCCGATGATCGATCAGTGCGAGCATCAGCGGTATTCCGAGATTGTGTGCTGAGATTATTTAAGGAGCACTACCTGGTAGACCTGGTTCCCATACCTTTACGGGGGAACAAGGTTATTATCGGCATGGATTGGCTAAGCCCCAATGGGGCGGTGATCGGCTGCGCGCAGCAGTTGGTGCGGATCAGGACCCCAAGCGGGGGAGAACTGGTGATTCAGGGCGAGAGGCCATAGCGAGGACCAGCTTTATGTTCGGCGGCGAGGGCTAGGCGTTACCTTCAGCAGGGTTGCGCAGGATATGTCGCCTATGTCATGGACACCCGAGAGGCGGGTAAGACGTCAGTGAGCGATGTTCCGGTGGTGCGAGACTACTCAGATGTGTTCCCGGAGGAGCTTCCTGGGATTCCCCTGAAGCGTCAGGTGGAGTTCATGATCGATTTGGTTCCTGGCGCGGCCCCGATTGCCAAGGCGCCGTACCGGTTGGCTCCTCCCGAGAAGCAAGAGTTGTCTACACAGCTGCAGGAGCTGCTAGATAAGGGGTTTATCAAGCCGAGTAGTTCGCCTTGAGGAACCCCGATTCTGTTTGTGAAGAAGAAGGATGGGTCGCATCGGATGTGTATAGATTATAGGGAGCTGAACAAGGTGACGGTGAAGAACCGTTACCCACTCCCGAGGATTGATGACCTTTTTGACCAACTACACGGAGCATCTTGGTTCTCCAAGATTGATCTGCAATCAGGATATCATCAGATGAGGGTCAGAGAGGAGGATGTACAGAAGACGACGTTCCGGACGCGCTATGGCCACTATGAGTTTGTGGTGATGCCTTTCGGGCTCACCAATGCTCCTGCCGCGTTCATGGACCTCATGAACCGCGTGTGTAGACCGATGCTGGATCGGTCCGTGATAGTTTTCATTGACGACATCTTGGTCTATTCCAAGATGCAGGAGCAGCATGAGGAGCATCTGCGAGAGGTTTTGGATACTCTGAGGAGAGAGAGCTTGTACGCCAAGTTCTCCAAGTGTGAGTTCTGGTTGTGCGAGGTGCAGTTTCTTGGGCACCTTGTCAACCAGAACGGTATTCTGGTCGACCCGGCCAAGGTGGAGGCCGTGATGAGATGGGAGGTTCCGAAGTCTCCATCTGAGATTCGGAGTTTCCTGGGATTAGCCGGCTACTATCGGAGATTCATCCAGGATTTCTCTAAGATAGTTGTGCCCTTGACTCGGCTTACGAAGAAGGCCATAGTTTTCCGTTGGGGACCCGAGCAGTAGGCCGCATTCGAGACGCTGAGACAGAGATTGTGCGAGGCACCGATCCTAGCCCTGCCTGAGGGCGTAGAGGATTTTGTGGTATATTGTGACGCGTCTATTTCGGGTTTGGGCCCGGTTTTGATGCAGAGAGGGCACGTTATTGCATACACTTCGAGGCAGCTGAAGCCTCACGAGGCGAATTATCCGACGCACGATTTGGAACTGGGGGCTGTTGTTTTTGCCATCAAGATTTGGCGTCATTACCTCTATGGGGTTCGTTGTACCATTTACACGGACCACAAGAGCCTGAGGTATCTCATGGATCAGCCGAATCTGAACATGAGGCAGCGTCGGTGGTTGCACGTAGTGAAGGATTATGATTGCGAAATCCTCTACCACCCGGGGAAGGCCAACGTGGTGGCCGATGCACTTAGCCGCAAGGCGGCGCCGATCAGAGATATCTGCATGCGGATGACAGTAGTGACCCTGTTATTGGAGCAGATCCGAGAGGCCCAGCAGGAGGCTATGAAGGAGGAACATCGGAAGAGTGAGCGTATAGTGGGTCAGGTTTCCTCCTTCGACTATGACAACAGGGGATTATTGACATTACACCGCAGGGTGTGGGTTCCATACCTCGGAGGCGTGCGCCAGGTTTTGATGGAGGAGGCGCACAAATCCCGATTCTCCATTCATCCCGGGGCGACGAAGATGTATAGGGATCTTCGTCTTGATTATTGGTGGCCCTGCATGAAGCGGGATGTAGCATGGTATGTGGAGCGGTGCTTGACCTGCAGGAAGGTCAAGGCCGAGCACCAGAGGCCACACGGCAAGATGCAGCCGTTGGATATTCCCCTGTGGAAGTGGGAAGATATTACTATGGATTTCATCACCAAGCTTCCCAGGACCGCGCGGGGAGTGGATTCCATATGGGTCATCGTGGATCGGTTGACCAAGAGTGCCCATTTTATACCGATCCAGGAGAGCATATCGGCCGAGAAGCTGGCCGATATTTATATTCGAGAGGTGGTGGCTCGTCACGGGGTGTCGGTCTCCGTGATTTCTGACAGGGATGTTCGGTTCACTTCCAGGTTTTGGAAGAAATTCCACGACGAGTTGGGTACTCGCCTGCATTTCAGCACCGCCTTTCACCCGCAGACGGACGGCCAGAGCGAGCGGACCATCCAGACTCTGGAAGATATGTTGCGGGCGTGTGTGTTAGATTTTGGTGGTAGTTGGGATACTTACCTTCCGTTGGCTGAGTTCTCCTACAACAACAGCTACCACGCAAGTATTGACCGTCCTCCCTTTGAGATGTTATACAGGAGGAAGTGCAGGACCCCGATATGCTGGGGCGAGGTTGGCCAGAGGGTCATAGGGAGCACCGAGGTGGTGCTCAAGACGACAGAAAGAATTCAGCAGGTCAGGAGCAGACTTCAGACTGCACAGAGTCGGCAGAAAAGTTATGCCGATAAGCGTCGTTCAGACCTGGAGTTCCACGTCGGGGATATGGTTCTCCTGAAGGTGTCGCCATGGAAGGGCGTCATCCGATTCAGGAAACGGGGCAAGTTGGGTCCCAGGTATATTGGACCCTTCAGGGTTATAGCCCGGGTGGGCAAGGTGGCATATAGGTTGGATCTGCCAGCCGAACTCAGTCAGATTCATAGCACTTTTCATGTCTCCCAGTTACGGAGATGTTTGGCGGACGACTCGGCAGTGATACCATTAGAGGATATTCAGGTCGATGACAGCCTGAATTACATTGAGCGGCCTGTAGCGATTCTCGACCGGAAGTCGAAGGATCTGAGGAACAAGAGGGTGGAGCTCGTGAAGGTGCAATGGCAGCACCGGAAGGGCTCGGAATGGACCTGGGAGCCAGTGGATGAGATGATGGAGCATTACCCGGAGCTATTCCAAGATCGAGCAGCAGACTTCGAGGACGAAGTCTAAAATAAGTGGGGGAGATTTGTAGCACCCGCTTCCTGGTATGTATTTTATTTTAGTAATTTTGCATTTTTGGCCTGGGACTCGGCGAGTTGAAGGCCCAACTCGCCGAGTAGAAGCGGGATGAGACGCGGGATTTAAGTGATGGACTCGTCGAGTCGAGTCCCGGACTCGACGAGTAGACTCTGTCTGGACAAAACCCTAAACTGAGGGTTTGCACCCTATTTAAACAACCTTATACAGCCTCCATCGTCCCTTTATGCTCCCAGAAACCCTCTATAGAAAACCCTAGCCGTTGTTGAAGCAATCTAAGTCATTTTGGTGGATTTTGGTGTTGGTGGTCTTAAGAAGGAAGGAGAATAGCTTGAGGAAACAAGAGGAGACCAGAGGGGTTCGAGTTTGTGCTTCATTTTCAGTCCTCAGAAGGTATAAAGTTGCTAACTTGCTTGTTCATTTGCTAGATCCCATTTTGTGGAGATTTAGGGCTTTTATAAGCCATTTTAGGTAGCCAGCCATGAATGCAAGCATGGTTGGGGACAAGGCTTCGGATCTAGGTCCTTTGAGGGGTCACAAGGCAGAAAGTGGGTGCTTTTCCACCCAAGGAAGACTCCATGCAACCCAAGAGCTTGTTTTAGGACCTTTTGGACTCAAAGTCCCATGCATGCACGTAAAGTTTGTAACATTACGTGCTAGAACGATTGTAGGAGCCTAGATCTATCTTTTGGTCATGAGTTGTACATTAGAAATCGAGGATTTTGAGTATGGACGTTACCGACTCGGCGAGTCCGTTCTTGGGACTCGACGAGTCCAAGGCTTTGAGTCCCATACCCGTTGAGGGTCAAAAGAACTCAGTTGGGTGTTAGAAGGGTTGTAGCAGGACAAGGAGGGTGACCCAACGCGTTGGACTTAGTTTTAGACCTGGAATTCATAGGACTCGGCGAGTGCTAGAACAGACTCGGCGAGTCCAAGGCAATCTCCCAACCCTTGAAGATGAACTCGACGAGTTGTTCATACAACTCGGCGAGTCGAGGACAGGACGTATTCTTAGGATGAAGATGGACTCGACGAGTGTTCATACCGCTCGGCGAGTCGGACGAAGGTTCATCTGAGGTTGTAAGGAGAACTCGTCGAGTCGTTGCTAAACTCGACGAGTAGGGACATGGAGGAGGACAGTTGAAGAGATAGGGACTCGACGAGTTGACGACCCAACTCGGCGAGTCGGGTCAAATGAAAGTTGACTTTGACGTTGACTTTGACTTTGACTTTGACTTAGACTTGGTCTGGGGTAAAATAGTCATTTTACCCTAAAGGGTAGATACCAGATTCTGATTAAGTGTTTTGTGGGGAATATAGCCGGAGGATTTTCGGAGCAGCAGCAGTCGGAGATTCCCCCGCACAGATTATCAGCAGCTACTCGTTTGAGGTGAGTTTCCTTCCAGTAGGAACGGGTCTAAGGCACCAAGGCCGGCCCGTATAGACGATATGTTAGTATCGGAGTGTGGGCGGAGCCCGTATCTCATAGTTGAGTTTGATTATGATATATGCTTGTATGATAGAATTGTTTATACTCGTTGTCTGTGTGATACTTGTATGTTATGGTTTAGTAGCTGAGTGTGGGCGAGGCCCGTATCTCAGAGATAGCGGAGTGTGGGCGAGGCCCGTATCTCCCAGATAGCGGAGTGTGGGCGAGGCCAGTATCTCCCAGCTAGCGGCGTGTGGGCGAGGCCCGTATCTCCTAGCTGTTCATTATATCTCACTAAGCTGTGTGCTTACGGTTTTCAGTTTTGTTTCAGGTACCTCTTCATCGAAGGGGAAGGAGTCGGCGCGGTAGCTGCACATCATACACACACCCCAGATTCCGCACTATGAGTTTCCTTGGGATTGTGCTCTGACATTATCACTATTATGATTTGGATTTCAGACATTATACATAGTTTTATGAGACGTTATGATTTGACAATGTTTTTCCTCCGAATGTTTTAATTAAAGTAATCTCTAAAAATGAAATTTTTGGGCGTGAAAATTGGGCTGTTACAAAATTGCTAAAATTTCTTCCATGAATGTGAATAAGTTACAAGATATCTTTAACTTTCATCCAATATGATAAAGATGAAGAAAACTATGAAGGCGAAAGAGCAAGAAACAATACCCCAGCTTCATCAAAAATGAGACGATACTGATTTAGGATTTTGTGTATCTTTTTCTTTTCAAGCTCTCGCCAAGCCTTAACCACATGTTCTTTTAGTTTGCTGCTGCCATAGAACCTGTCATCCACTGTGAACATATAACAGAAATATACGTTATGAACATTAGAAACAATCCGAATTGTGAAATCGTAACATAAACATAGCCTAATTCACAAACTTCAAATTAAAATTAACTGACAAATTCATATCGCAACAGCAACAGGAGTACGAGAAGTGATTTGACTTACCGGGTGTGATTAAAGGAGCAGGCTGACAAAGACGAACAAAGGAACACCAGAAATTTCAAAATCGGAAATCATAACAGTGATTTTCAATGAGACGAGGCTCAGAAAAAGGGAATGAAAGACGGTATGGCTGCAAACACCGGTTGCATATTCCAATCGGATATGCCTTCCGAGTTGCCTCGCCAAAATACGGCCTTCAAGTTCACCCATGGTTGCCGGTGAAAATTGTTTTCACAAACAAATTTCATCATCGCCTCCATCTTTGTAAAGAACAATCAAAATCGGAACCCATCAAAGCAATTATCTACCGTTGGTCTAAGCGGAGGTGAAGCAGCAGAGCCAAGAAGAAAGGAGAGCAGGGAAGGCGGTGGAGAAGATAAACCTGACCCAATTTTGAAGGCGGTCTGAATAAAAAAATATAACCTTTTAAAACAAATCCGTCTGTGGCCAAAGTAGGAAAGGAAAGAAAAAATGTGGCGGAAATAAGAATCGCGAAACTTTCCTGGCAAAATAGGAAAGAGAAAGAAGTATGCTGTTCCCCAACTTTTTAAGCTTTTATGTTATATATAATTCTAGTTGTTCCATATGATTTTTGGGAAATCTCTAGAAAAATCCTAAAATTTTACCCTAATTTACGAAAAAGTCTCAAACTAAAATTTGTTTACGAAAAAGCATGAATTACCGGTAAAAATAACGATTTGACCCCTTTTTTCCGGTTTACCGGTTTTATTCCTTACATGTTTCACTAAAGTCCTATTATTTTATCCTAATTTGCGAATAAGTCCCAAAATAAAATTTACTGATGATTTGACATTTTTCTTCATGTAACATACATTTTATCGGTTTCATTGCTGACTTAGACATCTAGTCATTGCATTACCTGATAAGATAAATACGATGAGTTATATAATGTCACATTTACTGTAAAATTTGATACCCATCTGATACCCATCTCACCGGCTCATTTATGACTATGCATCTACGTCAACAATGAAACCAATAAAATGTGTGTTTCCAAGAAAAAATGGCAGAAAATGAGTTGATGTCTGATGAGATGGATATATTGGGTTACATAATATTAGATATACAATTTGATATTTCTTATAAACGTAAAAAATAACGCAGTTGTTGTTAGTTTATGTAATTATTGTAGTCTTCGTTGGATGCATTTTATGTTCCAAAAAGATATACAATACATCAGGATATCAAGTTTTATGCTAAACATAGCATTATATAACTCAACATATACATGTCATCATCTCATTTAATGACTAGGCGTCCGGGTCAGCAATAAAACCGGTAAAATGTATGTTACATAGAGAAAATGATCAAATCATCAGTAAATTTTATTTTGGGACTTATTCGCAAATTAGGGTAAAATAATGGGACTTTAGTGAAACAGGTAAATAATAAAACCGGTAAACCGGAAAAAATGGATCAAATCGCAATTTTTACCGGTAATTCATGCTTTTTCGTAAATAAAATTTAGTTTATGACTTTTTCGTAAATTATGGTAAAATTTTAGAACTTTTCTAGAGATTTCTCATGATTTTTTATCATAACTTTATAACTTATTACGTAATAGTTGATCTAAATCTGAATTTATCAATGAGACCATTTTATTTTTACTACACAATAATATAAGTAACTTTCGGTTCTAAATATAGCATACATAAATATATGATTGAAACCGTCTCACATTTATCTATAGAAAAAAAAAAATATCGTTATAAAATACGTTTTATTTTATTGTATCATTATAAAATTTGTTACTCATATTACTTAATGGTCTTGATAAATCCAAATATATCATTTAGATCATTTTATTTTTATCTACGTATTGATATGATTTTGAACATATATTAGATACGACACATTGTTAAGCTATAAAATCTGTCTTTCTTTATATCATTATAAACTACGTTTTCTTGTTTATATCATTATAAGATACTTTTTTCCGTACATAATATTGTTGAAATACAAAATTCTGTGGACGTTCAAATCCAAAAAAAAACTAATATTATGTTATTTTCCATCAAACCTAATGCCATATAAGTTTTTCGATTTTGAAACTAATTATATTGTTATAATCGTTTATTCCTGCTACATCATACAAGGTGGTATCCCTAATTCTCCAACATATATATAAATATGACGAGTTATTATACATTTACAATGAATGTCATTTAAAAGCAATAAGAAAAATGAAAATCCTTTCAAACCAAAATACCTACACGTCTACACGTGTATGTCCCACTATCTCTTACTGAAAACAATAAGTATAAAATAAAAATAGTATACATATTTTAATCCAATGAGGGATTTTTGAAGACTATAAGTATCATTTAGTATTAAAAAGGGAAGGACACTATTATATAATGAAATGGAAAATAGTGATCAACCTTACTTTTTGGGTAATCACGTAGTTGTTATCATGCGATTAGCTTTTATAATGGAACATTCTATAAACTTTGATGGTCATACGTAAAAGATGACGAACTTGATGAAGTAAAGATGACCGTTTGATGATGCCGAAACGGTGAAGATGGCGACGGACGGACAATTCATCAGAAAGAGTTCGAGATTTCTAGTATTTTTTGGTTTATTATTTCTTTTTTACAAAATTTCATAATTGGTGTTGTGGTTTGTAAAATATCTTATTTTGAGAACTTTTAAGAAAAACATTACGCCATTGGTCCCTGTATTTTGTAAAATTGAATGAAAGGTCCTTCTACTGTTAAATCTAACTATTCAGTTGTTAGATTTTAATAAAAAAAAAAGACTATTTTACCATTGTACCAAATTTGCAATATACTACAATCCTAAAGGACCATTGGTGTAATTTTGTAAATTTGAAATTTTATATATGTATAAATTATAAATATAAATTTTGTATATGTATAAATTATAAATATAAGGTTTACATATATGTATACATATAATTTCAACAATTTGATAACTTTTTTTTTAACATTTTGTTTTTTATTTTTATTTTATAATTTTAGTTATTTATGGTTTTTTTTTAAGATTTTTATCTATTTTGATTCAAGTAATAAACTTAAATACAATAAACCAGCTCGAAACCGTTTTTTCTTTAATTTTCTTTATTTGTGAATTGAAACGTTAATATATTTTTTTAATTTTATGTCGTTACGGTTCATATTTTTTTTTTACTTGGGTGCTCCATAGTTAATATTGTTAGCAACTTTATGTTTGCATTTATCATTATCATTATTTCACCTTTTGTTTTCTATTTTGTATTTATAATTTTAATTATTTATTATTCTTCTATTATTTTTATTTATTTTGATTCAAGTAATGAAAAATAGAAAAACAAAAAACAAAAACTCAAACACCAAAATTGTAATATACTCTAATATATTAATATTTTACACTTTTCATCTTTTATGTTTTTCTTTTTAATTTTTTCGTATTATTTTTTAATTTTTTCCTATTTTAATTTTTTTTCGTTGCTTCGTTATATTTTTCATCAATTTGATAACTTTTTTTTGATATTTTCCAAAATGTGTAATGTAACACCCCGACTCTCAGGTATAAAATTCTCAGTCTTACATTTCCATTTGAAAGGTCGACTCGACGAGTTGGATGCCCTGACTCGTCGACTAGGCATGGTTTTGGTCGTGGATTTTAAATGACCAACTCGACGAGTTGGAGGACCGACTCGACGATTTGGAGCTGGAGGATGAAACCCTAATTTCTGGGGTTTTGCACCCTATTTAAAGGGTCCTTAGACTCCCTTACAACCTCCTTTGAGCTCAGAAACCCTAAATCGCGTTTTCTCTCTATATTTGTGTGTTTTAAGCTTGGAAGGAGGATCTTGGTGAAAGGAGCTTGAAGATCAAGAAGCTTTGAGCAAGGAACAGTTGAGGATCTGAACCCTACTCCATTTTAGCATCACTTGAAGGTAACAAGTCGTTACCTTGACTTTCCTTCTATCTAGATCTCTCCATGTTGGAGATTAGGGGCATTTTAGCTTGATTGTTTTTTCATTCCGAGTATTGAACATGATCTGAAGTTGCAACTTCAGATCTAGGCTCATCTTGGTTCTTATGGTCATTAAGTTTCAGCCTTTAGCAAGATAATGCCTTATCCTCACTTAGAACCTCTTCTCTAGGTTGATTTTGGCCATTAGCACCTTGCATGTACGTAAAGTTTGCAACTTTACGTGGGAAGCATGCTCTAGGAACTCAGATCTGCAATATGGAGCTTTGGGGTGGCTTATAAGCGTCTGAATGGAGAAAGGACTGAAGAGACTCGACGAGTTGCATGGCCAACTCGGCGAATCCGATGAAGATTAGCCTTGAAGGTTTCTGCATGAACTCAGCGAGTCAGTAGGATGACTCGACGAGTCGGTTAGGGTTTCCTCGACTTCTGAACACGCATAGACCCGACGAGTTGGTAGTAAACTCGGCGATTCAGTGAGGGTTGTATGACCTTCTGAATCCTTAAGGAACTCGACGAGTTGATAGCTGCACTCGACGAGTTGGGTCAACATGGACTGTTGACTTTGACCGTTGACTTTGACTTTGACCAGTTAACTTCTGGGGGTATTTTGGTAACTTGGAAATTTATGGCATTGGGCTTATGGTAAATATAGGTGGTGGAGTTCGTGACTGTGGTTCGAGAGTTTGAGCTTATCACTTCAGTTCGACAGTTGTGAGGTGAGTTTCCTCACTATGCTCAAGGGTCTAAGGCACCAAGGTCGGCCCTTTTTGATTGTTATTCTGATATGTTATGCTAGTATGTGATGTTAGATTAGCATCATATTAGATAGGATGGTATTCTGTTGCTATGATCTGTAGATCAGTATCCTGGTAGATAGGATGATGTTATGCTAGTATGATCGGTTAGATCGGTTTGTATGTCTATAGAATGTTATGTGATTATCTGATATATGTGCACATGTTGATTGGTGGTTGAGGCTCATCTGGTTTGTGCGAGAGCCAACAGACCTGGGCATTCCAACCCGATGGTTGTAGGCCATGAGTATTCCATCCCGAGGATGATTGGACTCGTAGTATGAGGGCATTCCAACCCGATGGTTGTGGGTCTGGGGTATTCCATCCCGATGATGGTTGGACCTATAGTATGATTGGCATTCCAACCCGATGGTGGAGGGTATGGGGTATTACAACCCGATGGTTGATTGGACACATAGTGTGATGTTTGTGTTATATGTATGTTGATGTGTGTATGGGTATTTTGGAGGGAACTCACTAAGCTTCGGGCTTACAGTTGTTGATTTTGTTTCAGGTACTTCTGAATCGCGGGAAGGCGAAGGAATGATCGTACACCTCCTGTTGTTTATGATTTGATTCTGGGATATTTTGACACTGAACTATTTTGGAAACAAGTTTTGTAATAATCAATGGTTTTGGAATATTTTTAAAATTTTAAATTTGGCATGATTTTTATGAATCCTACAAGTTGGTATCAGAGCCTTGGTTTGAGTGAATTGGAGGAACACTTGTGTGAATCCAATCTCAAACTAAGGAAATTATTTTCAAAATGATTTTTAATGGTTTTCAAAATAAGAAAAGGAGGATGCAAGTGTACGATCAGCCGGAGCCAGTAAGTAGACCCTAAAATACCATGCAGTTATTTGATTATGTGATATGTTAGAATAGCATGATAGTACTAGGCTAGGGATCTTCAGGAATTGTATGATAGAATTGTCTGATTGTATGATGCCTGATAGCCTAGGGTTTTCATCATATGAAATTGACATCAGTACTGTAGTTGCTTAGTGTATGCATCAGGGACGTACATAATTAAGATCTTATAGCCTGAGAATGTTTGGTTTGGCCTTATTTCATGTTCTAGTTTGACGAAGGGCTTAGGGTAGGATCAGGTATTCGAAAGGCTATAGGGTCCAGCATTATGTATGACTAGCATACAGTAGTGTTGCAGGGTTGGTGGAAGTTTCGTGGATGGTTGAGTCGTGCGAGGTCAGTAGACCAGTTATAAGATAGTTAGCTTCCCTCTAGGAGAGAGGATTGAGCGATCACCATGCATATGTATATTGTTAGGGTGTTGTGATGATACTTGAGACAAATATGGGTAGGTGTGGAAGGTAGTATGGGCTCGTACTACTGAAAGCACAGGAATCATACGTGTAGCAAGGAAGTCACAACCCCTAGGGTTTAGTTGGGAGTTGGTTCCCTGTTATTTATGCGGATTATCTTATATCTTTATGGTATATATTTCAGTATGGTGGTTACGAGGCGTGTTGTGACTGGATCCGGATCAAGATCAGGGCAGGGAGATCAGGAGGCCCCGACGGAGCCCGAGATTATCGGCCAGGGTGGGCCAGTGTTAACAGAGGATCGTGTCAGGGATATCATCCGCGAGGAGGTGGTAGGGATTGTCCGGGGTCAGATTCCGGAGATGTTTGGGTCTATTAAGACCGCTATGATGGAGTATTTTGATGACAGATATGCAGCCCTTGCTAAGACGGTTGCCGCAGCAGCTACAGCGGCTGTAACAGCGGCAGGGGGAGGAGCTGGCCGAGCTTTTCAATACCGGGACTTCGATAACACGAAGCCCCCAACATTTGATGGTACCCAGGATCCGATCAGAGCCATAAGGTGGCTGTCTGACGTGGAGGGTTGTTTCTTCACGTGCTAATGTCCTACTGACCAGAAGGTCAGATGTGCCCTGAGCCTGTTGAGGTCCGGGGCAAAGGACTAGTGGAGACTTATGACTAGGTCTTATTCGGATGACCAGAGAGTTGCGGTTACTTGGGAGCAGTTCAGGGATATGTTCTACGCTCGCTACATCCCACGGGTTGAGCGGGAGCGGCTAGCTCAAGAGTTTCTGGATCTGAGACAGGATGGCGAGACTGTGGCGGAGATCACCCGCATGTTTACTGAGAGGAAGATGTTATGACCGGAGTTTGCTTCTGAGCAGGCTCAGATGACACGTAATCTGAGCATGCTCAAGACTGATATTCGACAGTTGGTGGCGACCCAGCATTGCGATACGCTTCTGGATATACAGGAGGCCGCTAGGCGGCGTGAGTTGGAGATTGATTTGCAGTTGAGGGAGCAGCGGCAGGCCCCGACACAGTCACAACCGGCGCCAAAGCGGTCTAAGACCGCTGATACTAGGACTGGAGGACAGTCAGGCCGCACTTGTGGGAAGTGCGGGAAGGCTCACTCGGGGGTTTGTTGATTGGGGAGCGGGTGCCACAAATGTGGCAAGCAGGGCCACATTGCTAGGGATTGTAGGCAGCAGACTCCAGCTCCTGGGGTCAGATTATGTTATCATTGTGAGTAGATGGACCATATGAAGGCCCAGTGTCCCCTACTAGCCGCCAAGCTGGCGTATGCTCCTGCACCGGATACACTGAGGATCACTGACGGGAGTCAAGGTCGAGCAGCGCCCCCGAGGGGCTAGGGACGCGCCTTCCAGCTTACAGCAGAGGAGGCCAGAGCAGCGCCAGACGTGGTTGTTGGTATGTTTCTATCCCTTGTCTTACTGATTATATCTGTTTTATGCTTATATGTTTGTACATGTGATTAAGTACGTTTTTAGTGAACTCCTTACCTGCTTTGGTATTATTTGACTCGTGGGCGAGTCGGTCGTTTGTTTCTCAATCTTTCAGTAGGGAGTTCGGGTTGCCATTGGGCGAGTTGGAGTGTCCGTTGCGAGTCTCCATCGCCAACGAACACGGGGTTTCCGCTTCTTCGGTCTACCGGGGTTGCGTATTGGAGATTTTTGGAGTATCATTTTCGATAGACCTGATTCTGATTCCCATGGGGGATGTATGTGTAACAACCTGATATTTCAAGTCAATGTAATAGTCTAGGTCAAATTGTAACTTATTTTGAAATAATAAGAATAGAAATTAATTGAGATGAAAAGTAGCATCAAAATGAAGTATTAAATAATCTTGATTTGGATGAATAAAGTGGTAGAGATAGTAACAAGGTTTCCAAAAATATAAAGAACACTGAAATCCGAGTTATAACGAAGAAGTTATGACCAATCGAAGATCCGCGACAAAACCGGCAAAACACTGTTAAGCGTAAAAATTGAGTTTTCAATAAATTACTTTTTAGCCTTAAGTGTCTAAATTAAATTTGTAGTATACGTTAAACCGAGAGTGTCCATAAAAAGAACGCCAAAATCTGTCTTCATATGAAGAAGTTATGATTTTTCTAAAATTCGACATAGCAGTATACAACTAAAAACTCGAAATAAAGATCGAGTGATTTTTAGCCGACACAATCTAAACGAGAATCGAAGGTCTCGTCAATAGTAGTACAACGGTAAAAAGACAGACGAAAACGGACATTGGATGAAGAAGTTATGAATTTTTAACGGATTTTCTGTCCCGGTCTGTTAAAAATAATAATATTAAAAATAAATTCCAAAATTATCCGACGGAGTCTAAACGAAAGTCGTAGAGTATAATCTCACCTACGCGTGCATATAAAGAACGTCGAAAACGGAGCTCGTATGCGAAAGTAATGAATTTTAGAAGTTTGTGGCACAAAAACCGAGAAATTTCGCAAAGGACATGGCCGGGTTCGGCCATGTCACCTCGCATGCGAGGATGCCCCGTGTCCGATCTGCTGATTCGGCCGAAGGCGCGGTCCAAGCAAAATCCGACGCGTGTCGTTGCGTTGGTGGAGTCCTAACCGAGACACGTGCGCAGCCTCTCCTTCCGACGCCTGGCCTCCCCCTCGCCACCTGTCCGAAGACGTGTCCCCTTCTCCTCCCTTCGGTCCGAGGCTTCGGCCCTATAAAGCCATGCAAGATTAGTCGGTTCCTTCACCATTTTAACACCATTTACACACTTTTTCATTTCTTTCACCTTCTTATAACTCCCCGAAGCCCCGGTATCATATCCAACACCCGAAGAACATCCCGAGGCACCAGAAGTCCACAAGAAAAGAGTCTTTCGGTTTCTAAACCCGACCCTCGCAAAGCCCAGTTTTAAAAAATAAAGCCTTTTTCTAGCAATGAAGTGCTACACAATTCACCACTTATCAAGTGAGTTCATACTCCTACACTTTTTATAACTTTTTATAAGTTTTAAAGGAGGAAAATACAAGTAAAACACTAGAATAATTGTGTTTAAATATAAATCGTGGTTTATGTTTTCTTTCATTTTATATAACTTTTACATGAAAACATATACATATGGAACATCTTATGACACAACAATTATCGATTTAATTGAAACATATATTGTAATCTATAATAGATATATTTTGGGTTGCATTTTCAATATATTTTACTCTTTCAAGACAAATAAAACAGTTATATAAAAATATGATTATTTTTATATGTTATAAACATTACGAAAAGAGCAACAACTTCATATATGAATATTCTCATATACAAGTATATATATATATATTTCGTTGGGAAATTGTGAGTCAGTCGTCTTCACAGTACCTATCAAGGTATAACAGCAAGTCCTGTTTTATAACCCGAGTCTCCTCCCGGAGAGCGTGATACTTGTGTATAGATCTATACGGGATTGATGACCCTGCACCCTGACTGTTAGCTACAGTCCCCAGGGTGAGAAATATCAAACAGTACGACGCTTGAAGAACGTCGAGGCAGACAAATCATTTATTAGTACGGTTATAAAAACTCACATAGGGAAAACAAATATATACATAAACACTTCTCTTCAAATAGTTTTATTTTCGAATAAATCTATATATCATTAATTCAAGTATGGTGAATTACTTGTACATGTTTTAGTCTTGGATATAATTAAGACTACTATTTACAACTCAGTTTTATGGAAAATGTAGGATTTTCCTGGATAAATACAACTTCTTACAAATAAACAACTTACAACTCAATTTTATAGAAAATATCAGATTTTCTGGAAACAAATGTGATTTCATCTCTTTGAATGGTATTTTTTAATTTCATAAAAATACTTATTAACTCACCAACTTAATTGTTGACATTTTTTTTCTTACATAACTTGTATTCTCAGAAAATCGGTAATCAGGTACACACTCAAGTTTTTGAGAAGATGGAGCATTGAGACTCTTAACTCTTGTATATATATATATATATATATATATATACATACATATATATATATATATATATATATATATATATATATATATATATATATATATGTATGTATATATATACATACATATATATATATATATATATATATATATATATATATATATATATATATATATTGGTGTCAATATACAATAGTTTAAACACATAAGTAAAACTTATACCTTATTAAATGCATGGTTGTTGTACTTCAATTAATATTATGCAATTGTTGTGATACTATACATGACGTCCTCCACCCCCGAATGTTTCCGCCGTTCAGGTTTGGGGGTGTGACAGTATGTGTGATTGTGGGTATGGACTGGCTTAGTCGTTTCAGTGCCATGATTGATTGCGCGGGGCAACGAGTAGTAGTTCGAACCCCAAGTGGGGAGAACTAATTGTTTACGGCAAGGGCACCAGATTGGGATCAGGGTTTTGTTCGGCTGCCAGGGCTCGGCAGTACATTCAGCACGGGTGTGCGGGTTATCTAGCGTATGTGGTGGATACGCGGGTCATGGATCAGGTTTCAGTATCAGAGGTTCAAGTGGTTAGAGAGTTTGCTGACGTGTTTCCGGAGGAGTTACCCAGAGTGCCTCCGGAGAGGCAGGTTGAGTTTAGGATCGACCTAGTGCCGAGTGCGGCCCCTATCGCCAAGGCGTCGTACAGGTTGGCACCACCAGAGATGCAGGAGATGTCATCCCAGCTACAGGAACTGTTGGACAAGCAGTTCATTCGTTCGAGCAGTTCCCCCGTGGGGAGCGCCGATTCTCTTCGTCGGGAAGAAGGATGGTTCACACCGGATGTTAATTGATTACTGGGAGTTAAACAAGTTGACGGTGAAGAACCGTTATCCACTCCCGAGGATAGATGATCTTTTCGATCAGTTGCAGGGAACATCTTGGTTCTCCAAGATAGACATGAGGTCCGGATACCATCAGGTCAGGGTTAGGGAGGAGGACGTGGATAAGACCACATTCTAAACTCGTTATGGACATTACGAGTTCATGGAGATGCCGTTTGGGCTCACCAACGCGCCAGCAGTATTTATGGACCTGATGAATCGGGTCTGCAGGCCGATGCTCGATCGCTCGGTCATAGTGTTCATAGACGATATCTTGGTGTACTCCAAGACACGAGAGCAGTATGAGGAACATCTACGGGAGTTATTGGGAGTTCTATGGCGAGAACGACTTTATGCCAAGTTCTCGAAGTACGAGTTTTGGTTACGAGAGGTTCAGTTCCTTGGACATCTCGTTAACCAGGATGGGATTTTGGTCGATCCGGCCAAAATCGAGGCGGTTATGCAGTGGGAGATTCTGAAATCTCCCTTGAACATCAGGATCTTTGGGATTGGCATGGTACTACCAGAGATTCATACATGATTTCTCCAAGATCGCAGTACCTCTCACTCATCCAACGAGGAGGGGGTGGATTTCGGGTGGGGCCCCGAGCAGCAGAGGGCGTTTGAGACCCTCAAGCAGCGACTATGGGAGGCTCCAGTCTTGACTCTTCTGGAGGGAGTTGAGGATTTTGTGGTGTTCTGTGATGCATCCATCACGGGACTGGGAGCGGTCCTCATGCAGAGAGGACGGGTGATAGCCTATGCATCGTGGCAGTTGAAGCCGCTTGAGCCGAGATACCCTACTCATGATCTGGAGTTGGGAGCGGTGGTATTCGCTCTCAAGATTTGGAGACATTACCTCTATGGGGTCCGCTGTACCATTTTCACGGACCACAAGAGCCTGAGACGCATCATGGATCAGCCGAACCTGAACATGAGACAACACAGATGGCTAGATGTAGTCAAGGACTACGACTGTGAGATCCTTTACCACCCAGGTAAAGCGAATGTGGTTACAGACGCTCTGAGCCACAAGTCAGCTGGATCTTCTACTCCCGTGACATGTATGAAGATTTTAGTGGATTCTCCACTTGTGGGCTTGATCAGGGAAGCCCAGGCAGAGGGTATGCGTAAGGAAAATTGGAAGCTGGAGAGGATTAGGGGTGAGAACACCCGGTTTGTTCAGGATAGACGGGGATTATTGACCCGTTGCGGTCGGGTCTGGGTTCCGATGTCTGGTGGAGTCAGACAAACTATATTGGAGGAGGCTCATAAGTCTCACTTCTCTATTCACCCGAGGGCCACCAAGATGTACCGGGACTTGCGATTGAGTTACTGGTGGCCATGCATGAAGCGAGAAATCGCTTGGTATGTTGAGAGGTGCTTGATCTGCAGGATGGTCAAGGCCGAGCACCAGAGGCCACATGGCAAGCTGCAGCCTCTGTAGATTCCCATGTGGAAATGGTAGCAGATCACGATGGACTTCATCACCAAGCTTCCGATAACGACGAAGGGGTTCGACACTATTTGGGTCATCGTGGATCGATTGACCAAGAGTGCTCATTTTCTGCCCATTCGAGAGAGCTCATCGGCCGAGAAGTTAGCTGACGTGTACATACACGAGATTGTTGCTCGCCATGGGGTTTCGATATTTATCGTCTCAGACCGTGATGTTCGTTTTACCTCCCGATTTTGGCAAAAGTTCGACGAGGAACTAGGCACATGGCGGTATTACAGTACAGCCTATCATCCGCAGACGGACGACCAGAGTGAGCGGACCATACAGACTCTTGAGGATATGTTGAGAGCCTGCGTTATTGACTTTGGTGGGAGTTGGGACTCCTACCTACCCCTTGCAGAGTTCTCCTACAACAACAGCTTTCACTCCAGCATTGGTGCTCCACCGTATGAGGTGTTGTATGGGCGGAGATGTCGCACCCCAGTCTGTTAGGGTGAGGTGGGTTACAGGGTGATGGGTCGTACCGAGGTAGTCCTGCAGACGACCGATATGATTCACCAGATTAGACAGCGGCTGCAGACCGCACGGAGTCGGCAGAAGAGCTATGCCGACCGGTTTTGATCTGAGTTGGAGTTTCAGGTTGGTGACATGGTACTCCTGAAGGTCTCACCCTGGAAGAGTGTGATCCGCTTCAGGAAGAGGGGGAAATTGGGTCCCCGATACATTGGACCGTTCCGGATCATTGCCAGGGTTGGCAAGGTGGCATATAGACTGGAGCTACCAGAGGAGCTTAGTCAGATCCATAGTACCTTCCACGTTTCAGAGTTACGGAAGTACGTTTTGTACGAGGAGGCGGTGGTGTTATTAGATGATATTTAGGTCGATGAGCGTCTGAATTATGTAGAGAGGCCGGTAGCCGTTCTGGAAAGGAAAGTGAAGGTTCTACGGAACAAGGAAGTACCTTTGGTAAAGGTACAATGGGAGCACCGGAGGGGATCTGAGTAGACTTGGGAGTCAGAGGCTGAGATGCGGGAGCATTACCCGGAGTTGTTCACCGCATCAGACTTCGAGGACGAAGTCTAATTCAAGTGGGGGAGAATTGTAACACCCCGACTCTCATGTATAAATTTCTCAGTCTTACATTTCCATTTGAAAGGCGACTCGACGAGTTGGATGCCTTGACTCGTCAAGTACGCACAGATTTGGTCGAGGGCTTTAAGTGACCAACTCGACGAGTTGGAGGACCGACTCGACAAGTTGGAGCTGGAGGATGAAACCCTAATTTTCGGGGTTTTACACCCTATTTAAAGGGTCATTAGCCTCCCTTACAGCCTCCTTTCAGCTCAGAAACCCTAAATCACGTTTTATCTCTATATTTGTGTGTTTTAATCTTGGAAGGTGGATCTTGGTGAAAGGAGCTTGAAGATCAAGAAGCTTTGAGCAAGGAACAATTGAGGATCTGAACCCTACTCCATTTTAGCATCACTTGAAGGTAACAAGTCGTTACCTTGACTTTCCTTCTATCTAGATCTCTCCATGTTGGAGATTAGGGCCATTTTAGCTTGATTGGTGCTTCATTCCGGGTATTGAACATGATCTGAAGTTGCAACTTCAGATCTAGGCTCATATTGGTTCTTATGGTCATAAAGTTTTAGCCTTTAGCAAGATAATGCCTTATCCTCACTTAGAACCTCTTCTCTAGGTTGATTTTAGCCATTATCACCTTGCATGTACGTAAAGTTTGCAACTTTACGGGGGAAGCTGATGGGCTTTGAGCACTACATCAATCCTATGGTGTACATGCAAACCCTAAAGTTTTGGATCTATTTTGTCTAATGAACATGCAATAATCATCCAAAGCTCATAATCCCTAGATCTAGCATATGATAATCGACATTAACATAAGAATAGGGTTTAGATCTTTACCTTGATTGTTATGTAGCAATAACAATCACAATCCTTATTGATATGGACTCTTGAAAGCTTAGTGCCTCAAATGTTGCACCTCTAATGGAATGACAAACACCATGAGCAACAAGATGACTTAGGAGAAGGAGGAAGAGGCACAAAAATGTCTAAGAACCCTTAGGGATTACTTCCACACATTTTTGGGGCCTTAGGGGTTCCTTATATAGTTAGGCTATTAGGGTTAGCAAACAAGGAAACCCTAATTTGACTGCTTAAGCTCCAAGCAGCCCATAGACTCCCTCCTTAGAAGCCTTGGACGAATTCTAATGGGTTTCCCCATAGATTTCGTCCACTCCAACTTCTATGGAGTCCATTAGCCCAATTATGCAATTATCTTATAATTACAGTATTAGTCCCCTTTATTTAATTAATCTCTTTTAGCCACAAAATTAATTCTCAATTAATTCTTGACTAATATTAATTAAACAATATGATTTCTCCTTTAATATATTATTCTTATAATATATTAATAAATCACAATTAATCCTCGTTCTCCTTAATTCATCATATCAGTTGCTATGGTGAAGGCAACCCAAAAGGACCATGCTTGTAATCGGGCCAAGTATATACCAAAATAGTTATGGGCTTAGACACCTAATCCAACAGTCTCCCACTTGGATAAGTCTAATAACTATTCTGCATATGACTTCAGAACCTGATCAACAATCGTAGCTTTCAAAAGCCGCTGTCAACTCTAATCTTATCAGTAACGCGTCCTTTAGATAAGAGATCATATATTCCTCCATTTTAGATATCGTATGAACTGAGACATGGATTTTAATCATACTCTCTGCTTATGTGTTGTTTCCCGATTTCTGATTTATGACGACCGACAATAGACTACAATTGAACACATCAACTTAGTCCCGGCTTGGCCAAGCGCTTAGGATGTCATCACTAAATCATCGAGGGGCCCACAAATATCACTTTTATCCCACATTGGGTAAAAGGAACGGATAAACTTCGACTCAAATGCTCGCTTGTACCTACTCATCAAATCACACACAACAATATGTTTTATAACACCAAGTTACTGGTGCGTTTACATATTATCAATGTGCAACCGAGTTGTAAATTACAACTCACACGTCTCGGTTTCAAGAATATAAGATATTATCGTCTCACCAATCACTCATGATAAAATCCATGAAGCAATCCAAGTGAGTGTGGGTTTAATCCAATGCTCAAATCTTAATTCATAAGCACTCATGAACGTTGTAGCAGACTTTTGCTATGTCTAATACACTTTAGACAATCTACAAGCCAATTCATGACAGTATGAGTGACTGTGGATGGTTTGAATAATATTATTATTTGGGAAGTCAAAACATGCAAAGTGAAACACAATAATAATTGAATCCAATATGGCCCCAAACTTTTGAGTATAAATAAAACCCCTTTTATTAAGTCACCATATTGATTACACATTATTCATTGTACAATGTTTCGGATAATCAACTTATACTTGAATTATAACAGCAGTTGTCCCATGCACCAAGCATGCACGCTCTGTTACCTATGGTCCATACTTTGTGAAATAGATCAATTGAAAACATATCCAATGATGCTCATTTCACAAATCCTAATCCTTATCGTTTGTGTAAGGAAAAAAAATTCTCGCCACTACTAGAATATGTTAGATTCTAACATTTTATGCAATGACCCTTCTATAATCTTATTGCACAAAAGTCACAAAGAGTTTGCCAATGCAATTACAAAGTGTTCTATTGGAGATTGTTACAAGACAATTCCATAGATATGAAGTCTCCCATTCAAAGTACATTTCTTTGAATATCCTTCTTGCATAAAAGTTTCTAATCTAGACATAAATTCTTAACGTCCAACTCCCAATATGGAAACATTTCCATATTTGCCACATGACAACTCATTCTTAATAGAGTCTTATCTATTCATAATGACGTCAATATGTTCCATTCAATACTTTACTTCCAACTGCGTACAAGCGACCAATCCTTAGCGAACCTCAGATTGTCCTTGACAGTTGTTTAATTATTTTAGTCAAAACCGATTCCAATCCTTTTTCCCTCTTAACGCCCTAGGCATTTGGAAAATTTAGAACGATCGGATATTATAACATATGCAATCGATCCTATGCCCAAGGCGTATGGGACACGATTCATAATGAAAAACGTGATACTTTATCAGTTTTTTGCTATAATATTTCCATATATAGAATTCCTTTATGTTGAATCTTTTCAACATAACATCCATATATGTCCTTTGACTAAATTTGATTAAAACTTCTCAATCCAATCTTTTAGATTTTGAAACGAAGTATAATATTCTCTCCCTTAATTATAGAAAAACAAATTTTCAACCCCTGCAACTTTGCACAGTGAAACTTTTGTTTTCTATAATTAATATTGCTACATTGCAATACTTGACATAATGATCATGCTCCCACTAACATGATGATTATCTTCTTACCAGCATAACACTTATGCTCCCACTAGCTTTGACACGTATTTAGAAAACATCTGGACTTCTAGAAATCAATACTTAATGACTTCCGAAAGTTCATCTTTTTGATACGAGATGCTATGATAAGCCTTTATCTAAGCTTCTCAAACTCATACACCTTTCCTTAGATATCTCATATGTGTGTCTAAACAATTTCAGAACTCACAACAATAAGTCTTAATTATTCAAACTAATTTCCAAAATCTCACAATTCGAACTATGAAGAGGGATGTCGTAATCATAATCGAATTTGAGAATGCAATTTACACAATCGCTAACTCCTTAAAATCTCTCTTAGTGAAAGCGTTTCCTCACAATCATTTTCATGAAGGAGAGAAACCTTATGACACTTAGATTTTATGGTGTATGTGTTCCTATCCATGTGAATTTGTCATAACCATAATCATACGATAATGTTTGTAACAAATCCAAACTCTTACGGACATAACTTGTTCATTCTTAATTTCTTGCCATCAAGGGTCCCACCATTGCTTCCAAGTTATTGAGCAGCTCACCCCTACATATCAATGTACTTTCCATTGATCAGGGTGCTTTGCCTTATGCAATCTATTGAGAACTCACAGAACTCACATGCATAGTTAAGTTAATCGGAATGACACAGAAACAAGATATGTCAACACGATTGGTTACAAACCTCAAGTCGTGTGCTAGTGTTTAACAAGTGTAATCTTGAATAGTTCTTGAAACTTTTCAAGATCATTTAGACTCCTACTGACTTCTTGACATATAATATTCTCTTGTCAAGAAACATTTCTTGACAAAACAAATATTCAAGAGTTAGTGTAGGTCCTTATCAAGGCAAATACTACACACAATTGGTCTTAGTTCGTCTTTGTCTTATCCAAGACATCATAACTTACCAATTTCAAACATGCAAGAAAAACATTTTCCTACTCCACATTTGATGAGTGTGTTCAACCTTTTTCTTAAGATGATGTCACTTAAGTCACAATCTTGGAGTACGACTCTAAGACTTGATTTTGGAACGAAGTATGATTCACCTTTTGATTTAACCATTTCAACAATTTCTGATTCCTCTTCTTAGCCATACTCATGTACTAAGATGTCATTAGAGGATCAATTGTGATACGGTTTCATAATCACTAAGTTAATCATAAAATAGATACTTAAGTACTCTCCCATCTTTTCAGATCGGAGAAACTTATATCTTTCTGCCTAATTGATTCTTCTTATTTGTTCTGCTATTCATTGAAACTTTTTAAATGATTCATAATCATACTTAATCCTCTATATAACCACATTTACTAATCTTTTAGCAAATCATGACGAATATTTTATCGTTCTTTATGGTGGACTTGACCCAGTGCACAACAATGCGTACTAGATCCTTTAGTCCTTTACTTGACTCACATACTTATGTGAACAAGGAATTTGTCTCAATTTCCCAAATACGAAGGTTCTCATTCATCATACAATACCAGTTGCATGATTCCAAGTTTCTGTCCAATTGAAACTTGGGCGGTGAGAATCTTTCCTTATTTGGTAAATTTCTGAGCTTACTACAAATAACATAACTAAGAATCAAATCCATTCACAATATTGCTAACAATATAAACATTCAAGCACCAATTTTTATAAAATTCATCGCAAGGAAACGTAAATAAGACAAAATCAAAATTTATTTTATTGCGGAAAAATCTTGTCCTTACAATGAAATTACAAATGAAAAATATGTAAATATTATTTAGCAATCTATCCTAACTCTAAAGAAGCAGCTAAAAAATCCGATCTTTGAATCATGCGATCGAAATCCATTTCTTCATGACCAGATTCAGCTCACTTCTTTCTTTTAAGCTTCCCTTTTCTTCGATCCTACAAAACACCAAATGTAATCTTATCACACCATGTATTAAGAATCTAAAAAGGAACTTAATAGAGTTAGATAGTGGATTTTACCTGAAGTAGAGTCATTCATATTGACTCTCCCATCTCTTAGATTTCTCAGGTAGTCAGGGCAGCTTCGTAACCAATGCCCCTTCTTTTGGCAGTAGAAACATATGGATTCTTCTGGAATGGTACGCGAGACAATCTCAGACTTAGTTTTTCTATTGTGTAGAGAAAAATTTTTTGGACTTCCAATGTTTCCATTGTCCATAGAACGTTTAGACATTGATTTACCAGACAAATTTGCTTGCCCAGTCCGCCAGATCATTTCTGATTCAGTAGCAACAAGCAAATACGTCAAATCAATGAGGGTCACGTCTCGGTCCATCATATAGTACTCTCTAATGAACTCACTCTATGATTCAGGAAGTGATTGAAGAACCAAGTCAACAGCCAGCTTCCTAGAGACTTCGACACCCAACATTCCCAATCTGTCAATATGTAACTTCATATCCAAGACATGAGCACATACAGACTTTCCATCTTCGTGTTTGCTTGCCAATAGGGCTTGAGTGACCTTGAACTTTTCAAGTCTTCGAATACGTGGGTCAGGGAGAATTATTGGAGGAGGTGGAGGAAGTGAAGCATGATTTCCATTTCCACAATCCAATCGTGGAACACCATCTTCAAGTGGAAAACTTTTTCCAATGGATTCAGGAAGACCATAGTTGTTAGACTTTGACATCTACAAAACGGGAGAAATTCAAGTTAGTTGATTGAGTCCTTAATAAAAGACCCAAATGAGATATTAAGGCTAGGACCCAACACAATATTCTACAACTTGGAAGAGGGATGCCGTAATCCAAATTGCAGAACATTTGAAGGTAGGTAAATGACGATTTACCAATTTCCACCATGAAAAACGAAAATTGAAGGTTTAAGTTTTAAATGAATTGAAACTCCTAGATATTTTGAGATTCATTGAGCTTTTCAATGGCATGTTTAATCTCGATTATGCCTTTCATTTGTGACTGGGATGCCGAGGATCACAAATAAGGTGGGAATAACCATGCGAATGTACGTGGTGCACTCAATGTCATTATCACCTAATCAATGTGCTGGTTAGCCACACACGCTCCATTGATCTATGAAAAACATCGAGTCACCCTTCGCTACCAATGCCAATCCCAACTTAGTGTGCCGGTTATCCACACACGCTCCACTAATTGTCTCGGCAAGGGTACAAAGTGTAATTCCATGGAACTGCATCAAATTCACTTTTTCCTAAAGTAACTACGATTTGGGAATTTATAAAAGCGTTTAGTTACTTCGTATTTCATTATACTTATAATGGAAGGTTGTGTCCTATCCTACCCGTTCAGCTAACGACCCTCCACTAGTCAAGAGTGCGGTGGGTAAGAGTGGATACCCAATCAATCGCTATTTTATAGGCAATCTCCTTAAACACCCCTTAGAGACCAGGTTCGTGAATGAGACTTACTAACAGTAAGACTTACTCTTTACTCATACATATATAATATGTTAAACTTTTAAATGTTATATAGTATAAGGTGTATTTTATACTTTTAAAATACTATGTGGTCTAATTTAATAAATTATACTTTTAATTTAATTAAATGTAAACCAAATCATTATGGATTTATTAATCCTCTTTTAATTATACACTTAATTTACTTTAATAAAACCATAAGGGTGTAATTTGAAATTTTCAAAAACTAGGGTTTTAGGATTTAATATTTCAAAATTAAACTTTTTAATCAAAATTTTAAATTCCAAAACTTGATGACAAGTTTTGAAACTTTTCAAAACTATCTAGATCAAACTACAAATAATTCAATTAATCAAATAATTGGTGATTATCTAAATTTGACCGAATTCAATTTCTTGTAAGATAATTCAAATCAATTAATTCAAATAAATCAAGTTTATCATATAAGGCAATGATTATCTAATTGATTGGTAATTATCTACTATTTTGACAAGGATAATCACATAATATCAATAACAATCGGATTCTATTAATAAAAAACGTTTTTGGTAATTATCCCACAGAAAAATAGGTCAAAAACCCGAAAAATCTGGCATCTGATACTCCGACTCGTTGAGCCAACATTGGACTCGTCGAGTTGCCAGTGAACTCGGCGAGTTCACATATGGACTCGGCGAGTCCAGCCTCCAGATCCAAAAAATTTCGATTTCCAGCTTTGAATAATCATGACAAGCATCAAATACATCAAACAAACAGCCTAGTCTCTGATACCACTGATGGGTTTTGAGCACTACATCAATCCTATGGTGTACATGCAAACCCTAAAGCTTTGGATCTAGTTTGTCTAATGAACATGCAATAATCATCCAAAGCTCATAAACCCTAGATCTAGCATATCACAAACCTTATTAATCTTGACTCTTGAAAGCTTAGTGCCTCAAATGTTGCACCTCTAATGGAATCACAAACACCATGAGCAACAAGATGACTTAGGAGAAGGAGGAGGAGGCACAAAAACGTCTAAGAACACTTAAGGATTATTTCCACACGTTTTTGGGGCCTTAGGGGTTCCTTATATAGTTAGGCTATTAGGGTTATCAAACAAGGAAACCCTAATTTGACTGCTTAAGCTCCAAACAGCCCATAGACTCCCTCCTTAGAAGCCTTGGACGAATTCTAATGGGTTTCCCCATAGATTTCGTCAACTCCAACTTCTATGGAGTCCATTAGCCCAATTATGCAATTATCTTATAATTACAGTATTAGTCCCCTTTATTTCATTAATCTCTTTTAGCCACAAAATTAATTCTCAATGAATTCTTGACTAATATTAATTAAATAATATGATTTCTCCTTTAATATATTATTCTTATAATATATTAATAAATCATAATTAATCCTCTTTCTCCTTAATTCATCATATCAGTTGCTATGGTGAAGGCAACCAAAAAGGACCATGCTCGTAATCGGGCCAAGTACATACCAAAATATTTATGGGCTTAGACACCTAATCCAACAGAAGCATGATCTAGGAGCTCAGATCTGCAATATGGAGCTTTGGGGTGGCTTAAAAGCGTCTGAATGGAGAAAGGACGGAAGAGACTCGACGAGTTGTATGGATAACTCAGAGAGTCCGATGAAGATTAGCCTTGAAGGTTTCTACACGAACTCGACGAGTCAGTAGGATGACTCGACGAGCCAGTTAGGGTTTCCTCGACTTCAGAACACGCATAGACTCGACGAGTTGGTAGTAAACTCGGCGAGTCAGTGAGGGTTTTATGACCTTCTGAATCCTTGAGGAAATCGACGAGTTGATAGTTGCACTCGACGACTTGGGTCAACATGTAACATCCGGATTCCCAAGTATCTTATTTTAAGTATTTATCTTGAGTTTCAGGGAGGGACTCGGCGAGTAGGCGCTCAGACTCGCCGAGTAGGAGCGCGCATTTCTTGTTTGATTTAATGAAGGACTCGACGAGTCGATGCGTGGACTCGACGAGTCCGCGCTGTTAAGTGAAACCCTAAATCCACGGGCATGTGCCCTATTTAAAGGCCTTTATGGCCTCCATTTGCAGCCAATGCACCCCTGAGAAACCCTAGAGAGCAGAGAGAAAGCTTGTAGTGCAAAAGGAGGGCTAATTCATCATTCTAAGTTTCATTTTGCAAGAAAGATGGAAGGAGGACAAACAAGGAAGGTTGAGGAGATCAGATCTATCACCCATTTGATCAGAAGAGGCTGCTAGAGGTACTAATCTGTGCTCAATCTCGTGTATTTGGTGATCTACTTGAATCTAGGGTTTTCTTATGCCTTCTTTGGCTTGGATTCGAAGTATGTGAAGTCCCAAGGTGGAGTTCTTCTTAGATCTGGACCTTAAGAGGTCCAGAGAGTCCTATCTACCTTGCTTTTTGCTATTCCATTAGAGATATGACCCTAGGTTGCCATTCTAGAGGTTATTTCACCCAAAGAAGCTTTATGGACATTGCATGAGTGTAAAGGTCGGACCTTTATGTGATTTTAGTGGTTGGAAAGGCCAGATCTATAGTTTAGAGAAACAGATCTGACCTTAGAAGGTCATTTGAGAGTTGTTATGGGAGCAACTCGCCGCGTCCATAAGTGGACTCGACGAGTCGAGTCGGGGTTGCCCCGCGATTCGTGACAGGTGTAACCCGTCGAGTGGGACGATGACTCGATGAGCGAAGAAAGGCTGAAAGGATTCAGAGGACCCGCTTGGAGTCGCCGAGTCGCCCTTGTGCACTCGACGAGTCGGGTCAAAGTTTGACCGTTGACTTTCGTTGACTTTAGGGTTCTGGTCAAGACTGATTCAAGAGAGTTCAGGGAAGGGTAGAATGGCCTTCTACCCAATCTGTAGAGATGAGGGTATGAGAGAATATTGATCGGGAATGTTATTTGAATAATAGGAGGAGGCTAGGTCGGGACGTTGAGCACGAGAGTTTATCCGACTTCATTGAGGTGACTTTTCTCACTATACTGTACCTGGAAGGGTACCTATGTGTGACCGGAAGGTCTTATATGTTATGAGATGTATGAGCTGTATGTTGTTATGTGATATGTATGTGCTATGTATGTTATGTACGATATGGACCGGAAGGTCAAGATGATATGGAACAGAAGGTCAAGAGGTTACGGACCGGAAGGTCGATACGGGTAGGACCGGAAGGTCTACCGGGATTCGGGACGGAAGTCCCCTGAGACACATGGATCGGAGGATCCTACAGAGTTATGGCCTGCAAAGTCATATGTGTGGTATGTGGTATTTTGGGGAACTCACTAAGCATTTATGCTTACAGTTGTTATGTTATGTGTTTCAGGTACTAGCGAGGATCGCGGGAAGGCGCCAACATGATCCGTACACACTTATGGAGTTTATGTTATTGAGATTCTGGGACATGTTTTGTTATGACACAGTGGATACATTATGTTTGTGTGATTATCGTGTGATTGAAAGTATGATTTAAAAATGAAAAATTGGTTTGAAAATTACGTCGTTACAAGTTGGTATCAGAGCCTTGGTTTGAGGGATTCGGGTGCATCTTCGGATGAATCTGAACTCAAATTGAGGATTTGAGAAAGTTTTTCATAAAATAAACAATTTTTCTAAGAGAGTAAAAGATTTTGAGAAAAGCATAAGGAAGCAGTGTGTACGATCAGCCAGCGCCTGAACGGTGATTTCCCAAAATACCCTTACATTATGTGTTATGAGATATGTTATGATATGATATGCATGCTAGAGTTGGCTAGGTATTCAAATTAGGACTAGAGTGGCCTGATTTTGTGATGCCTTAGCCTAGGAAGGATTTTGCTGCTATGTGATGCTTGAGAGCGAGTAGGTAGCAGTGAGGAGCTGATGAGAGGTCTACCGAAGGGTAGCCTATGCCAGTGAGATATAGAGTACTTGTGATCTGGGATCCTAGGAGGAGGACTTGGGGTGAACAATGATGCGGTGTGGACGGTAGTATAGGGCCCGTACTACTGAAGACACCGGATCAGTGCACAGTCCAAGAAAGAATCCTTAGGGTACTAGGAAACAAGTAGGGTTATGTTATCAGGTGCGAGTATGCTCGAGCGAGTCTCTGATATTATTATGTTGTATTTCAGAGACATCATGGTTGGGACACGCCACATGTCACACCCCGATCCTTGTCGGAATCGATCAAGGCGTGATATATTGTTCAAAGTCTCATGACAACTATGTTATAATATGATTAGATTCAATTAAGTACTAAGTATGCAAACAAGATCCACAACATACAAATACATATCCAAATACGAACAACATTTATTACATCAAATTTAAATTGTCTTGTGGATTTCTAAGGCGCAACCTATTTTTCATCATTCTTCATTCTTCAAATCTGCACCATGGGTAAAAACAGGTCAACTACTAGAGTTGGTGAGTAATCAAATTTTAGTAGAGAAAATTGTGAAGTTGAAACATTTATAATTTGAAATTTGTTTTCTTTTGAAGTCGACAAACAATAGTATTTGAGATAACGGTTTATAAATCAAAAATTGATTAACAAATGATAACAACAACAATAAGTCCTCACCCTATATATATATATATATATATATATATATATATATATATATATATATGTGTGTGTGTGTGTATGTATATATATAAATATATAAAGGATGGAGCATCTAATCATCATACACACTCAACCACGTGCGATCAATCACCTTAGCGTCCCAAGGCGGGGTGGTCAACCCAATAGCGATATTATTGTCCATAACGTACCTCAAGAATACGGGCATAGTCATGGATATTAGACTAAAAATGATAATGCACTACAAGTACATGTAGCGTAAACAAACAATAGTTATACAATTAATGACTCACGTATAAATGTCCCAACAATGTCTCAATTGTGATAAAACAATAAAATGAAGTTGGAACATATTAGAACCACATGATACACCCCAAAAGTATTGAAAATTATAAAATATGGGGTAGATTACTCACTTTAGTCCCAAAACGAAATGCGTGTGTCGTACGATAGACGGTTCGGGTCAAAATGACGTAGAACCTAATATAATTAATAGTTTTGGTTTAGGAACTGCTAAACGAGAATGGAGTATTAATACAAATAATTAGACACATATTCTTATATTATATGAATTAACAATAATTCATTTTGATTATAACATTAAGGTATTTATTTGTTAAATGAATTTTAAATTGAATTAATTACTTTGCATAATTAATTTATATTTTCAATTTAGGCCAGATTTTAATAATTTCTTATTAAAATAATAACTTGCCCAATTATAATTATTTACAGATTTTAACAATTATTTATATGAAATAATCATTAAAATGGATTTTTACATGCTTAAATACTTAGGAAAATGGTTTCAAATAGTAAACAGTGTTGAAAAAATATGAAATTATTAGGAAATCATTATTTCATACAATATGAATTACTGTAAAATTTTTATATTTTTCTGAACTGTTTTAGTATTTATTTAATATTTTAATGATTAAACAACACAAAATTCGGGAAAAATAGTAAATTATTCCCAAAAATTCTATAAAATTAACCATAGTTTTATAACATGATATAGAGCCCAGTGTATAAGTTTCAGATGTTTGTGAGTATGGGAAGTAGTTTTTATATATTTCATTATTAATTAATCAATAAAATCATAAATAATAGTAAACAGTAATATAAATGCATGAAACTTCATATATCATGTTTAATCAATATATAGGTCATCCCAGAATTTTCTCAGAATTTATTGAATGCAACAAGTATTTTATGTGAATTATTGCCCTACTTTATTGCAATAATTATAATAATTCAATAAAAATAAGTTATTTTCTGAAAATTTCCAGAACTTCTTATTTTATTGATGGTATTCTGAGAAAAATCAGATTTATGCATAAAATGAGTTTTAGATATTTTGGTGGATTTAATTTGTTTCTTGTATGAATTTGAAACTTTTAACAACATACCTTGATGAATGCTTCAAGAGGGATGAAGATTTGAGTATAATAGATTGTTCTTGGATGGAATATGAGTATTTCTTGGAGGAAATTTCGAGATTGAGAGTGAGAGAAAGAATAGAGAAGGTTTAAGTGGTGAAGAGAATAATATGTTGGGAGAAAAAGGAAAGGAAAGTGGATGGGAGGTGTGAGTGGGAGACCATGGGAATAATCTTTTTGCTTTTGGTGGTCTTCATAATTTCCCACTAACACAAGCATCTTTTACATAATTAATATAAGAGTTTTATAAAATTTAATGTAAAGTTTATAAAAATAGAGTTTTATAAAATTTAATGTAAAGTTTATAAAAAGGGAGTTTTATAAAAGATAGGTTATTATTTGATTATAACAATCTACTTTGATTTGAAGTTTAATTATAGCATTCAAGTTTGATTCTTTTAATTTAATTAGAGCATTATACTTTGATTTGATTTTAATATGGTATCATAATTTAATTTGATTATAGTTATAACGTTGTACTACTACTATGTTGCTATTAACGTCAATTTATATCGTAGTGTATAGGTTTTGATCCTATTAGCGTCAAGTAATCTTGAGTAGGGTTTATTAAATTTCCAATGTTGTTTAGCACTGTAAAGGCTAAGGAAAATCAAACACATGAATTTTCCAAATGATGTTTTCTCATTAAAGTAGCGAATTGTACAGTTATTACATAACGTAAACCCTAACATACAAGGGTTAAGGGAGTTGACCGGTTTGACTTGTTGACTTAGTTTGACTTTGCCTTGACCGAAATTTGACGGTTGTCACATCATCCCCCCGTTAGAAGGAATTTTGTCCCGAAATTTTCATTTTGACTGGGATTTCGAGAGTTTGGGAAGAGATGTGGATACTTTTGTTTCATCTGATCCTCGCGTTCCCAGGTGAATTCGGGTCCTCGTTTAGCGTTCCAGCGGACCTTCACAATGGGAATATGACTTTGCTTTGTTCTTTTGATCTTTCGATCCATGATTTCTACCGGTTCTTCCACGAAGTGGAGACTCTCGTTGATTTCAATTTCGTCACGAGGTATCACGAGGGTCTCGTCGGATAGATTTTGTCAATCATATCTTCGGGGTTAAAATATAGTTTTATTAGTTACCTATAGCGACGACTCGTTGTCACCACAGGTTTAATCTATTACGATGACTTGTTGTCGCTATAGGTTTTTAACAAGGGCCAACGACATACCTATAGCGACACACAAGTCATAATTTGCATGCGTGAAGACTTGGAGTACTTTCTAATGAAAAGTGTGCTACTGGGGAAATTGGAAACTGGTACGTAGCTTCAAAGTCAAGAATATGCAGTAGGCATGTGATGCATTAAATGCATGAGGCACACAAGTCATAATTTTCAGCACCATATACGTATATGTGTGTGAGTTGAAGAAGAAGGTTACGGCTCAAAGAATATATATATTCATTTTCTTCTTCATTTGTTAGATACACAATAACCATAACATCATAGACTATATATATTCAATTTTCGTTTGTAATTTTCACTAGTTTATATTCCGCGAGTGTTACCGAAATCATTTATCAATTTTTCAGAAGTGCTTAACTTGTTTTGTTGCATTCCCACAACTTGCTATTAATTACTTCTCCCACTTCAGTTATATAAATCATCACATTCTTATCGCGACTTTTAACTTCTCCCTCACAAATGGATCCACCTGCAGATCACCAAAACCCCATAGATGACCTCGATTGGTTTCAATACTTTGATCATCAAGATCTTTTCAGGTATATATATAAACGTTACTCATTACACCATCTTTCGCACAGAAAAGTGATTTTGTCGACATTGATCAAAACATGGTTTGGATTTGTAGTGATCAAAAAGAGTCTTTCATCGTGTTGGATTTGATTATCTTGAGTCTTTTTTTTTTTTTTGGATTTTTGCAGTGGTGACATGCTCGACCATCGTGATTACGAGTTGTCGGAAAAATTGCATGAAGTGCTCGATCAGAACGTTTCCACAGTACTTAACAAAGATCAAAACATCATTTCTAGAAATGAGTTTCACGATTTAGATCCCCTTAAAGACATAAGCTTATGGGATTGTTGGGAGGATGGTAATTTACCATTGGTTAGTTTCAGTGAAGACTGTAAATCCGGTGGTGAGGCTACATGTAGTTCTAGTGCTGCCACCACTGATCACGGTGGCCGGAAGGTGGCAAAGAGATTGAGACCATTGGAGTTTGAAGAGATAGCGAAGTACTTTGAGATGCCGATAATCATGGCGGCAAAGGAACTAGGGATAGGGTTAACATTGTTGAAGAAAAGATGCAGAGAGCTAAACATAAACAGATGGCCTCATAGAAAACTTACGAGCCTACAATCCCTCATTCAAAATGCCAAGGTAAATTACGATAATAACCTTCTATACATTACTCATGCATGCATGCCTACACTTGGTAACCAAAGTAGTTTTGGTATTTTCTAAAATTTTAATTATTAGTTTCTTTATAACATAAACAATGGCCCTAGGCATATTCCACATCAATTCAATTGATTTACTACGATTTCCTGATTTATATTTATATAAACTTAACTCATTGTAAATTTTGTGAACTCACACGAAAAATATATTGCATCTACCTTTTTTTTAAAAAAACTAGGAGTTGGGATTAAAGGAGGAGATAGAGACGGTAGAAGGGCACAAGAAGATGATGGAGAAATTGCCAGGTATGGAATTGACAGAAAGAACAAAGAAGCTTAGGCAAGCTTGCTTCAAAGCTATTTATAAGAAGAGAGGACTTAACAATCCTTAGTCCTTACCTTTTCTCTTTAACGTATTTTTGGATGTAATCAAGGAGTTTATTTATTTATTTATTTATTTTAGTCATTTTGTTATGATCAGTGGATTTTAATCTACATTGTATGTGTTTTTCTCTTGATAGTTTGATACCCTTTTCAGTTTCATTGTGTTAGTCTATTGATTTTTAATGCAAAAAATTTTGTATAATTTGGGTATTATAGTTTGTATTATGTATTTAGCCATATTCTTTTCGTAGATATGATCGAGCTTGAGTACATGACATAAGACTAAGCTTTTTCGAATGAGTCTCGCCATAAATACGAAGACTTTGACCGTCGGCGAGAGGAATACGAATGAACTTATCGTAACATACTATTTCAGCATGGTTTTGGGATAGCCAATACATTCCTACGATGATGTCGAAGCTACCAATTTCCATAGGAACTAAATTGACAGAAAATTTATGACCGCAAAAATCGAAAGTGCAATCTTGGATGACTGCATTGAGTGAAACGTATTTTCCATCGGCGACTTCTACGGTAAAGTACTCATCAAGAATCGTGCGAGATGTGTGAAGTGTGGGCTCAAATTCCAAAGACACAAAACTTTTATCGGCACCTGAATCAAAAAGTACTGACGCGTAGCAGTCATTTATGAGAAACGTACCATTTACGACCTTGTTATCGGTCTTTGCTTGGGTTGCGGTAATGACAAAGGCTCGGCCTTTGGGAGCTGGAACCTGCACTGTTGGATTTGCCTGGGCTTGGGTGTTGATGATATTGACTAGCCTAGGACACGCGTTTCTGAAATGGGTGGGGTCACCACAGTTGAAGCATGTTCCAGTTGGATACCGGGTTTGTGTTTGCTGATTTGAGGGTAGATAGAGTGGTCGCTGAGTTTTTGGTGCACGACATGTGTTCGCCAAGTGGCCATAGCGACCACAATTCGTACAGAGGCGACACGGGCTGGTGGTCATATGGTGATAGTTACAGTGGTTACATAGGGGGTGAGGTCCGGTATACGGCTTTTTATTCGGTTGGGCTTGTGGGGTAACTTGGGTGATAGGAGTAGCAGGGGTAATACCAGCATGGTTGTGGTGATGATTTTTCCGCTTCTTTTTGTCATGTCGGTGGGAGGACTCGGACTTGACAATTAGGGGGGTCTCAGGGGTCGGCTTTTCAGTTGACATCTTTGAACCCTTGCGTGGGAGGACACCATCGTTCATATTGTCCTCGTTGAGTTGACCTGCTATTTCAATGGCGGATTCTAGGGTAGATGGCGTGCTGCTGGTCACCGAATCACGGATCTGGCGTGGTAACCCTTTGATGTAGCGGCGTATTGCAGTTTTCATAGGTTGAACCATGTGAGGTAGGAGTCTCGAGAGATCATGGAATCTATAGGTCGCGTTGTCGCCTCCCTCCTGTTTCAGATTCCAGAATTCATCCTCGAGAGTTTGCAATTCGCTGTCAGGGCAGAACTTCTCCATCATGCGTTCTTTTAGTTTTGACCAGGTCATTCCCAAGGCAACAGCCTCTCCCTTTGCCCATTTTTCTAGGTTCCACCATGTGAGAGCATGACCTAGGAGGCACACTGTAGCATGACGGACCATCAGGTCCTCAGGACACTCGCTATGGATGAAAGTACTCTCCATTTCTTCAATCCACGTGATGAGTGCGGTGGCACCATCGATGCCTTTGAAGTAAGGCGGATTGCAGTCACGAAAGTGCTTGAACGAGCAACGAGGAGTGGTTGCTGGAGCTTGGGGCTGAAGAGAATGAAGTTGGGTTGCAATTGTTGGGATGACGTTTGCTACCTCCTTGGCGATAAGGGCAGCTAGCCTTCGGTTGTTGCGAGCAGCGTATGGGGGTCGTAATGCCATCTACGAGAAACATGCATATGGACTTGTGAATTATTTGTAAATTGATTATGGAAATAAAGTTTTTAGACATTGTTGGGTAAAATAATTTTAAAACACTTGTTGGGCCATGGTTAGGAGTGTTGGGAACCTTTTGGGCTTTCCATGGTTACTAAATGTGAAACATGTAGCACTTGCGTGGGCCCCCACAAAACTAAGTTTTCACATGTCTTTCCCACTTCTAGGCCCATTAGGGAACTTAATAGTCCAATGAGTTGGCCATTTTGGAGTGTATCCTTTCGGATACGTTTGATAAGGTCGGGTATTTTGATGGCTCAAAAGTAATGTGAATGACGCGCTTTGGCCTATAGGTTTGGGAACTCTCGCCTTTGGTCCCCAGGTAAGCAAACTGGTCCCTCGGTTGATTGGGATCTATACGAATGCTTACCTAGTCAGGACTTTCGGGCTACCGGCACCTCCCCCTTCCAGTTACAACGCGTCCATTACTATGATCCTACCCAACTAGAGTGGATGGCTTTGAATTTCCTATGAGCTCTAAGGAATATATACGTATATACAAAACTACTTGAATATGTGTATGATTTTCAGAGAAAGAGGAGAATATTCACAAGTGTATGCACACATATAAGTGTCAGGAGTAATACGTATGCATATAAGGGAGCAATTAACACACAAAGGTATTCCTAGAATTTTCTAAGTGCGAATTGCATACAGTTGTGTGTGCATTTTATAAACTAGCATACGAAAGGCAATAGAGGCTATAGACTAGGTCAAGGCAATTAACCTAATTCCCTATAGTCAAGGGCTCTGATACCAATCTGTCACACCCCGATCCTTGTCGGAATCGATCAAGGCGTGATATATTGTTCAAAGTCTCATGACAACTATGTTATAATATGATTAGATTCAATTAACTACTAAGTATGCAAACAAGATCCACAACATACAAATACATATCCAAATACGAACAACATTTATTACATCAAATTTAAATTGTCTTGTGGATTCATAAGGCGCAACCTATTTTTCATCATTCTTCATTCTTCAAATCTGCACCATGGGTAAAAACAGGTCAACTACTAGAGTTGGTGAGTAATCAAATTTTAGTAGAGAAAATTGTGAAGTTGAAACATTTATAATTTGAAATTTGTTTTCTTTTGAAGTCGACAAACAATAGTATTTGAGATAACGGTTTATAAATCAAAAATTGATTAACAAATGAAAACAACAACAATAAGTCCTCACCCTATATATATATATATATATATATATATATATATATATATATATATATATATATATATATATATAAATATATAAAGGATGGAGCATCTAATCATCATACACACTCAACCACGTGCAATCAATCACCTTAGCGTCCCAAGGCGGGGTGGTCAACCCAATAGCGCTATTATTGTCCATAACGTACCTCAAGAATACGGGCATAGTCATGGAGATTAGACTAAAAATGATAATGCACTACAAGTACATGTAGCGTAAACAAACAATAGTTATACAATTAATGACTCACGTATAAATGTCCCAACAATGTCTCAATTGTGATAAAACAATAAAATGAAGTTGGAACATATTAGAACCACATGATACACCCCAAAAGTATTGAAAATTATAAAATATGGGGTAGATTACTCACTTTAGTCCCAAAACGAAATGCGTGTGTCGTACGATCGACGGTTCGGGTCAAAATGACTTAGAACCTAATATAATTAATAGTTTTGGTTTAGGAACTGCTAAACGAGAATGGAGTATTAATACAAATAATTAGACACATATTCTTATATTAGATGAATTAACAATAATTCATTTTGATTATAATATTAAGGTATTTATTTGTTAAATGAATTTTAAATTGAATTAATTACTTTGCATAATTAATTTATATTTTTAATTTAGGCCAGATTTTAATAATTTCTTATTAAAATAATAACTTGCCCAATTATAATTATTTACAGATTTTAACAATTATTTATATGAAATAATCATTAAAATGCATTTTTACATGCTTAAATACTTAGGAAAATGGTTTCAAATAGTAAACAGTGTTGAAAAAATATGAAATTATTAGGAAATCATTATTTCATACAATATGAATTACTGTAAAATTTTTATATTTTTCTGAACTGTTTTAGTATTTATTTAATATTTTAATGATTAAACAACACAAAATTCGGGAAAAATAGTAAATTATTCCCAAAAATTCTATAAAATTAACCATAGTTTTATAACATGATATAGAGCCCAGTGTATAAGTTTCAGATGTTTGTGAGTATGGGAAGTAGTTTTTATATATTTCATTATTAATTAATCAATAAAATCATAAATAATAGTAAACAGTAATATAAATGCATGAAACTTCATATATCATGTTTAATCAATATATAGGTCATCCCAGAATTTTCTCAGAATTTATTGAATGCAACAAGTATTTTATGTGAATTATTGCCCTACTTTATTGCAATAATTATAATAATTCAATAAAAATAAGTTATTTTCTGAAAATTTCCAGAACTTCTTATTTTATTGATGGTATTCTGAGAAAAATTAGATTTATGCATAAAATGAGTTTTAGATATTTTGGTGGATTTAATTTGTTTCTTGTATGAATTTGAAACTTTTAACAACATACCTTGATGAATGCTTCAAGAGGGATGAAGATTTGAGTATAATAGATTGTTCTTGGATGGAATATGAGTATTTCTTGGAGGAAATTTCGAGATTGAGAGTGAGAGAAAGAATAGAGAAGGTTTAAGTGGTGAAGAGAATAATATGTTGGGAGAAAAAGGAAAGGAAAGTGGATGAGAGGTGTGAGTGGGAGACCATGGGAATAATCTTTTTGCTTTTGGTGGTCTTCATAATTTCCCACTAACACAAGCATCTTTTACATAATTAATATAAGAGTTTTATAAAATTTAATGTAAAGTTTATAAAAATAGAGTTTTATAAAATTTAATGTAAAGTTTATAAAAAGGGAGTTTTATAAAAGATAGGTTATTATTTGATTATAACAATCTACTTTGATTTGAAGTTTAATTATAGCATTCAAGTTTGATTCTTTTAATTTAATTAGAGCATTATACTTTGATTTGATTTTAATATGGTATCATAATTTAATTTGATTATAGTTATAACGTTGTACTACTACTATGTTGCTATTAACGTCAATTTATATCGTAGTGTATAGGTTTTGATCCTATTAGCGTCAAGTAATCTTGAGTAGGGTTTATTAAATTTCCAATGTTGTTTAGCACTGTAAAGGCTAAGGAAAATTAAACACATGAATTTTCCAAATGATGTTTTCTCATTAAAGTAGCGAATTGTACAGTTATTACATAACGTAAACCCTAACATACAAGGGTTAAGGGAGTTGACCGGTTTGACTTGTTGACTTAGTTTGACTTTGCCTTGACCGAAATTTGACGGTTGTCACACCACATATCTGAGATGAGCGGCGTGAGTGACGAGGAGCTTCGTCAGATGATCCACGATGAGGTGGCAGCGGCGATTCGAGCAGAGATTCCGGAGATGTTTGGGTCTATCAAGACCACATTGATTGAGACTTTTGATGAGCGGTACGCAGCGGTGACTGAGGCTGCGGCTGCTGCAGCTACCGCAACTATGGCTGCTGCCAGACCTCAGGGAGGTGACTCGTTGTTGCTTCGAGAGTTCAGCAACACGAAGCCACCAGAGTTTGATGGGACGCAGGATCCGATCGCTGCGATGAGGTGGATTTATGATATTGAGGGATGCTTCTATACGTGTTCATGTCCGGAGCATCTGAGAGTACGGTTCGCGCTGAACCAGCTTCGCTTAGGGGCGAAGGATTGGTGGAAGTTCGTGACGGCGAGCTTCACTCTTGCAGAGATTTCGGAGGTGACCTGGGAGAGGTTCACCGCTATGTTCAGAGACGAGTATGTTCCCCCGGTGGAGAGGGAATGGCTGGCACAGGAGTTCTTAACCCTCAAGCAGGGTATTGATTCTGTTACTGTGGTTACCAGGAAGTTTCATGAGAGGGCGATGTTCTGCCCTGAGCAGGTGTCTACCGAGCAAGCACGCATGAGCCGGTATTTGGGCGTTTTGAGGAGAGATATTTGGGAGTTTGTGTCGAACTCGACTTACCGGACATTTGCTGAGCTCCAGGCAAATGCCCGGAAGAGGGAGATTGAGTTGGAGACTCAGGCCAGGGAGGAGGCCGAGTCTCAGAGGATGGATCGGCGACCGGCACAGTCTTAGCCGGCAGCCAAGCAGGCAAAGTCCGCTGAAACGAGATCTGGAGGCCAGAAGGGCCGCACTTGTGGGAAGTGCGGAAAGGGACATGATGGGGTCTGTCGATCAGGTGCTTGCTACCAATGTGGCAAGGAGGGGCATATCGCCAAGGATTTCCCCAAGGGGTTTATGGTTTGCTTTCATTGCAACCAGACTGGCCATTTGAAGGCCGAGTGCCCGCAGTTACATCAGGGACCAGCACAGGGATCTGCACCTGCTGCTAGGGTTACCGAGGTTCGGCCAGCGAAGGCCGAGGCACCGAAGGTTCGCGGGAGAGCTTTCCAGTTGACGGCGGAGGAGGTCCGCGCAGCGCCCGATGTTGTGGCTGGTATGTATTCTTTATTTATTTATGCTGAGTTGAGGTATTGTGCTTATATTATGATATGCGTAGGCACTTTTCTTGTGAGTTCTGTACCTGCCTTAGTGTTATTTGACTCGGGTGCGAGTCGATCATTTGTGTCGATAGCGTTTAGTCGGCACATCGGTAGCCGACGAGAGGCGTTGAGTCGACCTTTACGAGTTTCCATAGCTGATGAGCGAGCGGTATATGCTACGGATGTGATTCGAGGATGTGTACTCGAGATCTTCGGTGTTGAGTTCCCGATAGATATGGTCCCGATAGCGATGGGGGACGTGTGTGTCATAGTGGGCATGGATTGGTTGAGCCGATTTGGGGCTGTTATAGACTGCGAGCGACAGTTGGTGACGATACGAGACCCTAGTGGGGGAGTACTTACGGTGTACGGCGAGGGTACCCGTTCTGGGGCAGTATTTTGTTCAGCTGCCAGAGCGAGACAGAGTTTACAGCAGGGCTGCAGCGGGTTTGTAGCCTATGTGATGGACACACGAGAGGCCGCTGGGAGGCCAAGTTCGATGGATGACGTTCCGATAGTGCGTGAGTTCTCGGATGTTTTTCCCGAGGAGTTGTCGGGTGTGCCTCCCGAGAGGCAGGTGGAGTTTCGCATCGATTTGATTCCGGGGGCAGCGCCTATCTCCAAGGCGCCTTATCACCTTGCGCCGCCAGAGATGCAGGAGCTATCCTCGCAGCTTCAGGAGCTGCTGGGGAAGGGGTTTATTCGACCGAGTAGCTCACCATGGGGAGCGCCAATCCTTTTTGTCAAGAAAAAGGATGGTTCACACCGGATGTGTATTGATTACCGGGAGTTGAACAAGTTGACGGTCAAGAACCGTTACCCATTACCGAGGATCGACGATTTGTTCGATCAGTTGCAGGGAGCATCTTGGTTCTCCAAGATTGATCTGAGGTCTGGATATCATCAGATGAGAGTGCGTGATGAGGATATCCAGAAGACGGCGTTCAGAACTCGTTATTATTACGAGTTTGTGGTGATGCCTTTTGGGCTCACCAATGCACCGGCAGCGTTCATGGATCTCATGAACAGGGTGTGCAGACTGATGTTGGACCGATCGGTGATCGTGTTCATTGATGATATTCTAGTGTATTCGAGGTCTCGAGAGCAGCATGAGGAGCATTTGAGGGAGATCCTCGTGGTTTTGAGATCGGAGAGGCTGTACGCCAAATTCTCCAAGTGTGATTTCTGGTTGCGAGAGGTTCAGTTCTTGGGGCATCTCGTCAATCAGAAGGGGATATTGGTCGATCCGGCCAAGATTGAGGCAGTGATGAGTTGGGAGGTGCCGAGATCTCCTACCGAGATCTGGAGTTTTCTGAGGTTGGCCGGCTACTATCGGAGATTTATCAAGGATTTCTCCAAGACCTCCGTGCCTCTCACCAGGTTGACCTGGAAGGGCGTTACTTTTTCGTGGGGTCCGGAGCAGCAGACCTCGTTTGAGACACTTTGCCAGAGGCTATGCGAAGCCCCGGTGTTAGCCCTCCCGGAAGGGATGGAGGATTTTGTGGTGTATTGTGACGCATCGATATCGGGGTTGGGTGCGGTGCTTATGCAGAGGGGGCATGTGATAGCGTATGCATCGAGGCAGCTGAAGCCTCATGAGACGAGGTATCCCACCCACGATCTGGAGTTGGGGGCAGTGGTGTTCGCCCTCAAGATCTGGCGTCATTACCTGTATGGGGTTCGGTGTACCATATACACGGACCACAAGAGTTTGAAGTATCTGATGGATCAGCCCAACCTGAATATGCGCCAGAAGAGATGGTTGGATGTGGTAAAGGATTACGATTGCGAGATCCTGTACCACCTGGGCAAAGCTAATATTATAGCTGATGCGCTGAGTCGTAGGGCGGAGAGTGCCCCGATTCGAGACACTTGTATGCGATTGACAGTGATGACTCCGGTGTTGGACACCATTCGGGAGGCCCAGGCAGAGGCCGTGAGACCGGAGAACCGCAAGAGAGAGCGGGTGATTGGGCAGGTACCTGAGTTTGTTACCGATAGTCGTAGGCTTATGACCTTTCAGGGTCGGATTTGGGTGCCGTATGCAGGCGGGACGCACACCACTTTGATGGAGGAGGCGCACCAATCGAGGTTCTCGATCCATCCCGGGGCCACTAAGATGTGTTTGGACCTGAAGAAGGACTATTGGTGGCCCTGTATGAAGAGGGATGTAGCATGGTTTGTTGAGAGGTGTTTGACCTGTCGCAGGGTTAAGGCCGAGCACCAGCGTCCGCATGGCAAGTTACAGCCACTTGAGGTTCCCCAATGGAAGTGGGAACAGATTTCTATGGATTTCATCACCAAATTGCCGAGGACCGTGCGGGGTGTCGATGCAATTTGGGTGATCGTCGACCGACTGACGAAGAGCGCGCATTTTCTTGCTATCAGTGAGAGCTCTTCTGCTGAGAGGTTGGAAGAATTGTATGTGAGGGAGGTGGTATCACGGGATGGAGTGCCGATCTCGATTGTGTCAGACCGAGATGTACGTTTCACTTCCAGGTTCTGGAAGAAGTTCCATGAGGAGTTGGGTACGAGGCTGCATTTCAGTACCGCTTACCACCCACAGACGGACGGGCAGAGTGAGCGGACGATTCAGACACTCGAGGACATGCTTCGAGCATATGTGTGGGACTTCGGGGGAAGTTGGGACACGTACTTGCCGTTGGCTAAGTTTTCCTACAACAACAGCCACCATTCGAGTATTGGTATGCCTCCCTTCGAGTTGTTGTATGGGAGGAGGTGTCGGACTCCCATTTGCTGGGGAGAGGTAGGGCAGCGTGTGATGGGTAGCACTGAGATAGTGCTTCAGACGACAGAGCAGATACAGCAGGTTAGACAGAGGTTATTGACGGCTCAGAGTCGTCAGAAGAGTTATGCGGATAGGCGACGATCCGAGCTTGAGTTCCAGGTGGGAGACTTCGTACTCCTGAAGGTGTCTCCTTGGAAAGGAGTGATCCGATTCAGGAAGAGGGGCAAGCTGGGGCCCCGATACATCGGTCCGTTCAGGGTGACCGTGAGGGTGGGCAGGGTAGCATATCGGTTGGAGCTACCTGCGGAGTTGAGCCAGATTCATGATACCTTCCACGTGTCTTAGTTAAGGAAGTGTATAGCCGACGAGTCGGCGGTGGTGCCATTGGGAGATATTCAGGTGAATGCGAGCCTGAATTATGTTGAGAGGCCGGTGGCGATTATGGATCGGAAGATCAAGGTTCTGAGGAACAAGGAAGTGTCTCTGGTGCAGGTCCAGTCGCAACATCGGAAAGGGTCCGAACTGACTTGGGAGCCGGAGTTGGAGATGCGGGAGCAGCATCCTGAGTTGTTTGCTGAGCAAGACTTCGAGGGCAAAGTCTGATTCTAGTGGGGGAGAATTGTAACATCCGGATTCCCAAGTATCTTATTTTAAGTATTTATCTTGAGTTTTAGGGAGGGACTCGGCGAGTAGGCGCTCAGACTCGCCGAGTAGGAGCGCGCATTTCTTGTCTAATTTAATGAAGGACTCGACGAGTGGATGCCTGGACTCGGCGAGTCCGCGCTGTTAAGTGTAACCCTAAATCCCCGGGCCTGTGCCCTATTTAAAGGCCTTTATGGCCTCCATTTGCGGCCAATGCACCCCTGAGAAACCCTAGAGAGCAGAGAGAAAGCTTGTAGTGCAAAAGGAGGGCTAATTCATCATTCTAAGTGTCATTTTGCAAGAAAGAAGGAAGCAGGACAAACAAGGAAGGTTGAGGAGCTCAGATCTATCACCCATTTGATCAGAAGAGGCTGCTAGAGGTACTAATATGTGCTCAATCTCGTTTATTTGGTGATCTACTTGAATCTAGGGTTTTCTTATGCCTTCTTTGGCTTGGATTCGAAGTATGTGAAGTCTCAAGGTGGAGTTCTTCTTAGATCTGGACCTTAAGAGGTCCAGAGAGTCCTATCTACCTTGCTTTTTGCTATTCCATTAGAGATATGACCCTAGGTTGCCATTCTAGAGGTTATTTCACCCAAAGAAGCTTTATGGACATTGCATGAGTGTAAAGGTCGGACCTTTACGTGATTTTAGTGGTTGGAAAGGCCAGATCTATAGTTTAGAGAAACAGATCTGACCTCAGAAGGTCATTTGAGAGTTGTTATGGGAGCAACTCGCCGAGTCCATAAGTGGACTCGACGAGTCGAGTCGGGGTTGCCCCGCGATTCGTGACAGGTGTAACCCGTCGAGTGGGACGATGACTCGACGAGCCAAGAGAGGCTGAAAGGATTCAGAGGACCCGCTTGGGCTCGCCGAGTCACCCTTGTGCACTCGACGAGTCGGGTTAAAGTTTGACCGTTGACTTTCGTTGACTTTAGGGTTCTGGTCAAGACTGATTCAAGAGAGTTCAGGGAAGGGTAGAATGGCCTTCTACCCAATCTGTAGATATGAGGGTATGAGAGAATATTGATCGGGAATGTTATTTGAATAATAGGAGGAGGCTAGGTCGGGACGTTGAGCACGAGAGTTTATCCGACTTCATTGAGGTGAGTCTTCTCACTATACTATACCTGGAAAGGTACCTATGTGTGACCGGAAGGTCTTATATGTTATGAGATGTATGAGCTGTATGTTGTTATGTGATATGTATGTGTTATGTATGTTATGTACGATATGGACCGGAAGGTCAAGATGATATGGACCGGAAGGTCAAGAGGTTACGGACCGGAAGGTCGATACGGGTAGGACCGGAAGGTCTACCGGGATTCGGGACGGAAGTCCCCTGAGACACATGGATCGGAGGATCCTACAGAGTTATGGCCTGCAAAGTCATATGTGTGGTATGTGGTATTTTGGGGAACTCACTAAGCATTTATGCTTACAGTTGTTATGTTATGTGTTTCAGGTACTAGCGAGGATCGCGGGAAGGCGCCGGCATGATCTGTACACACTTATGGAGTTTATGTTATTAAGATTCTGGGACATGTTTTGTTATGACACAGTGAATACATTATGTTTTTGTGATTATCGTGTGATTGAAAGTCTGATTTAAAAATGAAAAATTGTTTTGAAAATTACGTCGTTACAGTTGACTTTGACCAAGGGTTGACCAATTGACTTCTGGGGGTATTTTGGTAACTTGGAAATTTATGGGAATGGGCTTATGGTAAATATAGGTGGGGAGTTCGTGACTGTGGTTCGAGAGTTTGAGCTTATCACTTCAGTTCGACAGTTGTGAGGTGATTTTCCTCACTCTTCTCAAGGGTCTAAGGCACCAAGGCCGACCCTTTTTGATTGTTATTCTGATATGTTATGCTAGTATGTGCTGTTATGTGACATCCCCATTTTCACGGCCAGAAAAGACCGATTTTGTTTATGCTTTATAAAAATCAGAGTACTTCTTTTAATAAAAATGTTGCGGAATTTGTTCCCAGTAAAACATGATAAATACGTTATCAAAGCATTTCCGAAGAAATGTATTTTTATTCATTTTTAAAACATTTGGGATGTCATCGTCAATACAGAAGCATAAGCATAAACAGAACTTACATTCATTTACACTAGTGATCTACATCTCTTTTAAATCTCTCAGTGTAATGTAACTTCATATCGACACCTGTGATAGAAATAAGCTGGAGTGGGTCAGGTTGGGAAACCTTGTGAGTACATAGGGTTTTCAACCCACAATAATATAATTATTATGTTTAAACATCAAACAATCAACCCAATTACCCATCCCCATTATCTTCTTTACTCTTAAGGATCTACCCTAAGAATCAACTATTCCTCGTTCATTCATTCCTAAGGATCATCCTAAGGAATCGGCACGAAGTCCATCGTCACCGGGGGTTTAGGCACTAAGTCTGCATAGTCGCCAGGGTTTATACAACAGGCACTAAGTCCGCATAGTCGCCAGGGTTTAGGCACTAAGTCTGCATAGTCGCCAGGGTTTATACAACAGGCACTAAGTCCGCATAGTCGCCAGGGTTTTGGCATCAAGTCTGCATGATCGCCAAGGTTTAGGCACCAAGTCTGCATGATCGCCAGGGTTTAGAATACACCGGGTGAACACATCGTTCATAACACCTACAGGTTGCGAGCCTGCTAGTGTTCCACTGGACTGTCTAGAATAGTCTGTGGTTGTCATCCATACTCTGCTAGATGACGGGGCCAGCATTTGGGAACAAGGCTTCTCACATCGTCCACCTCTCACCCTTACCTCATGGTTTATATCACCTCTCAACTCATCATCCAACTCATATTTCATCTACCCATGTTTTACCCAACATATTACGTAGATATAAATACATATACAGTTTAAATCATATAAAACTTGTATAAAATCGTTCATCTAGCATAGATAGCAAGTATACAGATAATATGCACACATAGCACGTAGTTTATATAAAATACTTCATATCTATGTGTAAGATGAAAGTAACTATGCACTCACATGATACGGTGGTGACTCGGTACTCGGACAACACTTCGTTGTCTTAAAACAATTTCCCTCGACGAAACATAGTATCATTACCACTAGGGTTTAGTCTAATATTCACCGAGACTAACTAATAGTCTTGCTATTATTACTATTATATAAGCACGAAACAATATTTCTCAACCACTATGTACAGACAGGGGCCAGACATGAAACACCGGAGGGCAGGATCATTTCGGCATATAGCACTTCTGAACCCAGCAACTCAAGCGGCCCTCCAAACCAGATTCCTCGTACCGCGATTGGTTAAAAAGATATTACGACGACACTTATATAACCTATAATAATAGCCCAAATAATTATTCTAATGTCCTAATAACATTACTATAATTAATTAAAAGATATATTAAAAATAGTGTAGGCGTAGCTCACTTACAGCGGGTTTTTTATTAAAAAACCGGGCTTCGCTGGAGTAGCGTTTCCGAGCCGAAAGCTTTTCTTCTCGAAGCCTTCGGGTGCTCCGGGGCTTCCTTCACGTGCTAGGGAGGTTCCCTAGATTTAGGAGGGGTTTAGGCAGGCTAGAGAGAAGTTAGAGAGAGAAAGAAAGACTTATGGTGTGAAGAAATTATGAAGAGTTCATCTCTTATTTATAGGAGTTTTATAGTAAAGTAGCCCCTAAGTTTCGTCCGTATCTTCCACGTAAGAGCTCCGTTTTCTACGTTCTTTATATCCACGAGTTGGTATTTGCGAGCACTACAACTTTCATTTAGACCTCGTCGGCTAATTCTCCTTCTATCTCAGATTACAAAAACTGTATCGTATTTATCACGCACGAATAGTAGCGACTAAGCTTTGTCCATATCTTTCGCATACGAGCTCCGTTTCCGAAGTTATTTATATCCATGCATTGGTATTTATGAGTACTACAACTTTCATTTAGAGTCTGTTGGCTAATTCTCATTCTATCTCGGATTTATAAAACTGTATCGAATTCGCCGCGCTCGAAAAGTAGAGACTAAGCTTCGTCCATAACTTTCGCATAAGAGTTCCGTATTTAACGTTATTTATATCCACGCGTAGGTAAAAATAAAATCTACAACTTTCCTTTTTACCCCGTCGGCTAATTCTCGACCGATCTTAAATTTAACAGTAGGAGGTGATTACACTGTTAAATGTCCGCGTAAAATTCATAACTTTTACATACTGACTCTGTTTTCATCTGTCTTTTTGTCGTTGAGTTCCTATTAATGATATTTTAAATTCTCATTTAGGTCACGTTGGCCAAAAACCGCTCGATCTAAAATTCGTATTACAGGTTGTGCACTGCTATGCCAAATCTTAGAAAAATTATAACTTCCTTATACGAAGTCGACTTGCAAACCCTAATCTAGCATACATAATTCGAAAATTAACTTATTACATCAGATCTAGATGTTTACCTCTTCAAAGAGTGGCTTAGATCTTCTTTTCTTCTTCTCTTGAGCTTAGAGTCACAATTGTAACTCCTCTAATGGATCACAAACACCTCAAGTAAGAAGGCAACTTTGAGAGAGGAGGGAGGATGCTAAATTTCGGCCCTAGGGTTTCTCTTGGAAGCAAGTGGCCGAAAATTGGAGCCTTGGGTCTTATTTATAGTGCAGGGTGCTAGGGTTTCAGTCTAAACCCTAATGGATACCTTAGCCACCAAGTAGCCCAAGGAACCTTCTGGAATAAGGCCCTTGGACGAAAATATGATGATCCTTCATCATAATTTTGTTCCCCCTTAGTCCATTAGGTTTCCCAGCCCAAAACTCAACTATCACACATTTGACAGTTTATGCCCCTTTATTTAATTAATCTCTTTTAGTCACCAAATTAATTCCTAATTAATTTATGACTAATACTAATTAAAAAAATATGATTTCTCCTTTAATATATTATTCTTATAATATATTAATAAACCATAATATCCTCTCTCTCATATCAAATTACCTTGTCAAGTTGCTTTGGTGAAGGCAACCCAAAAGGACCATGCATAACCGGGTCAAGTACATACCAAATATAGTTACGGGCTTAGACACTAATCCAACAGTCTCCCACTTGGATAAGTCTAGTAACTATATCTCACATACGACTTCAGGATCTGGTTAGCAATCGTAGCTCTTATACGCTTCTGTCAACTCTGATCAAAATCATGTCCTTCAGATAAGGGATCGTATAATCCTCTGTTCTATATATCATGCTGACAATACTTATTATCCAGCATTTTGTTTCTCGATCTCTGATTTATTCGACATAGAATTTAGTTGAACACATCAACTTCATTCTGACCGGGCCCGGCACATAAGTCAAACTAAATCATCGACTGGCCAAGATATCGCTTTTATTCTCTTAGAATAAAAGGTACAGAAAAACTTCGACTTATATGCTTTTATCATTTACTAGCTAAGTCACACACAATAATGCGTTTTATAACATCAAGTTACTGATGCGGTTTCGCATTATCAATGCATAATCAACTAGCAAACAACAACCATATCTCTAGGTTTAAAGATTATATGATATTATCATCTTGCGATCACTTATGGTAACTTTCATGAAGTGATACTAGCAAGTGCGGGTTTATTCCAATGCTCAAAACAAATTTCATAAGCACTCATAAACTTCGTAGCAAACCTTTGCTATGTCTAAAACCTTTCAGACAATCTACAAACAAATTTATGACAATCTTCTTTCATATCTACTTCCAACATATGAGCGATTGTGGACTGTTCGAACAATCTTATTATTCAGGAAGTCAAAACATGCAAAATTGGAAATAACAGATAAATAATCAACACAAGATAGTAACTTTCTTATAATAACACACCTTTATTTAATCATCAAAATGTTGAATACAAAATTATCCATTACAAATTTCCTACCTATCTAATCTAAACTAATATCGTCCTTTAGTCCAACGCTCCTAGCGTGCTTCAAATGCTTAACCCTACTCAGTCCATTCGTAAGGGGATCTGCTGGGTTATCTTCTGACGATACCCTCTTCACAACGAGGAGTCCCTCTTCTACCCAATGTCTAATAAAATGGTATTTCCTGTCGATATGTCGAGATATGTCATGATCTCTTGGTTCCTTGGTCAAGGCAAAATGTGAAAATGATGCTATTCCATGTAATTACACTTTGTACCCCTGTCAAACGTTAGTGGAGCGTGCGTGGCTAACCGACACACTAATTTGGGATTGACATTGGTGACAAAGGGTGGCTCTATGTTTTATCATGGATCAATGAAGCGTGTGTGGCTAACCAGCACATTGATTAGGTGATGAAGACATTGAGTGCACCATGTTGATTCACATGGTTATTCACAAACTTGTTTGCGATCCTCGGCATCCCAGTCGCAAATTTGAAGTGCATATCGAGATTTAAACATGCCATTGAAATGTTCAATGAATCTCAAAAGAAATCTAGGAATTTTCAAATACATTTAAAACTTAATTTCTTTTCGTTTTTCATGGTGAAAATTAGTGAATCGTCATTCACTTACCTTCAAATTATTTACTTTTAGATTACGGCATCCCTTTTCTAAGTTGTAAATAATGTTGTTGGATCCTAGCCCTAATCTCTCATTTGGGTGTTTAATTGGGGATTCTTTTCTAATCAAACTTTGTTCCTTTCTATTTCAGATGTCTAACGCAAACGCAAAAAACAACACGTCTGGGTCATTCTCGTTGATGAACCTATGTCAAAAGGTGACATTTGATGGCTCAAACTTCAACGAGTGGATGAGATACATTCGCATGATAAATCGCTACGAGGACAAAGAATATGTCCTCGACGAGAAGCTAGAAAAGATCAACCTAGAAGAAGCTACTCCTGAAGAGATGGCCGCCTTTGAGGCCCACGAGCGTGATGCTACGAAAGTTCATTGCATCATGCTGGCCACCATGAACCTCGAACTCCAAAAGTCCTATGAGGACATGTATCCATATGAGATGCACCAAGATTTGCTGGACAGGTACCACCAAAGCGCGAGGCAAGAGCGCTATGAGATCATCACCAACATGATCACCGCTAGGATAGGGAGTGGAGAATCCCTAACTGCTCATTTGCAAAGAATGCAAAGGTATGTTGATCGTCTTCTCAAACTTAATGTTAAGTTTGATGAGGATTTGGCTATCGACATCATCCTCCACTCCTTGCCTTCTTGCTATAACCAGTTCAGAATGACCTACCATATGAACAAAGAAGAGGTCACCCTGAGTAAACTTCAAGGGCTCCTGAGGACAGCTGAGAGCAACCTCAAGGACAAATCTATTGCATCATGCTCTACTGTAGCTGCTCCTGTGTTGGCAATTGGCCAAGGAAAGGGAAAGAAGAGGAAGGCTCCTTCTAAGAGCCACCATAAGGGTAAGACCCAAGATGGTTCCTCTTCTAGTGGGACCAAAGCAGGTTTTGTTAAGCCCTCTTCTGACCCCAAGGAAGCAGAGTGCTTCTATTGCCACCAGAAGGGCCACTGGAAACGAAGCTGCCCTAAATATCTGCAGGATATTAAGGATGGGAAGATAAAGCCCACCTTTGCAGGTATGTATTTAATTAAATCTAATAACTCATCACTTGCTACTTCATGGGTCCTTGATACTGGATGTGTTTACCACATTTGTTCTGATTTGCAGGGGCTAAGAAAAAGTAGGGAAGTGGAGCATGGAAGGATAAACTTGATCATGGGTAACAAGAAGTCTTCACCAGTAACCAAGATCGGAGTTTATTCCTTAGTGTTGAGTAATGGGTTAGGGTTATATTTAAATAATTGTTGCTATTCGCCAGATATGGCAAGGAACATCATTTCTTTTCATGGATTGTTTAGACAAGGTTTCAGATATTCGTTTGATAATAGTAACGGTTCTATTAATGCTTATTTGAATGGTGTCTTTTATTTCAATGCATTACCTTGTAATGGGATTTATGAATCTGTGTTAGTTATAGATAATTTAGGAAATGATGTTTTGAATATTGATTCGTCCACAAGTTTGGACAAAGCATGCTTGTGGCATTGTCGCCTTGGCCATGTTAACAAGAAACGCATAGCCCAACTCCAAAAGGATGGAGTCTTGGAGTCATTCGACCTTAGGGACGATGATGTGTGTGAATCTTGTTTACTTGGGAAGATGACCAAGTCACCCTTTACTGGTACATGTGAAAGGGGTGAGGGTGTATTGGATCTCATACATACAGATGTATGTGGATGCTTTAGATCCACCACAAGGGACGCTTGTCGCTTCTACGTGACTTTTACAGATGATTATAGCAGATATGGATATATCTACTTAATCAAGCAGAAGTTAGAAACCTTTGAAAAGTTCAAAGAGTTCAAGAATGAAGTGGAGAATCAGTTGGGCAGGAAAATCAAGATGCTTCGATCTGATCGAGGAGGAGAGTACCTAAGTCTTGAGTTTCACGACTATCTAAAAGAATGCGGAATAGTTTCGCAATTGACGCCTCCTAGAACGCCATAATTGAATGGTGTGGCTGAGAGACGTAATCGAACCTTGTTGGACATGGTTCGTTCTATGATGAGTCGTGCTTCGTTACCAATCTCATTCTGGGGGTATGCCTTAGAGACTGCCGCCCATATCCTTAACTTAGTTCCCACCAAGAAGGTTGCCAAAACACCTCACGAGATGTGGACTGGGAAAGCTCCCTCGTTAGCACATATCAAGGTTTGGGGTTGTGAAGCTTTCATAAGACGAGAGACTCACGACAAGCTAGAACCTCATAGTGAGAAGTGTTATTTCATCGGCTATCCACAGAAGTCTTTTGGCTATCTCTTCTATAGACCAAGTGACAATGTTGTCTTTGTTGCTAGGAGAGGGGTTTTCAGAGAAAGAGAACTAATAAGTCAAGGAGACAGTGGGAGTCAGATTGACCTTGAAGAGCTCCAAGAGTCACGAGATGAAGGAACCTCTGACACTGGCATGCAACCTGAGGAGGAAACTCCTGTTGAACCAATTGACCAATCCTTACCTCTTAGACGTTCGAATAGAGTTAGTGTTCCACCCCAGTTTTATGGTTTCCATATTACTACTGACGGGGATACGTTTATTAGTGATAGTACACTAATGAATCTGGACGAACCTAATAGCTATAAGGAAGCCATGGCAGGCCCAGAGTCTGCTAAATGGAAAGAGGCAATGGACAGCGAGATTCAGTCCATGTATGACAACCAAGTTTGGAATTTGGTTGATAATGTACCAGGTCGTAAGACAGTCGGGTGCAAGTGGATCTTCAAGAAGAAGACAGACATGGATGGGAAAGTGCACACTTATAAAGCGCGATTGGTCGCGGAGGGCTTTACTCAAACTCCTGGAGTTGACTATGATGAGACTTTCTCACCAGTTGCTAAAATAAAGTCTATTAGGGTAATGCTCGCAATAGCTGCGTTTCATGATTATGAAATTTGGCAGATGGACGTAAAAACTGCTTTCCTAAATGGGAAGTTGGCTGAGGATGTTTACATGAATCAGCCAGAGGGTTTTGTCAATGCGAAGCATCCCAATAGGGTGTGCAAGCTGGAAAAATCCATTTATGGATTAAAGCAAGCATCTCGCAGATGGAATCTTTGTTTTGACGAGAAGGTCAAAGAGTTTGGATTTCTGCGAAGCGAAGATGAGTCATGTGTGTATGTCAAGGCCAGTGGGAGTATAGTGAGCTTCCTCGTATTGTATGTCGATGACATACTGCTCATAGGAAACGACATTCCAACCTTGCAGGAGGTCAAGTCCTAGCTTGGGAAGTGTTTCGCTATGAAGGACCTCGGAGAGGCTTCGTATATTCTGGGAATAAGGATAGTGAGAGACAGAAGTAAGAGACTGATAGGACTCAATCAGGATACATATTTGGAAAAGGTACTAAAACGTTTTAGTATGGAAAATTCCAAGAAAGGGGAGTTGACAATTCAATGCAATACCAAACTAAGTAAGACTCAGAGCCCGAGTACAGAGGCAGAGATAGCTGATATGAGCCGAGTACCTTACGCTTCCGCAGTTGGCTCAATTATGTATGCTATGACCTGTACTCGCCCTGATGTGGCCTTCGCTTTGAGCATGGTCAGCAGATATCAAGGGAACCCTGGTAGGGCGCATTGGATTGCTGTCAAGAATATTCTTAAGTACCTACGAAGGACCAAGGAATGGTTTCTAGTCCTCGGTGGGAGTGATGACTTAAGGGTGCGAGGGTACAGTGACGCTAGATTTCAGACGGATCGGGATAATTACCGATCGTAGTCAGGCTGGGTCTTTACCCTGAATGGAGGAGCAGTGACTTGGAAAAGTTCCAAGCAAGAGACCGTGACTGATTCAACGTGCGAATCAGAGTACATTGCGGCAAGCGAGGCGTCAAAGGAGGCTATATGGTTGAAGAACTTCATTGGAGACCTTGGAGTTGTGCCATCCATAAAGGAGCCCATGGAAATTTTATGTGATAATGATGGAGCGGTTGCCTTGACCAAGGAACCAAGAGATCATGACAGATCTCGACATATCGACAGGAAATACCATTTTATTAGACATCGGGTAGAAGAGGGACTACTCGTTGTGAAGAGGGTATCGTCAGAAGATAACCCAGCAGATCCCCTTACGAAGGGACTGAGTAGGGTTAAGCATTTGAAGCACGCTAGGAGCGTTGGACTAAAGGACGATATTAGTTTAGATTAGATAGGTAGGAAATTTGTAATGGATAATTTTGTATTCAACATTTTGATGATTAAATAAAGGTGTGTTATTTATAAGAAAGTTACTATCTTGTGTTGATTATTTATCTGTTATTTCCAATTTTGCATGTTTTGACTTCCTGAATAATAAGATTGTTCGAACAGTCCACAATCGCTCATATGTTGGAAGTAGATATGAAAGAAGATTGTCATAAATTTGTTTGTAGATTGTCTGAAAGGTTTTAGACATAACAAAGGTTTGCTACGAAGTTTATGAGTGCTTATGAAATTTGTTTTGAGCATTGGAATAAACCTGCACTTGCTAGTATCACTTCATGAAAGTTACCATAAGTGATCGCAAGATGATAATATCATATAATCTTTAAACCTAGAGATGTGGTTGTTGTTTGCTAGTTGATTATGCATTGATAATGCGAAACCGCATCAGTAACTTGATGTTATAAAACGCATTATTGTGTGTCACTTAGCTAGTAAATGATAAAAGCATATAAGTCGAAGTTTTTCTGTACCTTTTATTCTAAGAGAATAAAAGCGATATCTTGGCCACTCGATGATTTAGTTTGACTTATGTGTCGGGCCCGGTCAGAATGAAGTTGATGTGTTCAACTAAATTCTATGTCGAATAAATCAGAGATCGAGAAACAAAATGCTGGATAATAAGTATTGTCAGCATGATATCTAGAACAGAGGATTATACGATCCCTTATCTGAAGGACATGATTTTGATCAGAGTTGACAGAAGCGTATAAGAGCTACGATTGCTAACCAGATCCTGAAGTCGTATGTGAGATATAGTTACTAGACTTATCCAAGTGGGATACTGTTGGATTAGTGTCTAAGCCCGTAACTATATTTGGTATGTACTTGACCCGGTTATGCATGGTCCTTTTGGGTTGCCTTCACCAAAGCAACTTGACAAGGTAATTTGATATGAGAGAGAGGATATTATGGTTTATTAATATATTATAAGAATAATATATTAAAGGAGAAATCATATTTATTTAATTAGTATTAGTCATAAATTAATTAGGAATTAATTTGGTGACTAAAAGATATTAATTAAATAAAGGGGCATAAACTGTCAAATGTGTGATAGTTGAGTTTTGGGCTGGGAAACCTAATGGACTAAGGGGGAACAAAATTATGATGAAGGATCATCATATTTTCGTCCAAGGGCCTTATTCCAGAAGGTTCCTTGGGCTACTTGGTGGCTAAGGTATCCATTAGGGTTTAGACTGAAACCCTAGCAGCCTGCACTATAAATAAGACCCGAGGCTCCAATTTTCGGCCACTTGCTTCCAAGAGAAACCCTAGGGCCGAAAATTAGCATCCTCCCTCCTCTCTCAAAGTTGCCTTCTTGCTTGAGGTGTTTGTGATCCATTAGAGGAGTTACAATTGTGACTCTAAGCTCAAGAGAAGAAGAAAAGAAGATCTAAGCCACTCTTTGAAGAGGTAAACATCTAGATCTGATGTAATAAGTTAATTTTCGAATTATGTATGCTATATTAGGGTTTGCAAGTCTTGGATTCAATGCATGTTCAATAGAGAAACCTAGATCCAAGCATTAGGGTTTGTATGAGCACATAGGATTGTTCTTATGCTTAAAACCCATCAAAATTTGGGCGTTCTTTTTATGGACGCTCTCATTTTAACATATTCTACGACTTTTGTTTAGATTACTAAGGCTAAAAAGTCCTCTATCGTAAATTCACTATTTACGTCTCCTAGTGTCGTGCCGGTTTTGCCGAAAAACTTCGACGAGTCATAACTTCTTCGTTATAACTCGGATTTCGGCGTTCTTTATATGTACGAAACCCTTGTGACATATACTATAACTTGGTTAAGATTATTTATTCTAAATAATCTTCTATTAAAAAGTCATTTTTGATGCTTATTGTCTCTAAATTAACTAGCCGGAATCTGCGGGCTTTACATGTTACATTAGCATCCTAGTAGATAGGATGGTATTATGTTGCTATGATCTGTAGATCAGTATCCTGGTAGATAGGATGATGTTATGCTAGTATGATCAGTTAGATCGGTTTGTATGTCTATGACTGTTATGTGATTATCTGATATATGTGCACATGTTGATTGGTGGTTAGGCTCATCTGCTTTGTGCGAGAGCCAACAGACCTGGGCATTCCAAACCGATGGTTGTGGGCTTGGGGTATTCCGTCCCGAGGATAACTGGACCTATAGTATGATTGGCATTCCAACCCGATGGTTGATTGGACCCATAGTATGTTGTTTGTGTTATATGTATGTTGATGTGCGTATGGGTATTTTGGGGGAACTTACTAAAATTCGGGCTTACAGTTGTTGATTTTGTTTCAGGTACTTCTGATGATCGCGGGAAGGCGAAGGCATGATCGTACACCTCCTGTTGTTTATGATTTGATTCTGGGATATTTTGACACTAAACTATTTTGGAAACAAGTTTTGTAATAATCAATGGTTTTGGAATATTTTTAAAAATTTAAATTTGGCATGATTTTTATGGATGCTACATGTAAAATATATGAATATATTAGATTATATTACAATTTTGGTGTTTGAGTATTTTTGGTTTTCTAATTTTTTTTTATATTTTTAGTTATTTATGATTTTTGTAACTAATACGAAAAAAACCAAACAAAAGATAATAAGAAAAATTTTAAAAAATACGAAAAACACCAAAAAAAAAAAGATGAAAATTGTAAAATGTATTAAAATATTAGAGTATATTACAATTTTGATGTTTGAGTTTTTGTTTTTTGTTTTTTTATTTTTCATTACTTCAATCAAAATAAATAAAAACAATAGAAGAATAATAAATAACTAAAATTATAAAAACAAAATAGAAAACAAAAGGTGAAATAATGATAACAATAAATGCAAAAATAAAGTTGCTAACCATATTAACTATGGAGCATCCAAGTAAAAAACATGAAACGTAACGACATAAAATTTAAAAAAAAACATTAACGCTTCAATTCACAAATAAGAAAAATTAAAGAAAAAACAGTTTCGATATGGTTTATCGAATTTAAGTTTATTTACTTGAATCAAAATAAATAAAAACATTAAAAAACCATAAATAACTAAAATTATAAAATAAAAATAGAAAACAAAATTTCAAAAGAAAAAAAGAAAATTGTATCAAATTGTTAGAAATTATATATATGCATATATTTATAATTTATATATAATTTATATTTATAATTTATATATATACATAATTTCAAATTTATAAAATTACACAAATGGTCCTTGAGGTTTGTAATATATTACAAATTTGATAAAGGGATAAAAAATAAATTATTTTATTAAAATCTAACAGTTGAAAAGTTAGATTTAACGACAGGAGGACCTTTAATGTAATTTTGCAAACCATAAGGACCAGTGGCGTGACGTTTTCTTTGAAAGTCTTTAAAATAAGATATTTTACAAACCACAAGACCAATTATGAAATTTTGTCTAACGATTCTACTATTAGAAAAAAAATATTTTTTTTATGATTTAATTATTTAAAGTTTTTGTTGTTTTTTCATTTTTATAAGACTAAATTATAGAAATAACTGATTGGGTGTTGGAAATTATTAACTAAATAGTAATTTTTTATTTTTTATTTTATAATTATTTTTTGCAGTTTTTATCATTATTTTGGATATGATTTAAATGTAATTTATTTTTGTTTTATGTTTTGCTATTTTATTTTTAATTAATATTTATTTTCTATTTTTATTACTTATTTAATTTTTATTTTTCTATTCATTTTAACCTTCATCTGGTCACCATCTCCGGTTTAACTTCTTATTTTTCTATTAACCATTTTAATCCGGCCTCGGTAAAGACGTGGTGACAAGGGTGTCAATGATGTGGATCCGACTAAAAGAAGGAGGAGGTGACGGGTGACTATTTTTGAGGCTTCATGTTCTTAATTTATTTTTAAATTAATTTATATATGTAATAATAAGAAAAATACACGGTATTTTGTGAATTTGTCTTGATCATAACAAAATTTGAAACAACTGCAAAACTTACATTACGTAATTAATTTTTTTTATTGGAAGTGTAATTAGTAGAGAAACACATATACCAAATTATAAAACACAATTGATTGTTGTGTATCTAATTTAGTCACTTATGTATGTGTGATAAACAATATGTTTTAAAGGACTATTTGTCAATTGAATGATTGATTTTTTTTCCCAATTTTATGTAGAACATGTATTTTAAAAGGTTCCATGAACTACATATATTTGGAATACATAACTGTTCTTGAACAAAGGCACGGGCTTTAGGTGTAGCTTCGTAAATAGTAAAATTTTGACTTTTAAGGTCTCTTAAACTTTGAAAATTGGAATTCAAGGTTAATTTTTGGGTTAGAGTACAAGCTTGTTGTTGTCCATATAGACATCTCCTTCTTCCGTTATTCAGGGTAAATCTGACATACTTTCAGCTTTACCATTTACTGTGTGAAGCCCTTAGTCGTTCATATGGTGGCTTTCTGCTTCCATAATTATTTGTGTTGAAAGTATTGGTTTTGGTAATCATATTACAACCTGAGAATTGGAGTCCTGAATCAAAATAAAGTGGGAGCTCTTGGTCAACCTGTTGACAATAATGCTACTGAGGGTAATGAAATTATCCGTGAGGCTATCAAATGGATTCCTGAACTAGATGTTGCTTGTGAAGTATGGAAGGAGATTAAATAATGGTCCTCGAGTGCAAAAGCAGAAGGAAGCTTGACTGAAAGACCCACTCGTCGAGCAGGGATGAAAGTCAACCATAGTGATCCGACGATGCCGAGTGGAAGGGCCGCCACTCAACGGATAAAAGTTACTCTAGGAATAACATGTTGATCTTCCCCAAGAGCTCACATCGATGGGAAGGTTTGGCATCCCTCTTTTATGTTAGGAATTGTTTGAAAATGTTCGATTGAATCCCATGCTTTGATGGTCCCTATATCTGCCCCGCTACTAGCTGACACGTAGGTCTATTCCACGCTTTCCTGTGGTGCGCATCTTGATCTACTAAAAGTTGGGGTTGTTGCTATAGGTAGATTGGGTTATTCGTAACCAAAGCAATAACCCAGATCGAATCAAACCTATGTGTCGTCCTTGGCAACTTCGTGATGAAATCCATAGTGATCTGCTCCCATTTCCACATGGGGATGTCCAACGGATGCATCTTATCGTGGGGTCTCTGATGTTCAGCCTTGACTTCCCGGCAAGTCAAGCACCGCTCCACATACCAAGTTATCCCCCTATTCATACAGGGCCACCAATAGCTAAGTCTTAGATACCTATACATCTTCATAGAGCCTGAATGGATCGAAAACTTGTAGTTATGCGCTTCCTCCAACAATGTTTGTCAAAGCCCACCACAAATAGGAACCCACACCCTGCCACACCGAGTTAACAAACCCTAAATATCTGTGACAAAAGTAGAAATCTGGCCCCTGATCTTCTCTTTCTTCCGATTCTCTTCCTTCAACCCCTCAATTTGAGCCTCTATGATCAAATCCAACGGTGGTGAAGTGATAATCATACTTAATCATATTTCTCTGATAGGAGCACTAGTTGCCTTGAAACTCAAGGCATCTTCCACTATATTGGCCTTCATAGGATGATACAAGATCTCACAATCATAATCTTTCATCACATCCAACCACCTGCGTTGCCTCATATTCAGGTTCGACCGATCCATCAAAAATCTCAAATTCTTGTGGTCTGTGTAAATGGTACACTGTAGCCCCATACAAATAATGCCACCAAATATTGAGGGCGAAGACCACCACCCCCAACTCCAGGTCACAAGTAGGATAATTTGCCTCATGATTCTACATCCACACCGAAGCGTATGAGATCACATGACCCCGCTGTATAAGTACTGCACCTAAACCCATAATCGATGCATCAAAATAAACCACAAAATCATCCACATCCTCGGTAAGGTTCAGTATCGGAGCCTTACACAACTTATGTCTCAGTGTCTCAAATATTGTCTGCTACTCAGTCCCCCACATAAAAGTGACATTCTTCTTCATCATTCGATTCAAAGGAACTGCGATCTTGGAGAAATCCTCAATGAATCTCCGATAATAACCTGCTAAACCTAGAAAGTTATGAATCTCACATGGAGACCTCGGGACTTTCCACTGCATCACGACCTTGATCTTGGTCCGGTCAACCAAAGTACCATTCTGGTTGACGAGGTGACCTAAGAAATGCAACTCATGCAACCAAAACTCACATTTGGAGAACTTTTCATAAAGTATCTCCCTCCTCAAAGTCTCAGGAACCTCCCTCAAATGCTCATCGTGTCTCTCCTTGGTCATATAATAGATCAAGATATCATCAATAAACACAATCACCGATAAATTCAAAATCGGCATGTGAACCCAATTCAAGAGGTCCATGAATGCTTCCAGTGCGTTGGTGAGCCTAAATGGCATCGCCACGAACTCATAATGTCAGTAACGAGTCCCGAAGGATGTCTTCTAAATATCTTCATCCTCGATCCTCATTTAATGATGACTCGAACTTAAATCAATCTTGGAAAACCAAGATGCGCCCTAAAGTTGATCAAATAAATCGTCGACCCTATGGAGTGGATAATTGTTTTTCATCGACAACCTATTCAGCTCCCTATAGTCAATGTACATTCGATGGGACCCGTCCTTCTTCTTCACAAACAAAATAGGACGCCCCCCCATAGAGAACTGCTCAGCCTGATAAACCCCTTGTCCAGCAGCTCCTGAAGTTGTGTGGACAACTCTTGCATCTCAAGAGGTGCAAAACGATAAGGTGCCTTGGTTATCGGAGCAACACCTGAACTAGATCTATCTGCAACTCCACCTGCCTCTGGGGAGGCACTCTCGGCAAATCCTCGAGAAACACATCAGAAAAATCCCGAACAACAGACGTACCCACGATAGACTTTTTCTCATCACTATGTATATCAATAACATAAGCCAAAAATCTCGAACATCTGTGCTGTAAGTATCTCCTAGCTCTCACAGCCGAACAAATGGTTGGACCATCTCGTTCTCCTTCACCATGAATGATTAGATCTCTGTCTCTCCCCCATTTGGGGTTCAAACTCACACTAGCTGATACTCGCAGACGATCACAGTCCCAAACCGACTCAACCAATCCATGTCCACAATAATCCTTGATCCCCTCAAAGAAATAGGAACAAGATCAATAGGAAACCGAACCCGAAACATATCCAATACACAATCCTGATGAACCCTCAAATCACTCATAAAGCGATCGTCGCCAATGTCTACTTCTAAAGGAAAATCTAGCGCCCCCGAAACAACATCAAACTTCTTGCTAATGGCAAAAGACATAAATAATCGAGTAGCACCTGAATCAAAAAGGATAAGAGTAGGCATACCATTGACTAAGAACATCCCTAATTACATCATGAACAAACATAAATATAAATAATGAATAAATAGGAATACATACCAATGACAACATCTGGCGGTGCCCTAGCCTCCTCGGCCGTCAACTGCAAAACTCTACTCTTCACCACAAGAGCCTCCACCTTACCCTGATGGCCGTCAGTGATCATCAATGTAGTTGGAGCGAGTTACCTAACTGGTCGACAGGACAAACTCGGGCAATCGGTCTTCTTGTGGCCGACTTGATTACAGTGGAAACATATTACTGCTCCATGACTGCAATCTCTTCTCATATGCTCTATTTGTCCACACTTGTAGCATCCAGAACTACATGCACAACAAACCCCCTCATGCAACTTGCCACACTTTCCGCAACGTCCTGACGCTGTTGGCCTCCAGATCAAACATCTGAAGTCTTAATTTTCTTCGTTGTTACCACTGTTGCCTGAACCTGTGCTGGCTTCCACTTCTTCTGAAGCTCCAACTCAATCTCCCACTCCTGGGTTTGGGTTAATCATCTTCTATAATGTCTGGCAACTCGAGACAATGACAAACTCCATGATGTCATCCCACAACATGTCTTGTTACCTGGTCTTCGTCATTTCCTTATCCGTAACGTATTTCGGTACAAGAAAATCCCTCCTTGAACTTGGAAGTGATCTCTACCACAGTCTCCGTCGTATGATGGAGATCCTAAAAGTCCTTAGACAATCGTTGCACCTCGATGGCAGGTATGAACTCTGATCTGTATCTGCTAATAAAATATGCCCAATTCATTGCCTTGATGGCCTCCGATCTCAGATCATGGACCACCTCCTCCCACCAATCACGAGCTCCATCCTCAATAAACATGCGCCAAATCTGGTCTTCGACCCTTAATGGCAGAAGCTAGTTCGAAAATCACACTCAATATCTAAAATCCAACGCATGCCGGCAATGGGGTCCTTCCTCCCAAAGAACTCGGGATCCCTACAAGCACAAAAATCCTTGAAGGTGAGAGTCTATGCCCCAAACTGACCGACAGCTAGCTCCGCACGAAAGGCCCGCATGCGCTCATCCATCATCTCGATAATCCCTTCCTTGATCATCCAAACATGACATGTGTATCCTCCAAAATGGCTTGCAAAATCTCTGCTGAAATGAACTCGCGCAGCTCAGCATCACTCGATCCAGTGCCAAAGAATGAACCATAACCAAAACTAGAACCTCCTTGAAACGTCCCAAAAATAAGACCCGGAAATTTCTTTTTTAATTTAATAAAATTAGTTTTTCCAAAACATCATCAGTACAAGCCAAATAAAATAAATGTGTCAAACAACATATCAACCAGACTGAATCACAAAAAGCGGAACGAGGTGGTGTGTGCTCTGCAATCATCCCCATCCCTTCCCCTTGGATTTGGAAGTACCTAAAACATAAACTGAAAACCGTAAGCACGAAGCTTAGTGAGTTACCCAAGATACCACATACCAAATCATATAACACATAACGGGCCCCGCCCTAACTCGCATAACGGGTCCTGCCCAATGAGTATAACGGGCCCCACCCTAACTCGTATAACGGGCCCTGCCCACATACAATTCATACTACATAACAAGTAATAGCATACAGATTAATCATCGGCCCCCGTCCAGTAAGCATACAAGCACATGCACATACTAGTATCACACAGGCAACAAGTATTCTAACATAACAGATCATGGGTCGACATTGGTGCCTTCAACCCGCAACACATGGTGAGGAAACTCACCTTAGACTGCTGAATCACACTGATAATCCATGGCTGTTGGTCCGACGAATCCCCGAGCTATCAATATCAAATAACATCAAATTAACAATTGGAGTCAAATCTATATCCTTCAATCCATACTTAGGGTAAAAAGACCATTTTACCCCTTACCTAGTTTGGTCCAAGACTAAAACCCAAACTTTCAATTTAAAAGGCCCAAAAACCAGTTATCCATCTAAGGCCCACATATGGCCCAATTTTCCAAATTGGGCCCAAATCCCTACATGGACCTTACCCTAGGCCCAACAATTTTTCCTAGTCCAAACACTTGCATTCAGGTGGCCCAACAAGTTCATCTAAGGCCCACATATGGCCCAATTTTCCAAATTGGGCCCAAATCCCTACATGGACCTTACCCTAGGCCCAACAATTTTTCCTAGTCCAAACACTTGCATTCAGGTGGCCCAACAAGTTCCCAAGCAACTAGGCCCAAAGAATAGACCAAATCTGAAGCCCAAACATACGAAGTCCATCAGACTGAGTACGCATGGTGTACTCAGCACGTACGTGCAACATACTTGATTGAAGGCTTGTATGCTAAGTGTACCTACTTGTACGCCCAACGTACTCACCCATTCAGCCAAAACTTTATTTCAACTCTTAATCCCTTAATACATAGCCCCAAAACATAGATCTGACTTCCTTGAGCTGGAATATCACGTAAAGTTGCTAACTTTATGTTCATGCATGGCTAAATGAAGCTCTTAAGCTTAAGAAGGACTTAATAAGTGACTTAATGCATGCATGTGACCAAAAATCCCATAAATCTTGCACCTTTATGCTAAAAGAACTCCTAACAAGCTCAACTCTAAAAGAATGGGTCCTTAAAACGTCTTAACTCTTCAATAAACCCAAAATGGGACCAAAAGCATAACAAAACAAACTATGGGGAGATCTAAAAATTTACAAGCCAAAATTTAAACTTGATACCTCAAATAGATTGCAACAAGTGAGATGATTCCGAATATATGACCTTCCTTCCAAGCAAAGAACCTTCAATATTCAAAGCTTCCTTCACAATGAGTAAAACAATCACTAAAATCCTCTCAAGGGCTCAAGAACACCATCAAGAAAGCTTAAGGAACAATTTAGGGTTTTTATGGCAATGGAGGCTGGTAACGAGGCAAGTCATGAGGACTTAAGGCCTTTACATAGGGCACAACACCCTAAATTAGGGTTTCAATATATCTCGCATACGCCCTGCGTACATAAATGTACGTCCAGCGTACGTATCCGGAGTCCCATTGCCACCTCGCATCAGTACGCTAAGCGTACCATGTGGTACGCCCCGCGTACTGCCCAAGGACATAAAATGCAAATTTTATAATAACAAGGGCAATAAAGAAACATACCAAGATTCAAGTGTTACAATTCTCCCCCACTTGAATAAGACTTCATAATCGAAGTCTGTTGCCCCGAATAACTTCGGATAGTGCTCCCGCATCTCATCCTCGGGCTCCCAAGTCCACTCCGAACCCTTGCGGTGCTGTCATTTCACCTTCACCAACTCGAAAACCTTGTTCCTCAAGGTCTTCGTCCTCCGATCCAGAATCACCACCGGTCTCTCAATATAATCCAGGTGGTCATCCAACTGAATATCCTCCAAAGGTACCACTACGGAATCATCCACTAAGCACAACTGCAGCTGAGAGACGTGGAACGTGCTATGAATCTGACTGAGCTCGGCTAGAAGATCTAAACGATACGTAACCTGGCCCACCCGATCCAAAACCATGAAAGGACCAATATACATGGGGCCTAGCTTGCCTCACTTCCTGAACCGGATGACACCTTTCCAAGGTGACACCTTCAGGAGAAGCATATCTCCCACCTGAAACTCTAAGTCTGACCGGCGTCTGTCAGCGTAACTCTTCTATCGACTCTGAGCTATCTGGAGCCTACTGAATCAGATCAATGGTCTTAAGTACCACCTTGGTACTCCTCATAACCCTCTAACTGACCTTTCCCCAACAAATTGGTCTCCTGCACTTCCTCCCATAGAGCATCTCGAAAGGAGGTCGATCGATGCTCTCGTGATAACCGTTGTTATACGAAAATTCCTCTAACGGAAGATACGTATCCCAAGTCCCACCGAAATCCAGAAAACACGTTCGCCGCATATCCTCGAGGGTATGAATAGTCCGCTCACTCTGACCATCGGTCTGCGGATGAAAAGTTGTGTTGAAATGGAGATGAGTACCCAACTCGCAATGGAACCTCTTCCAAAACCTGGAAGTGAACTGGACATCTCTGTCAGAAACAACTGATACTGGCACCCCATGATGTGCCACAACCTCCCGGATATAAATCTAAGCCAACTTCTTTGTGGAAATACTCTCCTGAATCAGAATGAAATGCACGCTCTTGGTCAAACGATCCACGATGATCCAAATCGAATCCACTTGTGCGCTGTCTTGGGAAGCTTCGTGATAAAATCCATATTGATATCCTCATATTTCCATATGGGAATCTTCAATGACTGCATCTTGATGTGAGGACGCTGATGCTCAGCCTTGACTATCCTGCAAGTCAAGCACCGCTCCACATACCAAGCCACGCCCCGCTTCATGCAAGGCCACCAATAATCATGACGAAGATCCCTATACATCTTCGTCGCCCCGGGATGAATGTAGAACCTCGACTTGTGAGCCTCCTCCATCAGAGTCCGATTCACACCGCCCCAATACGGAACCCAAAATCGCCGATGCAGAGTCTACAATCCCTGACTATCATAATCGAAGGAAGCCACCTGACCCACAATACGCTCGCTCTTTCGGTTCTCTTCCTTCATAGCCCCAACCTTTGCCTCACAAATCCGATCAAAAAACGGAGTAATCACGGTCATCCTCAAACATATGTCTTTGATCGGAGCCGCGACCGTCTTGCGGCTAATAGCATCGACCACCACATTGGCATTCCCTAGGTGATAAAGGATTTCGCAATCATAATCCTTCACCACATCCAACCACCAGCGATGCCGCATGTTCAGATTCGACTGATCCATCAAATACATCAGGCTCTTGTGATCCGTGTAAATAGTACAAGTAACGACGACGATGTAATTTGCTCCTATTGGTGATGGGAGAGATGTCTTTGTTTCTGTATCACCGGTTAGAAGGGAAGAATGGACGAAAGATAAATAGGAAAGTGGTATTGGTATGAATTCAGTTGAAGGTCTCGTTCATGAGAAAGAGAAGAAGGCTAGGACGTCTTCGCTCATGCTGGTAATGATTTCGACGTACTTCGCTCCTGCCGGTAATAGGAAAGATGTCTCCATTTGTGTACCACCGGCTAAAGGGAAGAATGGATGAAAGGAAATAGGAAAATGGTCATGATTTGACACCTGTTGAAGGTCTCACTCATGATAAAGCGAAGAAGGTTAGGATTATGTGGGTGGGGACTGCCCTAATTAATGTTATTAAAAATATTAAACATAAAAAAGTGTAACATTCATTATCATGTATTTTCCAATTATAGCTTAAAACCCAAAATGTTTGCATTTTCAGTCCCTACGCTTGGCATAAGTTGGAGCTATGCCTTGCGTAGTTCATTAACTTTGGATACACACTTTTGCTCGTACGTTGGGCGTATGCGGAGGTACGTTGGGCGTACTCATGTAGATTTCAAACCCTATTTTTTAGGGTTTGGACCCTATTTAAAGGACTTTATGGCCTTAAACCCTTCCTTACCTCCAGCCTCCATGCCTTTTATCCCCCATCTTGAAACCCTAATTCTTGTGTGTGAGTTTTGAAACTGTTGAGTGTTATTTTGGTGTTCTTGGTGGTGAAAGAAGGTCTTTGGAGAAGTGGTGTTTCTCTCAAGCTTTTGGATCCAAATTCTTCACATCTTAGTGTTGGATAAGGTGTCTAAGTCCATAACTATTTTTGGTATGTACTTGACCCGACCCGACATGGTCCATTTGGGTTGCATGGCATCATGCATTTGGATAGACTAAATGAGAGAAATAACACTTGTGGTTTATTAATATATTATAAGTTCTAATATATTAATAATATTATTTAATTAGTATTGATCAAGAATTAATCTAGGATTAATTAAGTGATCAAAAGGAGACTAATTAAATATATGGGTTGATTATGTAAATCATCCATAACTTGTATAGTGGGCTAAAGGCTCCATGGGTTATCAAGTTGGGCTAAGGTCCATAGGATGCTCCATGGATGCTCCATGGGAGTTACAAACCCATGGGTCATGGAAATGAATATCCATGTCACATTAGGGTTTACATGGTGTAACCCTAATGCAACACACTATATAAAGAACATGTTATCTACCAAAATCGGCTGACACTAGTGAGACAAGAGGGCAAGGCCGATTTCAAGTGTTAGACATTTCTCTCAAAGTTTATTCCAAGAGAATTTGGTGTTGTGTGAAACATTTGAGGCATCACACTTGGGGTGCTAGGCTCTCAAGGTTTTCAAGAATCAAAACAACTACAAGGTATGTAATTCTAGCCATCTTTTATGTTTAAAGTTCCCCATGTATGCTAGATAGGATTATGAACCTTGGAAAAAGAATTTTGCATGTATTTTAGACAAACATAGATCCAAGGTTTTCTAGGGTTGCATGTACACTTAGGAGTGTTAGAATGCTCATAACCCTTCAGTGGTATCAGAGCCTAGGCTTGTTTGTTTGATACTTGATGCAAAATTGTGAAAAAAAAACTCGTTTTTATGCATTCTGAAGCATGAACTCGCCGAGTCCATGGGGGGACTCGACGAGTCCATGAGTAAACTCATCCTACTCGTCGAGTAGGTTCTTGCACTCGACGAGTAGGAGCCCCTGAGTGTAGTTTTTCGAGTTTTGCTGCTGGAAATGGACTAGAAACATTAGCCTAAACTGTTTTGGTGTTGTAAAACTTGTTTAAGATGGTGTAATGATTGTTCTAATACATTTACAATGGCCAATATCAAAGTTACATGATTACATGTGTTCATATGTTCTTGAAATTTTGATATGATTATTCATGTTCTTATGAGTTCTTGATAGATCATAGGAATTACTTGTTTAATGCTGAATTCATGATCCTTATGTGTTTTAATGAAGTCCATAACTTGTCCTCAAGTTATGGATAACTAAAAGCCTCTTTGTATTAAATCCATTAAAAGAACACATAAGTTACAAAAAATGAAGAGTCTTCATTTTAATAACTCATAAGTTATGAATTGAAAGGTTTTGTAAAGTTACAAAACTTGCCCTCAAGTTTTGGAACATGTAAAGTCATCTTAACAAACTTTAGTTCCAACCCCTAGAATTTTAAAAGTTAAAATTCAACCCTTATACTTTATAATATTATAAGTTAATAATATAAATATATGTATATGATCAAAGTCGTTTTACCGTTAGTAGGTCCCATTCACGAAGTCGGTCTATAAGAGGGGTATAAGGTTGTTGCCTATAAAATGGCAGCTTAATGGGTGTCCACTCTCACCCACCGCTTCCTTGACTGGTGGAGGGTCGTTAGCCGAACGGGTAGGACAATGACTTAAAATTCTCATTGAAAGTATAATGATTATTATAAAGTAACTAAATGTTTTATAAATTCCCAATCTTAGTTACTTTAGGAAAATGTGAATCAGGTGCCAAGTAATTTGCATGGTTACTTCACACCTTGTTTTGTGATCCTCGGTATCCCAGTCATAAAACATGAAGGGCACACTCGAGATTGAAACATGTCATTGAAAAGTTCAATGAATCTCAAAAGAATCTAGGAGTTTCTAAGAACCAAATAAAAACCTAATACTTATATATTTTGTTTTTCATGGTGGAAATTGGTGAATCATCATTCACCTACCTTTCAAATATGTTTTAACTTAGATTACGACATCCCTCTTCTAAGTTATAATATATTGTGATTGGATCCTAGCCTTAATATTACATTTGGGTGTTTTATTAAGGACTATCTTTATACCTAATTTAAACTTGTTTTTCTTCTTTTCAGATGTCTTCTAACAATGTTGTTTTTGGCTCAAACCCTACCGACTCCTTCTCTCTCATGAACCTTTGTGGGAGAGTCATCTTTGATGGATCCAACTTTACAGATTGGATCAGGAACATCAGGATGGTCACTCGGTATGAGAACAAAGAATATGTTCTCGACAAGGAGCTTAAGGTACCCAAGCCGACTGCTACTCCTGAAGAGCTTGCTGAATATGAGACAAATGAAAGAGATGCTACCAAAGTGGCATGCATCATGATGGCCACTATGACAACCGAGCTCCAAAAGTCCTATGACTACTATCCTTTTGAAATGCACCAGGATTTGATGGACCGCTACCATCAGAGTGCTCGTCAAGAGCGATATGAAATCATCTCCTCCATGATAACAACCAGGATGAAGTACGGTGAACCCATCACGGGCCACATGCAGAAAATGCAAAGGTATGTGGAACGTTTGCTAAAACTTAATGTGAACTTCCCCGAGGAGTTAGCAATAGATATCATTTTGCACTCCTTACCATCGTGTTATGATCAATTCCGCATGATATACCACATGAACAAGGAAGAAGTCACCCTCAGCAAACTTCAAGGACTCCTAAAGACCGCAGAATCGGGTCTGAAAGGTAAGTCGGTTGTTACCACTCCTACTCATACTCCAAACTCCGCACCTAACCTGGCAATCGGGAAAGGTAGAGGGAAGAAGAGGAAGAACTGATAGGCTATAATTTTGTGATTTGGGCTAGGCATTCTAATGTATAGGTCTTGGTAGGATGATAGAGAGTGTTGTGGTGATTGTAACTTGGTAGTGGGTGTGTGCTGCCGTACATGTGTGTGCGGCCACACACAGTGTGTGTTGCCGTACACATGTGTGCGGCTGCACACTTGTGTGCTGCTTTAGGTGGTATAAATAGTCTGAGTCTGTGTCAGTTGAACAATGACGTATGTATGTGTTTCCCAAGGTGTACCTGACATTTATGCGATATAGATGTGTGCATGCTTGGCTTAATTCTCTTTCTACTTCTTCTACACTCTGTTTGATTGTTTGAAATTCATTGATTACTGATTTGGATCTATAGATCGGGACTTACAATTGGTATCAGAGCCTAATCAGTGTCAATTTGAAGAATCATAAGAGTGTGCGGTTGAATATAGTTGTGGTTTTTGAAGTGCACTTATATTTTTTAATTGAGAAACTGCTTCTAATCTCTGTTTTTACTAGTTTGAAACCAAAATTCACTCAAAAATCTAGTATTTTTGGGTGTGCGGTTGAGACTTTGAAGGTGTGAGGCTGAGATTTTGAAGGAGTGCGGTTAAGGAGTACGGTTGAACGAGTGCTGCCAAGTGAAAGGCTAGGTGTACTGCCCAGTGTGCTGCCAAGTGTACGTTTGGGTGTGCGGTTGGTCTGTGCTGTTAAAGTGTACGGTTGAGTGTACTGTCAGTGTGTGCGGTCAGCGTGTGCGATCAACGTATGCGGTCAACGTGTGCGGTCAACGTGTGCGGCTGAAGTGTGAAACTGCAATTTTTTTTTGTTGACAATCTTTTAATTTTGATCTTTCTGTTGAGTTGTTTCCTCTAAGAAAGGACAAAATGGAATCTCAAAGTCAAACTCATTTCCACGAACTCGATACTGTCATGGGTACTACTACGCGTATTCCAAGATTAATGTCTGCAGATCGTTTTCCTGAGTGGAAGTACAGAATTGAAAAGTACATTAAAATGAAGGATTTCAAAGTCTGGAGAAGCATTCTTAGAGGCCCTGTTAGAATCATTATGACAGTTGGAGGACAAGTGATTGACAAAGCGGTTGAAAACTACACAGATGAAGAGTTTGAAAAGGTGGAAGAACAGGAAAGGGCCCTAGCCACTCTAACCATGGCACTATCTCCTGATATTGCTCAAGGCTTCCGAGAGTATACTTCCGCTAAAGATTTGTGGGAAGCACTAATTAAGGTATACGAAGGAAAGGAATATATGAAGGAGAGTCGCCAGGACATGTTGCGACAAAAGTTCAATTTGTTCAACTACGTTCCCGGAGAGACTCTTGAGGCACAGCTGCAGCGATTCACAACTCTCACCACTGACATGAACATATCTGGGATTTTCTTTACCAAGTCAGAGATCAACAAGAAGCTTCTGAATGCTCTTCCTAGATCATGGGACATGAATGTTGCTGTGATTAAGAAGACCAAGGATCTGAATCGCCTCACTCTTGCTGAAATCATGGCGATCATCAAAGCTTGTGATATTGATGATAAATAGAGAGAAATTAACCATGTGAACTCGTACTCTACTGCAAATCTTGGAATCTCATCCAACAATGCTCTCTCATCATTCATGTCTTCCTCAGGTCAAGCTTTTACTACTCAACAATCTCATATTCAGACCTCCGCTGCTGCATCATCCATTCCTCATTCTCAAAGCCATCCATTTATCACTCCATAAGTTGTTCCCTCTCCAAATGTGCCAGTTGTAGCCTCTTCCTCAAACACTAAAGACACTGATGAAAATCTGGCTCTAGCCACTAGGCTTGTTAACTGCTACAATGCTTTTGTAGCTGGAAAGCTTCCACCTCAGCTGTCATTTGCTGACCTGGATCAGATTCATCCTGAAGACGTAGAAGAAATGGACATTACATGGCAGATTGCTATGGCTGTTTTCAGGGCCAAGCAATTTGCTAACAAAACGGGGAAGAACAACTGGGGCATGAATGCTGACAAAAAGGTGGGATTCAACAAGGGCAAGCTACGTTGTTTCAACTGCCATGAGCCGGGTCACTTTGCTCATGAATGTCCAAAACCAGATCGTAGGCTGAACAACAACAGGACAATGGTTGCAGTGGGAAACAACCGTGCAGGTGCTGCGGTTAATGGTGAGACTGCTATGGTCGCTCAGTCCTTTGACTGGGAAGACCAGATTCTGGCTTTGAATATTTCGGGGCCAGAAAATGCTCACCTAGCTCAAATTGATGATGTTCCCATGAAGAATGATGAAGCTGATCCTGAAGTTGAAATGATGGAGATGCAGTTTGCTCTGATGGTATCTTCTACTTCCGAGTCTAGGAAAAGTGAGGTAAATCTACCGTCTTGTTCTCAGGCTTGTAATGAATATGTTAAACTTCTTCATGATGAAATTCAATTATTACGAAGAGAAGTAGAAGACCTTAGATATGAGGGCTATCAGCTTAGGAAAGGACAGAAACCTCTTAAGGCCCAGTTAGAGACAAAAATAAAGGACTTTAAGAGAATTCAAACAGAATACAGTGAAAAATGTGAGCTTTATGATTATGTTAAAAGACAAAATGATGAGCTAATTACCGAGCTTGATACATTAAAAATACAATTTGAAACTGCAAATTTTGATTTTAGAAAATTTGATGGATCAAGCGAGGTAGTTGCCAACATGATTGATCACTGCATGCAGTTTAAACGAAACCAACAAAAGGATCTAGGATATGATAGTGTACCTCCTCCTTATAATCATACATATCAGTATCAACCCCTATCCAAGGATGAGATTGCCAACGAATCATTTATGGTTTATGGCAAGCCATCTGGTTTCGTTTCAGGAGGATTTATTAATGCTGAAAGTACTAACATTTCTACTTCCCCTGCAGATCAACCATTAGATCAGGCAAAGCATGAAGCTGGAGAATCTGTTTCTGTTTCTGTTTCTAATTCTGATATTTTTGTTTCAAATGAAAATGTTTGTGTTTCTGATGATAAGACTGATAATGTTTCGTGTGATGTTTCTACTTCTGCTACTGTTGAACTTAATTTCTTTGATATGTTTGATGAATTGTTTGGTAATTCTGATGCTTGTGATTCTCATGAAAACCCATCAATTCCACAAGTTACACCTTCTGAGGCACCCTCACTTATCACACAACCTATTTCTCATGCATGTTCTTCTGAGAAGAGTAAGAGTGTCTGTCAAGAAAATAAATCTGAGAAATGCAGTACAAGTTCAAATAATAAACAGATTTGTTTTAATTGTGGTGTTGGTGGTCATATAGCTAGGAATTGTCAAAATAGGATCTTTGTGAACTATATGTCACCAAGAGGAGAGAACGAATCTTGAGGAAGGTCTTTAATTAGAAAATCCTCAAGAACTCGTTCTCGAAATGATGATTGGAAATATGATCGAAGCAGAAAAAGGGCTGTTTTTCAAAAGAATAAAAAGGTTTTTACTAACAAAGCTCCAAACAGTTTGCCAAAATTGAACAAGGCTCCGCCAAGATCGGTTTCATCAAAAAGCAATTCTGGATCTTCAACCACTTCTGGTAGAACATCCAGAGGCTCAGTGCAAACTCACAAGAAACCTATTTCAAAACCACCTGAGAATGTTGTAAAACCCAAATATCATTGGATGCCCAAATCAATTTCCAAACTATCATCACCATCCTCTGAAGTGATTAGGAATGAGGATCCTAATTTGAAAACATTTAAAGATAAATCAGAGAAAGCGAAAAGGAAACCCAGGACAGTGATGTCGTCAGACCATGGTATGTCGACAGCGGCTGCTCCCGACACATGACTGGAGATATCTCCCAACTGCACGACATTCAGACATTTAATGGGGGATATGTCTCCTTCGTGGGCGGAGAAGGCGGAAAGATAACGCAAAAAGGAACGGTGACGAACGGAGTGCTTAGTTTTGAGAATGTCAACTATGCTCCTGAGCTGAAGCACAGTCTGCTGAGTGTTTCTTAAATCTGTGACAAGGGTTACTCGACACACTTCACCAATAAAGAATGTCTAATCTTAAAGCCAGGCATTGTCATTCCGGAGGAGTGGATTCTCGTCAAATCTAAGCGGGATGGGAATGCCTATATTATCGACATGAACAACAATGTACCCGATGAAGTCACTTGTCTCTTTTCCAAAGTCTCCGAACAAAACGCAATGTTGTGGCATCGTCGACTTGGCCATGCAAATACAAAGAACCTGAACCGGCTTGCTAAGAACGAAATGGTCCGAGGTTTGCCCGTCAGAGATTTCATTACTTTTGAAAAATGTGTTTCCTGTGCTCAAGGCAAACATCATCGGAAACCACATCTGCCAAAACAAGTCAACTCCATCAGTCAGGTGCTCCAGTTGTTGCACATGGACTTGTTTGGTCAGGTCAACGTTCTCAGCATCAACAGAAATTCGTATTGTCTCGTTGTGATAGATGATTTCCCTCGTTTCACGTGGGTCTTCTTTCTGTCCAACAAAGCTGGGATCGCGGACCTCATCAAAAGTTCATTGTAACGATCGAGCATCAAACCAACCACCAAGTGAAAGCGCTATGCACAGATAATGGAACAGAGTTCAAGAACGCTGTTCTTGATCACTTTTGCGCTGAAAAGGATATTGTGCGTCAGTATAGCTCTGTTCGGACACCACAACAAAATGGTGTTGCTGAACGGAGAAATCGGACGCTACAAGACGCAGCAAGGACGATGCTCTGTGATTCTAAACTTCCAGTTTTCTTTTGGGCGGAGGCGATCAACACTGCGTGCTACGTTCAAAATCGTGTCCTGATCAACAAAGCCCAGATGAAAACACCATATGAAATTCTTTATGGACACAAGCCATCGGTCAGCCATTTCCGAGTATTTGGTTGCCCTTTCACCCTTCTACACTTGGAATCCAACCCAAAATTCAATGCAAAAGCCGATGATTGTTACGTTGTCGGTTACGCTGCTCGTACTGCTTACCGGGTATACAACAAGAAGACGAAACAAATAGTGGAGTCTTTCGATGTTCGCTGGCTTGAAGAGAATGAAACGAACGCTAGGGTGGGTCCGGATTTGCTATTTGACTACACTTCGCTATTCAAATCTTTTAGTGTGTCGTCTAATAACCAAGCTGGGTCTACCTCTTGCTCGAAGACTATTATTGAAGACGGAGATGAAGAGGTTGTCTACAGACCACCATTGGTTTCTGCTACTGATCCTCCGATGGAGTCTACTGTTCCAATTGCTTCTCCTGAGTCCTCAACACAACAATCTGCTCCAGATGCTGATGCTACTCCTCTAACTCCGGTCGAAAGAGAGTTCATGAACCAAGATGCTTCCGCTGTCACTCAGAATCTAATGGACCTTCTCTTTCCCGATCAAATCGCTGATGAGTTTGTAGCAAATCCACCAAACAAAGCTGGTACATCTACCGTGGATTCTTCAGCACATGAAGGAGCTGTTAATATTCATACTCTTCCCGTTTCACTCAATGACATCAGTCACGAAATCCCCTCTCACATACAGCGCGATCATCCGATAGAGAACGTTATTGGCCAGCTGGGCGACGGAGTTCAAACGAGAAGCCAGAGTGGAGATGTCAACACATGTCTCTATTCTTGCTTCATTTCTCAAATAGAGCCCAAGAACGTCGAAATCGCTTTGAATGAGCCCAACTGGGTGGATGCCATGCATGATAAGCTCAATCAATTCGAAAAGCTCGGGGTTTGGAAGTTGGTGGAGCTGCCTAAAGGCAAGAAATCTCTCGACACCAGGTGGGTGTTTCGGAACATGCAGGACGATTCGGGTGTCATTGTCCGCAATAAGGCGAGATTGGTAGTCCGTGGGTTAAGGCAAATTGAAGGTCTTGATTATACAGAAGTCTATGCTCCGGTGGCGCGCTTGGAGGCTATTCGTATCTTCCTCGCCTATGCTTCCTACATGAACTTTACTGTCTATCAAATGGATGTCAAGACGGCTTTCTTGTACGGCAAGGTGAAGGATGAGATTTATGTTGACCAACCTCCTGGGTTTGTTAACTCAAAACTTCCCAACCATGTCTACAAGTTAGACAAGGCTTTGTATGGGCTGCATCAAGCTCCTAGAGCCTGGTATGCTACCCTAGCATAGCACTTGCTCAATCATGGCTACTCACGCGACACTATTGACTAGACCCTATTCATCAAGCATGTCGGTCCAGATCAAATTCTTGTTCAAATCTATGTCGACGACATCATTGTCGGGTCGACGAGTCCTCAGCTATACACGGAGTTCGAGGACATCATGAAAAAGCGGTTCGAGATGAGTTCATTGGGGGAAATGACCATGTTTTTGGGGCTTCAGGTCAAACAATCTTCAACCGGAATCCTGATTCATCAAGCCAAATATGTGGATGATATGCTCGAGAAGTTCGGGTTCAGAGACGTCAAACCTGCTTCGACGCCCATGGCGGAGAGACCACTGTTGACTCCTGATCTTGAAGGCGAATCCGTAGATCAAACATACTACCGATCGATGATCGGATCGCTGATGTATCTGACTGCAAGTCGGCCAGACGTTATGTTTGCGGTCTGTCAATGCGCACGCTTCCAGGCTAATCCTAAACTGTCTCATCTTATTGCTGTTAAAAGGATTTTTCGGTATCTCAAAGGCAGCCTAAAATTGGGTCTTTGGTATCCGAAAAATTCAGAATTTGATCTTTATGCTTTTGCAGACAGCAATTATGGCGGCTGCGAACTTGACAGGAAATCGACTTCAGGCGGATGTCAATTTCTCGGAGATAGGTTGGTCTCCTGTCAGTGCAAGAAGCAGCATACTGTCTCGACCTCAACAGCAGAAGCAGAATACGTTGCTGCGTCTGCCTGTTGTTCTCAAGTCATATGGATCCAACATTAGCTGTTGGACTACGGTTTGAATTTTCAAGAAACCCCTATTTTTTGTGACAATGAGGCTGCGATCCAAATTGCTAAAAATCCGGTTCAACACTCAAAAACCAAGCACATCGATATCAAAGTTCATTTTATCAGAGATTGTTATGAGCGCTCGCTCATTCGGCTAGAACAGGTTCCCACTGCTAATAATGTGGCGGATCTGTTCACCAAGCCGTTTAACAAAGCTCGATTCGATGTGCTCGTAAACTTTTTGAAAATGATTCTCTTTGAGGATTAATTTTTGTTTAGGTTAGTTTAAATTTGCGCATTTTACTTTCATTCTCACCCATGCACAAATTTAAGGGGAGAAATAAATCCAAAACCAGACAAAAATTAGAAAATTAAAAATCCAAAAACATTAGAAAACCAGAAAAATCAAAAATTTTATTGTGAAGTGATGTGCAGGGAAGTGATATCAGCTTGTGATAACAGACAATCTGAGTCTGTGTAAAGTACCAAAGCTGAATTGTCTAGGCTCTGTGTTCGATGCGCTGGTAGGCACGAAAAATTTAATGGACTTGACTAGGTGCAGATGAACTTAAGGAATCCAGAGACTTGATAAATTCTGACCTAGATAGTTCCATTTAGCCTGATAATACGACGCTTGGATAGGTTGAGCAGGGAGATATACATGAGAATCCACCCGTCACATTAAAGAACCCGTATCTAGAACTGTGGTTTAACTCTTCCTCGATGTACGGACTCTGTCCTTAATTCCGGTATTGATGGGGCGACTGGGGAATTTCGATAAATTAGGTCTGTAGAAAATTATTTTCTTTCTTTCCTACTATTAGACATATGTTGCCTCCTCTGTGTGATCGAAAGATCCGACCTGGACTGCAGCATATGCAACTCTATTCCTTTGCATATTCTATCTATGCAATTCTTTCTATCTGTTAGCCATATGATGTCTCCTTTCCGTGACTAACAATCCGACCTGGTACACAGCATATGCAACCTTCTAATTCTCAATCCCTCTGAAATCCTAGTCAGCCATATGTTTCACTCTCTGCGTGATTGAAAGATCCGACCTGAGTGTACAGCATATGCATTCTAAATCTATCCTTTCTATGAATAATCGCCTGCTCACCTAAAGTAAGGAGTATCTCGGAAGTTCTTGATTATTGGGGTATGTCAAGAAGCGGGAAACATGTTCTAGTACACTTAAAATTGAACAATTCTAGATTGTTTGTAGATCTCGCTGCTCAATTTAGGTGGACAACAATATCCTTGGTTGTCGTCAGATGAATGGTCCTTAGGTATTTTTATCTAGTAACTTAGGATCAATCTGTCCTGTCACTGATAGAATTCCTAAATCTTGTCACAATTTTTCGTGCTTAAGTGGATCACAATACTGGCGATCGACCAGATCTATTCATGAAAGGAGAGGGACTGATAAACGAGTAATAATTGTCTAACAACTTTGATCCCATATCACAAAAGGTTAATTAATTTCAATATAGAGGATTAAATTTAGGTTGAATAAAGTTTTATTTTATTTTTAATTCTATTTTTATTTTTATTTTAATTTTTCGGATTGGTAAATCTTATAATTTACTTCTTTTCTAATTTTAATTTCATTTTTATTTTTATCCTGTAATTAATCCTCAAAATGTTTCTTTTTTTAAATATTTTTGAGTTTTGGGTCTTTATTGTCAAAAAGTAAAAAGAAAAAAGGGGGGGAGCGGCCTTATTGGAATGTATATAAGGGGGAAATGTGCGGTCAAAATTTCCTTCTTCACTTTTACTTCGACCGCACACTCTTCCATTTTCTATCTCTCTAAAATCTTCAAGAACACATCTCATCTTTCGTGAAATCAAAGCTTAATATTCGTAAGTATCATGAAATCGACTCCCATAATACAGTTTTTGAGCAAAAACGACATTGAATCGATGGTCAATTGAAGGAATCGGTATCAACTATGCGTGTGCGGCTGGCCCCGTGTGCGGTTGACTCATGTGTGGTTGACTCGTGTGCGATTGGACCTGTGTACGGTCGCACCCCCGCGTATGGTTAGACTCGTGTACGGTGAGACCCATGTACGGCCACACCATCCGTGTGCGGTTGGACTCGTGTGCGGTTAACACTATGTGTAGTTGGAGTCGCTGTGTATCAGTACACCGTGTGCGGCCGCACACCTAAAGGATCCTGAATTGACAGTGACGGATCTTAAAAAACGAAAGTTTGCTGACGAGTATGGAGATCGCTCCGGGATCAGAATGTGGGGTTATGATCCTAAATCTAATCTATGGGTGGTTAAGAGGAATTCTGGTCACTCAGAATACTACAAAAACACCCATGATTTTAACTCATGGACGAAGGTCGATCTCTCTGATCTCTCAAGAGCCCCATTCCACAATCCCTCTAACGATCCCAGCGCTACGAATTTCAAGCAGTTCCTGGACAGACAGGTCAGGGATAACTTCCCATCAATGAAGACGGCAAAAGCGCTGGTTATAAAGGATAAGGATATTATTGATCCTGAAACTAACCGACCAATGAAGATCATGTTGTGGCCTGCTACAAATCAAGTCAATGAGATTCCCATTCCACAACATTTTCAGGATGGATATCTTGACGATATGGAGTTTTGGGCCTTTGATGACGAAGCGGCAACTGCGGCAATAAAGTTCAAAAACAGCGACACCGTTCTGAGGCTCGTCTGCGCAAAGGATCTTCTGAGATTCAGGGAGAGAGACATTCATACCCTAGCTCGTCACCAAATCATTTGCAGAAAAGATGTCATGTAGGTTGCTGCCAAGGAATTCACTGGAATGGTCGCCACTATCATAAATGGAAAGCTATGGATGGGATCAATGGGAAAATCTGACCTGAAGCTGTTTGATAATCCTGGAGAATGAAGACCAAGTCAATGCTAGCCGCAAACCAAGGGGGAGATTGATAGGCTATAATTTTGTGGTTTGGGCTAGGCATTCTAATGTATAGGTCTTTGTAGGATGATAGAGAGTGTTGTGGTGATTGTAACTTGGTAGTGGGTGTGTGCTGCCGTACATGTGTGTGCGGCCGCACACAGTGTGTGCGGCCGTACACGTGTGTGCGGCTGCACACTTGTGTGCTGCTTCAGGTGGTATAAATAGTCTGAGTCTGTGTCAGTTGAACAGTAACGTATGTATGTGTTTCCCAAGGTGTACCTGACATTTATGCGATATAGATGTGTGCATGCTTGGCTTAATTCTCTTTCTACTTCTTCTACACTCTGTTTGATTGTTTGCAATTCATTGATTACTGATTTGGATCTATAGATCAGGACTTACAAGAACCCTTCGAAGGGTACCAAGGGTAAGACCCTTGATGGCTCCTCTTCAAGCGGAACCAAGAGAGGTTTCATCACTCCTTCTTCTGACCCAAAAGAGGCTGAACGCTTCTATTGCCATGAAAAGGTGCACTGGAAGCGGAACTGCCCAAAGTACCAGCAAGATTTGAAGGATGGGAAAGTGAAACCCAACCATGCAGGTATTTACACTATATTATCTAATAACTCACCCTATTCTAACTCTTGGGTCCTTGATACCGGCTGTGGTATTCATATTTGTTCTGATTTGCAGAGACTAAGAAGAAGTGAGAATGTGGAGCATGGAAAGATAAACTTGATCATGGGGAATAGGAAAGTTTCACCTGTCACCAAGATTGGAGTTTATACTTTGTTGCTAAGTAGTGGGTTTACTTTAGATTTGAATAAATGTTGTTATTCGCCTTAAATGGCAAGAAATGTTATTTCCTTTCATGCTTTGTACAAACAAGGGTTTACCTTTTCTTTTGATAATGAAGTTGGTGGAATAAATGCTTTCTTTAATAATGTGTTTTATTTTAAAGCATTACCTTGTGATGGTGTGTATGAAGCTGTGTCTGTTGTAGATAAATTAGGAAATAATGTGTTGTGTATTGATTCTACTAATGATAATAACTTGGATAAAGAATCATTATGGCATTGTCGTCTTGGACATGTAAGCAAGAAACGCATAGACCAACTCTAAAAGGATGGAGTCTTGGAGTCATTTGACCTAAAGTCAGATGATAGTTGTGAATCATGCTTACTTGGAAAAATGACAAAGTCACCCTTCACGGGTTCTTGTGCTAGGGGTGAAGGTTTGTTGGATCTAGTACACACAGATGTGTGTGGACCCTTCAAAACTGCCACAAGGGATGTTAATCGTTATTATGTGACTTTTACTGATGATTATAGTAGATATGGTTATGTCTACTTAATCAAGCATAAGTCAGAAACCTTTGAAAGGTTTAAAGAGTTTAAACAGGAAGTAGAGAATCAATTGGGCAGGAACATTAAGATGCTTCGATCTGATCGTGGTGGTGAGTATATTAGTAAAGAGTTCCTCGACTATCCTAAGGAATGCGGGGTTGTCTCACAATTGAAACCTCCCAGGACACCATAGTTAAATGGTGTAGCTGAGAGGCATAATCGAACCTTGTTGGACATGGTTCGTTCCATGATGAGTCAAGCTTCGCTACCAATCTCATTTTGGGGGTATGCCTTAGAGACTGCCGCCCATATCCTGAATCTGGTCCCTACAAAGAAGGTTGCCAAAACACCTCACGAGATGTGGACTGGAAAAGTTCCTAATCTAGCCCACATCAAGATTTGGGGTTGCGAAGCTTTCGTGAGACGCGAGACTCACGATAAGCTCGAACCTCAAAGTGAGAGGTGTATTTTCATCGGCTACCCACAGAAATCCTTTGGTTACCTCTTCTACAGACCTAGTGAGAATGTGGACTTTGTAGCAAGGAGGGGTGTATTTCGAGAGAGAGAGTTTATAAGCCAAGGAAACAGTGGGAGGCAAATTGACGTTGAATAAATTCAAGAGTCAAGCGGTGAAGGAACCTCAAACCCTAGCAGTCAACTTTAGGAGGAAACTCCTGTTGATCCACTTGACGAGTCCGTACCTCTGAGGCGTTCCACAAGGGTTAGGAATGCACCTGAGCACTACTATGGTTTCCATATTACTGCAGAAGGTGAGACACTTATCAGTGATGAGACACTAGTAAGTCTGGATGAACCTAACAGCTATGCGGAAGCCATGGCAGGCCCCGAGTCTGCTAAATGGAAAGAGGCAATGGACAACGATATACAGTCCATGTATGACAATCAAGTTTGGAACTTGGTTGACAATGTACCAGGTCGTAAGACAGTTGGGTGCAAATGGATCTTCAAGAAGAAGACCGACATGGATGGTAATGTACACACTTATAAGGCACGGCTGGTTGCAAAGGGCTTTTCTTAAACTCCAAGAGTTGATTATGATGAGACCTTTTCACCAGTAGCCAAGATTAAGTATATTAGGGAATTGTTAGCCATAACTGCATTTCATGACTATGAAATATGGCAAATGGATGTCAAAACCGCTTTCCTTAATGGAAAGTTGGCTGAGGATGTTTACATGAATCAGCCTGAGGGTTTTGTCAGTACAAAGTACCCTAATAGAGCGTGTAAGCTTGAGAAATTCATCTATGGATTGAAACAAGCACCTTGCAGATGGAATCTTTTCTTTGATGAGAAAGTCAAAGAGTTTGGCTTTTCGAGGAGTGAAGATGAATCTTGTGTATATGTCAAGGCTAGTGGGAGTATAGTTAGCTTTTTGGTACTGTATGTGGATGACATACTACTCATAGGAAATGACATCCCAACCTTGCAGGAAGTGAAGTCCTGGCTTGGGAAGTGTTACGCTATGAAGGACCTAGGAGAAGCTGCCTATATTCTAGGGATAAGGATTCTGAGAGACCGGAGTAAAAGACTAATTGGACTTAGTCAGAGTACATACTTCGATAAGGTGCTGAAGAGGTTCAGCATGCAAGATTCCAAGAAAGGAGAGTAACCCATCCAGAGTAACGCTAGATTGAGTAAGACTCAGAGCCCTAGTACCAAGGTTGAGATAGCAGAAATGAGTCGAGTACCTTATGCTTCAGCTGTAGGCTTGATCTTGTATGCCATGACGTGTACTCGTCATGATGTAGCCTTTACTTTAAGCATGGTTAGCAGGTATCAGAGGAACCCTGGTAAGGCTCACTGGACAGCGGTAAAGAACATTCTCAAGTACCTGCGGAGGACTAAGGACTGGGTCCTTACCCTTGGTGGGAGTGATGACTTGAGAGTTGTAGGGTTGTTGGGTCTATAAATATGGTTTATACTTTGCTTTTCTAAGCATTTATTGTATTTATTATCTGGGCCGAAAATAGTATTAGATTATTTGTAGCTTGGACCGAAAACCCATATGTTTTCGGTCTAGCATTGGGTTTGGGCCTTGAGTTTGTAACCCATATATATAGAAGTAAGGGGTGAGGAGGGTGTGTGGCCTAGATGAGAGTTATTGGAGAGGAGCATATTGTAGAGAGAGAAACAAGAGAGAAGAAGAGTGTGTATGAGAGAATCTAATGTGTATGGAGTATCACTCATATCTTTGAATACATCATATATTCAAGTTATTCTTCTTCTCCTTCTCTTCTATTTGATCTGACATCATCCAATTGATTGGGATTCCGCACCATCAATTGGATCTGATCGATACACAAGCATATTTGGGGACTTACAAGTGGTATCAGAGCAAAAATGGTTGATCGATTTGATAAAAACGAGTTTTTGATCGAGTTTTGGAGCAAAAATGGTGAAAAACGTCGTTTTTTTCGCGATCTGATTGAAGGTGTGCGGCCAGTTGAAGGTGTACGGCCGCGAAGTGTGCGGTCACGGTGTGTGGCTAGGAGTGTGTGGCTCAGTGTGCGACTAGCAGCCTCGTCCTCGGTCTCGCATCTCATTCAGCAAGCTTCGCAGCAGTCTTCACACTCAGCAACCTCGCACAGCAGCTTCCATTAAAAAAGAATCGGATTTTTGGAGGTGCCGGGGATCGAACCCGGGTCTCCTCCCAACTCACCAAGCGCCTTAACCAACTCCTCTAGCTTGCTGGATTATAAACTCCTTCGCTTCTTAATTCAAATATCGTATCTGCGCACCAAATTTCGCCAATTTGACATTTTTAGCCCAAAATCAATTTTCTTTTAATTTTAAGTTACATTTTCAACCAAAAATTTTAGTTTTTAATTTTTTACTTTTAATTTTGACTTTTGACCTTAAATTTTGTCTTTCACTTTTAAAGTTTGACCTTTGACTTTAAACTTTGACTTTTTCGTTTAACTTTTAAATTTTCAAATTTCGCTTTTAGGTTTGACTTTTAAGTTTGACTTTTCAAGTTTGACTTTTTAAATTTGACTTTTAAGGTTGACTTTTGAGGTTTGTAGTCAAAGGGTTTGACTTTTGAGTTTGATTTTGGCTTCTAGTTGTGCTTTTAATGGTTTTTAAGGTCGACGAGGGAAATATAGACATGAAAGAGAATCGTCAGGATATGTTAAGACAAAATTTCAACATGTTCAATTATATCTCTGGAGAAACCCTCGAAGCTCAGTTGCAGCGATTTACTACACTTACTACTGAGATGAATATAGCTGGGATTTTCTTGACTAAATCTGAGATAAACAAAAACCTGTTGAATTCACTTCCGAAATCGTGGGATATGAACGTGGCTGTCATCAAGAAGACAAAAGATCTCAATCGTCTTAGTCTTGTTGATATAATTGAAGAACTTGACGCTTTGAAGTGTGGAAAAACAATGAGTTCCTCAAACCTTCCGGTCAATGAAGTTTCATGTTCTCAATCATGTGAAGTTTCATGTTCTCAATCATGTGAAGCTACGATTAAACTTCTTCGTGAACATAATGATTTATTAAAAAGAGAAGTTGAGGACCTGAGATATGAAGGATATCAACTCAGGAAAGGATAGAAACCCCTGAAGGCCCAGTTAGAAACAAAAATAAAGGATTTTAGGAGACTTCAGGAAGAATTCAGCAACAAGTGTGAAAATTATGACTATATTAAGAGACAACTTGATGTTGTAACTGAAGAACTTGACGCTTTGAAAATTAAGTGTGGAAAAATAGATGTTAGTTTCAAAAATTATACTGCGTCAAGTAAGACAGCCGAGTCCTTATTTGAAACCCAATTAAAATTCAAAGATAATCAAAACAAGGGTCTAGGGTATGATAGTGTTCCTCCACCTTTCAATCATAACTACACATCCATCCCTACGACACAGGAAGAAATTGACAGGGAGGCACATCTTCAATATGGCAAACCAGCTGGATTTGTGTCAGGAGGTATTCAGGTTGAAAATACTAATGTTTCTACCTCATATGCAGGTAAAGTAGCAGAAGATGAGAACAAGGAGAACACCATTGAACAAACCAACATCTCCTTGAACTCTGAATCTGTTGCTTCGAACTCAGCTGCTTCTGATCAACCTGCTGCTGAGAAATACAGGCCACCAATTCCAGTGAAACAGAGTGTCTGTTGTAATTGTGCTTGTGGGAACAATAAGAGACAAGGCAAAGATACGCCACCAGGGGCAGGAAGAAACAATTTCACAGTGAAGAAAAAGACATGTTTTCACTGTGGAACACCTGGACACATTGCCAGAAATTGTCCTAATCGCGCATACGTTCCCTATTATGCACAAGGGTGGCAGAACGCGCCAAGAGGGAGATACTCCAAAAGAAACCCCTCAAGGTCACGTTCAGACAATGGTGACTGGAACGAGCAGAAGGCCAAGAATCAAACCCACAAGGCCAAGAATACGAATCCCAAGAACAAGAAGGGAATGTCGGCCAAGAAGCCAAATCCAAGAGATGCTCCCGTGAAGCCAAAATCAAAGTCATCTCAACGGCCGACATCAAGATCAAAAGCAAGTACTGAGCCACCCATCAGATCGAAAAAGAAATGGGTTAAACCCAACTACAAATGGGTTCCAAAGGCTCACTCTCCCAAATCTTGTAACGATTCTAATATTTCTTCATCTTCTGTTTGTGATAAACAAGATATGTCATGGGAGAGAGTATCATGCAAGGATGAAAAAGGTCGACCCAGTTTCAAAATGGACTAGGTTCCAAAGACCAACTAATCCCGCTCTGTGTCGGAGCAGCTATGGAGGCATATCATCAGACTTCGGTTTGATGGTAGTGGTTGTTCCAGGCACATGATAGGGGACATCTCTCAACTGTACAACATTCAGATCTTTGTTTAAGAGTATGTGTCCTTTTGTGAGAAAGGAAGAAAGGAAGGGATCACAAATGGGGTTAGTGCTTAATGACATGAAGAATTTTCGGATATGTTCTGAGATTATGCGTGTTGTTCTCAGACCTTCTGGATGCAAATTCAATCGGTGAATTACGGTTTGCGTTTTCTTCTCTATACTCCTGAGTTTATCTTACTCTGATTCGTTTTTAAGAAAATTTTTCATTTTCTTAATAGTTTTTCGTTAGTAGGTATTGTTTGGGAAGTGATATGAAGTCTAGTGCTAAAGGGCAATATGCAATTCGTGTAATGCACTAAAGCCGAATTGTCTAGACTCTGTATTCAATATGATGGTAGGCACAAAGGATTCAAATGGACTAGACATTGATTGATCATGAAAGGACTAGACAATATCGACTTAGATAATTTCATTTGGACTGACCATACGACGCTCAGGTAGATTGAGCAGTGAGATAAACATGGGAACCTGCGAGATACACTAAAAGTTAATTATCTAGAACTGTGGCTCAACATTTCCTTGATGTATGGACTTATGTCCTTAATTCTGGTATTTATAGGGCAACTGGGGGGTTCTGATAAAGTAGGTCTGTAGGAAATTATTTTCTTGCTTTCTATCTGTCAGTCATATGTTGCTTCCTTTGCGTGATTGGAACATATCCGACCTGGATTGCAACATATGCAACTCTAATTCTCCGCACCTCCTTATCTATGAAAATCTTTCTATCTGTTAGCCATATGTTGTCCCCTCTGCGTGATCGGAAGATCCGACCTGGAACACAGCATATGCAACATTCTACCTCTCAATCCCTCTATCTATGTTAGTCATATGTTGTTCCCTCTGTGTGATTGGAAGACATCCGACCTGGGATACAACATATGCACTTCTATATCTGACTTCTTTCTTAATGATTGAATAGTAACCTAAAGTAAGGAGTTCTTTGGAAGTTCTTGATTACCGGGTTATATCAGGAAGTGGGAAACATGTTCTAGTACATCTAAAATTGAACCATTTAATAGGTTGTCTGTAGATCTTGCTGCTTAATTTAAGTGGACAACAATATCCTTGGTCGTCGTCAGCTAAATGTCCATTTAGGAATATATATCACAATGACTTGTCACCTATAATATGTCCAAATTGTCAACATCCTTTGTGTTTAAGTGGACCACAATACCGATGATTGACCAGATCTAGACATGCAGGTGTGTGCTGATAAATGATATTGGATTGCTTGACAACTTTGATCCCACATATTTTTGTTTTTGTTAAATTTGTTCATAGTTTTCCTCTATGCACAAATTAGGGGGAGAATTAAAATTAAAAATTAAAAAAAAATCAAACAAAAATTAAAAAAAAAAGTTAAAAAGAAATTAAACAAAAAAACCAGAAAAATTCAAAATGCAAAGAAAAATCAGAAAATCAAAAATCCAAAAATATTTTTTGTGTGCTAATTTTTCTTTTAGTTTTGTTTTGTCTTGAAAAGTGATTTCAGGCGTAGATGAGACTCGTGGAGATTGTATCGAGAATTTTGAGCCAAAGCTTCATCCGTGATCATCGAAGAATTCTCATTCGAAGGAGCAAGAAATGAAGATTATTCTTTCGACATTCAATCCTTCAACCCCAGAAGCAAGGTCAAGCTGACTTCAAGATTATGTGACGGATTGCATTGAAGCCTCCTCAATCAGTCTGCTGCTATCTTGTACTTGCTGAAGTGATCTAGAAGATTATTTCTCTCCGTTGTTCTCTCTGAAGATTCTCAAGCTGAAAGTGCTATCTTTCAAGAATCTTTTCATCAAGCCTCCTCACCCAATGTGCGTTCAGAGTCAAATATTGAATAAATGCCCAACTGCTCAAGATGAAGTCATTCATGGAAGATTCATATGTTCATCCTGATGCTGTGAAGAAATCGAAGATAAACGCTGAAGCCAATCTCCAACTGAACATTAACAAGAAAAGCCAGCTACTTTTTAGGGGGAGCTTGTTGGGTCAATTAGAAAAGAAAGTTATAAACCAAATGGGAGATTGTTGGGTCTATAAATATGGTTTATACTTTGCTTTTCTAAGCATTTATTGTATTTATTATCTGGGCCGAAAATAGTATTAGATTATTTGTAGCTTGGACCGAAAACCCATGTGTTTTCGGTCTAGCATTGGGTTTGGGCCTTGAGTTTGTAACCCATATATATATATATATATATATATATATATATATATATATATATATATATATATATATATATATATATATATATATATATAGAAGTAAGGGGTGAGGAGGGTGTGTGGCCTAGAGGAGAGTTATTGGAGAGGAGCATATTGTAGAGCGAGAAACAAGAGAGAATAAGAGTGTGTGTGAGAGAATCTAATGTGTATGGAGTATCACTCATATCTTTGAATACATCATAGATTCAAGTTATTGTTCTTCTCATTCTCTTCTATTTGATCTTACATCATCCAATTGATTGGGATTCCGCACCATCAATTGGATCTGATCGATACACAAGCATATTTGGGGACTTACAAGGGTATAGTGATGCTAGCTTCCAGACTGATATGGATAATTTCCGCTCTCAGTCGGGCTGGGTCTTTACCTTAAACGGAGGAGCAATTACTTGGAAAAGTTCCAAGAGTATAGTTTAATTAATAGATTAAACCACAAAGTATTTTAAATGTTTAAAATACACCCTTATACTATTATTATAATTTTAATTATATAGATATGTATAAGAATAAGTCAATCTTACCATTAGTAGGCCTCATTCACGAAGCCAGTCTATAAGGGGGGTATAAGGTTACTGCCTATAAAATGGTAGTTTAATGGGTGTCCACTCTCACCAACCGCTTCCTTGACTGGTGGAGGGTCGTTAGCCGAACGGGTAGGATAAAGACTATAATTCTCCCTGCATTAAAAGTATAATGATAAATACTAAGTAACTAAACACTTATAAATTCCCAATCTTAGTTACTTAGGAAAATGTGAAATGGTGCTAACCCATGAAATTACACTTTGCACCTTTATTAAGTCGTTAGTGGAGCGTGCGTGGTTAACCGGCACACTAACATGGGACTGACAATGTGTGGCAAAGGGTAACTTAAGTTTATCATAGATTGGTGGAGCGTGTGTGGTTAACCGACACATCAATTAGGTGATAAAGTTAATGGTACCAAGTTAATTTGCATCGTTATTCACACCTTGTTTGTGATCCTCGGCATCCCAGTCACAAACTTGAGAGGGCACAATCGAGATTCAAACATGCCATTGAAAGTTCAATGTATCTCAACAGATCTAGGAGTTTCAAATCCAATTAAAACTTAATTATATTTCGTTTTTCATGGTGGAAATTGGTAAATCGTCATTTACCTACCTTCAACTATTTTATAACTTAGATTACGGCATCCCTCTTCCAGTTATAAATAGGTTGTTGGGTCCTAGCCTTAATATTTCATATTGGGTGTTATATTAAGGACTTTAAATCAACTAAACTTGAATTTCTCCCATTATAGATGTCTAGTTAAGACAACTATGGTCTTCCCAAATCTTTAGGAAAAAGCTTTCCTGATGAAGATGATATCCCACATGGCAATCAAGGTGAAAGATTAATCCCTTTGTTGTGCATTAATGGGACTAGAAATCATGCTTCACTTCCTCCACCTCCTCCAATTATTCTCCCTATCCCACAAGTTCACATACTTGAAAAGTTCAAGGTTACTTAATCCCTATTGGCAAGCCGGGAGAGTCGGGTGTCGAAGTCTCGAGGTAGCTGGCTGTTGACTTGGTTCTTCAGTCACACCCTGATGACAGATCAAGACATGACCCTTAATGATCTTACCTATTGGCTTGATGCTGCTAAATCAACAATGATTTGGGGCACTGGTAAAGCAAAATTTGATTGGAAGATCAACTTCCCAAACTTCCATGGACATGGACAATGGTAACATTAGAAGTCCAGAAAAGCTTTCTCTTTCAATGGAAAGGAATCGGCCATGGTCAAGTCATTTGACCTAATGGTAAAGAGAAAGGATAAGTCTGAGATAGTCTCATGTACCATTTCCAAAGAGTCCATATGCCAAAAGAAAGGGGCACTGGTTGCGAAGCTGCCAGATTTACCTGAAAAATACGGTAAAGTCAAAAGTTTGACTCTACTTCAGGTAAAGTCCATTATCTAACTCTATTAAGTATCTTTTGGAGATTACTAATACATAATGTAATCTAATTACATTTTGATGTTTTAGAGAATCAAAGGAAGCTTAAAGAAAGAGTATGTTGATTCTGATCGCGAAGTTGGTTCGGTGATCAGAATTTTGAGCAACTGCTTAAGAGTTACGATAGATTGCTTAGGAATAGATATCAACATAGTTTTCATATGTATTTACATTGTAAGGATAAGATTTTTCTGCAAGTTTTAAAATAAAAAAAAAAGTTTTGATTTATTTATTTTAAGTATCCTTACAATGGCATTTGTGAAAAATTGTTGTTTACATGTTTCCATTGATAGCAATATTGGAAAATGGATTTGATTCTTTCATTTATGGTAGTGTCATAATTTACCAAATAAGGAAAGATTCTCATCACCCAAGTTTCAGTTGGATAGAAACTTGGAATCATGCAAGTTGTATTGTGTGATGAATGAGAATTTTCATCTTTGGGAAATTAAGACTAAGACCTTGTTCACATGTATGTGTGAGTCGAGTGAAGGACTAAAGGATTGGGTACACTTGGTTGTGCGTTGATCAGGTTCACCACAAAGGTCAATACGATTATTAGTTATGATTTACTAAAGTTTAGTAAATATGGTTATGCTTACAAGTTTAAGTGTAATTTTGAAACATTGGAAAAGTTTCAATGTATGACAGAACGGATGAGAAGAATCAAATAAGGTAGAAATATAAAAGTTTCTCCAAATCTGAAGAGATGGGAGAGTACTTAAGTATCTTGTTTTATGACTATCTTAGTCATTATGAAACCATATCACAATTGATTCTCTAAGAACACCTTAGTGCATTTGTTTGACTAAGGAGAGGAATCATGAATTGTTCAAATGGTTAAATCAAAAGATAAATCGTACTTCGTTCCAAAATCAAATCTTAGAGTCATACTCTAAGATTGTAACTTGAGTGACATAATCTTAAGAAAGGTTTAAAACACCTGTCAAATGTAGAGTAAAATGTTTTCTTACTCTAGTATATTTGAAATTGGTAAGTTGTGATGTTTTGGATAAGACAAAGACCAACTAAGACCAATTGTGAGAAGTGTTTAACTTGATAAGAATCCGCACTAACTCTTGACTATTTGTTTTGTCAAGTAATGGTTCTTGACAAAAAGGATCTTATATGTCAAGAGTATAGTGGGAGTCTTAATGATCTTGGAAAAGTTCAAGAACTAATCAAGAGTATTGTTAATCGCTAGCACACAACTTGAGGTTTGTAACCCATTGTGTTGACATATTTCTGTTTCTGTGCCCATTCCAGTTTAAGTTGACTATGGTTGTGAGTTCTGTAAGTTCTCAATTGTTTGCATAACAACCTGGAAGCAATGGTAGGCCCTTGTGCTACCGGGTGGCAAGAAAATGAGATTGAACAAGTTCAATCCCTATGAGTTTGGATTTGTCACTAACCTTGTCTTGTCATTATGGTTATGACAAATTCACATGGATAGGAACACATACACCATAAAAAATCTAAGTGTCATAAGGTTTCTCTCCGATTCATGAAAATGATGGTGAGGAAACGCTTTCACTAAGTAGATTTTAAGTAGATAGCAATTGTGATCTTTGCATTCTCAAAGTCGTTAGTGGAGCGTGTGTGGTTAACCGGCACACTAACATGGACTTATGAGAAATGGCAAAGGTCTAAAAAATTGAGACTATGATTACAACATCCCTTTTCATAGTTCTGAAATTGTTTAGACACACCTGTGAGCTATCTAAGATAAGGTGTATGATTTTGATAAAGTCTTGTCAAAGCAATCTCGTATTAGAAATCTGAACTTTGGTAAGGAAGTCAATAAAGTATTGATTTCTAGAAGTCCAGTTGATTTCTGGGTACATGTCAAAGCTAGTGGGAGCATAAGTGTTATGCTAGTAAGATAATAATCATTGTGCTAGTGGGAGCATGATTATTATGCTAAGTGTTGCAAGTTAGCAATTTTAATTATAGAAAACAAAAATTTTGATTCGTTTTGAAAAGTTGTTTTGCTATAATTAAGGGAGAGGATATACTTCATTTCAATTCTAAAAGCTTAGATTGAGATTTTAATCACCTTTAATCAAGGATATATATATGAATTTTATGTTGTAATGGTTCAACATAAGAAAATTCTATATATTGCGTTCTCAAAATTCGATTATGATTACGGCATCCCTCCTCATAGTCAAATTTTGAGACATGGCAAATAAAAATTTTATAGCATGAATCGTGTCCCATATGCTTCGGGTATAGGATCGATTACATGTGCTATAATATTTATCCTTTCTAAATTTTCCAAATGCCTGGGGCATTAAGAAGGGAAAAGGTCTAGAATTGGATATGACTAAAATGATTAAACAATTGTCGAGGACAATCTGAGGTCTACCAAAGATTGGTTGCTCATGGACAATTGGAAGTATAGTGTAATGGCAAGAGTTTGACATTCTTACATTTACAATAAGTATTGGGATTGTGATATGAGCATCATTGGAATCATGTTCAATTGATCTATTTCACAAAGTAAGGACCATAGACAAACATAGTGTGCATACTTGGAGTATGGCATATTTATTGTTTGGACAAACATAGTGTGCATGCTTAGAGCATGGCATGACTATTGTTTTTATTCAAGTATTAAGTTGATTAATCGAAACATAAATAATGAGTAATCAATATGGTGCTTAGATAAAAGGTGTTTTTATTTACACTCAAAGTGTTGGGGCCATATAGGATTAGTATTATTCTTGTGTTTCACTTTGCATGTTTTGACTTCCAGAATAAACTAGGTGATTCTTCCCGGATGACTAAGTTATTCAAACCATCCACAGTCGGTCATATGTTGGAAGTAGATATGAATCAAGACTGTCATGAGTTGGCTTGTAGATGTCTAAGATGTTGGACATAGCAAGAGTTGCTACAACACTCATGAGTACTCATAAGTTCTGAGTATTAGATTAAACCCACGCTCATTTGAATCACTTTATGGATTTTATCACGAGTGATCATGAGACCATAATATCTTATATTCTTCAAACCTAGAGATATGAGTTGTTACTATGAGTTGGTTATACATTGATTGCATGAAAATGCATTGGTAACTCGATGTTATAAAACGTGCCTTTGTGTATGATTCAACAAGTAGTAGAGCAAGCCATATGAGTCGAAGTTTATCCATTCCTTTTACCTTCGGGATAAAAGCGATATCTGTGGGCTCCTCGATGATTTAATGATGACACTTGTGAGTGCTTGGTCAATCCATGACTGATTTGATTTGTTCAATCAGTCGGTCGTCATAAATCGAAAATCGGGAAACAAAAAATGGACAGAGAGAATGATTATAATCCATGTCTCAGTCCATATGATATCTAGAATGGAGGAATATATGATCCCTTATCTAATGGACATGTCATTTGATTTGTTCAGAGTTCGACATCAGCTTTAAGAGCTACGATTGCTAGTCAGGTTATGAAGTCGTACTTGTACTAATAGTTTTAGACTTATCCAAGTGGGAGACTGTTGGATTAGAAGTCTAAGTCCATAACTATTATTGGTATGTACTCGACTCGAGTGTAGCATGGTCCATTTGGGTTGCATATCATCAGGACAATTTGTTAGGATGGACTTTTGAGAGAAGGTAATTTATGGTTTATTAATATATTATAAGTTATAATATATTAATATGAAATCATATGTTTTAATTAGTATTGATCAAGAATTAATTTGGAATTAATTTAGTGATCAAAAGAGTCTAATTAAATCTATGGGGACTAATTATGATAATTAGTTATATTTATATGTGTTGGGCTTATGATACATGTTGGACCAAGTTTATGTATGGATACATAAAGAGTTGGGCCACATGAACCATGGATCATAAAAACCTATGGGTATAGATTTGGGTTATACCCGTGACTATTGAAATACCACACATATAAATACATGCATCATGACCTAAAAACGCCACTTGTGGTTACACATGAAGTTCTTGGAGTTCATGGGTGTTTTTGGGTGCATGGAGATTCTCTCTCAAGTTCATCCTTTGTCCATGGTGTGTTGTGATTCCACTTGAGGCTTCCACACTATTGGGGCTAAGCTCTTAAGGCTAGATACATCAAGACTTTAAGCTCCACCATAAGGTATGTTATCCTAACTAGATTCTTGTGTAGTATATGATATTTGTATGCTAGTATAGGGTAATACCTTGGAAACTTCATATTTGCATGTATAATAAAGAAAACATAGATCCAAGGTATTTAGGGTTGTATGTGCACCATAGGATGTTGAATTATACCAAAAACCCAACAGGGAGATCCAGACACATTGACAGAAAATACCATTTCATCATACATCGAATAGAAGAAGGACTCCTCGTGGAAAAGAAGGTATCATCGGATAAGAACCCATCAGATCCCCTCACGAAGGGACTGGGTAGGGTTAAGCATCTCCAGCATGCAAGGAGCATAGGGCTGAAGGATGATATTAGTTTTAGTAGTTAGATAATTTTGAAATTTGTAAAGTGTAAATTAACATTTGATGATGAATAAAAGGTGTGTTTTATTTATGAGTAAAGTGTTACTATCTTGTGTCAATCGTTTACTATTATTTCTTTTGCATGTTTTGACTTCCAGAATATTTATGTTATGTTTTACATATTATTCAAATTATCCACAGTCAGTCATATGTTGGAAGTATATATGAATTAAGACTGTCATGAGTTGGTTGTAGAGGTCTAAGATGTTGGACATGGCCTCAACACTCATGAGTGCTCATAAATTCTGAGTATTGGATTCAACCCACGCTCGTCGGTATCACTTCATGGAATTTATCTCGAGTGATCGCGAGACGGTAATATCATATAAGTCTTCAAACCTAGAGATATGACTTGTTTTCTATGAGTTGCTTATACATTGATGGTGCGAAAACGCATTGGTAACTCGATGTTATAAAACGTGCTTTTGTGTGTGATTTAACAAGGAGTAGAACAAGCATATGAGTCGAAGTTTATCTGTTCCTTCTTGGGTTAGAAGCGATATATGGGCCTCTCGATGATTTTGTTTTGACCTATGTACCGGGCCCGGTCAGAACTAATTTGATGTGTTCAATTAAGTTCTATGTCAAACAAATCAGAAATCAGGAAACAAATTGCTGGACAATAAGTAAGGCAGTGTTCCATGTATTTGTCCGACTGATATCTAGAACAGAGGATTATATGATCACTTATCTTAAATGGCATATCATCATCATCTCAGTTCCGAGAGACCTTGAAAAGAGCTACGATTGTTGATCGGTTCCTGAAGTCATACTTGCAGTTATAGTTATTAGACTTATCCAAGTGGGAGACTGTTGGATAAGGTGTCTAAGTCCATAACTATTTCTGGTATGTACTTGACCTGACCCGGCATGGTCCAATTGAGTTGCATGGCATCATGCATTTGGATAGACTAAATGAGAGAAATAACACTTGTGGTTTATTAATATATTGTAAGTTCTAATGTATTAATAATATTATTTAATTAGTATTGATCAAGAATTAATCTAGGATTAATTAAGTGATCAAAAGGAGACTAATTAAATATATGGGTTGATTATGTAAATCATCCATAACTTGTATAGTGGGCTAAAGGCTCCATGGGTTATCAAGTTGGGCTAAGGTCCATAGGATGCTCCATGGATGCTCCATGGGAGTTACAAACCCATGGGTCATGAAAATGAAGAGCCATGTCACATTAGGGTTTACATGGTGTAACCCTAATGCAACACACTATATAAAGAACATGTTATCTACCAAAATCGGCTGACACTAGTGAGACAAGAGGGCAAGGCCAATTTCAAGTGTTAGACATTTCTCTCAAAGTTTATTCCAAGAGCATTTGGTGTTGTGTGAAACATTTGAGGCATCACACTTAGGGTGCTAGGCTCTCAAGGTTTTCAAGGAATCAAAACAACTACAAGGTATGTAATTCTAGCCATCTTTTATGTTTAAAGTTCCCCATGTATGCTAGATAGGATTATGAACCTTGGAAAAAGTATTTTGCATGTATTTTAGACAAACATAGATCCAAGGTTTTCTAGGGTTGCATGTACACTTAGGAGTGTTAGAATGCTCATAACCCTTCACTTAGTGCATCTCTAGGAGGTATAAAGTTCAAATATTGATGCTTGCCTTGCTAGATCTTGTTAGGTTGCAAGTTATGACCTTTTGGTCCCAATAACCTTGGCCTAATGAGTATGATATACTACAAACTATTTGAGTTGTCCTTTCAGGCATTTCTGAGTGTTTGATGACATAAAAATGCAATCTTGGCTCTTCATATTCATCCATGCAAAAGTTATGGGGTTTTAGATGGTAATAAAAGTTAGGGATTTAGTTTTGTGCTCCTTGTAGCCATGCAAAGGCATAAATGTTACGACTTTATGATTTTAGACATTCATTAAAGTTATATCTGAAGTTTGGACGTTATGTCTTTAAGCATTAAGACATTAAATGAGAGTTTAGATTTCATGGGATTACCTTGGGCATAATCCTAAGTACGTTGAGTGTAGTAGGTTGTGGCTCCATAACCGCTCCGAGATCGAGTTGTACGATGGGCATAATAAGGGGTAGGTCGGGCGTACTCTCAGAAAACCTTTTGGGCCATCGTTAGGCCTTGGGCCATCAGGGGTTTTGGGACTTGTTTAGGTTGGCCATGTAAAGGAAGGGAAAAATGGCCTTTTGACATTAGTAAGATAAAGGATGAATTGGACCTTCGATTATGGGGTAAAAATTTTGATTATTAATTAGAGTTGATTTTCGGGTTATGATCAGTGTGAGGAGCCGTAGTACCAGCAACAACTCGAGTGTGCGATTCAGATATCTTCAGTTGCGGTGATTATTCTCACCACACTAGTGGTTCGAAGGAAGCAATGTTGGCCCACTGATTTGTATGTGTAGGATGTATGTGATTATGTGACTATTAATGATATGATTTTATAAATTATGCATGGATCCAATATGGGCTCAGAGTCATTTCGGACTCGGGGTCGATACAGACCCGGTGGTTGATACAGACCCAACACAGCTACTTGCTATTATATAGGGTTTATACGGATCCGGGGGTTGATACATACCTGAAACAGTCGCGTGTTGTTATACTTATGTGCATGTTGTGCGTGGTATTTTGGGGAACTGACTAAGCTTTATGGTTACGGTTTAAGCTTATATTTTAGGTACTTTTGGTTCGAAAGGAAAGGGCCCAGCTTGATCGCAACACATCCACCCGAGTTCATCATTTTTATGATCTTTGAGATTGTACTCTGATAACTATTTTCACATTGACATAATCTTGTTGGATTGATATGGATATTTGATGATTTTTGATTAACTTAAAAATGGAAATTTTACTTATCAATTTTGGGACGTTACAAGTTGGTATCAGAGCCTTGGTTTGAGGGATTCGGGCACACTCTCGGCTGTGTCAGAATTCAAACTGAAGAAATGATAATATTTTCAGAAGAAAAATAAATTTCTAAAAGATCTTTACAAAATAAAAAGGGGTTGCGATGCGTGCAATCAGCCGAGCTCAAGTAAGTGCTCCCAAAGTACTCGTATCTATGTGTTACGATTAGTATTCCTGATATATGAATTGCATGCTAGTGTAGGGCTAAGGATAACTTCAAGAATTGTATGATAGAATTACATGATATGTATGATGCTTTATAGCCTAGGAGAATTGGATGCTATGTATTACTTGGAACTGATATCAACTCAGTTAATTGCTAAGTGTATGCTTTAAAAGTTGTCTACGGTTAGGATCATATAGCCCTAGAATGATCGATTTAGCCACATTTCATGTTCCTTCTGTGGTTGTGGACTTAGGGTAGAATAATCATTTGTCAGTCTATGTTATCATATTTTGTGTATAACTTGAATGCATAAGGCAAAAAACAGTGTTGGTTGAGGTTCTTAGTATTGTAGAGGCGGTCGAATTGAGAATTCCTAAGAAAGCCTAGGTGATGTCATACTAGAGTTTGTATGCAGTATAGCATAGGGTTGGTATATAGACTTAGTATGGTGACTTAGAGGATTCAGGATGGTTCTTGAGGAAAGTACAAATAGGTGTGGAAGGTAGTATTGGATCTGTACTACTAAAAACACAAGATATGTACTCGAGACAAGGACGGTCTTGGAAATTCTAAGGAGGCGGGTGTAATGGGAGTTTCCTCGAGTTTTATGTTGATCGTTTCTATGTTGTTTTTTAGTTTGAGTACGGTGGTGATCACTCGAGGAGGAGATTCAGGTTCAGGTTTTGGTTCTGGTTCTGGATGGGGCCCATAACCTATTGATGAGAGGCTACGCGAGTTTATTACGACTGAGATTACTCGCGGTATCTTGGATGCTTGATGTTTGGTACCATCAAGGAGGGGATTATGGAGATTTTGGATGAGCGACTCGGGCTTTTCGGGTCGAGATCGTTGCGTGTCAGTTAGGAGCACAAACTCCCTCGTTTCGGGAGTTCAAGCCTGGTGGAGCTCCTGAGTTATTTGGGACTAAGGACCCCATCGCTAGCCAACGTTGGATCACTAACATAGAGAATGCTCAGTGGGCGAGTTTTTTCCTGAAGGGGGTAAAGGTAGGGTTTGCATATTGCATGCTGAGAGACCGAGCACGTGACTGTTGGGATGAGGTCGGCCGAGCGTTGGGATCTGCGGCTTTGGTGGCCATGACTTGGGGAGAGTTTGTTAGAAGATTCCAGGAGGAGTTTGCACCGGCGATAGAGGTGCAGGAGTTGGTGAGGGAGTTTCAGGACCTTCACCAAACTATTGAGACTGTGGCAGAGATCACCACCAAGTTCCATGAGGGGGCTTTGTTGGTTCCGCAATATGTTACGAATGAGGAGATGAAGAAGACGAGATATCATGACATGTTGAGGGATGACATTAGGGAGTTTATGAGCTTTTCATGGTGCAAGACCCTGAATGACATGATTAAGAGGGCCTATGAGCGGGAGATTGAGATGTAGCTTCGGACGAAGCGCAAGCCGGAGCAGGTACATACAACTGTGAGAGAGGCTAAGAGGCCCAAGACTTCTGATTCACATTCTAGGGGCCAGCAGGGTCGAAGTCGTTACAGCAAGTGTGGCAAGCCGCACAGTGGGGCATGTCGATAAGCGGTTTCAGGTTGTTACAGATGTGGTCAGACCGGTCATATGAGTAGGGATTGCCCCCAGAGTGCATTGATTTGTTTTCACTGCAACCAGATAGGCCATAAAAAGGTTGATTGTCTGAGGTTGTAAGGAGGGTCAGTGACGGTTCCTGCACCGGCCACCTTGAGAATTACCAATGGCTGCCAGAGCAAGGCATAGACACCGGTTGTGAAGAGCAGAGCATTTCAGTTGACTATTAATGAGACTCAAGCAACAGCGGATGTGGTTACCGGTGTGTAATTTTATTATATCCTTTATTTCTTTCCTTATTTATGATTATGTTGTATCTGATCATGTATAAGGACTTTCTTAGTCAATGGTATGACTACATATGTTCTATTGAATTCGGGTGCTATCAGATCCTTTGTATCTCTTACGCTTAGCAAGAAGTTTAGTGATGCTCCTAGGATTCTGGATTATCCATTGGATATGGAGATTGTTGATGATCATTCTATGAGTTCTTCGAGGGTTCATCGTGGGTGTATTATGAATATGTTTAGCGATAGATATTCTATTGACTTGGTTCTGATTCCTCTGCGAGGGTCGAAGGTTATCATCGGGGTGGATTGGTTGGGTTCTAATGGGGCCATGATTGATTGTGAGCACCGGCTAATGAGAGTTCGAACCCCGTGTGGGGGAGAACTGGTTACTCCTATTTAGGGAGCTAAACATGGGACGACTCTCTGTTTAACTATGAGGGCCAGGAGATATCTTTAGCAGGGTTGTTCTGGATTTTTGGCTTACGTGTCGGATACTCGGGTTGGGGGCACGACGACGTTGAGTGAGATGCCCATTCTTCGGGATTTTCCCGATGTGTTACTTGAGGATTTTACAGGAGTGCTTCCCAAGAGGCAAGTCGAGTTTCGTATTGATTTAGTTCCTGGTGCAGCCCCGATGGCCAAAGCACCATATCGGTTGGCACCGCGAGAGATGCATGAGTTGTCTAGGTAGCTTCAGGAGGTGCTAGACAAAGGGTTTATTAGACCGGGTAGTTCACCATGGGGGGCACCGATCCTTTTTGTGAAAAATAAGGACGACTCACACTGGATGTGCATTGACTATCGGGAGTTTAATACGCTAACGGTGAAGAACTGTTACCCACTTCCAAGGATCGATAACTTATTTGACCAGCTTCAGGGTGCATCTTGGTTTTCCAAGATTGATTTGCGATCAGGTTACCATCAGATGAGGGTCAGAGACGAGGATATGCAAAAGACAACCTTCAGAACTTGTTATGGTCATTCTGAGTTCATGGTGATACCATTCGGGCTCACCAACACGCCAACAACGTTCATAGATCTCATGAACCAGGTATGCAGGCCGATGTTGGATCGGTCGGTGATCATTTTTATTGATGATATTATGGTCTACTCCAAGACCAAGGAGCAGCACGGGGATCATTTGTGAGAGGTATTGGAGATCGCGAGGAGAGAGAGGTTGTATGCCAAGTTCTTCAAATGCGAGTTTTGGTTGTGCGAGGTGTAATTCTTGGGCACATCGTCAACCAGAAGGGTATCTTGGTCGATCTGGCAAAGATCAAGGCCGTGATGCGGTGGGAGGTTCCGAGAACCCCATCTGAGGTTCGAAGTTTTCTAGTTCTCGTGGAATATTATCGGAGATTAATCCATGATTTCTCCAAAATTGTTGTGTCATTGACCCGCTTGATGAAGAAAAATGTTATTTTCCGGTAGGGGCTCGATCAACAGACAAATTTTGAGACGCTGAGACAGAGATTGTGTGAGGCCCGATTCTTACACTTCCCGAGGGCATAGAAGATTTTATGGTTTACTGTGATGCTTCTATCTCAAGTTTGGGGGTTGTCCTCATGCAGAGAGGACATGTGATTACGTACGCTTTGAGGCAGTTGAAGCCTCATGAGGCGAATTATCCTATGCACGATTTGGAGTTGGAGGCTGTGGTTTTTGCCGTAAATATTTGGAAGCACTATATGTATGGGGTTAAGTGTAATATCTACACCGACCACAAGAGCTTGAGGTACCTGATGGATCAGCTGAATTTGTATATGCGGCAGCAGAGATGGTTGTATGTGGTAAAGGATTATGATTGTGAGATCCTGTACCACCCTAGGAAGGCCAATATGGTGGCCGATGCCCTAAGTCGTAAGGCTGTGAGTGCAAATATCGGGGATATATGTCTGAGGATGGTTACTATTTTACCTATGTTGGATTTGATCAAGAAGGCTCAGGTGGAAGGATTGAAAAAGGAGAATTGGAAGGAAGAGCGGATCAGGGGGCAAATTCTTTTATTCGTTAGGGATAGTCGGGGCTTGTTCACTTATTGTGGTAGAGTTTGAGTTCCGACTACCAGTGGGGTAAGGCAGACAGTTCTAGAAGAGGCTCATAAGTCAAAGTTTTTGATCCATCGAGGGGCCACGAAGATGTATAGGGATTTGAAGTTGAGTTATTGGTGGACCTGTATGAAAAGGGAGATAACATGGTTTGTGGAGCGGTGCCTGAATTGCCGGAAAGTCAAGGCCGAACATCAGAGATCTCACGGCAAGGTGCAGCCGTTACCCATTCCTATGTGGAAATGGGAAGATACCACCATGGATTTTATCACAAAGTTTCCATAGACGACACGTGGAGTTCATTCTATCTAGGTCATTATTGATAGATTGACCAAGAGAGCGCATTTTATTTCGATTGCCGAGAGTATATCAACCGAGAAGCTTGCTGACATTTACAATAGGAGGTGGTGGTTCGGCACGAGGTGCCAGTTTTGGTGGTTTCGGACCGAGATGTTCTTTTCACATCTAGGTTTTGGAGGAAGTTTCATGAGGAATTCAGTACACAACTACATTTCAGTACAACATACCACCCCCAGGCCGATGGATAAAGTGAGCGGATGATTCAGACGCTCGAAGATATGTTATAGGCGTGCAAGTTAGAATTTGGGCGGAGTTGGAATACTTACCTTCCCATACAACAACAATTATCATGCCAATATTGATCGACCACCCTTCTAGATGTTGTATGGGAGGAGGTGCAGGACCCAGCTTTGTTGGGGCGAGGTCAGACATCAGGTCATGGGGAGTACTAAAGTGGTGGTCAAGACCACTGAGTTGATTCATCAAGTGCATGACAGGTTGCGAGTTGCGCAAATCCGACATAAGAGTTATGCAAACCTTCATCGTTCGGACCTCGAGTTTCAGGTGAGGTACTTGGTGCTACTGAATGTGTCACCTTGGAAAGGTGTCATCCAGTTTCGGAAGTGGGGCAAGCCAGACCCCTGGTTTATTGGTCCCTTCAGGATTACCGCCCGGGTGGGCAAGGTGGCATACCAGTTGGATTTGTCTGATAAGCTCAGGCAGATCCACAACACTTTCCATGTCTCTCATTTGCGAAAGTATGTAGCCGATGATTATGCGATGATTCCTTTGGTTGATATTCAGGTCGATGAGTGCCTGGACTATGTAGAGAGGCCGATTGCAATCCTCGACAGGAAGACCAAGGTTCTACGCAACAAAGTGGTGAACCTGGTGAAGGTGCAATGGTAGCACCGGAAGGGCTCTGTGTGGATGTGGGAGCCTGATGTGGAGATGAGGGAGCACTACTGAGATTTGTTTACAGCAGCGGACTTCGAGGACAAAGTCTAAATCAAGTGGGGGAGATTTGTAACATTCATTATCAGGTATTTTCCAATTATAGCTTAAAACCCAAAATGTTTGCATTTTTAGTCCCTACGCTTGGCGTAAGTTAGAGCTACGCCTTGCGTAGCTCATTAACTTCGGACACACACTTTTGCTCGTACGTTGGGCGTATGTGGAGGTACACTGGGCGTACACGTGTAGACTTCAAACTATATTTTTTTAGGGTTTTGACCCTATTTAAAGGACTTTATGGCCATAAACCCTTCCTTACCTCCAACCTCCATCCCTCTTAGCCCCCATCTCGAAACCCTAATTCTTGTGTGTGAGTTTTGAAGCTTTTGAGTGTTATTTTGGTGTTTTTAGTGGTAGAGGAAGATCTTTGGAGAAGTGGTGTTGCTCTCAAGATTTTGGATCCAGATTCTTCACATCTTTGTGCATCTCCAGGAGGTATAAAGTTCAAATCTTGATGCTTGCCTTGATAAATCTTGTTAGGTTGCAAGTTATGATCCTTTTGTCCCCAAAACATTGGTTTAATGAGTATGATCTACTACAGACTATTTGAGTTGTCATTTCAGGCATTTTTGAGTGTTTGGTGACATAAAAATGCAAGCTTGGCCCTTTTTATTCATCCATGCAAAAGTTATGGGATTTTAGATGATAATAAAAGTTAGGGCTTTAGTTTTGTGCTCCTTGTAGCCATGCAAAGGCATAAATGTTACGACTTTATGATTTTATACATTCATTAGAGTTAGATATGAAGTTTAGACGTTATGTCTTTAAGCATTAAGACATTAAATGAGATTGAGATGTGGCCCCGTAACACCTCCGAGATCGAGATGTACGTTGGGCGTAATAAGGGGTACGTCGGGTGTACTCTCAAACAACCGTTTGGGCCATCTTTGGGCCTTGGGCCATTAGGGGTTGTGGGCCTTGTCTAGTTGGGCCATGTATGGGAAGGGAAAATTGGACTTTTGACCTTAGTAAGATAAAGGATGAATTGGACCTTTGATTATGGGGTTAAAATCCTGATTATTAATTAAAGTTGATTTCGGGTTATGATCAACGTGAGGAGTCGTAGTAGCAGCAACTCGAGTGTGCGATTCGAATATCTTCAGTTGAGGTGAGTCTTCTCACCACACTAGTGGGTCGAAAGCACCAATATCGGCCCACTTATTTGTATATGTAGGATGTATGTGATTATGTAACTATTATTGATATGATAGTATGAGTTATGTATGGAGCCAATATGGGCTCGAAGTCATTTCAGACTCGGGATCGATACGGACACGGGGGTTGACACGGACCCGGCACAGCTACTTGCTGTTATATGGGGTTGATACGGACCCAACACAGATACTTGATGTTATATGGGGTTGATACGGACCCGACACAACCGCATGTTGTTATACTTATGTGTATGTTGTGTGTGGTATCTTGGGGAACCGACTAAGCTTTGTGGTTACGATTTAAGTTTATGTTTCAGGTACTTTTGGTTCGATAGAGAAGAGTCTGCCCTGATCGCAACACATCCACCCGAGTTGAGCATTTTTATGATCTTTGATATTGTACTCTGATAATTATTTTTACATTGACATACTCTTGTTGGATTGATATGGATATTTGATGATTTTTGATTAACTTAAAAATTAAAATTTTACTTATGAATTTTGGGACGTTACAAAATGAAAAAAATATCACTGTAAATCTGTAACACAATCAATTATTGTCATTTACTTGATTCAGTCACTGAACTATTTTTTTACGCAATAGCTCATTGAACATCCTTGATACGTCACACTTCCACGTAGGATCTGTAATCGGGTATACGTTAAAATTTAATGGAAGTGACTTAATTGACGGGTAACTAGTAAGTTTAATGACTTATTGTGCAAAAAAAAGAAATGGTTTAATGACAAAATCGGGTAAATGACAATCGCTTATTGTGCTACAGTGACAGTTTCCCTCTTAAAAATATATGTCCGATAACACATATAACTTAACAAATTTGTTTGATTATTACTGATGTTTCTGAACACTTGCTAACTAAGAAATTAGTGATCAAAATAAAAGTTTTTAATAGAATTTCTGTCTACAAACTCACAAAAGTAGGATTAGTTTGAACAACTTTCATAAATGACATTTCTTTCGTACATACTCGGTCGGTTGATTTTAAAGAATAAGTGCAACAAACAAAAATGGGCTTCATATATAATATTATTTATATAAGCGTGCTATCATAAGTTAATAATTGTTATAAAGATAATCAAAACTAAATTTTATCACTAATCTTTTAATATTATTCCGTTTCTGATATGTCGTTACTACTAATATATGAAAAAAATTTATACTCCTTATACTACATGGACGAATGGGTCATGTACGGTTGCACTTCTGTTTATGTATTATCTAAGAAAAAAATGTTATAAATTCTTTTTTGGAACTAGAACATATTATATATGAAGTAATTTTTTAATCCCAAAAAAAAGCATTTTAATTTATATAAAGTTAGAAGACTTTAATTAGAAATCAAATATTTAGGATGATTGTTAATACTTAGCATGTGTTTGATGCAGCACAAAGTAGCCGATAAATTAACTTATTTTTCGAGGTTTTTTTTAAGTTATTATGTTTGGCAAGTTAAAAAGTAACTTAAAAGCTAATTTATAAATTAGTTTTTTTAAATAAATAAAAACACTAATTAGGTTATTTTTTCAGAAGTTTTTTTAATTTTTTTCCAAATATACCATTAATTAATTAAATAAATCATATTTTTCTAAATCCACATTTATGTAGTTTTATATCTGACAATTAGCTTATCAATTAGTTTTTAACAAACGTAATTTTTTACCAACTAGTTTTTCAACTAACAATTAACTTTTCAGCTATCATCTAGTTTTTCAGCTAGTACATCAAACATATCCTTATGGATGGATCTAGTAAGGAGTTCGGAATAGCCCGTGCTACCCTCAAGTTTTTAGGTGTAGTGGAAATTTTTCATTGCAATGTAATTTTTTCGGTGTGCTACCACTAAATTTACGTGTGCTAGTCCTGACATTTTGTTCTAGTTTCGCCACTTGCCTTAATACCAATAAATTGAAATTTTTTTGTACATAAGAATTAGCGTTATAAATACTTGTAATGACCGTTAATTAATAATTATTTAAAATTGAAATATATTTGTATTTTTTTAACGTGGAGTAGATGTTACATTTTCATAAAAAATGTGTTTGATGAAAAGGTAAAAGCTAAATTCTTGCTAAACGTTGACTAATTATAAGTTTTATTAAAATTGGGTATAATCCAACAACTTGCATGGAAATTTTAGATTAGGTACCAATGCAAGGCAGTTTTTCAAAAAGGAACATTAGTTTACATATTTTTAATTGAGAATCAATTATTTGTGATCAAAGAATTTCATTTTATTAAAATGGTAATTCCTAAATAAAAGGACAAGTACGGTCGTGTTTTAATACATACATTTATAAATATTCAAAAATAATTTGTACTAACAAAATATACCTTTATTTTGATAACTTATAACACAAAGATTTGTTGATTATAACTAGAGGTGCATAAACCAATCAGATTTTTTTTTAAATCTAAAAAAACATCCTCACCCAATATTATATTACTGGTTACCTCTTATTCGGGTCGAATTCTTCTAATTTGTCGGATAGGGGGTGGATCTTCCAAAAAACAAATATCGGGTTTTTACCTTAGAAGTTGATTTTCCATATAATTTAAAACACCCTTCAACTATTGTATAAGACTATAAGTTAACGAAACTTATTTTTATTATGTGAATGAAACAATTTAAGTGAAAGAATCACCTTCCTTCTGAAAGGTTCTTGAGGTGACATTAAGCATTGAAAAACAAACTTATGTATATAAATAGCTATATAGTTGTTTATAACTATGGGAAGCCAAAAAAAAAATGACAAATATTACGCCTCTGGAGTTAGTATAAGTAGGTATTGATTGTAATTCCAATACATCGTAAAAAAACGTTCTCTATTCTCCTATCTTGATCACTTATTCACAATATCATATTCTTGATTGCATAGTTCTTTATTCAAGTTCTATTCACAAAAAATGACATTCGTTCAGAGCTACTAGAACATAAATCATACAAATGATTATTTGGTCAAAATTATCGAATGTAATTGAAACACAACTATTTGGTGTAATTACAATTTTTGTGAGATGAGCACCAACGAGAAAAAGGATTAATGCAAAAGTTGTGGTAATTTTATAACCCTACTAGAAACTCGACTTTGAAAAATCATGAGGTGATGTTTCTTTAGCTCCACACAGAAGGATTTCATATCTAGATATTACAACTCATTGGTTCCACACACAAAGTTGGCCAACGATGAATATGAATATCAGTTCAATTTATATAATATTTTACATGGTGTAAATTTTATATTTGTATTAAAAAATAAAGTTATTTTCTTTTGTTGAATGAAGATTGAATGATAAGACTATAGCATACAAACTCAAACAATACTTGTATATAATTTTGAGTTAATTTCTTTGCCCTTATGGGTTAGACAATCTGAAATATTTATCAATACATAATAATTGTTTCTAACACTGACTGCAAGTATTTATATGTTTAACAAGAAAGGTTAAAACATGTATGAAATTGAACAAAAAATCCGTATTAATCACAAGTTTGTTGTTAAACAAACATATGAAGAAATGTTCACTGCTAAAATAATGTTGAAAGTAGGGATGAGATTTGAAACCGGAAAACCGGACCGGAACCGGAATCAGACCGGAACCGGAATATATAGAACCGGTTCCGGTTCCGGGTTTAAAAAATGGCTTTATCCGGGTTCCGGGTAATCCGGGTTTGGGTCCATCAGGTCCGGGTAAACCGGGTCTAAAAACCGGAACCGTTGTTTGGAACCGGAACCACTTTTAGAAACGGAACCGGTTTTTGTGAAACGTTTAAAAGATGTGTATCTCATTCGTTTCAATTCCGATTGACATGCAGTTTTTTCCAACATGTAGTTTAGAGTTTTTACATTATTTTAGACTATAAATTTGCTATTTTTAGTTTTATATTCATTGACTTACAGTCCCCGAAAGTCGAAATATCAAAGCTGGAAATTTTTAATTTTTCAGTTTTTTTGTATTCGGTGAAAGTTTTAAAACATGCATATCTAATTCGTTTGAAGTCGGATTGACATGTGGTTTTTTCCAACTTGTAGTTTATAGTTTGTACATGAGTTTAGACTATAATTTTATCATTTTTGGTTTAACATTCAATGATTTACAGTCCTGCGAAGTCGGGATATCAAAACTGCAAATTTTCAACTTTTCAGCTATTTGTTTTTGTACTGTGTATTATGTGAAAAAGTTAACACATGCATATCTCATTCATTTAAAGTCGAATTGACATGCAGTTTTTTTCAGAGTGTATTTTCGAGTTTGTACATGTTTTAGACTATAATTTTGTTAATTTTGGTTTCATATTCAATGAGTTATACTCTCTCAAAGTCGGGATATCAATATGAAAATTTTCAAAGTTCAACCCACTAAGTAGTAAGTAATCACCAAAAAATTCCGATTTTTCCGGGTTTTCCGGTTCTAAAACCACTTTATCCGGTTCCAACCTACCCACTTTAATGTTTCCGGGTTTTTCGGTTTGAGACCCACTTTACCCGGAACCATACCCGGAACCAAACCGGAACCGGTTCCTATATACCGGTCCGGTTTCCGGTTCTACAAAATCCCGTTAACCGGTCCGGGTTTTCCGGGTCCGGGTCCATCCGGTCCGGGTTTGGACCCACTTTCATCCCTAGTTGAAAGGGTAAAAAAGAAGAGACAATGGGCCTTTACTTTGGAGGGTAATGGGCTGAAGCCCAATAACACATATATGATAGTTTACTGATATTTTGTACAATTTGAAACCTAACTTTTTGTGAGTCATTTTACCCAGCCGTGGTGAAATTAATTAACCCCAATACAATACTAACATTAGTAATTTCTTGATTCCTCGTGGCAATTTGGACTTTTGGGCTTTGGTCTTTTAGCTTATGAAATGACGAAGATGTCATTTTTTTGTCCAAGTTTGTGTATTAAGTATTAACACAAGGAAATCAAAGTCTACACAGAACATGGGCTAACATATTTGTCTAAGTGTGTTATTGAAGAATTAGAGGTTCCGAAGTATGTGATACTTGCAAAGATATCGTTCTCTATGGCCATTTTAGGGTAGGAAGATGCAATCAAGAAAAGTTGAGGAAGTGTGAAGATTGCTTTTGTTTGATATTGTACTTTGGTAATGTCTTTGGTATACAAGTTAAGTTGACAATAGTTTATGGTTTACTATGTGTTATGGTTATGCAACTTCAAATGACAATGTCTGTTGATGTTTTCAGTTTTGCAAAAGATCGCTTTTTCACTCATATTCTTCCACAAATTACTTGTCTCATAGAACATAGAACAAAACAATTTTTCTGTGTGTTTGTCTCCTGGATTTGGTTTTTAATCGAGTGGTCAAAGTTTATTCTATAAGGTTGTGAACAAAATTTGACTGTCATTTCACCGGACTTTTCTCTTTATCTATACTATTACTCATCATTCTAGTTTCTTTTAAAAAAAACCATAATGTTTTCTTCTTCTGTGAAGAGAAATCTCCGATAAAGTCTCAATATTTTAAATTAATTTACGGTTTTATCTCAACTTTTATTTTTTGAACAGAACAATCCCGATTACTTTGTATTTTCTCCAAGTTAACGAGACAATTCTTATTTTTTTTCAACAAAAAATGACAGATTATCGTATAATATTAGATAATCGAGACTTTTTTATTAAAAAAATAAATGTTGAAATTAAACCGTAAACTGAGATTTCTAATATATTTTTTTAGCAAACAATTATAAATAATTATAGGAGTTTGACCAAAACTTTAATTAACCTAATTTTGATTCTCAATTTTGGGCCACAGTTACGTGCTCCGAATCCATAAAATATCAAAAACTGCCCTCTTCATGGGTTCAAAACCCTAATCGCCAAATTCATGAAACTACAATATAAACTGAAGCTGTAAGGGTTTATACCACACCCAGAGATCCACAATATTCCAACAATACGAAGTCATTCATCTGCATCTACACTGGTATCTCTAAATTTTCCCCTTTTTGTTGATTATTATAATTCTTTTTTGCTATATGAGATATCTGAAAGTTTTCTCTCCTCTTAGTGAGAAATCCTGCACAAATCTTATTAATTGATGTGATTATTCTTTGGATATACGTCCTCAAGACTAGAGGCATAAATTTATTTCGCAGCTATTAAAATCCCGCTAAATTCATCAATTTATCTGCGATTTGTGTGTTTTTTCGATTTGTAATTACGTATTGATGTTGTTTTTCGAATTTTCGAAGCATATTTTGGTGATCCAATGATGGCATGATATCTTTGAGACCTGATTTTAACATCTTGATGAAAGCTATAAGCATTTACGCTGAGGATCCTTTCAAAAGAAGTTCTTTATACTTTCAACTAATTTCTAATGATTTTTTTTTCGTAAAAATAAGAAATTGTTCAGAGATGATGAAGTTTGCACTGGGCTCTGAGAGCAATTGATTGATTGCTTGATTTGATGCATAATGCAGCCTAGAAAGCTAGTCTGATCTATTTATCTTCTTTACATGATCGAAAATAAGTTTCATTTATTGATTGTTGTTTGCGATGAAGATCGAACTTGCATCCCAGCTCACTCTGAGACCTTAATATGTTTAAGGTTGTGGATTAAAGTTAGTTCATGTTTATCTGAGCGTTTTGTTTTCATTTCTTCTTAATTTTTGTTGTTTATTGCTATTGCAATGATGATGACATTATCTAATCCCAGCTCTATGAGACTTTAATTTGTTTAAGGTCAGGGAATTACAACGTTTAGTGTTTTATCTGAGCTTTGAGCTATTTTAACTCTGTTTTTTCAAAGTTTAATTTTGTTGAAATAAAAAGTCACAAACTTTTCGTTGGTTTATCTATTTGACGTTCCCAATGATGTATGTATGAATTTGACCATGCTAATTCTGATTTTGATGATATATGTTATGTCATTTCTGAGGGGACATTAAAACGTTTACCAAATTTCATTTTACTTCAAAAAAAAATGTATGTTTTGAAACACTAAGGTAATTTCTAAGTATTAGAATACTTGACGTTATTCTAAAAGCAATTGCATCAAGCAAACAAATTTTCTTTATGGTTAGTGTAATCTAAGGTGCTTGAAGAAGTAGATCACCAAAAACAACGAAAATATTATGCTACATTAATATGTAAATAATGGTTATACAGAAAATTAAGCTACGAAACGTTCTTAGATCTTATTGATAATCATTAAGATAATAAAAGAACATCAACCACAATACATATATCAAATTATTACTTGATAGTAATATATAAATATATCAAGCAAATATTAACACAAAAAACATCTTATAAATAAAAGCCTCAATATTATGATTTTTTTTTTTGAAACGGCAAATGCAATATAAATATATAAGAGGGATAGAACAAGCACCGTTAGCAAGCAACTAAGTTAGCAAGCAACTAAGACGTGGGCTTAGGTACAAGTAAGCATAACTAAACAAAAACATAAACAGTTATGTGAGTTCATAAGATGAGAAAAATGAGAACAACACTATTCTGTTTAGCTCTGCAACCTGCCTTGCTCCTGTGTTTGCACCATAGATATGATAAAGATATGTGTTTGCACCATAGATATGATAAAGATATAATATTTTCAGCTACTTTTAGTCTTAAATCCTTGTAAATTCTCTTGTTCCTTGTGTTTCTCCACCAAAGATCTACAAAGTTGATGACTTCATGAGGTGAAGTAAGGGGCTGTTTGGCAGGATTTGAATTATTAAGATCTGAATTTTTAAGAGGTCTGAATTTCTAAGAGGGGCTGGATTTGAATTATTAAGATCTGAATTTTTAAGATGTTTGAATTTCTAAGAGGGGCTGAATTTTTAAGATCTGAATTTTTATCATGTTGTTTGGTTGGAACATCTGAATTGTTGTCTGAATTATAAAAGTGACCATTTTACCCATTTATATTATTTTTTTTATGAATTCAATGTTTCTTGAGTAATTATAAAAATATACATATAAACACTATACAAATCCAACATAAACAAAAATCAAAATCAAACATAAACATAAACCAATGTTACTTTTACACCATGATTGACTAATCGTTACATAAACTACATCATTGGGATTATATTACCTTGTGCTTCATAAGATATAAGTAGTGCATGTGGCTTTCCCATCTCTATTTTTTTACATATGTTAACCAATTTGCTTTCCCTATCAAAACATCTTCAAATCATTTGTTTTATATTAAGTCACTAGGTAACCGATACCATCAACATATACAAAATATGAAACCAGAAAACATGAAAACTCAGCTCGGGGGAAGAAGAAAAAAACACAGATAACATGAAAAAAAATCATTTTCTTTGATTGAAACCAGAAAATATAAAGAAAAAAAATGCAGAGGCAAAAGCAATACAGGGGAAAAAAAGTGAAAAAAAAAATGCATCATTGTTCTTGTTCTAGTAAGAAATCAACAAACATTTGGAGAATTATTGATTTTATTCTTCCTGTAGATTTGTATTTTCGGATGATATCTACAATGTTTGGGAGGTGATTTAAACTTGACCTGGATGAATCATTAATCAAATTACCTTACACCTTTCAAGCAAAACAAAAGAAAAAACTTAGGGCAGAGCATATGATTGCAAAACCTGGAAGGCTTCGCTGCCGATGGCGATCACGTCGCTGCCGGATGCAACGTCGTTGGCGGAGTCGGGGGCAGAGGCGGTTGTCGGCTGGTGGCGGATGGGCTGGCCGGTTTACACATCGGAGATGCAATGAGGATGGAGCATCGTGTGTTGTCAAAGAGAAGAGAGAAAGTGGGGATGCAATATTAAGGGCAAACGTGTCTATTTTTTATTTAGACTTGGTTTCATATCTGAAAAAATAAGAGGCGTATGATAAATTAAGAGGTAAAAATTCAAATGTTATCAAACACTCTTAATCTGAAAAGTTAAGAGATTGCCTCTTAATTTGACAATTAAGAGGCTACCAAACAGCCCCTAAGCTGTTGAGTTTTAACCCCACACCATTTAAGCACCCATTCAGACTTCTTTAGTGAAGTCACCTAAGCTGTTGAGTTTTAACCCCACACCATTTAAGCACCCATTCAGACTTCTTTAGTGAAGTCAGAGACTAACAGAAGATAATTGACAGTTTCCAGTGCTTGACTGCATAAATGGCATGTAAGGTTGAGAATCTGAAAACCTCTTTTTGATAACTCAGAAGCCACTGGGAATCTGGACAAGGAAGCTTGCCTTACAAAACAACAGACTTTTAATGGAACCGTATTGGGCCAAGGCACCTCAGTACCTTTGTACGAAACGAGTTTGGAATCGATAGTCCTCCTCATTTTGTTGAAAGTATATCGACCATCCGGGGTTGACATAAAACGAAACCCAATTGTGAATTGGGATGACGCTTCCATTGAACCGATGGATGAGTATAGATTTAGCAGCTTTGTTAATGCAATAGAATCATTTGGTTCATGTTTCCACATCCATCTAAAGCCAGATGCTGAGAGGCGGTCTTCTAGGTAACAACATTTAACATTTTCTAAATTATATAAGTTTGGAAATCGGGCCTGAAACGGAAGATTCCCACACCAAGTATCTTTCCAAAATATGATGTTCACCCCACACCACGTAATGAGTTTGAAAATCTCGTTGCGGTCAAGGTTGAGGTCATCAATGTGTGTGATCACTTTGTGGATGTTACGCCAAACACCAGTGGACGATTTCCTTGCAATGTAATTGGATGATTTCCTTTGAAGATTATGAATACTTGCAATTACTTCCCTCCATAAATTGTCTTCTTTGTTCGATAGCCTCTACCACCATTTGGTGATAAGGGAGGAATGAGTCATTCCCTCCCAACCCACTGAACCCATTGCTAGATCACTTTTTCTCTTTTATTTTTCTTCATATTTTCCAACCAACAACACACGAAAACCCTATCTTTTTGAACCCACTCAACCCATTCAATTAAAAAAAGCAAAACAATCAAGGTAAAATCTCAATTAGCAATAGAGTTATGGTCGGTACCACTCCCGCTTCAGCGGGTTGTTTAATTGGTTTCACTAACCCACTTCATCATCTACTTTCTCTCTCTCATTTTCTCTTGTACCATGTGTTTTAAAACTTCTACCTTAGTTGTTTTGTATTTTTTTTAATTGAGTGGGTTGAGAAAAATAGGATTTCCGTATGTTGTGGGTTGGGAAAGATGAACAAAAAGAAGAGAGAAAAATTGATGTGACAGTGGGTTCAGTGGGTTGGGAGGGAACGACTCCCTCCTCCCTAAGGGTTATATTTTGAGCTTTTAAAGTGCCAACACCAAGACCTCTGTCTTTTTTAGATGCTGTTATTTTAGACCAATCAACCCAATGAATCTTTGACTTGACATCATCTCCACCCTAAAGGAAATTCCGTCTTATTTTTTCGAGGGTGTCGATTACGCCTTGTGGTGCTTTGAACAATGACATGTAATAAGTTGGGAGGCTAGATAGAACATATTTTACTAGAGTTAGGCGCCCACCGAATGATAAAGCTTTAGCTTTCCAAATTGATAATTTAGACCATAATTTATTAATAATTGGTTGCCAATGTTTCTTTAGAGCCATGTTTGCCCCCACGTTAACTCTCAAATAAGTAAATGGGAAAGAGCCTTCCATGCAGCCTAGAACCAATGCCATACGTTTGATCTCCTGATTGGATATACCTATTCCGAATAAGCGAGATTTGAGAAAATTCACCTTAAGGCCCGAAGAGATGTGGAAACATTTGAGTATGCGAGATAGATTTTTTATGCTTTCGCTGCACCATTCTCCCACGAAGATGGCATCATCGGCGTAGAATAAGTGCGAGATCATGGGTCCACCGTTGGGTAATTTAATACCCCGAATTAACGCATTGTTGCTTGCACTTTTTACAGCCACATTCAAGCCTTCCATCGCTAGAATGAACAAGAATGGAGACAGGGGATCTCCCTGTCAAGCACCTCTTGAAGTGGGGAACTCCTCTGTTGGTGATCCGTTGACTAACACAGATGTCATCGACGAAGCTAAACAACATCAAATCCATTTCCTCCAAGTGACTCCAAAATCCATCTGCATCATAATAGTGTCAAGGTAATTCCAATTTAAACAGTCAAATGCTTTTTCAAAATCAATTTTGAAAAGGAAAATCTTATTTTTGAATTGTTTAGCCCAAGAGAAGAGTTCATTGATAACTAAAGGCCCATCTAGAATATTTCGTCCAGGGACGAACGCGGATTGAGCTTCGCTAACAACCGAACCGATAAAAGATTTCAACCTCACTGCAAGGATCTTAGCTACAATCTTGTACATGCAACCTAGAAGGCTGATCGGCCTATAGTCTGAGAGTGTGAAGGGATCGGTCACCTTGGGAATCAGTGTAATAAAAGCCGAGTTACAACCCGAAGCCAAGGAAGCATGGTGTTCAAAATGTCTAACAAAATTGACGATATCACTACTTATTAGATCCCAATTATCTTTAATAATCTTGAATGTCAATCCATCAGGTCCGGGAACTTTATCATTACCACAAGACCAAACCGCATTTTTGATTTCATCCGGTAAGATGGGAAGTTCTAGTGAGCATTGTTGTTGCAAAGATAGTTGTTCGAAAAGCGGGTTGATAAGTGGTGGGTGGGAGGTTCATCTTTCTTTAAATTTATTGGAGAAGAACTGGAAAGCCTCTTGTTTGATTAATTTGGGTCATTCGTCCAGGAACCGTTAATAGTTAGGTCATGGATTTTGTTTTTCCTGTTTGAGTTTTTTAAGGATCGATAGAAAAACCTAGAGTTTTCATCACCATCCACCAACCACTTGATTTTCGCCTTTTGTTGTAGATCTAGTTTGGCAAAGTGTTCGAGTTCCAACAGTTCGAGTTTATCCTCCCGCCATGAATGTCGCTAAGAATCCGATAGGAACCTGGTTTCAGCCAACCTTCCAATTTCATTTACTTTATCTCTTAAGAGAGATAATGAACTAGTTTCTTTTTTGGAGTCTTCATACTTCCACTTTCGAATCCTCTCTTTTACAAATTTGAGTTTGGCCTTAAGGAAACAATCTGGAGTGCCATAACCACGAAAAGAGGACCATGCTTCAATAAATTCTCTATTGTCATGTTTCACCAGTAATCTTTTATTGTCATGTTATATAAAATATAAAAATACAAATATCCAATTCCAAGAAGCCAAAGCATTTCCAGAGTACAATGAACGGAATTTCAAAGATTTATTTATATACATGTAAGTCCCTAAAAAGAGTGTATCATATTCACATCAAAAATATTATAATTTGAATACTATCTACTCATATTTGAAATCTTGATCCTTAGTTGCCTAAAAAGATAATAAAGAACATCGACCATAATACGTATATCAAATTTCAGTCGAGCATTTCAACAAACAATTAGCACGCAAAAATTAAACATACATAACAAGTATCTTATATGGCAGCAAAGATGAGCGCATAGACCCATGATCAAAGATCAATTTTAGAGAATGTAAAACTATAGTTCATACTGTGAACGAATGTTCCAAAATCTGAGAATACGCAAACAGAAAAGAAAAAGCTTTCAACTTCATAACAAAGACCAAAATCGATTTTAGATGAGGAAAAGAAAAGATTTTTTATTTTAAGTTCATACATAGATAGTAAATCAATTTCAGAGAAAGATCATAGGAAGAAGACATGCAAGTGGCAGAGGAAGCCGACGAAGAAACTGACTAAATGGCAACACCAACAGAGGAAACTGACGGGGGAGAAGAAAGTGAAGCTTGGGAGTGAATGGGGTTAATGGGCACAAACGAAATTCTTTATCAAAATGACTCGGTCAACATTACTTTTAACCTGATTGGGTAACAACTTTTTGATCGGGTAAGATGTTAAAATTCGTCTAATAAGCACGAGAGTATTCAAAGTGTTTTACCTGGTCTTATGTATAACTTTAAATTAGTGTCATATAGATAGGATTCATTTTCTTTTCTACTGTGTATAAATACATCCATACGTGATGTACTCTTTACGAAGCATGTACAATACAATTCACAACACAATTGTCTCTTATATGATATCAAGAGCTAATTAAGTTTTTTTCTTCCCTTTTCTTCGGTGCTTTGATCCACATTCGTTGCTATCAATCTTCACTATGCCCAACTTTTTCGCTTCTCTTTTGGCGCATGCCACCTCCACATCCGTTGCTATCAATCTTTAGATATTGCCGATCAACATTAAACTTGATAGGGATAGTTACACATATGGCGATCCATAGTTCTATCATCCCTAGAAACCTTCGATTTGGAATCCTTCATCCTCGATTCTACCCCACCTGCTGAAACCTATGTCTCCAGTGATTCCGATGACGACGACACTCCTGCTCCCAAACCAAATCCCGATTATATCGTTCTGTTATGGATCAAACCCACTCTATCTGAAAGGGCTCTCTCCCGAGTAACTCGGTCCCCCACTTCTTACATCGTTTGGACAACCATTGAGAAAAGCTTTCAATCTCAGACCAGGGTCCGTCATATGTCCATGAAGGTCCAACTCCAATCTATTTTAAAAGGCTCTCTTTCGATGCTTGGCTATATTGAACGTAAGAGGTCCATTGCAGACTCTCTAACTGTGAATCAAGACTCAATTTTGGACGAAGATTTAATGGGTTGCATCCTTACTGGTCTCGACTCCTATAACGCCTTTGCCACTGCATTCATGATGAAGTCTGATAATGTATTCGTCGACAATATGGTTGGTTATCTTCTGTAAGAGGAGGCAAGAATTGAACATGAGCACACTCACCATGTTCCAGTTCTCAATCCAGCCACCACCCCTGCCTTTCTGGTCTCCGGTTCTACAACCCTTGCTGCTCAACGTTCATCTCGTTGGACCACTTCCTCTCCCCACCACTCAAATACTTCATCTCCACATCGCAATGAAGATCATCGTTGTCGATGAACAATCTTCCAGTTGTGTAGTCGCCTAGGGTATGAAGCAATCGAATGTTGGCAAAGTAATAACCAGATCGACTATCCATCCAGACGCCCTAATCCTCGTGACTCTTCTCTCCAGGATCACCTTGCTCATGCTGCTACCTCTTCTATTGTAACCGACCTTGCCTAGTATTTTGACACCGGGGCAACAAACCATGTTACTCTGGACATTCGCAAACTCAACCTTGCTGAAGACTACAGTGGTACAGACAAGCTGAAGGTTGGAAATGGTAATCACATGTCTATTTCTCATACCGGTTTCAGCTCTTTGCATAATCTAAGTTTGCCATTTGTTTTAGTTGTTCCAAACTTAACCAAAAATCTACTCATCGTGTCAAAATTAACCAAAGATAATGATGTGTATATGGAATTTTGGCGTAACCATTGTTTTATTAGGAATTTGCAGGGAAGAACTCTAATTCAAGGGGAAGTTAATCACAGTCTCTATCATGTCCCAAACATCACTTTGCGTATCCACATGAGCCTCTTCTGCACAGGCTGTTCTCCTCTTTCCAACTTCTTGTCTCCTCCAAGTACTTTCCCACTACGTGCGACTCCTTTCAACTGGGGAAGATTCATTGTCTACATATATGCTTCCTATATTTCTTCTTCCTTTCCGTTTGATCTTGTCTACTCAGATGTTTGGGGACCATCCTCGTTATTTTCAATAAATGGAAATTGATATTTCTTTCTTTTTGTTGATGATTGCACAAAATATTTTGGATTTATTTCTTGTCCCACAAATAACAGGTTTTCTCCACATTTGTCCAATTCAAACAAATGGTTAAAACCCAATTCAATCGGGACATCAAGGCCCTTTAATCATACCGGGGTGGAGAGTACCACAATGTTTCCACCTTTTTTTTACACTCATGGAATTCAACACCTTGTTTCTTGTCCCTATACCCAAGAACAAAACGGTGTCGTCGAAAGACGAAACTGAGTAATTGTGGAAAAAGGCCTCACTCTCTTGGCTCAATCGTCCATCCCACAACTCTTTTGGGAGCATGCCTTCAAAACCGCAACATATCGTCACAATCGCATAATCACCTATCTTCTCAACTTTGATTCCCCTTATCAACGACTCTACAACAAAACATCAAACTACACCTTCCTCAAAACCTTTGGTTGCTTGTGTTACCCTTTCTTACGCCCATATAATTCTCATAAAATAGATTTCCGATCCCTCCCTTGTATCTTTATCGGCTATAGTACAACACACAAAGGATACCTTTGTTTCCACCAATCATCATCTCGTATTTACATCTTACCTCATGTTAATTTTAATGAAATTGTCTTTCCTTATTTACCCCCAGTCTCCGCACCGCCCTCATCAACTCCTCCCTTCCATCTGATATTAACTCTAACTTGCCCACTCACGCTGCCTCACTCTTATACCCACCACCACCATCAGACCCTACACCACCCTTCACTTACTCGTCCTCCACTTTTCCCTCCACACCTTCCATTACCCAACCATCTCCACCCCCTATACAAACCCTACTAATCATACTCCACCTTGTCAAAACTCCACCATCAGTTTTCGTGCCAAACACACTCAACCATCCACCTCTCATTACCGATTCGATCCATGTAACACTTATAGCATGGTTACCATACCACGAACCAACTCTCCCAAACCTCGATTTTTCCATAAATCTCTATCCGACACATCTACCTTTCAACCACACCTTTTCTCTCAAGCTATTATATATCCATGTTGGCAACATGCTATGCAATCTGAATATGATGCTCTTATGAGGAATAACACATGGTCTATTGTTTCTTGTCTTACTAACGTAAATGTCATTGGTTGTAAGTGGATTTTCAAGATTAAAAGACGGTCGCATGGTACCTTTGAACAACATAAAGCACGTTTAGTGGCTCAAGGATTCACTCAATAAGCTAATGTAGATTACTTTGAAACATTCAACCCTGTCATCAAACCAAAAACCATTCACCTTGTTCTCTCCATCGCCATCTCTCATGGGTAGTCCATTAGACAGCTAGATGTCAACAACGCCTTTCTTAACGATGATCTAAACAAGGTTGTTTACATGTAACAACCACTTGGCTTTAAAGACCCAACTCGTCCCACTTACGTTTTTCGTCTACATAAAGCTCTTTAAGAGTTAAAACAGGTTTTGCGAGCCTGGTTTACTTAGCTCAAACATTATTTAGTTGATCAAGGTTTCAAAGCTTGCCAAGTGGATATGGAAGCTAAAAACAAACATAAATAGTCTTTGGTCATTATAAATTGAAGCATGACACATGATAGATGACATTGCAGGTAGCCTATTGCCAAGGCTTTGCTTCCTGGTGTGTGGTATTCTATTGATAACATTAAATCTGATTTGGAGGAGTGGAATGTTAGCCCGGATTCACTTGTGAGGAGAAACGTAGGGTTGGGGAATGATACTTTTTTTGGAAAGATAAATGGCTAGAGGGTTTTGTTCTTAAGGATGTATTTCCGGAGCTGTATTGAATTGAATCCAACAAGAACTGTAGAGTTATGGATAGGTTGCCTAGAAGCGGGTCTGATGAGATTGTGGAGTTAGTTTGTGGTTGGAGTCAACAACCTAGAAGGGGGAGGGAGTCGTTTCTTTATTGAGCTAAAGGACAAAATTGGAAATATTTCCTTATTCTCTGTCACCGATTCCTGGAGTTGGGTGTGTACTACTAATAGGAATTTCTCGACTCACTCATTGAGGATGTGCATGATGGAGACTATCTTTGGGGTAGTCGAGTACTTTTGATCGGATTAGTTGGGTTTGGTTAAAAGTAAACTATTTTGTTTGGAGACTTATGTTTAACAGAATCCCTTTGGCAACTAATCTCTCTCATAAGGGAGTGCACATGGATTTTGTTTTATGCCAACAATGCTTGAGGGATGTTCATGATGTAGACCATGTATTTTTTTTAAGTATGATTTTGTAGCTAGGGTGTGACAATGGTTGTGCTCCTGGTATGGTTTGAATTTTGTTGCTCCAAATTGCTTTTCATAATTGATTTCGATGGCTAATACCTAGATGAGGATAAGAGGAGACATAAGTTGTTTTGTCTTTGTCTTATTCGGTTATCTTATTTTCAAGAAGAGAGGTGGTTCTCTAGAACGGCGGATTATGTGCAGATTTTGTCTTTTGGTTGGTTAAAGCATGGAGATAGTTTTAATTTGTTAAGTTGGTTTGACTGGTGCATTTCTCCTAATATTGTTTGTACTTTGTAATGGTTTCTAACGACTTGCTAGCTCGTTAATATTATCTCCGCCGTTCAAAAAAAAGTTAGAAGGCTTTAATTAGAAAACAAATATTTAAGATGATTGTTAATAATTATTTATAATTGGAACAAATGTAATATTTTATAGAGTTAATATTAACTAAAGAAATATAATGTATTTTTAATGCGGAGTAAATGTTACAATTTCATTAAAAAAAAGTTGGTTTGATGGATGAAAATAAAAGCTAAATTCTTGCTAAATGTTGACTAATTAAAAGTTTTCTTAAAGTAAATATAATCCAACAACTTGCATGGAAATTTTAGATTAGGTGCCAATGCAAGGCAGTTTTTCAAAAGGAACATTAGTTTATGTATTTTTAATTGAGAATCAACTTTTATCAAAATATTTCATTTTACTAAAATGGTAATTCTAAAATAAGAGTACTAGTTAGATCGTGTTGTAATACATATAATTATAAATATTCAAAAATAATCATGAGGATAGGGTAGGGCATTGTTTGTATACCAAGCTCGGTTCTGATATTCCGGAGGCCTTGTACGAAAAAAAAGTGAAACCCTATAAAAATGTTCTTATAAAATCTTATTAAATAATTTTGATACCATTAAATGCAAAACTCAAAGTTGCTAAATAACATCCCGTATGTTCACTATAATAACATCATGTCTCAACTCATTAGATGTTTTAGTTTCTATGATCATAGATATTCACTAGAATATCTTCTTTGTCATCATTATTACCATTCAAGGTGACTATGTCTTCATTTACAAAAGAGATATCTTCTGCCACTTACAGTTCAACTTATTCTCTAGGTTTTTCCACAACATCATGAACTTTTTCTCAAGGTTTTTACACAACTTATTGAACTTCATCTATGTTTTTTTTGGCACCTACAGTTCAACTTCTTCTTTTTTATGTTCTTCCATAATTGATTCTTTATTACGATGGTATTCCAACACTTCTTTGAGAAGCCTATTTCTACTGCCAATCTACTGACACCGTTATTAGGTTTGTTATGATTTATTTTTTTGATGAGTTTTATAAAAATCTATAATGTTTGCTTGACCTTATATAAGAAACATATGTATTTTTTGGATATAGATACTTTCCTTAATGTGAAAATACCAAAACCATTACTATATATTTGCTTATAAATTCGAAGGCCCCGTGTGAATGCACCACCTGCACACCCTCATGGCTGCCACTGATGACAACAAGATCAACGATAACTATTCAAAAATTATGTGATGCAAGAAGCACTTTCATTCGACAACTTTGACAACCCATAATTTATGAAATTCATCGGAACGAAGTTTCAACCACATTATAATTTTGGTAAGTCATACCATTTTTAGATGAAACTGAATAAACCTTTGGAACAAATCACATAAAATATAAATATTTTAGGTTTTGACAATTATACTTATAATGCTTTTTTTAGAAAGAGTACTTATAATGTTTCTTTAGCTTCTCATGGAATGATTTCATATCTAGACACTATAATTCGTCGGTTCAACATGTAGAGTTCGTCAATGATAAAACGAACAATGTTGTTTGAATTGTTTATGTATTCACATATCAATTCAAGGGAAAATGACTCTTGCGGGTAACAAACTGTTGCGTTTGTTCTCATTTGGTCCTTTTTTTTGTACTCAATATACAATCGAACTTGTTGTTTGTGTTCACCATAACCCTTTTGACCAGCTTTTAACTTGTGATAGCCGATCAAAGGGTTATCGTGAACACAAACAACAAGTTCGATGGTACATTGAGTACGAAAAAAGGAAAGGGACCAACTGAGAACAAATTCAACAGTTGGTTACCCTCCTGATTCATTTTCCCTTTACTCATTTACAGCAAATTCCACGTCATCTTCTGCTGACATTAATGACTTTATGAGATTCATTTTTGTTTCTCTTCAAAACATAACCCACGAAAGAACATTATTCATACATTTACAACTTTGTAATGCACTTGAATATTTATTAGAGGAATCTTGACTAAGCATGTGCATTTCATGACTACATTTACATTTCCAATCAAATGATTTATCGTATCATGGATTCTAGACAAGTCTACAAAAAAGTGGAATCACAAGTGCTATGATTTTTGAGTTTACTTAGCTTTATGATCAAACTCATGGGATAAGATACAACATCAATATGTACAATATCATGTAGCTTTTGCAGACACATCACCATAATATACCTTGAAGTAAACGTTTACGCTGATAAATATACCTCTCATACACAGTCATATCCTTTTGCAGAGAGGTGTTGACAGCTAACCACGATAAACATAGCATAGACCATGTTTTAACGAAGTTACCCCTCCGAAACGCTCTTCATGTACGTTACGGTCAAAGAAGGTTGCAGTCTTTGATAATTTTGCAACTTTAATTTTATTTAACTTTTCGGGGAAAATGACTCAGGAGGGTAACCAACTGTTGAGTTTGTTCTCATTTGGTCACTTTCCTTTTTTTTTTGTACTTAATATACCATCGAACTTGTTGTTTGTGTTCATCATAACCCTTTGACCGACTATCACAGGTCAAAAGCCGGTCAAAAGGGTTATGGTGAACACAAACAACAAGTTCGATGGTATATTGAGTACAAAAAAAAAGGAAAGGGACCAAACGAAAATAAACACAACAGTTAGTTACCCTCAAGAGTCATTTTCCTTCAATTCAATTTATATAATATTTTACATGACGAAATCCTATATTTGTATTAAAAATTAAACTTTTTTGCCATTTTTTCTTGATAATGCATCAATTGATAACATCATTGTTGACTTAAACTATGTTAGAAAACTACATTAGACGACATTTTTTCATATCGATGTGATGCACATAATATAAAATTTATTCAAGTTGTACCAAAAGTTAGTGAAGCAATAAGGTAAAATTTTAGATTTATTTTATCTAAGGTTTATGGTATGATCAATGTTAGGAGAAAAAACTACTATAAATTTAGATTGAAACGTCATTAGGGTATAGTTATGCCGTAGTCACATAAGGAATTCAAATGATCTAGGGTGCGTTTGGTTGTATTGTTTTTATTTTTATAAAGACGTTTTCAGAAAACATAATTGAGTTTTTCATTTTCAGTTTTCAATGAAAATTTTAAAAAACATGTTTGGTTGAAACCAGTGGAGATTTCATTTTTCATTTTAGAAATTTAGAAGAAAATTATAAAAATCACGTTTTCTAATTTACATACAATTCGGAAAATATAAAATTTACAGTTTCTTGATTTTTTTTTTTTGAAAATTGAATTAACCAAATGTGTTTTCAAAATTTTCATTTTCATTTATTAAATTTCATGGAAAATTGAAAAACTTTTCACACCCAAACACATCTTTAACGTTTTAAAATATTTTACGGCAAGAAGTTGTTGAGTTAGGGCCTCAAACTTGGCATGTCGAGCTCAAGGGGCGGTGTGCATCAAACCCCGTTGGCTCTTGCCTAACTGTATGTCGTGTCACACCCTTTCGTCTTATAACAATGTTTACTTTTGTCGAATTAAGCTCCAATGATGAGACTATAGCATGCAAACTGAAACAATACTTATATATAGTTTTGAGTTAATTTCTTTGCCCTTATGGGTCAGGCAATCTAATATATTTATCAATAATACGTAATAATTGTTTCTAACCCTGACAATAAGTATGGTATGCTTAACAAAGTTGGTTAAAGCACGTATGAAATTGAAGAAAGCCGTATTAATCGTAAGAATGTTGTTAAACAAACATATAAAGTGTTCTATATTAAAATAATGTTGAGAGGGAAAATAAGTATATGAAAAATATTCCATCAGTCTCATATTTATTGCCCACTTTTAATTTTTTTGAAGTCTTTATTCTCCAATTTTGACATTAAATATTTTTATTTGTTATATATTATTTTATTAAACTTATAACAATGAAAAACATTTAAAATAAAATTCATTTATATATTTTGCATCAAGTAATATATATCAAAAACAAAAAATATTTAAGGTCAAAATTCAAAAATAAAAACTTCAAATTCAAAATTAAAAATTGACAATAAATATGGAACATGTAATTCTAGGTTTTGGCAATCAAAATGGTATAAAAGAAGAGACAACGGGCTGTTACTTTGGAGGGGTAGTGGGTTGAAGCCCATTAACTCATATATGACAATTTGTTGCAACCTAACTTTTTGTGGGTCATTTGATCCGGTGCGGTGAAATTACCTTTATTACTATATTTGTGATTGTACTAGCATCAGACTCCAAACTTTTCATTTTTTTGCCTTTGTTTTTTTTTTTTCAGTTTTTTATTATTTAAATATTTTTTTTTGATTAAAAGAAAATTTGCATTTTCTATTTTATTTTTATAACTTTTATAACAAAATAAAAAAATAAAAAGGAAATATCTCTCTCGTTTCACATCCAAACACACAAACACAAACACAAACACATATTCTCAATCTCTCACTCTCTCCCTCTCTCTCTCATCGATCATCTTCTTCCTAGAAAACACATACACACACACACTCATCTTGCACATTATTATCACTTGAAATTAAAAAAAAATCATCAGACCCAACCCAAAGTATAGGTGGCTAAGTCAAAGCAGACGGACCAGATGATAACGAAATATAATAAACCTAAATCCCATTTTGGTAATCCCACAAAGGTGGAAATTCCAACTGAAGCTGCACCTGTCAAATACACAAACAAATACACACATTCGTATCCATCTTTGATTGAAGCAATCAATCATGGAAATGAAATAGCCTCGTCTTTGGTTTAGATTCAGCAACCCATCTCTCGTTTAGACTCCAATTACTGGTTCCCATATCCCTGTTCTTTCTTTGTTTCATTTGGGTATTCGAGATTTCAATCGTCGGCGATTAACTACACTCTCACCGGAAGCAACCATATATCTTACTCTTCCTCGCCATGCCATTGGTGGAAGGAGACGATGAAAACCTAACGCCACCATGTCAAGCTGTAAAGGCCTTTCAATCCTCGTGTTGATGGGGGGTTTTTATACGCCACCCTTTTTCAGATCTACGTCGTCCCTTTCTCAGATCTATGTCGCCAACTCCCTTTCTCAGATCTGAGTGTTCTTTAAAAATGCAGAGAGTAGGATTTTTATGATTGGGTCGATTTTGGCGTGCTTTTTGTTTGACAGAAAGAAAATAAGAGAAGAAATTAATGGCTTATGATTCGAGTTTACTGATAAATTTCATTGGAACACCATGATTGACGACCTTGAAGAATCCAAAATCTTGACAGGCTTTAACGAGGAGCTATTTTAATTCAGATTTAGAGAGGTCGATCAGGGGAATAGTTGGAAAACTTGGGGAGAAGTTATTGCTTGGTTTGCAGGTCTTGAAAAAGAGGCGATTTCTGGTAGTTTTTCAATTGAATAATGAGATTTTTGTTGATGTGTTTGAATAAAAAAAAAAGAGGCATCACAAAAGTTGGTTGTTGGTTTAGAGAGAGAGAGAGAGAGATTAAGAATTTGTGTGTGTTTGTGTTTGGATGTGAAATGAGAGAGATTTTTCATTTTTATTTATTTTATTTTATTATAAAAATAAAATAGAAAATGCAAATTTTCTTTTTTATTTTTTCTTTTAATCAAATAAAGTATTTAAATAATAAAAAAACTGAAAAAGAAAAAAAAAAAAAAGAGCAAAATAATCATTATGAAAAAGTTAATAGAAAACAAGATCAAACTAACAACAAAATAAAAAGTTTGGACCTCTGGTGCTAGTTCAAATTTTTTTGGACAAAAGTGGTAATTTTTAGCTAACCATAAGGACCATTTGTGCAGTTTTGTCTTAGAAAAATCTTATTATTTTGGAAAAAATAACGATTAAGTCCTAAATTTAATTTCTTGAGTAAAAAAGCTTAAAAAATCGATAAATTTATTTACTTTAGCCACCTTTTAATCTGATTAGCATATCATATGATCAAATCATTAATTTTTCCAAAATAATGAGACTTTCTTATATATTTCCACAAAATTTGTATATAATATATAAACATATTTTTATATATTTTTAAATACTTTTATTTAATTTTATATATTTTTAATATATTTATGTATTTTTAAGTTTTTATTTTTTACATTGTTTTTTTACGTTTTTTAATATATTTTAAATGTATAAAGATATTTTTTTACGTTTTTATATGAATACTTAAGTATTTTTACGTATTTTTATGTATTAAGGTATATTTTCAGTATTTATGTATTTTTTTAAAGTTTTTCATATAGTTTTTTTTACATATTTTTATGTATTCTAAATATATAAATGTATTTTTACGTGTTTAAATGTATTTTGAAAGTATTTTTTATATATTTTTATGTATTTATGTATATTTGTTTTACGTATTTATGTATTTTTTTTATTTCAAACTTCGCTGTAAACTAACTATTAAACCTTATAATTAAAAAAAAAAAGCAGTGTACTTCAAAAAAATAAACATTTTTCAAAGATGATCTTTAGCAATAATGATATTCGTAAACTTTATTCATCTACAAATTGAATTTAAGAAAAGAATGAAAGATTTTACCATAAAAATGACGTTGATTGCTAAGGGTTGTCTTTGAAAAATGTTTGTTTTGAAATAATTTACTGCTTTTTTTTCTTCATGTACAAAGTCTAATAGTTATCTTACAATGAAATTTGAAGTAAAAAATATATAAAAACGTAAAAACAATATACCAAAATACATAAAAATACTTAAAAAAATACATATAAATATGTAAAAAAATACGTTTACACATTTAAAATATATAAAAATGTGTAAAAAAACTATATAAAAAAAAAATTTAAAACACATAAATACGGAAAAAATATATCATAATAAATAAAAGACAAAATTACAAAAATGGTCCCTGTGGTTTACCGAAAGTCACAAAGTCAGCCCCTATTAATTTTTTTTATGCAAATGGTCCTTGTGGTTTGTAAAACTTGCACAAATGACCCTTTTCACTAACTCCGTTACTATTTTACCGTTAGGAACTGAATTTGTAAGGGCATTTTCGTCTTTTCAAATATAAAGAGACTGAATTCGTGATATTTGATAAACCACAGGAACCATTTTTGTAATTCGTCTAAAAATAATAAAAATGCTAGAAAACAAAATGTACTTTTACGTATTGTAGAAAAAATAAATTACAATTTGTTTTACATAAAACCTTTTTTTAATAAAACAAAATGTACTTTTACGTATTGTAGAAAAAATAAATTTTTACAATTAGTTTATATGTTTTTTTACGTATTTATTTTATGTAAAATAATTTTTTATGTATTTAAAAATATGTTTTCGTATAATACGTTATTAATAAAACAAAATGTATTTTTACGTATCATAGAGGTTTAGGGTGATTAGGGGGAGGGGGAGGAGGTCTCAAGTTCGAATCCTCTCCCTAGTTTATATTATTTTTTAGACAAATTACAAAAATGGTCCCTGTGGTTTACAAAATGTCACGAATTCAGTCCCTTTATATTTGAAAAGACAAAAATGCCCTTACGAATTCAGTCCCTGACGGCTGAATACTAACGGAGTTAGTAAAAAGGGCCATCCTTGCAAGTTTTGCAAACCACAAGGACCATTTGCATCAAAAAAAAATTAACAGAGACTGACTTTTTGACTTTTGGCAAACCACAGGGACCATTTGCATCAAAAAAAAATTAGCAGAGACTGACTTTGTGACTTTTGGCAAACCACATGGACCATTTTTGTAATTTTGTCTAAATAAAAGTATGTAAAAATACTTAAAAATTCATATAAAATCTAAAAAAAACGTTTATACATTTAAAATACATAAAAAAATGTTAAAAAATTTATATAAAAAAGCTTAAAAAACTTTTTTAAATGATACATAAATATGTAAAATATATATAAAAATATGTTTATACATTATATATAATTTTTGAGAAATATGTAGAAATGTCCCATTATTTTGGAAAAAAATAACAATTTGATGCATGACTTGCTGTTGAACATGTCAAAAGGAATAAACTAAAGAAATTTATCGGTTTCTTAGGCTTTTCTACTAAAAAAAATTGGGACTTAATCGTTAATTTCTCTAAATAATGAGACTTTTCTAGAGATTTGTCTGCATCCCGTTCATGAGTTCAACTTAACGAGAGAAAAAAATAGATGTGATAAAAAATTAAAAAAATTAATGTTCCCGAGTTTCATTAAATGAAAGAAATGGAAATATTATTTTCTCTTCTAACTTTCATACCGATTTGGAAATATTTGGAAAGAAAGAACAAAATATTTTATTTTCTTTCCACTTCTCTCCAACTCGAGAATACAAAAGACAAATTTCTTTTTCTTTCCTTTTTCATTTCTCTCCTCACTTTTTGTGTGTGTGTGTGTGTTTGTGTCTAAGTTTGTTGATTAACATGGGCTAAGATACTTGTCTAAATGTGTTATTGAAGAATTACTTTTTGTGTGTGTGTGTGTGTGTTTGTGTCTAAGTTTGTTGATTAACATGGGCTAAGATACTTGTCTAAATGTGTTATTGAAGAATTAGAGGTTCCTGAAGTATGTGATACTTCCAAAGATATTGTTCATTTTATGGTTTACTATTGTGTTATGGTTATGTAACTTCAAATGACAATATCGGTTGATGTTTTTGTTTTTGGTTTTGCATAAGATCGCTTTTTCACGCATGCATTTCTACAAATTCCTCGTCTCATAGAACATAGAACAAAGCAAGTTTTCTTGTTTGTCTCCTGGTGGATTTTTAACAGACTCCAACAACTCATTTATCTTAACACCATAAAAATTACAGATTTTTAGAATATCCCAAAATTCTTTGATATTCGTCAACTCTCTTTCTAACAGCGTGGATGCATCAACCATCAAGTCATTCTACATATGCATGTTTTTACTTTTTAGGGACCACATGAACCATCTGCTTAATTTATTCTAGAAACTGAGATTTCATTCTTTGGTTGAACCGTGTGGTCAAAGTTTGACTGCCACTTTTCTCTTTCTCTATACTATTATTATTATTTATTACTCTTCATTCCTTTTTCTTTTCTTTGAATATATTCTTATCAACATTTTCAATCCGTATAATTAGCTTCTAATAATTAGGAGTTTCACCATTACTTTAATTAACCTAAAATTTGGCTAACAACATAATTGATTAATCTAAGTGGTAAGTGGTAACACAACTTTTGATCAATTCTACGAAAAGGAAGGAATACTTAGGCATTAAGGAAACAAGCATTTATGCTTTCTCTTTCCAACTAAAAGCATAAAGCAATACCAAATATCAATGGACCCAAACAGAATAAAGCTACTTCCAAATGGGCATCAATCCATCACTTATGAAAAAAGAAGCCACAAAATAGCACAAAGATCGATTGAGTACTTGGTACTTAGTAGTAGCAAATAATTACATAATCGAATTAGCTACTCATGTGTTCTAACAAAAACATAGTATAACAACAAAAATGCCAACAAAAAAAAATCTCAGAGTGGAAACATAAAAAACAGCACAATATATGTAACACATAATAAGAATTTTAAAAAAAAAAATGTATTTAGAATTTTAGTAAGTAGGATAGTAGTACCCGGATCCGTTTACAGGTGGAGCTCCATAAGGCATCATGGGTGGTTGACCCGGTGCAACATATCCACCATTATTGATTTTAGCCAAACTAACTTGACCTTGCATTCCATCTCTCGCATATTGATTCCAAACCATCTGCTCTTGAACAAGCAAGTGTTGTTTCTTTTCAATATCCGCCATTTGGACATAAGCAGGTGGTGGGACACTTAACGAAGCAGCAAACGGGTCACCACCCACGGGTTGAACCGACCCGTCAGGAGCCGGGAGGGCCAACACCGGTGTGCCACCAGACGATTTCCCCGGTAAAGCCACACTACTTGCACTGCCGCCACTCAAACTGGTGGTGCTCACGTGTTGCCTCACTATTCCCTGGTCATACATTCCGTTCAACAACAACGGGTCAAGCCCACCGCCCATTGCCGCCTTCTGTTTCTCCAAATTACTAGCGGTTTCCACCAACGCAAGCTCCCAATCAGCTTTTCCGGCCTCCGCCGCCGGATTCTGCCACGCCGACGTCACCTCCGCCTCGCCGCCGCCGCCAAAAGCCTCCCAGTTTCCGTTGCCGCCACCTTTCGCCGGACCGGCGAACAAAGCCAACGCGAATCTATTTCCTTGGTCATCGGCTGTCACCGATTCCTCCCGTAAGTCGACTAAGTCGCCGGTGTGTTGCGGTTTTGGTGGTGGAGCCGCCACCTCCGGTGGCGGTGGTGGTGGAGGATGAATCTCCGGTGCCGGTAAAGCTTTGATTTCGTTCATGTCAGGAACGGGTTCTTCTTTTACTTGTTCGATAGCTTCGGGTTTTTTTTCGGGACTTTTTGTAGCTTTTGCTCTGTCTCTTACAAATTCTTCTAAAGTTTCTAGTAATTTTCCTGTGATTTTCTGAACTTCTGGATACTCTGATGATCTTGCAATTCCCATATCTTTGCACCAATTATAAAACCCTACAAGTTCATCAATCTGTTTTGCAGCAGTTGCGTAAGCATCGAATGCTTTCACACAATCTTGATGTTCCATATCAAAGAATCGATCGAGTAAAATGGCTAAAACTTCACATATATCAGCATAAAGTTTGAAGCTTTCTTGAACAATTGGGTATAAGGCAACTAAAACCATTCTACTGTTTCTTGCTAGACCAGTAGGTCTACAGGATAATACCCTGTCTAATAGCCTTTGTAAATGTCCCATTTTCCCAAAGATTCTTTCAGGTTTCATATCTCTCAAAGGGGTTGTATTTGTATCTTTCTTGTCGTGAGATGATCCAGATCCTTCTCTAACATCTCCTGAAGATCTTGATTTTCTTATATTTCCATACCCTGGTTCATCATCATAATCGTATCCGCGATTTGGTGGAGATCTCCATTGATCTTCCCTGGACCTCACGGAATCTCCATTGCCACTGCCATTGCTGCCACCGGTTTGCTTCCTTTCATATGCAATCAAATCGAGTCTCTGATCAAGGTAAAACCCGTAAGTTCTAACGAAAGTGGAGTGATCCCATGAATTGGAGTGTGCTTCATCACGGAAGTCTGACATGTTTAGCAATCTGGTTCCTCTTCTAGTAGCGTACATGATTTCCTGCTGGAAAACTGAGTCGCCGTCGTTTAAGAGTCGGTGGATGAGGACTAAACATTTTAGGGCGACGATCCAATCACGAGTCTTGCTTAATCTTTTGGAAACAGCGTGGACGCAAGCGCTGACGTAGCCTCGTGAGTACGATGTGAGCTGGAGGATTTCTCGTATGTATTTCTCGCCGGCGGGATCGTCGTCGTGACTGGTGGCTTTTACTATAGCGACTTCTAGCTCCGGTGCCATGTTGCTAGCTACTTTTGCGATTCCAATGCTTGTTTGATCCTTCACCGCTCCAATAGCCTTCCGCAAGGTTGTCGGCGCCATTGCTGCAATCCTTCTTCAGCAAAAACCCTAGAAAGCAAAATCAGATCTATGGAATCATAAACGAAGTGCATTAAATCATCCACACAGAATCAGATCTCATTAGTTGAAAAATCAACAGCACACAAATTAGACGCTAAAAGTGTTCTGTGTTCTAGATTCATGGCTTTAAAAAAAATCACAACTAAATTTCAAAAAAATTGGAGTTAAAGCACACATGACTATAATTGATTAGCTTCTCATAAAACCAAACAATGAAAAATGAACACACTTCATTAATCATCGGTAAAAATATTAAGCACAATCATTAATTGTTATTAATAGCGAAATCAAATTCAAATAATAAATCACAAATGCAGTTGGTTCACTAACTTTACAAAAGTTTACTAAAAGTTCAAACCTATCAAAATGCCAACTGAGATCGGTTGAGACTAAATCAGATTCGGTGGCCTTACCGTTTATGATCTGCAACAGAAAACCGGTACAGGTGATCGGAAAAGTGGACGAATGGATCTGTAGACTTCGGTAGAAAAACGATCAGATCTGAAGTTGACGCAGCCACATATCGATGAGTATCTTGTCGTTGCTTCGCCGGATTTCCCTGCCACTTTTTAGCTGGATTTTCTGCTGAGAAAAAAGGTAGATGGGAGAAACAGGTGGGAGAGTTGGGGTTGGTTGAATCGGTGAGATCCAGAGAGAGACAGGGGGTTTAGTGTGTGTTTGTGTGTGACAGAGAAATTCGGGCGGTGTCTTAAATGTGTTTGTGTGGGTTGACGATATATGTTAATTATTGTGAGGACGCGTTTCATATACGTTTTTGATCGTGATTTATTTGTTTACGGGTTAACGACGGTAATCAACTTTTTTTTTTTTTTTTTTTTTTTGTCATTAATTTTTTTTTATAAGATTGTAAAAATATCTGTGATTTTTCGAAATTATCAAATTCGGTCCAAAAAGTTAAACACTATTGACCAAATATAGAACTTTTATCGCAATTTTGATCCAAAGTTTTTTTTAAAAATACTTAAAATAACAATTATACCTTTTATCTTTTTCCATTTATTTTACTATTTATCTAACTAAAAAAAATAAAAACCTACCCTAATTACCCGTCCATCCATATCCCTCTTTAACAAAATACATTCGAGATTATCGGACCACTGCCGTCGGAAATTGCCAGACCACCATCGATGAAGATGGCAACGCTTGGGTTTCTACAAACGCATGTGGCTTGCCGGAGAAGGAGTGAATCAAGAACGGATGTCGATGTAAGTGTAGAACTTCGAATTCCGTCTGTGACTCGAGTTTGCAACGACTTTGCCTCTGTAAAACTCCGATAGTGGACATGTTGATTTCTGGAGACCTTTTTACATTTGGGTTTTGTGTGGTAGGCCTGATCTTCGTCTGTTTAAGAAAAATCAAGATTTGTTATTTACCATTTTATATTTTTGGTATTTCTTTCCTTTGATTTATGAATTTTATGTGTTAGTTCTGAGATGTACAAAAGATTAAATGTGGAAAACTTGGGATTTGTGTGTAATTTGATATTTCTTTGAATCGGTTTTTGGGTTTTATGTCTGTTTGTATTTAACATGTGTATGTGTGTGTTTTGTGTTGAATCTGTTGGTTCAATTCTTAATCTTGTTCATTATTGTATGTATGTGTATGAAACAGGAAGAGATATGGAAAAATTATGTTTGAGACCATCAGATGGTGGCAACGATGACTAGTGGTGGTCCTCGCTTCGTCTCTCTCTTTTTCTTGCGAGTCGTTGATTTCTCAGAGTCGGAGCTCCGATGATGACAGACATATTGTTTGTAGGTTCAAATAATGGTAGAGAATGGGGGGAGTGGTGGGGGATAAACACTTAAAGAGTTTTGTTTTTGTTTTTTAATTATGTAATATAAAATAGAAAAAGTAAATATCAAGGGCATATTCGTCATTTTAAATATTTTGAAAACACTTTGGACCAAACTCCCAACAAAATCAAAGTTTTGGATTGATGGTGCTAGTCAAAAACTTTTTGGACAAAAGTAGTAACTTTAAGCTATATACAAGGACCATTTTGCAATTTAATCATTTTTTTATCCAATTTATTCTTGAATTGAATTTAAAATTATGTATATCATCATGGCCGGATATAGCAAGTAACATAAGTTTTTTTACACATCAATGATTTTTTCGGCCATCTTTTGAAATTGTGTTTAAGAAGTCATTTATGGTATGTTCTCAATAAACCGCTTCAGTAGATCCTGTTTTCATAAGTATTACCTCGAATTCTAGGTATTTACATTTTGACCATTGGTATGAGAATTGTTTGTAAATTGGTCATGAATGTCATTTAAATGAAAATCCAGATTTGATCACGTACGTTCGGCGTACGTGGAAGAGACTCAAACCCTAATTTTAGGGTTTGGACCCTATTTAAACATCCTTAACTCTTTGAGACCCCTTCATTCATCAGCCTCCATCCCCATTTTCGTCCCAAGGAAACCCTATTTCATTGTATGTGCATTTTGATTTTAAAAGAGCGCTTTATGGTGTCTTTAAAGGAAGGAGAAAAAGAAGAGACCATCTTAGAAGAGTAAAGCACTTTGGATCCAGAAGTACCATGCCATCAAGCTTCACTTGGAGGTGACCTGTAGAGTTGGTATACAGAACGGTGCTTTATCCAGATATCTTTTCAGACTGAGAGGTGAGTTTTTCCTTACTGTACTTTTGGGTCGAAGGCACCAATACCGACCCACTAGGTTATGTATGCTGGTATATAGGATGTGTTATGTTGTAGTGATTTGTTGATCTATATCTTGGTATATAGGATGTTGTTATGTTGTAGTGATCTGTTAGATCTGTATCCTGGTATATGGAATGTTGCTATGCAGTAGTGATCTATAGATCTGCATGTTGCATGTTGCCTGTTTATATGTTTATTTGTTGCATATGTCGACATAGTACTATTTTAGGCTGAGGCTTTACTGCTATGTGCGTTAGCCAATAGACTAGGGGTAATCCAGCCCGATGGCTGTGGACTCGAGGGTATACCAGTCCAATGTCTGATTTGACCCGTTATATAGTGGCATTCTAGTTCGATGACTGATTGGGTTGGGGGTAACCCAACCTGATGGCTGTGGACCTGAAGGTATTCTAGTCCGATGATTAATTGGGCCGGGGGTAATCCAGCCCAACGGCTGTAGACCCGAAGGTATTCCAGTCTGATGACTGATTGGACCTAGCATGCATGATTATATATGTTATATGTTGTGTGTGGTACTTTAGAGGTACTCACTAAGCGTTGGCTTACAGTTTCATTTTATTATTTCAGGTACTCCAGAAGATCGTAGGGAAGCAAAGACATGGTCGTGCACATCCTCTTGGTTTTATGATTTTGGATTTTGGGATACTCTGATTGTGACTATTATTCTTGGAAAACAATGTTTTATAAACAATTATGGTAGTTGGATTGTTTTTGAAAAAATGAAAATTTTACTCTGATTTTTGGGTTGTTAGAAGTTGGTATCAGAGCCCTGGTTTGAGAGAATTAGATGAACATCCATGTGAATTCAGACTCAAACTAAGGATCTGCAAAAGTTTTCAATTTGTTTTCAAAAGTAACCAAGGAAGGACGAGATGTGTACGATCAACCAGAGAAAGAAAGTATACCCCAAGTTACCCACACTGTTATTTGCTTATGATAGAACTGCATGCTAGTTGTAGGGTAGGGATCTTTAGGAATTGAATGATAGAATTGCCTGAATTATGATGCCTTATGCTTGTAGAGTTTTTTTTGCTCTAATGTTGCTTGCTTGTTGCTTGTAGGACTCTTTCGGGTGTGAATTAACTACTAACTAAATATGTTAAGTTGCATGCTGCATGGGTTAAATAATCTTAGAGTGAAGGATTTGGTCCTATTATGCATCTCTTGTTTGAGTTCAACCGTTGTAGGGTTGAATCTTTTAATTTAAGATTATTTGAGTTATGTTGCATGTGATTGTATTCATGAAGTGGTTAACCGGGCACCAATGGGGGTCTTTCGGCAGCTGATAGCAGGGTAAGGTGGGGATCCTAAGATATCCTAGGGAGTGTGTGGTACTCATGGTGTGCTATTTAGCGAGTGTTGGGAGTGTTATATTGGGTGAGTGTGTGTAGCAGGCCAACTAAGGAATGTTTAGCCACTCTCGAGAGAGTGAGGATAGGATGTATGTGTATCCTAGTTTTGGGATTGTTTTCAGGTAGTTTGTGATGATCCATTGAGACAAATATGGGTAGGTGTGGAAGGTAGTACGGGCTCATACTACTAAAAGCACAGGACGTGTAAGCGTAGCAAAGAAGTCATAACCCCCGAGGGTTTAGTCTCTCCGTTTTGGTTGAAATGGTATGAATTGTGGCCTTTTTGATATATTTTGGTTCATTTTCAGTATGGTGTTCATGAGGGGATGTGGTTTAGGATCTGGATCTGGTGGCGAGGATACGCCGGGGGTTAACTGATGATCACATACGGAGGATGATTGTCACTGAGGTTTCATGGATATTGCAGGAAGAGTTGCCTGACATCATGGATCGGATCACTGGTAGGCTAACTGCCAAGTTCGAGGAGCGAACTATAGCCTTGCAGACTGTGAGAGGGACTGCTGTGGTGATTACTGGTGGAGATCTTGATGTGGACACGCGACTCGGAAAGAGAAATAGGGCTCATTCAGCGATAGACGAAGAGTTCGAGGCTGTTAACCCGAGTACTGGAAATCAAGGGGGGCTTTGATATATGCGGGAAGTGTTGTGCAACCCACAGGTTTGCTTGTCACAAGTTCAAATGCTACAAGTGTGGAGAGAAAGGGCATGTCGTTCGCGACTGCAAGAAGGATCGGATGTGTTTCACTATCACCGCCCAGGTCATCTCAAACCTGACTGTCCTTCATGGGTAGTGGAGGGAGTGCAAGCCCAGATACCCACCGTCTGGTAGGAGGTCAAGGTTGAAACACAAGAAATCGCATGTATAAATTTTGATCCTCGGTTTAATCTTGAATGGATAGTCATACGGATAGTTAGCTTGTTAGAACTATTATGTTAGCATCTGTACGTTTTAATGGGCCAGGGTTTTGGCTTTCAGGGTGCTTTGAAAATCATAAGAGTAAGAGGATCGTTCGTAAAGGTTTGGAAGTTGTAATGATGGGAAAGCTTCTAACATCTCCATATAGGGATCAGGATTTCCTTGCGATTGCTGGTTATTATTCTAGAATTGTCATATGACATTTTGCATCCCGAGAGATGTGTTAAAGAGTATCTGGATGAACTGGTTTTAGGCTTCGACGTGGAAGACGTCGTCTAATGAGGGAGCAAGACCTGAGAGGGGGAGGACTGAGCGTTATGCTTGAAGGATCAGCAGCTAGATTGATTTTGATGGTTTTTGCGCGATGTGCCAAAGGAAGTTGTAGTGTAAGTTCGTTAGATGTATGGTGTCCGAGACTGTTGAGATCTTTTATGGTGGAGAAGATTGAGAATTGATTTGAAGCGGGTGCAAGGTGAGTTGTTGTTAGATTCTTGCTCTCAGGGTTATGCATGTAGTCCTTGTGTTAGAAGCTTTTTAGACAAGATCTCGTTGTAGCCGGTTGTCCCTTCTGGGACAACGAAATAGAGCTCAGTTTGATTGTCAATTGAAGGTGGGGTTGGATCATTGAATCGATCGCTACCATTAGTAGGGGGTGGAGCTATTGTTGAGTTATCAATCTACTTCAGGGTGTGGATGCACTTTTGTGCGGGTTTTAGTATTATGGTTGAGAAGTTTTTATGGGAAGTTTGTTGATATGGATGGTGATCAAGCTAGAAAGCTTAGGGTCTGGACGCTATGGATTGTGAATGTATAGTAAAAGTCTTGAAGCCGTTAGGGAGGGGCTGATTCCAAGTGGGGGAGAACTTCTTGGAAATATCGATAATAATTTCAAATGTGGATTAACTTGGAATTCGTATCTAAGGGCAAGAAAATAGTTGGTTTTGATCATAATCTGGGAATCAGAGATTGAGGATTTGGGTTATCTCATTTGGGGTTCCGGCTCATGTTGATCTTCGATTAGATATTATTTGTAGGGTTTTTATTCAAAAACTAGTTTCAAAAACATGATTTTTAGCAATGGAAGACTTGATAATTTGAATAACATAAAACAAGTTTATAACCCACCAATGATCTTCTTGCAAAGTTTGGAAAGATTAAACACCAACCAAAGAAAGAATGAAGAAATAACACCTTTTGTAGTTCTTTGGATCCTCTTGGGAGGCTTGGAAGTTGATGAAGAATGATAAACTTTAGAGACACCAACAAGAAGCCAACTTGATTTAGATGCTAGTCTAAAACTCTTAATCTCTTAAGCTTTATGTTCTTATCAAAATAAGAACATAAAGGGAGCATAAGATGCAAGTAAACTTCAAAAGAATGAACAAAAGGTGGAGAGAGTGATGCACTCTCTACCACTTACAGTTTTGGGTGTACTTAAAATGAAGGCTTGAAAGCCTTCATAAAGTAATCTATTACTTATAAATTCTTAACCAAGTAAGCCCTTATGTCCCTAGACCATATTGTCCCCCATGCTTGTAAGACATGACCTTACTTTCAATTAAACTAATCAAAAGTCCCATGCCATATCTTATTCCTTATAGTTTCAGATTGTTAAGAAGAAAAAGAAAAGCTAGTATTTTATATTTTATAATCAAAGCTTATAAAATATAAACTTTGACTTTTTGGTAAAACACAAAAAGATTTATCTAGTCCAAAATGTTGTGCATGACTTATAAATCATGTCATATGATATAATATGTTACTTGATAATGAAAATTAATTATTTTCTAGAAATAATAATTTCCTATTTAATTATAAGAGTTTACTGAATATTATTAAAATCAATTTCTAATAAATAATCAATTGTATCAAGTTGTTGTTAATGTGACCCTGTAGTATCATATGTTAATTAGCAATATCACTTTAATATGATTTTTGAGCATACTAGATCTTTCATTATTGTAGACGGTTGACGAAACCATAGGCATGGCCCATGGCAGTTGTGGAAGTATAGTGGGACCGTGGGGTAACCGTAGCGTTCACTAGGTGGTATACGGGCGTGAAAGTGTGGTAAGTCTACGACTTGGGCTGTAACATTCTATAGGATGAGTGAGGTTGTACCAGGAATGGTTGTAAGAATGTGGGAGGACTGTGTATTGTAGTGTGGTATGTCTCCTATGGTTTTGGTAAGTGTTAAGTGAGACATTGTTTGGATTCCTGCAGGTTGGTGGGATGATGTCCGTATGTCCATAGGCCCACCCAACTCTAGTCGGGGATCTTCATGGCTGAGATCGAGATTTGGAAAAAAAATGGTAAGGAACCGTGAGCTTCTCATCTCAATGGTTTGATGGTGTCACGATGTATCGTGAACCAGTGGCAGAATGATTCATATGGGATAGACCCTGTAGTCAATTGATTGAGGATCTAAGGTCTCGAATCGTTAGTTTTTGGGCATGTTTGGGTGTTAGTGCATTGTGAGAGTTGGAAGACTCAATGATTGACTGGGTTCCCAATTCCGAGGGTACATTGATGGAGTTGGTTTATGGTTGTAGTTTTGAAAGTTCCCCGGTTGTGTGGTCCTCACTGGAAGTTGGGTCGTTCAGTTAAGGAGAGAAATATAGTCATTGTGAATGAGTATTCTCAAACTATTGGGTTGTTTGTTGGCAGCTGTGGGTTTCTGAGTGGTCTCATGAGTTTTCTTTATAAGATGCCTAGATTTCAAAATGTTTAAAAGGAGTTGTGGAATATGTTGACGTTGTTCGTGTTCCACTATGAAGGTTATGTAGCTGAGATTTGTGTTGGGAGTCGCCTTTGTTTTCAAGTGGAGGGTACAAAAAAAGTGAATAAGCAGAGGGTGCTGACAGCTCAAAGTCGGTAGAAGAGCTATGTTGTCAGACGTCAATTTGATTTGGAGTTCCCGGTCGGCGATATGGTATTACTGCAGGTATCACCCTAGAAGGGTGTAATACGCTTCAAGAAGAGGGGCAAGTTGGGGCCCCAATATATCAGGTCAATTCGAGTGATTTCCAGGGTTAGCAGGGTAGCCTATCGATTGGATCTGCATGAGGAGCTCAGTCAGATTCATAACACCTTTCACGTTTCTCAGCTACAAAAGTGCGTAACTGATGATTCAATAGTGGTTCCTTTAGACGATAGTCAGGTCGATGATTGCCTGAACTATGTTGAGAGGCTGGTGTCAATTTTGGATAGGAAGGCGAAGACCTTGCGCAACAAGGTGGTAACTTTGGTCAAGCTCCAGTGGCAGCATCGGAAGGGTTCCGAATGGACTTGGGAACCCGAGGCGGAGATGCAAGAGCACTACCTTGAGTAATTCGCGGCAGCAGAATTCGAGGACGAAGTCTGATTCAAATGGGGGAGATTTGTAACACCTCGCATTCCAGGTATTTACATTTTGACCCTTGGTATGAGAATTGTTTGCAAATTGGTCACGAATGGCATTTAAATGAAAATCCGGATTTGATCACGTAAGTTGGGTATACGCTTGGTACGCTGGGCGTACGTGGTAGAGACTCAAACCCTAATTTTTAGGGTTTGGACCCTATTTAAACATCCTTAACTCTTTGAGACCCATTCATTCATCAGCCTCCATCCCCATTTTCATCCCAAGCAAACCATATTTCCTTGTGTGTGCATTTTGAGCTTAAAAGTGTGCTTTTAGTGTCTTTGAAGGAATGAGAAAGAAAAGAGACCATCTTAGAAGAGTAAATCACAATGGATCCAGAAGTACCTTGCCATCAAGCTTCACTTGGAGGTGACCTATAGAGTTAGTATATGGAGCGGTGTTTTATCCAGATATCTTTTCAGACTGAGATGTGAGTTTTTCCTCGCAGTACTTGTGGGTCAAAGTCACCAATTCCGGCGCACTAGGTTATGTATCCTGGTATATAAATGTTGTTATGTTGTAGTGATCTATTATATTTGTATCTTGGCATATAGGATGTTGTTATGTTGTAGTAATCTGTTAGATCTGTATCCTGGTATATGGAATGTTGCTATGTGGTAGTGATCTGTAGATTTGCCTGATTGGGCCAGGGGTATATGGAAGGTATTACAGTCATGTTGCATGTTGAATGTTGACTGTTTATATGTTTATTTGTTGCATATGTTGACATAGTACTGTTTTGGGTTGAGGCTTTACTAATATGTGCGTGAGCCAACAGACCGGTGGTAATCCAGCCTGATGGATGTGGACCCGAGGGTATACCAGTCCAATGACTGATTGGACCCGTTGTATAATGGTATTCCAGTCCGATGACTAATTGGGCTCGGGGAAATTTAGCTCGATGGCTGTGGACCCGAAGGTATTGCAGTCCAATGACTGATTGGGCCGGGGGTAATCCAGTCTGATGACTGTGGGCCCGAAGGTATTCCATTCCAATGACTGATTGGACTTAGCATGCATGCTTGTATATGTTATATGTTGTGTGTGGTACTTTGGGGGAACTAACTAAGCGTTGGCTTACAATTTTAGTTTATTGTTTCAGGTACTTCAGATGATCGTGAGAAAGTAAATGCGTGATCGTTGATAGCTTATTTTATTTCCTTATTTTTATTAGTTTATTTTAGATTTTTAGCTCTTTTTATTAGTATTGCATTGTATATTCTTTATTTTCTTTATCATGGATCGTATCGGAGACTTTTTATTTTGCATAAGGAATTTTGCAGGGTTTTGGAGCTCATTGTAGTTGCGGTTTGACTGAAGTTGGGCTTTGTGGGCTTTTCGATGCATTAGTGGGCTTGACTGAGCCACCAAAGGAGATTTGGGCTTAAAAAGATAAAGGCTTGGATGAAGTGGGCTTGTGAAGATGGATCATGGATAGTTAATTTGGGCTTGAAGCATCCATTTTTGAAGTTAAAAGATGATTGGCTAGTTTGAATCATGTGGGATATGGAGGGGACCAAGAGAATCTTTGGTAATGGGATGGTTAGTGGAGGAAAAATGAGCCAATAGCATTCCAGCAGCACTTGCGCGGGTGGAATTTCCGTCGTGCGGGTACCCGCGCAACTGCCCAGTTTTGGGCATTTTGGTCATTTGGCTTGCCATTACCTTGGGGGATTGGATCTATCAGCTATCACTTCGATTTTACACCATTGGAGACCAGAAGAAGGCGATTTTAGAGCTTGAAACTCATTTCTTTTCATCTTTCCAAGTTATTGGTAGTTTCTTTATGCAATTAGACTTTTGTGATTGTTATTCTAGTGCCATGAGTGGCTAAACTCTCTATTTGGTTAACTTTGGCCAAAAACCCTTGAATGTTTGTGGGTTTTTGAAGGATTCATGTTTGATTATCAATTATCTCATGTTTATGATTCTAGTTCATATCTCTTATGCTTGTTTGATACTTTGATCATGAGCTTGGTACTTGAATGAGCAATTGTTGGTTTATTTCTTTGGTTTTGCATTGAATCATTGAATTTACTTAAAACAAGAGCTTTATGATGGTAGAAATCATCTCTAGCTTATGAATCATAGCTCCTTTATGGATGTGTAAGCATTGACATCCTCTAGGAATTGGGGATTCTTTCATTCTTAAGGCTAATTAACTTCTTGGGTTCAATTGCTTCAATTGGATCTTTGATTTTGATTAAGAAGGTGTGTTGTGGGCTTCCCCAACCTCCATACTACCTATGAGGAATCTTGGCATATCATGCTTCATGATTGCTATAACCAATTTGGGATGAATGATAAGCTTTGTATTGAATCCTAATGATAAACACACAAATGTTCATTGTGTTGAATTACCTTGGTTAACAAATTGTTCCCAACATTTGAGCATCTCACAATCTTGCTTAATTGCAAGTTTTTTAGTTATTCAAGTCTTTTAGTTTTCAAGCAATCACAACACCCCTCTTTTAGTTTAATTGTAGTTAGTTAGTTTATTTACACTAGTTCTATTAGATTGCATTGGTGACTGAATACAACCATTTCCCCGAGGATCGATACCCCTTTTTATCATTATATTACGTTTTATTTGCAAACAAATGGTATAATTTGCTTGGTGGACTTGACATCTCACCAATCGTGCACATCCTCTTGGTTTTATGATTTTGAAGTTTGGGAAACTCTGACTGTGACTATTATTATTGGAAACAAAGTTTTGTAAACAATTGTGGTCGTTGGATTGTTTTTGCAAAGATGAAAACTTTATTATGATATTTGGGATGTTACACCATCGCTAAAAATCGTTGCATCGACTTTGTTTTAGAAATCATGTTCAAGAACAAGAAAAAAGTTGGAGTTATACCGTATAATCTTTTAAAACCTTTTTAGTCGATGGTGTGACAAGAACAAGATACAAACCTGATTGTTGGAAACAAGAACAAGAAACCCATATCTTTTGGAGCTTAAGTTGGTTTGATTTTCTTCAGAAACTTGAAGCTCAAACAAGATAAGGAGAGAGATGTTTTTTTGGTTGCTTAAAAAATAGATATCAAAATCTAGAGAGGAAGATCAGTCACCAAAAATTTCATGTAGTCTTGAAAAGATTACTGGATACTCGTCGGAGATGCCAAAATTGTTGGAAATCGGCTAAACATACACTCGGTCGTAATTGTATATGTTGAATATCATTTCCAAGTTTAATAGTAAATGACATAAAAAACTTAGTGGGTAAATTTGTGCATGGGGAAAAGTTTATTATCCATAGATAAATCATTTAATATTGTTTTGGAAAATAGCCAAAAATTAAACATTTGATGAAATAGTATGCTCTTTCACAGGACTCCCCTCAGGTTTGAGGAATGTTTGTAGGTATCCTTGCGAAACCACAAAAGACGTCGCTTTAAGGTATTTTCACATATATTTTCATATCACAAGGTTTTTCATATTCTCATAGGTCGTGCGAAAATACTTATATGTATACAAACATATATTTGGATATAAGTTCATATGAGAACACCTAATAAAATGTGATAATTTAGCATGAAATCAGCCAAAATGTTACATTTTCTCATGGTACAAACATATATTTGGATCTAAGTGCATATGTTTTAGCATGAATACCTAAGAAAATGTGACAATTTGGCGAGAACAAGCCAAAATATGACATTTTCACAGGATTTCATGCAAACTGTCACATTTTGGCTGGAATCCTTGCGAAATCAACATAATTTGGTTTATTTTTACGTATTTATGGTATTTATGTATGATGCGGAGCACATAGATGATGTGGTAAAAGCCTTTATAGATAAGTGAGAGAAAGACAAACAGAGCCAAAAGAGGCCCAACTTAAAATGAGCATAACTTTTGATCCGTAAGAAATTTTGAGGCATGCGATATATCGACGGAAAGGTATCGATGAGATGAAGATCCTCACAGTTGACAAATGGTCGTCCCTCAAATTCCACTGTTTAGTCCCCCAAACTCAGTTTTAATAATTTTTGAACAATTTCCGTTTTTATTTTATTATGTTTTAATGACAAAATATTAGTTTTCCTTACTTTCTGAAATTCCCTTTCCTGTTTAGAATTTTATTTGTTAGAATTTATTGTCAATTTCAGTTTTTCAAATTTGGCCGTACCTACCAAATTTAGCTTCACCCTTTATAAAGGGTTATTGTAAGCCTTTAGAGGCATCTTGATTTTTCAGTAATAAAATACTTTGAGTTTCTCTCTATTTTTTATTTCTTTGTGTGTCAATGTATAAGAATATGAATTTGCTGTCATGTATTTATATGAGTTGTTAAACTTCACAATACTATGCTCAGACGTAGTACTGTGGTCAGACTTCATAATAATGTGTTTAGACTTCACATTACTATGGTTTGACTTCTCATGGTACGACTATGAAGTATTGTGGTCTGACTTCGTAGTATTATGGTTGGACTTTAATACAATGGATAGTCTTCCCTAGCTACCGCCACTTCAACGCTCTATATAAAAAGTGTAAACATATAACAAATTCTTATCAAATCTTCTTACTTCAAGAACATAAAATTCAATTACTTGTCAAAAATGTCTTCATCTAATTCTCCACCTAGGGGCTGGTAAAAAATCTCGCATAAATTCAATCGTCTTTCCACCTCAACTAGGAATTTTAGAGATTAGAGGATATCTGATGACATCAAGGAATTGATAACTGTCAAAGAAAAAGAAATTATCTATAACCTTTATGATATTCATGTAAGAAGGGATGGGATGGATGCTTTGGAATATTAAATCAAAAGAAAAGAGACATGGATAAAATACACATAATAGGAAATCAAGAAAGCTAAACAATGGATAGGTAGAGGCCAAATGATCTCTTATATGGGAAGAGCATATGGCAATAGACGAGTTGGTGAAAAATACAGTCATTATATTGTTAAACTGTGCAACGAGTACTTGATCCCGAAGGTGCACACGACTTTATGAATGATATTAATAGTTATAAGTTGGTGAAAATATAGATAATCATGTATAATAGAGGTGTGAAAAAAACGAAGCGGAAAAAACGACGTTTGGTGCCCGAAAAATCGAAAATAAGAATAATCCGTAGCTAATCCGTAGCTAATTAGCTACGGACTAGCTACAGAATTCTAACGGAAAGCACATTCCGTAGCTAATCCGTAGCTAATTAGCTACAGATTATTCTTATTTTCGATTTTCCAGGCACCAAACGTCGTTTTTTCCGCTTCGTTTTTTTACACCTTTATTATACATGATTATCTATATTTTCACCAACTTATAGCTATTAATATCATTCATAAAGTCGTGTGTACATACGGGATCCATTACACGTTTAATGGTTTAAAACTATAATGCTTATCATCTACATTCACATACATGTAGACACATACACACATAGATACACATACACATACATATACACATACACATACACATACACATACACATTCAAATACACACACATACACATATGTGCTTACATACACATTCATATACGCATACATGCATACACATACACATACAGATACATATACATACACACATACACATACACATACACATTTACATACACACCTACATTCACGTACATACACATACATACATACATAAATTCATAAATACACATACACATACATATTTCCCTAGATTATAATCATTTTTCATTATTTATAAATTAAATATAGCTTATTTCATCTTATTGATCTTATTTATGTGTTGAACGTAGTTTTTTTTCGTTTAATCGTTTGTTTGTGTGTTAAACACATTTGTTACAATTGTTATATATTATTATGATGTTTATAAATATTATTATTATTAGTATTATTAGTATGATGTTTAATTGTTCGTGTCTTAAATATGTAAGAAAAAATGATCCAAAAAAAATTTAAGAGTCGAATAATGAAAAATAATAATAATCGGAATAATAATAATGGAAATTATAAATCCGTCGCTATTTCGTAGCTATTCTGTAGCTATTTTATTCTATCACTAGTCCGTAGCTATTTCGTAGCCATTCTGTAGCTAATGAACTACGGAATAGCTACGGATTCACATCCGTAGCTATTCCGTAGCAATTCCGTAGCTAATGAGCTACGGAATAGCTACGGACTAACATCCGTAGCTATTATGTAGCTATTCCGTTGCTAAATTAGGGCGTCCCATTCTGTAGCTGATCCGTAGCCATTCCGTAGCTAATTAGCTACGGAAATATTCCGTAGCTATTTTCCGTAGGAAAACCCCATGTTTTCTAGTAGTGGCAAAGGAGATGAATGAGAAACAAACATGGATTAACATGTAGAAAAAAAATCATATGATTTATCCACGGGCGATTGTAATGAAGATGACAAGTAGTATTGTGTGTTTTAAAAGCTTATGTTTTATTTCGTATACTGTTAGGTAGTGTTTTATTTAGTAATATTTGGTAATTTGTATTTTTAATGTTTTAATGGTATGGTTTTTATTAGCAATGAAAATATATGCTTTATGTTTTATCACCAAATAATGAATATGTGATTTAGCCAAGAACTACATGGGTGGTAAGTGGCATAATTTTTGTGTAGGTTTTCACAACACAAAAGCATTACTTCCAACCCAATGTTGAAAATGTCATTAAAATTGTCTGAAATTCTTGCTAAACTAAAACGACCTTCAGCCCAAAGTTATGTTCTCTTCTATCAAACCTAGGAAGGCAATGTTGTGAGACTTCATAGTTTCTCAGTTGTATTTTTTGATTAATGTTAGAAAATCTAATTTTTAGTTTAATTGGGTAGGGTGGTTGCAAATCCATTCTAGGTAATTCATTCCTTGTAATTTTATAGCTTTTGCTAGTTTCTAATTTTATGTCGTTGTTCCAAAAAGAAATAAAAAAATTAAGACATCATACACAAAAAGAACTTGACATCTTATTATTCCCATAATCAACCATCGTAAAGAAAAATCTCCCACTTCAAAATATATGGAAGACAATAACTAATGAGGTATTGGAACTCATATGATGATAGCATTGACAAGAAGAGAGTTGATATGATTTATAAGTTCTTCGCCAACATGTGTGAAATGGTCTTTATTCTTGTACATAACGTCCATTCCTCGTCCTAAATTGATAACCCGCCTAATTATAGGCATTTTAACATCTTTACACATGTTGGACTCTTTATTCATTTCTTTCCAAGCATCTTCAACCTTTTCATTGAATACACCATATACATGTTGCTCAGCCACATCAAATTGCTTCATGTAGCATTCGATGACAGAAGCAACATGATTTCTTTCTTGCTCGCCCTACATTTTTTATCAAATGATTTGAAATAGCATATGTTATACTTAATTAACAAAGTATACATCCAAGATTAATGAATAACACATAAGCTTTTAATCATATAAGGGAGAGGTTAATGTTGGTTGACTGGTTGTTATGCAATTACATATAGATAGGTTTGTAGCATAACAAAATTCATAGTTGGTTGTACCTTGTGGGTGACAATATCATCCATCAACCTACAAAGCCCACAACAAGCTTTGACAATAGGAGGATAGGTGAAAAGCCATCGGAATGTCTCCCCTGTTATTTCATCGTCCATGGCAGCAAAACTTGACGCAAGAGCAAATATAAATCCGGTAGAGATATATGCAACTTCTCCGTGTTCCTCAATGGTTGGAATATACTTATCATGTGTCCATTGTGCTTCTCTCATATAGCTTCTCATGTATTCTTTCATCTACTCAATCACATACAACCAAATCAACATGATTCAATAAATTTTTATAACTCCAATAAAATAGCCTTAATGTTCTAAAACTCTATATAAAACAAAAGAATTCTATATTTTCTACATTAAAAAAAAACCCTATATATAATAAATTGGGCAGTCCATGATAAGCTTAAGTCGAAGAACCATGCATATTCATATTACTTTTGTAAAAAATACTATTACAAAGAGGAAATCATGTTGAATCTTACCGACTCTTTGACATAATTAAGATGATTGACTTTTCCCTGTTTAGCCAAAGTTTCCTCCATTTCTTCAAAAAGATTCATGAGCATCTGGTATAGAAGTTTCATGTTTTCTGGAAGGTTGTCAGGACATGTAATCGACCACCTGTAGATAATTAAAAACTAAATATAACTCAATATGTCTTTTTAAACTATGAATTCTTTTTTTAAAAAAAATTATATACCTCTGGATCGCTTCTGTAAAAATCACAAGTTCTTCATATGTACCATAAGCATCATAGGTGTCATCTATAAGTGTTCCTATTGCTAAACCTCTAGCCACAAACATTCTACCTACAGAACATTGAGGATCAGTATACATTGCTAATGCCCATAAGTAGCATTCAACCAATCTATCTCTTGCATAAGGTAGATTGTTTGGGACATCGAAGCATTTCCACCACCTATAGTAATTTAGAAATATACACATTTATAGTTAGTTAGTCTATGTATACGAGAGATATTTTAGATCCATAACAACACCTAAGGAGAAGGAAAGAGCTTAAATATACATATGTATACATATACATACTTGGATATTTGGCAAATCTCCTTTTTATGGAGAGATTGAAGCAGGTTAAACCCTAACTTTGCAAGTTTTAGCAACGAAACATTATGACAAGTTTGTCGTTCATAGAAAGGTATGTAACGTATTGCCTCGAGTCTCGGCAACCTTTTATTTAAAGGTTGCTTTAGTGCTTCATGTATTTCAGTAGAAACAAGGTTTAGATTGTTGTTCTTTGCCATGTCATCAAGACACTTTCTTGAAAAATTAAGAGCATCATCCAGTATGACCTCGCCGGGTATACTCATATATGAAGCCTCATACAAATCAAGTAAGCCTTGAAGGTCGTTTTCTAAGGGCTCATGACTAAAACACCCCTCTTTATCCTTGTATGTATTGAGATTATCTGTTTCATTTCATGTAAGGCATCATTAGTTAGTGTCAAGAATAAACGAGAAACACACACACAAAGACAGAGTATAGTAATTACCACTTGAGATGAAAAAGCCTTGTTGTCGCATGAGTCGAAACCATAGGGAAGTACCCACACCATTCCAGTTATCACCATATGCATCATAGATTTCTTGCAAGGCTTGATTAATCTCCTTTTCAAAATAATACGCAATGCCAAGGCGTTGGATAGCATCGATCAGTTTTAACAAATTTAAATGCTCTGTGGGATCATTCAAACTTGCTAATATTTCTTTCCTCACTTCTTCTTTCAAGTCATCAACCACTTTCTCTATACCATCATTGTCTTCTTGCTTCATTTACATATGAGACGCGATTAAATTTGTTGAAATTCCACACAAAGGAACATTCATTCATCATAAAACATATACATAAATTATCTTATCTTATATAGAAGCATGAATATAGATAACATAGAGCTTCATCATATTAGGCTAGCTTGATAACATTTATTTTCTAATACACACAAATGTTGTGTTTATGTACTTGTAATACTTTGCATACCTCTTTATAGTCCAGAAACACATCTCCCCAAATGCTGGGTGGAAAATTAACGGTGGGTCGGATAACATCCTCTTGTTGAACTGGCATGTTTTATTACAGGTTTGGTTCAATATATGATGCACAAGCTGCTTTAATTAATTTGATGTATAGCTAAAAGCTATATATATATAGGTTGATGGATACATCCTCATCATATCTTATGTGATAAAAGGGGATATTATATTAATGGGCACATTGTTCAACTGTTTATACATAACATGCATTCCTCTAAATTAAATCTTGGGAATGAAAACCTTAAAAAATTATATCATCTTTGCCTTATCCCATCTTTCATTCAACTGTTTATACATAACATGCATTCCTCTGTACTAAACCTTGGGAATGAAAACCTTTAAAAAATATATCGTCTTTGGCTTCTTTCATTCTAGATATGTTTTTGTACGGGTGTATGACACTCCATTCTCCATTGGAAATAATTGCTCTTATGAGTAAGACGTATAGTTTCAGGATTACGTCGGACTTATAATTCTTTTTAGGTTATTATCATAAAAGCTATTAGCTTTACAATTATTATTATTATTATTATTTTAATTTATCCTAAGTTCTTTTTTTGTTATGTTCAAGAAAATCTATCATTTTTAATCAATCTATTAGCCGGTTGGTTCAATCGGAAACCCTGTCGGCTTCAACTGAAACAAAGTTAACATGATATTTGAACAATGCACCAACCCAATACGTTATTGTTATTCCTACCCTAGTTTCAGTAATCCTATCTCATTAATTATTATTTTTTAGGTGGTTGATCTTTATTTACTGAAATAAATGTCACGTAAAAAGTTATAAGTTTGCTTTTGTCAGAAAAAGTACCGGCTGCTTTTTAGAGTTACGCTTAATACACTTATACCTTTACATTAATAACCTCTTCGTTTTTAAAAAATGACATTGTTTACCCTTATATTTATATTTATACAATTTTTGCATATATATATATATATATATATATATATATATATATATATATATATATATATATGTATATTTATTTATTTTAACAAAAGACCGTGGACTTTTTAATGATAAAATTATGTAATAGTTTTTTTTCTTAGATTACAGAAACTTTAAAAATTGTACATAATTTATTTTTAGTGTTTTTTCATAGTTTACATAAACTTTAAAAATTGTACATAATTTATTTTTGGTGTTTTTTTTAATATATTACACACTTTAAAAATTTGAGCTTTTTTATTATTTTTTGTGTCAAAATATTATTTTATATTTGAACTTTTTTTTATTAATGTATTTGAATTTTTTTATTATTTTTTGCGTCAAAATATTATTTTATATTTGAACTTTTTTTTATTAATGTATTTGAGCTTTTTTATTATTTTTTGCGTCAAGATATTATTTTATTATTGTTGTGTCGTGTTTTAACTTTTTTTTTAAAAAAATTGAATAAAAATATTTACATATCTTTTATAAAAATAGTATTATAAATTATCTATTTAATAAATGAAATAAATAATATCTTAGTAAATAGAATTTATGAATAGTTAATTATAAATATGTTATTAAAAGTATGTCATCATAACCTAATTATTAAAAATAATATTAATTAATTGGCAAAAAATATGTCATGATAACCTAATTATTAAAAAATCAAATAACATACGAGATCATTATAACATCCGGATTTCCAGGTATACTACTTTAATTATTTATTTTTGAGGATCATTGATCTACTCGACGAGTTGACGCTATGACTCGCCCAGTAGAAGCGAGTTTGACACGTGAGTTTAATGATCTACTCGACGAGTCCGAGAGTAGACTCGCCGAGTAGGCGCTGGAATGAGAAACCCTAAATCCCCGGGTTTGGGACCTATTTAAACGCACTTATAGCCTCCTTGGGCGGCCACACTTCACAGAAACCCTAACCTGCCCCTTTCGTTGTGTAGAGAGAGAGAGAGAGAGAGAGAGAGAGAGAGAGAGAGAGTCCATTTTGAGCATTCTTGTGCATTTTGGAGGAGAGATTGGAAGAGCTTGGTGGATCTGATCAAGAGAAAGTTGTGGATCTTGCATTATTCTGAGGTAAAAAGCTCTTACCTTGGCCACATATTCGTTAGATCTTATTTTTGGGGAGTTTCTAGGGTTTTCTCCCAAATCATCTCGTGTCCTTGAGTTATTTGAACATGGTTGAAGTTAGAACATCAGATATGGACTAGAGAAGGCCTTGAGAGCCCAAAGATTTGAGCTTTACTGAGCTGGAGGCAAGCTCATGTACATTTAACCTTTCTTGGGGCTTGTAATGGCATTATGGAGCATATATGCCATGCATGAACGTAAAGATCGAAGCTTTACGTGACATTCAAGCCTAGGGAGTCTAGATCTAGTGTTTGGAGTGTTAGATCTGCCCAAAAACGTTTGAATGGGAGTATGGACTGGATGGACTCGCCGAGTCCATGTGCAGACTCGACGAGTCGATTAGGGTTTACTCGATAAAGTCTGAATACGCTGTAACTCGACGAGTAGACGGGTCTACTCGGCGAGTAGAGTTGGTTTTCATAAGGTCTTTGAGGGAACGAGGGGACTCGACGAGTTGAGTCAACATGGACTGTTGACTCAAGTTGACTTCCGTTGACTTTTGGAGTTTAGACCAACTATGAGTAATGGAGACCATAGAGGGGTAGAATAGTCTTTTACCCTTACCAAGAGTTAGAGAGGGGTTAGTAGGAGCTTATTAGAATAATTGGTCTAACTAGAGATAATCACCATATGTATTAGGCGGAGGCTGTTCAGTGATTCGAGTACGAGGTGTATTAGTTTGCTTACTTCGAGGTGAGTCTTCTCACTATACTTTACCTTGAGTGGTATTTATGTGTGACCAGAGGGTCTTATGTGCTTACTTGAGTTGTGCTTTATTTGTGTGATATATATTATGATGTATTATGCGAGGCTGAGACCGAACCGGAGGGTCCAACGAGCCATGGGACTGGAGGGTCCCAACCAGACCGGACCGGAGGGTCCAACGAACCGTGGGACTGGAGGGTCCCACTGAGACACATAGACTGGAGGGTCTTACAGTGTTATAGCCTCGAGTGGCTAATATGTTAAATGTGGTATTTTGGGGAACTCACTAAGCTTTGTGCTTACCGTGTTATGTGTTATGTGTTTCAGGTAGTTCCGAGGATCGCGGGAAGGCACTGGCATGATTGTACACACTGGCGAAAGATTGTTATATGATTCTGGGATTTGATTTTTTTTTATATGTGTGGAATTGATGACATTTGAGATACCTATGATTTTGAGAATATTAAACTGAGTTTTATTGTGTTTGAAAATGAAAAATTTGTTTGAAAAATCACGTCGTTACAAGTTGGTATCAGAGCCTTGGTTTGAGGGATTCGGATGCACCTTCGGGTATGTCTGGACTCAAACTGGGGATTTGAGAAGAATTTTTAAGAAAAACGATTTTTCTAAAAACAAGTAAGAATTTCTAAGAGAAAAGCGGAAAAGAGCAGTGTGTACAATCAGCCAGCGCCCGAACGGTGATTTCCCAAAATACCCTTACTTTATGTGTTATGAGATATTTACGAGATAATTATGAGATATTATGCATGCTAGAGAGTAGGATAGGTATTTCATATCTTAGGACTAGAGTGGCCTGAATTGTGATGCCTTAGCCTAGGAGTTACTGCTACCGTGAGTTGTTTGAGTGCGAGTAGGTAGCAGAGAGGAGCTTATGAGAGGTCTTCTAGAGAGTGACCTGTGTCTGGAAAGGCATAGAGTAATTGCAACCTAGAATCCTAGGAGGAGGACTTGGGGTGGGTGCTGATGCGGTGTGGAAGGTAGTATTGGGCCCGTACTACTGGAAGCACCGGATCAGCAAGCAGCCCAAGTAAGAATCCTTAGGATGCTAAGGAGCAAGTAGGGGCGAGTGATCGAGTGTGAGTATACTCGAGCGAGTCTCTGATGATTTTATGTTGTGTTTCAGAGACATCATGGTGGGTACGCGCCACAACCCAGGAGGCAGTGGTACCAGTGGTACTAGTGACGAGGAGATTCGCAAGATGATCCACGAGGAGGTGGCCGCAGCCATTCGAGCAGAGATACCAGAGATGTTTGGGTCTATTAAGACCACCTTAATTGAGACATTTGATGAGAGATATGCTGCTCTTATCGAGGCGGCTGCTGCTGCAGCCACCGCAGCTGTCGCTGCTGCCAGGCCACAGGCGGGTGACTCGTTGCTGTACCGGGAGTTCAGCAACACGAAGCCACTGGAGTTTGAAGGGACTCAGGACCCGATTTTCGCGATGAGAAGGATCTTCTACATCGAGGGGTGTTTCTATACTTGTTCCTGTCCGGAACATTTGAGGGTACGGTTCGCGCTGAACCAGCTTTGCTTGGGGGCGAAGGACTGGTGGAAGTTTGTGACAGCCAGCTTCACTTCTGCAGAGCTCACTGCAGTATCTTGGGAGAAGTTCACTACTATGTTTCGAGATGAGTATGTTCCCCTGGTAGAGAGGGAACGGTTGGACCAGGAGTTATTGTCCCTCAAGCAGAGGACAGAGTCTGTGACGGTGAGTACGAGGATGTTCCATGAGAGGGCGATGTTCTGCCCTGAGCACGTGTCTACCGAGCAGGCACGTATGAGTCGATATTTGAGCATATTGAAAAGGGATATCCGCGAGTTCATGGCAAACTCGACTTATCGGTCATTTGCTGAGCTTCAGGCAAATGCCCGAAAGAGGAAAATTGAGCTGGAGACTCAGGCTAGGGAGGAGGCGGAGTCTCAGGGGAGGGATCGGCGGCCGGCACAGTCTCAGCCGGCAGCCAAGCGGGCGAAGCCCGCTGATTCGAGATCTGGAGGCCAGAAGGGCCGCACTTGTGGGAAGTGCGGCAAGGGTCATGAGGGGGTGTGTCAAGCGGGTGTTTGCTACAAGTGTGGCAAAGAGGGGCATATCGCGAGGGATTTCCCCAAGGGATTTGCAGTCTGCTTTCACTGCAACCAGACCGGCCATCGGAAGGCTGAGTGTCCCCAGCTGCTTCAGGGATCAGCGCATGGATCTGCACCCGATGCTATTCGAGCTACAGAGAGTCGGCCAGTGAAGGTCGAGGCACCGAAGGCTCGCGGGAGAGCCTTTCAGCTGACAGCGGAGGAGGTCCGCGCAACACCTGATGTCGTGGCCGGTATGTGTTCTTTTACTTAGTTTATTCGAGTTATTTTGTGCTTATATTGTGTTATGCATAGGTACTTTTCTTGTGAGTTCTGTACCTACCTTGGTGTTATTTTACTCGGGTGCGAGTCGATCCTTCGTGTCATTAGCATTTAGTCGTCACATCGGTATCCGACGTGAGGCGTTGAGTCGGCCTCTGAGAGTTTCCATAGCCGATGAGCATGCGGTGCTTGCAACTGATATTTTTCGAGGATGCACGATAGAGATTTTCGGAGTCGAGTTTCCGATAGACCTGGTACCGATCGCGATGAGGGATGTTGGTGTCATCGTGGGCATGGACTGGTTGAGTCGATTCAGAGCTGTGATTGACTGTGAGCATCAGCTGGTCACCATACGAGACCCTAGTGGGGGAGTGCTTACAGTGTATGGCGAGGGTACCCGGTCTGGGTCAGCATTTTGCTCAGCCGCCAGAGCGAGACAGAGTCTACAGCAGGGTTGTAGGGGTTTTGTAGCGTATGTGATGGATACACGAGTTGCTGCTGAGAGACTGAGTTCTATTGCTGAGGTTCCGATAGTGAGTGAGTTTCCGGATGTTTTTCCCGAGGAGTTACCGGGTGTGCCTCCCGAGAGGCAGGTGGAGTTTCAGATCGATTTGGTTCTGGGAGCGGCGCCTATTGCCAAGGCCCCTTATCGTCTTGTGCCACCGGAGATGCATGAGTTGTCCTCACAGCTTCAGGAGCTGTTGGGGAAGGAATTCATCCGACCAAGTAGCTCGCCGTGGGGAGCGCCGATCCTTTTTGTCAAGAAAAATGATGGTTCACATCGGATGTGCATCGATTACTGGGAGTTGAACAAGCTGAAGGTCATGAACCGTTATCCGCTGCCTAGGATCGACGATCTGTTCGATCAGTTGCAGGGCGCGTATTGGTTTTCCAAGATCGACTTGAGGTCTGGATATCATCAGATGAGGGTCTGCGAGGAGGATATCCAGAAGATGGATTTTAGGACTCGTTATGGGCACTACGAGTTCGTGGTGATGCCTTTCAGACTCACCAACGCACCGGCAGCGTTCATGGATCTCATGAACAGGGTGTGTAGGCCTATGTTGGATCGGTCGGTGATCGTGTTTATCGACGATATTTTGGTGTATTCGAGATCCAGAGAGCAGCACGAGGAGCATTTGAGAGAGATTCTGGGGGTATTGAGATCGGAGAGGCTTTACGCCAAATTCTCCAAGTGCGATTTCTGGTTACGAGAGGTCCAGTTCCTGGGACACCTCGTTAACCAGAATAGAATATTGGTCGATCCGGCCAAGATTGAGGCAGTTATGAGATGGGAAGTACCGAGATCCCCCACCGAGATCAGGAGTTTTCTAGGTTTGGTTGGCTACTACTGGAGATTCATCAGGGATTTCTCCAAGATTGCCGTCCCCCTCACCAAGTTAACTCGGAAGGGCGTTACTTTTTCTTGGGGTCCCGAGCAGCAGACCTCATTTGAGACTCTTCGCCAGAAGCTGTGCGAAGCCCCAGTGTTAGCTCTTCCCGAGGGGATGGAGGACTTCGTGGTTTATTGTGATGCATCTATATCTGGGTTGGGTGCGGTGCTAATGCAGAGAGGGCATGTGATAGCGTACGCTTCAAGGCAGTTAAAGACTCATGAGACGAGGTATCCCACCCACGATCTAGAGTTGGGGGCGGTGGTGTTCGCCCTCAAGATCCGGCGCCACTATTTGTACGTGGTTCGGTGTACCATATACACGGACCATAAGAGCCTGAAGTATCTCATGGATCAGCCCAAGCTGAATATGCGCCAGAAGAGGTGGTTGGATGTGGTGAAAGACTATGACTGCGAGATTCTGTATCATCCGGGCAAGGCAAACGTGGTAGCCGACGCCTTGAGCCGCAGATCAGAGAGTACCCCGATCCAAGATGTGTGTATGAGGATGACGGTGATGACTCTAGTTTTGGATACCATACTAGAGGCCCAGGCGGAGGCCGTGAGACCGGAGAACTGCAAGAGGGAGCGGGTGATTGGACAGGTACCCGAGTTTGTGACGGATAGTCGAGGACTTATGACCTTCCGAGGGCGGATTTGGGTGCCCTATACAGGCGGAGCTCGGCGTATACTGATGGAGGAGGCGCACAGATCGAGATTCTCGATCCATCCCGGGGCCACTAAGATGTATTTGGACCTGAAGAGAGGTTACCAGTGGCCATGTATGAAGAGGGATGTTGCCTGGATAGTCGAGAGGTGCTTGACCTGCCATCGGGTCAAGGCAGAGCATCAGCGTCCTCATGGTCTATTGCAGCCTCTAGAGATTCCCCAGTGGAAGTGGGAACAGATCTCTATGGATTTTATTACCAAGTTAGCGAGGACTGCGCGTGGAGTTGACGCGATTTGGGTGATTATGGACCGATTGACGAAGAGTGCTCACTTCCTTGCTATTAGTGAGAGCTCTTCTGTAGAGAAATTGGCCGAGATTTATGTGAGAGAGTAGGTATCTCGGCATGTGATGTGTGTAAAACCAGCTAGTTTTAATCCTACTTTTCAAATGTAAATTTAACACACGAAGGCAGTGGACCTATCAATTGTGGTATAGTTAAATAAGTAGGGTATCGAACTCAGGAAACGGAAATTAAACTAATTACTAATATTATCTAAAACAAATAATAAGATAGGAGGGGTTTCTCTAGTTTTACAAGACTAGAAACTTAACTAAAACTTACCTAGCACTTAATTAAACAGCTAAACGATTAAATTGCAACTAAATTCAATGATAAAAAGGACTTCTGTCTAGGTTTGAGTCATTTGATCCTATGGTTGATTTTATGGTAAATATTTCGGATTAACTTTTCATTGGCTACCGATTGAGATGATTAGGTTCACGTTCGTTATTGCTAATCCTTAGAAAACAGATTAATTCAAGCAGTGGCCAGTTGTCTAAATTAATAAGTTCCCTAGTTAATTAATTCGGGTTAAGTAAGACTTGTAATGGTTAATTGAATTGGTGATTCAATTAACCTCTTGTTGATGGTGTATCACACAAGCTCACGTATTAATTTACCTATCTTCTAGTTAATTCTAGTTTCACATTCGTTATTCCTGGAAATATAACTATGTGGTCACATAAATCATATGAAATTAATAACTAAGAGATGTTCATACAACTTAATTACTGATTTATTAACAGAAAATAATTGTTATTAATATATGAGGTTCTTTAACAAGCTTAACAAAACAATATCACCAATTAAAATTAATTCTAACCATAAAATCAATCCATATTCACAAAATCATCTACCCTAAACAGAAGATAAAGGTTTTAGTTCATAATTGCAGTAAAAGCAAAAATCAAAAACGAATTCAATTAGTTCAAACATGATTCAATCAAAAGCTTAACTAAGAATGAATTAGAATTTGCCTTAATCCTCTTCAAAATCGAACTTAGGGTTGATTCCTCAGCTTCTCTCGGTCTAGCAGTACCTTCAATCGCAATCTGAGCCTCCTAGGGTTCCAGAGAAGTTACCATCTCGATCTCAAAGTCCCTATTTATATTTTTCTGGAAACAGAGGTGACTCGTCGAGTCAAGGTCCCAACTCGTCGAGTCCCTCATTAAAAATCTGTGTACGGCAAGGACTTCTAGAGCTTCTCGAATCTTCGATCCAACTTGTCGAGTCAGGCTTTGACTCGCCGAGTCCTTCTTGTTTTTGGCATTTTTCTTCTTTGTTTCAACTCCCGAACTTCCAACTGCTTCTCCTGCTTCCTTTTGCTTCCGAGCATGTCTTTTGAACTGAGAATACAATTTGAACACTATTAAGTACCTTTTGTCCATAATATGTAAATAATTAGCTAACAAATAATGAAAATATATACTAAATACATAGCTAAATATGCACATATCAAAATACCCCACACTTGACTTTTGCTTGCCCCCAAGCAAAACTGAATTTTAGTACACTAATATTACATAAGACAATCCCAATCAAACCCAACCATTATGTCAAGACCGCAACGCATGCATTTGTGTCTAAAGTTTTTCCTAAGGACCCCCCTCAATTCTAAATACTCATAATCCTCATAAACACTCGCCCACTTCTTTTGAACAACGCTCATTTTACGCATCCCTCCGAATCCATCCGCAGAAAACCTCCTAGCCTCAAGGTATTTTTGGTTGAGCAACCCAAGCATACATAACTAGAAAATTACAAATTTTTCCGATACCAATATGGAGCTATTTTTTTGAATTCTTCACTCTTTGATAACTTGATCTTTATTTCTTTGAATTCACCACCTTGTTTTTTGATTTTTGGTATCTTCAACTTTTTGAATCTTCGGAATTTTGATCTTTTGATCTTCACTTTGATTGCTCCAAAATTCTTACAACTTTTCTTGTAATTCTCTTTTTTCTTTTTTTTTCACATGTAACTCACTTTTTTTTCTCTTTCACTCAAATCTTACATGCTTAAGCAGGGGCGCTCAACTTCAACCTTTATTGGTTAGAGATAAAAAATTTCCTGGATACATTTCTGGTACATGACGCTAAACATATTGCATCCCCCAAACTAAGCGAGGTTGTGTTTTTGTCCCATGATTTCACTAGAATAAAGGGGGCCACAAATGCATTATAACGTATATAGGCTCAACTAAACATTTGGGTCTTCATGCAATCATCAAACATAACACTAGCATGATTCCTAATTGCTTTTTACCAAATTTTCTAATTTAGCCTAGCAATTTTACGCAAAAATTTCAAAATTTTCAAAATTTAACTAAAATTTTAACTAATGTAACCAACCCCCTACCCCACACTTAATTTATGCAATGTCCCCATTGAATATTATGCATGATAAAGAACAATAAAATAAAGAGAGAATTGGAACAAACTTCCCTGGGATAGTAGTGCGAAGTTGATATTTCGTCATTAAGCTCCATCTTCAATTGACTTTAGACATGGGAACAGCTCATCCATATCTTGGGTGTCAAAATCTTGTGTGGTACAGCTCCAATTATAAGGGAATAATTCTTGGAAATTTCCAGGAATCAATCTTAAAGATAATGCAGTCAAGTGGCGTATAAAATAGCATCAAATCAGTAACTTTAGAGGTGCAATGATCAACAACACGTCGAGTGGAATGACGACTCGTCGAGTAAGAGCGGGGAAAGGCAGAAATCGTGAAACCACACTGGGACTCGTCGAGTCGGTATGTGCACTCGGCGAGTCCATTGCTATGTAATGAAAATATATTATGCTTTAAATTCGGCTTTTGGTGTGCTGAAGTAACATCAAAAAGACACTTATTCCCTTCTCTTCTTCAGTATCTACGCACTCTTCAACCCTCTCTAAAACCGGACTCGATACTTAAACTCCATTCTCGCTCGCCTAGACTCGATGCTTCTATGAAACGACTCTCTAGACTCTTCGTTTGCAAACCCTTTATCCAAATTCTGAAAAGACTAAAACAAACACGTAATAATGAAAAACAAACAAAAACAAACAATAATGAAAAATTGTTTAAACACAACCAAAATAAAAAGGATAGAACTTCAATCTTCATCTCCTTCCTCCTCATCCTTTTCATCATCATTCTGCGCTCCACTCCCACTTGCTCCGCTCCATCTTGTGTTTATCCTCTCCTCCCAAGTAGGCACATAAGGAAATTGACCCCGTCCACATGTTGAATGTTGAAGTGATTAAACAATTGGATAAAGGACCGGTTGGAAAAATTCAAGCCCCTCCCCAAATCATCTTGATATCTTCTTCCCTCCTCATTTAACCACTCCGGGGGTATATCATCTTCGACCGGGATCACCGGTGGATCGGGATGTGCTTGCTCGCGTCTCGGCCTTACCCTCCTTCCCGGCTCCTCGGGTCCTATCACCGCATCATCATGAGGAATAACATAATGGCCCCCTCTGTAATCTTCAATAATTCGGACTCTTCTAAAAAGAATGGGATTAAAAGGAGGGGTCGGGACCATCGTTATCAAGTTCCATGCTCCTCTTTCCATTAACCCATAGGATTTGGCTAGGCGGGTCACAAACATCCCGCCATTGATCTTTGAAGTTTTGCGATCCTTGACCGCTCCCCAGCTAAATAAGACGCCATGCAGTACGGAAGATTACAAAAAGTATTTGGAGTAATAATACTCCATAAGTAGAAAACATCAAGGTTAGGAACCTTGTCATCATCCTTCCGCATGTTGATTGTATTCGCGATGAGGCGGTGAATCAATCTATGAGTGGGTGATCGAATACTCCCCTCTTGAGCGGACTTGGGGATATAAACTTTGTTAGCAATGGTGTTCCACCAAGTGGAACCCACAACACCCTCCGGGAACTCCTTATGACAATGCTTAAGAAATGTGCCAAAACCCTCAGTAGACACCAATTGTTGGTCATAAATACCCAACCTATAAGCTAGTTCCACCATACTACATCGGCGGAATTCACCACCAAGGCAAAAAGTGACAATTCCCGGGTTTTAATAATCGTTCCGTTCACGGAAATTGATGGTTGAGAAAAACTCCCAACACAGCTCCTTGAACACTGGTTCTTGAATGCGGAATAGCCAGTTCCATCCATCGCAAGCGATGGATACCCTATCATTCATAAAGACTTTGACAAGATACGGGGCCAACTCCTCTTCATAACGAACTCTTCCTAACCATTCCCAATCAATTGCATTGGGTACACAAACTTCTTTCTTCTTAACTTCAACTAGCTTCTTCTTCCATCTTTTCATTGTGGATTCCGAATCAATTCTTGGAAAATTTAACCAAGGATGGTCTCATTGGCTACCCCTAGAGCTTTGTCCACCTCTTGTAAACATTTTCTGCAACATAAGAAAACCATACAAACCATAAAACACAGAAACATTAAAAATTAAAAATTTCGACTGTCTTCAGGGACTGACTCGTCGAGAGACTCGGCGTGTCACATGAACTGCTCGAGTCGAATGTCTGAGATTTATCAATTCATCCAACAAAACTCAAAATTGGTCCCAGGGGTTTGTCTCAGGATGCATAATAAGTATAAATTCATAAACAATTGCATCTATAACATCTTATTTAGGCAAAGATTAAAAACCCTAGAATCCTAATCAAGTCAAAGGAAACTGGTGGCACAAATTGGGATCAATATTCTGCAAAGATTAAAGCTTTGAGAAGATTATAAACAAAAGATGTTACCTTGTTAGAAGATAGTGGAAGAAATCAAGAAAAATGAGATGAGTTGCTTGAGAGAATCTTGGCACGTCGAGTATAGGGGTGTCGGCCGTATGAAGTGAAAATGTTTATCAATTAGGTTAAAACCCTAATTTTACAAAAATGTAAAAATTATTTTTTTTCAGTAATTTTGAGAGACTCGTCGAGTCATCGTTCCGACTCAGGGAGTCTGATCGCGAAATTATTTCCTTATTTGAAAATAACACCGCACCCCACACTTAGGCCTTAATTACCCTCAAGGAATCAATTATGGATGAATATTAAGATTGAAATAAAAAAAACTAAGTAATCCTCACAAAATAAAAACGAAAAGAAAAGAAAAGCAAACTCTTTTGACGGGTTGCCTCCCGTTAAGCGCTTCTTTTTAAGGAGTCATTAGCTAGACTCCTTCCCGCTTTACGTTTATGCTGCTTCCTCCATTGGGATCTCCTTCTTTATTTTTTGTACTTTGTATTTTGTCTTGTACAAGTAGATTTTTCTCTTGTATGCCCTCTTCAATTCCTCCATTCTCGTCCTTGCAGTGATTTCTTCCACTTTACGCTTTTTCCCTTTATCGTGCTTATTTTTCTCCACTCTTTCCTTTTCACGCTCCATCATTTCCCTTCCTTTCTTATCTTTCTTGATTGCCTTTTTGGTTGTTACAGAATACGGTGCTTTGAAAGTGAAAACTTCACACGTAGTAGAGACAATGGCACGAGGCTTGGTTCTTTTGCTTTTGATTGACATCTCTTCTTGATCTAGCATATGTAATTCAATAGAAGAGGTATGATTATCACCATTCACATTTTTAAGATCCCCTTTATCTTTCAAACTTCCTCTATCCTCCTCTTGAACAGCTGCATCATCCTCCACAATTGCTTCAAGAAAAGACAAATGTGTATCCTCAAAGTCGATACGATCTTTAACAGCCTTGTTTCCCTTAAGAGGATTCTTCAAGTAATCATTCAAAATGTGCACATCTGGTTCACAAAGGGTACTAATGGCTTGCAGACTAACATGTCCATCAGATTGGGAATTTTCGCAGGTACTCGTCGAGTCAGCAGATACGACTCGGCGAGTCAGAGAGTTTTTAACACTTTTGAGGTTTTCCTTGCAGTCAGCTTCCTTGATCAGCCTTTCTATCTCCTCCAGATCTCCCTTGGCACCATAATTCTCTTCCAAGGATAAGAATTGGTTTGGATTGACCTCTTGCAAGTAAGCAAGTTCTCTGTCCAATACTTCATCACCTAAAATTATTGAGGAAACCTTATCTTCTTTTGACTCTTTGGGCTTCTCCTTTTTCTCTGCTTCAAAAATTACCGAATCATCCCCCACCCTTAATGTTAGCGTAGATTCACGCATGTCTACCAAGGCACAAGCGGTATTCAAGAACGGCCGCCCAAGAATGATTGGTACTTTAGAGTCCTCCTCCATGTCTAATATTATGAAGTCAACCGGAAATACTAATTTATCAATTTTGATAAGGAGATTCTCACATACTCCCATTGGATGTATTATCGTTTTGTCAGCTAGATGAATCTTCATTTGAATAGGCTTTGGGACCGGAAGGTTTAACTTTTGGAAGAAGGAATATGGCATAATATTAATACTTGCACCCGTATCCGTCAATGCTCGTGTGGTCATTATGTTCCCAAATTGACAAGGTACGGTGATGCTTCCCGGATCGCCCCTCTTTTCTGGCAGTTCACTCAGCACTATTTTAACAACTTCTTCTATATTTCTTCTAGTGGTAAAGAGGTTTTTAAGTAAACTACCGTATTTCGGTGTTTGTAATTGTTGGATTAATGTCTAAGACCATAACTATATTTGGTATGTACTTGACCCGACCCGGCATGGTCCATTTGGGTTGCACTTCACCGGCACAATTTATATGGATAGTCTTTTGAGAATAGTATATTTATGATTTATATTAATATATTATAAGTTCTAATATATTAATATGGAATCATATTATTTAACTAGTATTGATCAAGAATTAATTTAGAATTAATTAAGTGAACAAAAAGAACTAATTAAATATGGACTCTTATATATATGGAATGGGCCATGTTCATTTAGGTTGGGCTAAGCTTTCATGGATGGTCCATGGAGCTTTTAACCCATGGATCCTATGTAAATGAAAGGTCATGGGTATTAGGGTTTACATGGATGTAACCCTAATCCTCCATAATATATAAAGGGGTCCTTGGCTCACAAAATTGACATAAGTGTGTGAAAATAAGAGTGGGCTGATTTTAGTGTGCATACATATTCTCTCAAGTTCTTCCAAGGTGTTTTGGTGATTTGTGATTCCATTTGAGGCTTCCACACTATTGGGGCTAAGCTCTTAAAGCTTGAAGACATCAAGCTACATCAAAAGGTATGTCATATAACTAGAACTTTGTAGTATAGGTGCTTCATAATATGCTAGTTAGGATGAAACCTTGGAATAGTTAATATTTGCATGTATAATAGAGAAAACATAGATCCAAGGTTTATAGGGTTGCATGTACACCATAGGAGTGTTAGAATGCTCAAAACCCAACAGTGGTATCAGAGCCATGGGTTGTTTTCTATTATATTGATGCAAATGTTTTATTTTCAAGTTGAAAAAAAAAGGAAAAAAACATGACGTTTGTCAAATTTTAAGATAATTACTTGTTTTGTGAAAAACGAATTATTTGTAAAATTTGAATCATTTGTTATATGAGTTGAATTAGGTCAAATTTAGTAAAAGATAAAAAGATATGATTATTTTATTAGTTTTAAAAGTTTGATCTAAATGTTTTAAGGAGTTACATATTTTGTCATAAAATTTTGGAGTTCAAAAGTTTTTTTTTAAAGTTGTGATCTTAAGGGTTTTTGAAACTTCCATAAGTTATGGATATGAAAGTTTTTTTAAAAAAAAAGAAAATTTTTTTGATTCAAAGTTTTTATGGAGTTACAAAATTTGGTATTAATGTTTTAAAGAATTCCATAACTTGTTCTTAAGTTATGGAACATGGAAAGTTTCATCATAAAACACCATTAATTCCATAAGTTATGGAATCCAAAGGTTTTCAAGAATTACAAAACTTGCCCTCAAGTTTTGGAATTTGAGAAAAGTTTTTTATGAAAAAAAAGAATTGAATTCTAAAACTCTTGGGTTCATAACTTAAACAATTAATTAAATAGTTTTAATTTTGATTTTAATAATTGGAATTATGATGTTTTGTTGAATAATTCAAATTAACTCTTATGGACTTTATTAATAGTTAATTAAAGCGTTTAATTAAAAGAGTATTATTAAATCCATAAATATATGGTTTGAGTTTAATTAAATTAAAAGTCTAGTTTAATTAATAGATTAAACCACCAAGTATTTTAAATGTCTAAAATACACCCTTATACTATTATAATATTAAAAGTTTAATATATTATATGTATAAGAGAAAGTCGTCTTACCATTAGTAGGCCTCATTCACGAAGCCGGTCTATAAGGGAGGTATAAGGTTACTGCCTATAAAATGGTAGTTTAATGGGTGTCCACTCTCACTCACCGCTTCCTTGACCGGTGGAGGGTCGTTAGCCGAACAAGTAGGACAATGACTATAATTCTCCCTTCATTATAAGTATAATGATAAATACTAAGTAACTAAACACTTATAAATTCCCAATCTTAGTTACTTAGGAAAATGTGAATAAGGTGCTAATCCATGAAATTACACTTTGCACTTTGTTTAAGCTGTTAGTGGAGCGTGTGTGGTTAACCGGCACACTAACCTGGACTTAACAAGGTAGGCAAAGGGTAACTTAATGTTTATCATAGTATCGTTGGAGCGTGTGTGGTTAACCGGCACATCGATTGAGGGGTAAATATTAAGGGTACCAAGTATATTTGCATGGTTACTTCACACCTTGTTTTGTGATCCTCGGCATCCCAGTCACAAAACCTGAAGGGCACACTCGAGATTGAAACATGCCATTGAAAAGTTCAATGAATCTCAAAAGAATCTAGGAGTTTCAAAACCAATTAAAACCTAATAATACATTTCGTTTATCTTGGTGGAAATTGGTGAATCGTCATTCACCTACCTTCAAATATTTTATAGCTTGGATTACGGTATCCTCTTCCAAGTTATAAAATAGTTTGTTGGGTCCTAGCCTTAATATATCATATTGGGTGTTATATTAAGGACTTAAATCAACTTTACGTGAATTTCTCCCATTGTTGATGTCTGGTTTAGACAACAATGATCTTCCCAAACCAAGCTTTCCTAATGAATATGACTTCCCGAGTTTGGCTCATGGAAGTCATACTTCTCTTCCTCCACCTCCTCCAATTATTCTCCCTAACCCACAAGTTCAAGGTCACTCAAGCCCTAATGGCAAGCAAGGTCTATGTGTGATCACATCTTAGAGATGAAGTCACATATTGACAAGCCGGGAGAGTTGGGTGTCAAAGTCTTGAGAAAGTTGGATGTTCAATCACTTTCTAAGTCACATAGTGAGTTCCTTTGGGACTACTATGAAACAGACTATGACATGAACCTTAATGATCATATCTATTTGCTTGGTGCTGCTGAATCAGCAATGATTTGGAACGATAGTAAAGCAGATTTGATTAGAAGATCAGCTTCCCAAAAACTTTATGGACAGTGACAATGGTGACACTGGAAATCCAGAAAAAACATTTTCTTCCCAATGGAAAGGGATTGGCCATAGTCAACCCGGTTGACCAAATGGTAAAGAGAAAGGCTAAGTCTGAGATAGTCCCATTACCAAAGGGTCCATATGTTTATTTTGCCAAAGGAGGGGGCGTTGATTGCAAAGCTGCCAAATTTACCTAAGGATGTTAAAGTCAATAAGTTTGACTCTACATCAGGTAGAGCCCATTATCTAACTCTGTTAAGTTCTATTCTGAGATCCTCATCACATGATGTGACTGGGTCACATGTTGATGTTTTAAGAATCAAAGAATAGAGAGAAATCTTAAAGAAAGTATATGCTGATTCTGATCGCGAAGGTGGATTTCGATCGCATCAAAATTTTGAGCAGTTGCTTAAGAAGTTATGATATATTGCTAAGGAATAGATAACAACAATTTTCCATGTGGATTGTAAGGATAAGTTTTTCCGCAAAGTTTTAAAATAAAAGAAAATTGTTTAATTTTATTTATTTGAAGTATCCTTACAATGGCATTTGTGGAAAATTGTTGCTTATATGATTCCACTGACAGCAATATTGGAAAATGGATTTGATTCTTTCATTTGTGGTAGTGTCTAAATTTACCAAATCAGGAAAGTTCCTCATCGCCCAAGTTTCAATTGGACCGAAACTTGGAATCATGCAAGTTGAATAGTATGATGAATGAGAGCTTTCAAGCATTGGAAAATCAAGACTAATTACTTGTTCACATGGATGTGTGAGTCAAGTGAAGGACTAAAGGGATCGAGTACACATTCTTGTGCACTGGTCATGTCCACCACAAAGCTCGTTAAGACTATTTGATTTACTAAAGTTTAGTAAATATGGTTATACTTACAAGTTTAAGTATAATTCTGAAACATTGGAAAAGGCTCAATGTATGGCAGAACGATTGGGAAGAATTAAATTAGGCAGAAAGATAAAAGTTTCTCAAATCTGAAAAGATGGGAGAGTACTTTAGTATCATGTTTGTGATCATCTTAATGATTTAGAAATCATATCACAATTAGTCCTCTAAAGGTCATCTTAGTGCATTCTTATGACTAAGAAGAGGAGTCATGAATTGTTGAAATGGTTAGATCAGGAAGATGAGTCATACTTCGTTCCAAAACAATTCTTAGAGTCATACTCCAAGATTGTAACTTGAGTGACATATCTTAAAGAAAGGTTTAAAACACTTGTCAAATGTAAGAGTAAAAGTGTCCTACTCTTGTACATTTGAAATTGGTAAGTTGTGATGTTTTGGATAAAACAAAGACCAACTAAAGCCAATTGTGTGAAGTGTTTGTCTTGATAGAGAATCCGCACTATCTCTTGAATATTTGGCAAGATAGTCTTATATGTCAAGAGGATAGTGGGAGTCTTAAAGATCCTAAAAAGAATTTCAAGAACTAATCAAGAATAAAACCTGAGGTTCTTCACTAGCACACGACTTGAGGTTTATAACCTATCGTGTTGACATATTCTGTGCCCATTCCAGTTAAAGTTGGCTTTGCATAGGAGTTCTGAAAGTTCTCAATTGGTTGCATAACAACTTGGAAGCAATGGCAGACCCTGTACTGCCAGGTGGCAAGAAGTTAAGATTGCATAAGTTCAGTCCATATGAGTTTGGATTTGTCATTATCCTTGTCTTGTGACTATGGTTTTGACGATTCACATGGATAAGAACACATACACCATAAAATCTAAGGGTCATAAGGTTTCTCTCCGATTCATGAAAATGATGGTGAGGAAACACTTCCACCAAATAGATTTGAAGCAGATGGCAAAAGGTCTAAACAATTGAGACTATGATTACGACATCCCTTTTCATAGTTCTGAAACTGTTTAGACACACATGCATGCTATCTAAGGAAAGGTGTATGATTTTGATAAAGTTTTATCAAAGCATCTCGTATCAAAAATCTGAACTTTGGTAAGAAAGTCAATAAAGTATTGATTTCTAGAAGTCCAGCTGATTTCTGAGTACATGTCAAAGCTAGTGGGAGCATAAGTGTTATGCTAATAATCATCATGTTAGTGGGAGCATGATAATTATTGTTAGTGTTGCAAGTTAGCAATGTTAATTATAGAAAACAAAAGTTTCAATTCGTGAGGCTACAGGGATTGAAAAAGTTGTTTTGCTATAATTAAGGGAGAGGATATACTTCATTTCAGTTCTAAAGGCTTAGATTGAGACCTTAATCATCTTTAGTCAAGAATATATATATGAATTTCATGTTGGATTGGTTCAACTTAAGGAAATTCTATATATTGCGTTCTCAAAATTCGATTATGATTACGGCATCCCTCTTCATAGTTAAATTTTGAAAACATGGCAAATAAAAATATTGTAGCAAAAGACTGGTCTAGAATCATGTCTTTATGTAAGACATCATGAATCGTGTACCATTTGCTTTGGGTACAGGATCGATTGCATGTGCTATAATATTTGTCATTTCTAAATTTTTCCAAATGCCCAGAGGCATTAAGAAGGGAAAAGGTCTAGAATTGGATATGACTAAAATGATTAAGCAATTGTCGAGGACAATCTGAGGTTTACCAAAGATTGGTTGCTCAGGGACAGTTGGAAGTATAATGCTAATTTTGGAAGGACCATATTGACATATTCTGAAAAGAGGCATCTCTTATTCAGAAGTGATAGTCAAAATGAGAATATGGAGTTGTCTCCATAGGTGGAAGTTATCTGTGTAAGATTAGAAAACTTAATGCAAGAAGCATGTCCAAAGCAATGTACTTTGAATATGAGACTTAGTTTCCATGGAGTTGATCTCCATTGGAATACCTTATAATGACTGTTGACAAGTCGTTGTGACTTTGTACATATTCATTACAGGAGGGTCAGTGCATATAAGTTTAAAATCTAAACAGATTTCGATAAATGATAGGAATTTGAAATTCTCACATTTTTCGATAAGGATTTGGGAGTGTGAAATTAGAATCATTGAAATTATGTTCAATTGGTTTATTTCACAAAGTAAGGATCATAGACAAACATAGAGTGCATACTTGGTGTATGGTAAAGCTATTGTTTAAGAAAAACATAGTGTACATGCTTGGAGCATGGGACAACTAGTGTTTTTAATTCAAGTATAAAGTTGATAAAACCGAAACAATGAATAATGAGTAATCAGTATGGTGATAAATAAAAGTGTTTATTTATATTCATAGGGTTTGATACCATATTTGATTCATTTATTCTTGTGTTTCACTTTGCATGTTTTGACTTCCAGAATAACTAAGTCGCTCTTCCTGAATGATTAAGTTATTCAAACCATCCACAGTCGGTCATATGTTGGAAGTAGATATGAATCAAGACTGTCAAGGGTTGGTTTGTAGAGGTCCAAGTTGGTGGACAAAGTGGTGCTACAACACTCATGAGTGCTCATAAGTTCTGAGTATTGGATTCAACCCGCGCTCATTTGAATCACTTCATGGATTTTATCACGAGTGATCATGAGACGATAATATCTTATATTATTCAAACCTAGAGATATGAGTTGTTACTATGAGTTGGTTATACATTGATTGCACGAAAACGCATTTGGTAACTCGATGTTATAAAACGTGCCTTTGTGTATGATTCAACAAGTAGTAGAACAAGCCATATGAGTCGAAGTTTATCCATTCCTTTTACCTTCGGGATAAAAGCGATATCTGTGGGCCCCTCGATGATTTAGCGATGACACATGTGAGTGCTTGGCCAAGCCAGGACTGATTTGATTTGTTCAATCAGTCAGTCATAATAAATCGAAAATCGGGAAACAACAAATGGACAGAGAGAATTATTATAATCCATGTCTCAGTCCATATGATATCTAGAATGGAGGAATATATGATCCCTTATCTAATGGACAAGTCATTGACAAGGTCAGAGTTCGACAGCGGCTTTAAGAGCTACGATTGCCAGTTAGGTTTTGAAGTCATACTCAATAATAGTTTTAGACTTATCCAAGTGGGAGACTGTTGGATTAATGTCTAAGTCCATAACTATATTTGGTATGTACTTGACCCGGCCCGGCATGGTCCATTTGGGTTGCACTTCACCGGCACAATTTATATGGATAGTCTTTTGAGAATAGTATATTTATGGTTTATATTAATATATTATAAGTTCTAATATATTAATATGGAATCATATTATTTAATTAGTATTGATCAAGAATTAATTTAGAATTAATTAAGTGATCAAAAAGAACTAATTAAATATGGACTCTTATATATATGGAATGGGCCAAGTTCATTTAGGTTGGGCTAAGCTTTCATGGATGGTCCATGGAGCTTTTAACCCATGGATCCTATGTAAATGAAAGGTCATGGGTATTAGGGTTTACATGGATGTAACCCTAATCCTCCATAATATATAAAGGGGTCCTTGGCTCACAAAATTGACACAAGTGTGTGAAAGTAAGAGTGGGCTGATTTTAGTGTGCATACATATTCTTTCAAGTTCTTCTAAGGTGTTTTGGTAATTTGTGATTCCATTTGAGGCTTCCACACTATTGGGGCTAAGCTCTTAAAGCTTGAAGACATCAAGCTACATCAAAAGGTATGTCATCTAACTAGAACTTTGTAGTATAGGTGCTTCATAATATGCTAGTTAGGATGAAACCTTGGAATAGTTAATATTTGCATGTATAATAGAGAAAACATAGATCCAAGGTTTATAGGGTTGCATGTACACCATAGGAGTGTTAGAATGCTCAAAACCCAACAGTAATATCGTTTCATCAAACGGGATATTTACTTGGAGTGCCTTTATGTGCTCCATAAACCTCCTATATTCTTGAATCTGCTCATCAGGTATGGCTCGGCTCGGAAATGGCAAAGAGGGTCGGTAAGGCTTCAAAAGAGAGCAATTTTTGGTATCAGGTTGTCGACTCGTCGAGTCCATGATGGCAACTCGGCGAGGCGAGTCGGGTTTACTCAAGTCCCAACTACTTTCTTCTTCTGTTCGCACTTTGTTGGGATTCTTCTGGATAGCGGTCAGAGGAGTGTAAATTGACTCAGAATTTGTTGTTATTGCATTCACATGCGCCATTCTTGGATTTTGCTCGGTATTTCTAGGAAGTTCATCGAGTGCTCTTTGGTTGATTTGTTGTGCAAGCTGACCTAGCTGTTTTTCGATGTTATGAATAGATGCTTGCTGATTCCTAAGCATATTTTGCTGATCCTTCATCATAGCTTGATGTTCTCTAAGCATATTTCGTTGCTCTCTCATTTCAGCATCTGAATCATTATGCCTCTTCTCAGACGCAACTACAAATCTTGTGAACATATCTTCCCAGTCAGCTTTCTTCTCCAGCACCGGTTTCTCTTTTTGATAATAGCCCCTTTCTTTTTGCTTAAATTTCTCCTCCTTTGCCTTTTTGTACTCATCATAAGGAAGCCAATCCTTTTTGGGTTTTCGCCAATTGTCATCATACCTATCACCACTTGAATAGCACACTTGCACCCTCTGGTTCCCGTTCTCGTCAAGATCACAATCTTTAGTGAGATGAGGCTCTCTATAATTCTCACAACCAACCCTAATGACATGGATGGATTGGTCCATCTTACTCATTCTTCGATCCAAATTCTCTAGTTTAGCCATCATTGCTGCCATGCTATCATTAACTGAGTTCACCGCCCCCCGACTCAGTTCATTCCTTGGGTTATGATATTCTCTAGAGTGCTTAGAGAATTCTTCAATTAGGGCCTTTATCACTGGGGGTGCTTTCTTTGTGAGTGGTCCTTGCGAATCAAGGAGTTGCCTAGTTGTCACATTTACTCCATCATAGAAAATGGAGACTTCTTGTTGGCTGTTTAGATCGTGATGTGGGCAATTCCTTAGTAAGCCTTTGTACCTTTCCCACGCTTCATATAGTGACTCTCCAGCTTGTTGTTCAAAATTAGCTATGGCTTTCTTTTACTTGGCTATTTCTGAAGGAGGGCAAAACTGGTCTATGAATTATTCTTTCATTTTAGCCCATATAGTGATGGCTCCTGGGGGAAGTGATTTCAGCCAATCCTTTGCAGCTCCCTTGAATGTGACAGGTAGCATACGAAGCAAGACAGTGTCGCTAGCCACATTAGGGACATTGAAGTAGTCGACTATGTCATTGACTCCGTCAAGATGCTTGTATGTATCTTCATGATCCTTCCCGTAGAATGGAATCTACTTAAGTTGAGCAAGTATGTGGCCTTTAAGTTCGAAGGTGGCAGTTGCGGGAATGATGGGTTGCACTAGTCCCGATCCGGTATCGTCACGTATTCTCTTCTTCCATTCGTCCATGAGAACTTCATCGATGTTAGCCATGGGGTTAGCTAATTCGCCTTCTAAATCGCTACCTTCTTCGGAGTCAGTTTCTTCTCTTTCAGATTCGTACTCGGTGTCCGCCTTCTTCGGGTCTTCGTCCGCCACTGAAGAGAAGCTGGATTCTCCTTCTTTCTTGCTCTTTTTCTTACTAAAAACAGCTTTTAGATTCTTTAACGGTGAATTCTTCGACGTTGCGGTTTCTCCTACGTTCTTGCCTTTGTTTTTCCTCAAGGTTGCTTCCGGGTCTTCAAGCGGTGGAATCAAAGGTGTGCCTCCTCCCCTGGTCATAAACGAACTGTAAACAAAACAAAAAACACGCGTAAAAAGAACAAAAAATAAAATAAAATGAAACTGAGTTTTAGCGATGAACTCGTCGAGTAGCTTCGATTGCACTCGGCGAGTTCAAGGCTAAAACTGAAAAAAAATCAAACAAAAATTCTAACAAATCAGTTAAAATTAAAACTAAACCTAATACCTAGACTACTAAAGCAGTAACTTTGTGCAAGATTAATCTCACACAAAGGGTCGATAATACTAGAAATTAGAATTAATTTTAGAACCGTTCCCCGACAACGACGCTAAAAACTTGATGTGTGTAAAACCAGCTAGTTTTAATCCTACTTTTCAAATGTAAATTTAACACACGAAGGTAGTGGACCTATCAATTGTGGTATAGTTAAATAAGTAGGGTATCGAACTCAAGGAACGGAAATTAAACTAATTACTAATATTATCTAAAACAAATAATAAGATAGGAGGGGTTTCTCTAGTTTTACAAGACTAGAAACTTAACTAAAACTTACCTAGCACTTAATTAAACAGCTAAACGATTAAATTCCAACTAAATTCAATGATAAAAAGGTAGGTTCGAGTCATTTGATCCTATGGTTGATTTTATGGTAAATATTTCGGATTAACTTTTCATTGGCTACCGATTGAGATGATTAGGTTCACGTTCGTTATTGCTAATCCTTAGAAAACAGATTAATTCAAGCAGTGGCCAGTTGTCTAAATTAATAAGTTCCCTAGTTAATTAATTCGGGTTAAGTAAGACTTGTAATGGTTAATTGAATTGGTGATTCAATTAACCTCTTGTTGATGGTGTATCACATAAGCTCACGTATTAATTTACCTATCTTCTAGTTAATTCTAGTTTCACATTCGTTATTCCTAGAAATATAACTATGTGGTCACATAAATCATATGAAATTAATAACTAAGAGATGTTCATACAACTTAATTACTGATTTATTAACAGAAAATAGTTGTTATTAATATATGAGGTTCTTTAACAAGCTTAACAAAACAATATCACCAATTAAAATTAATTCTAACCATAAAATCAATCCATATTCACAAAATCATCTACCCTAAACAGAAGATAAAGGTTTTAGTTCATAATTGCAGTAAAAGCAAACTCAAAAAACGAATTCAATTAATTCAAACATGATTCAATCAAAAGCTTAACTAAGAATGAATTAGAATTTGCCTTAATCCTCTTCAAAATCGAACTTAGGGTTGATTCCTCAGCTTCTCTCGGTCTAGCAGTACCTTCAATCGCAATCTGAGCCTCCTAGGGTTCCAGAGAAGTTCCCATCTCAATCTCAAAGTTCCTATTTATATTTTTCTGGAAACAGAGGTGACTTGTCGAGTCAAGGTCCCAACTCGTTGAGTCCCTCATTAAAAATCCGTGTACGGCAAGGACTTCTAGAGCTTCTCGAATCTTCGATCCAACTCGTCGAGTCAGGCTTTGACTCGCCGAGTCCTTCTTGTTTTTGGCATTTTTCTTCTTTGTTTCAACTCCCGAACTTCCAATTGCTTCTCCTGCTTCCTTTTGCTTCCGAGCATGTCTTTTGAACTGAGAATACAATTCGAACACTATTAAGTACCTTTTTTCCATAATATGTAAATAATTAGCTAACAAATAATGAAAATCTATACTAAATACATAGCTAAATATGCACATATCAGCATGGAGTGCCGATCTCGATTGTGTCGGACCGAGACGTGCGCTTCACTTCCAGGTTTTGGAAGAAATTTCACGAGGAGTTGGGCACGCGCTTACATTTCAGCACTGCGTACCACCCGCAGACAGATGGACAGAGCGAGCGGACGATTCAGACACTTGAGGACATGTTGCGTGCATGTGTCATGGACTTCGGAGGAAGTTGGGACACCTACATACCATTGGCTGAGTTCTCTTACAACAACAACCATCATTCGAGTATTGGTATGCCTCCTTTCGAGCTCCTATATGGGAGGAGGTGTCGGACTCCCATTTGTTGGGGAGAAGTGGGGCAGAGGGTGATGGGCGGCACAGAGATAGTGCTGAAGACGACCGGGCATATTCAGCAGGTCAAAAAGAGGTTACTGACAGCCCAGAGTCGCCAGAAGAGTTATGCGGATAGGCGACGGTCCGAGCTAGAATTTCAGGTCGGGGACTTCGTGCTTCTGAAGGTATCCCCATGGAAAGGGGTGATCCGTTTTCGGAAACGGGGTAAGTTGGGACCCCGATACATTGTTCCTTTCAGAGTGACCGCCAGAGTGGGTAAGGTAGCATACCAGTTGGAGCTACCTGCGGAATTGAGTCAGATCCATAACACCTTCCATGTGTCCCAGTTGAGGAAGTGTGTAGTCGATTAGACGACAGTGGTGCCATTGGAAGACATTCAGGTTGATGCGAGCCTGAATTATATTGAGAGGCCGATCGCAATCTTGGATCGAAAAGTGAAGGTTCTGAGGAACAAGGAAGTGCCCCTGGTTCAGGTCTAGTTGTAGCATCGGAGAGGATCCGAGTTGACTTGGGAGCCGGAGTCAGAGATGCGGGAGCAGCATCCAGAGTTATTCGCGGAGCAAGACTTCGAGGGCGAAGTCCAATTCTAGTGGGGGAGAATTTTAACATCCGGATTTCCAGGTATACTATTTTAATTATTTATTTTTGAGGATCATTGATCTACTCGACGAGTTGGCGCTATGACTAGCCGAGTAGAAGCGGGTTTGATACGTGAGTTTAATGATCTACTTGACGAGTCCGAGAGTAGACTCGCCGAGTAGGCGCTGGAATGAGAAACCCTAAATCCCTGGGTTTGGGACCTATTTAAAGGCACTTATAGCCTCCTTGGGCGGCCACACTTCATAGAGAGAAACCCTAACCTGCCCCTTTCGTTGTGTAGAGAGAGAGAGAGAGAGAGAGAGAGAGAGAGAGTCCATTTTGAGCATTCTTGTGCATTTTAGAGGAGAGATTGGAAGAGCTTGGTGGATCTAATCAAGAGAAAGCTGTGGATCTTGCATTCTTCTGTCATTAGCTTCTCTTCTGAGGTAAAAACCTCTTACCTTGGCCACATATTCGTTAGATCCTATTTTTGGGGAGTTTCTAGGGGTTTCTCCCAAATCATCTTGTGTCCTTGAGTTATTTGAACATGGTTGAGGTTAGAACCTCAGATCTGGACTAGAGAAGGTCTTGAGAGCCCAAAGATTCGAGCTTTACTGAGCTAGAGGCAAGGTCATGTACATTTAACCTTCTTGGGGCTTGTAATGGCATTATGGAGCATATATGCCATGCATTAACGTAAAGATCGAAGCTTTACGTGACATTCAAGCCTAGGGAGCCTAGATCTAGTGTTTGGAGTGTTAGATCTGCCCAAAAACGTCCGAATGGGAGTATGGACTGGATGGACTCGCCGAGTCCATGTGCAGACTCGACGAGTCGATTAGGGTTTACTCGATAAAGTCTGAATACGCTGTAACTCGACGAGTAGACGGGTCTACTGGGCGAGTAGAGTTGGTTTTTATAAGGTCTCTGAGGGAACGAGGGGACTCGACGAGTCCTCCCGGTGCACTCGACGAGTTGAGTCAACATGGACTGTTGACTCAAGTTGGCTTCCGTTGACTTTTGGAGTTTAGACCAACTATGAGTAATGGAGACCATGGAGGGGTAGAATAGTCTTTTACCCTTACCAAGAGTTAGAGAGGGGTTAGTAGGAGCTTATTAGAATAATTGGTCTAACTAGAGATAATCACCATATGTATTAGGCGGAGGCTGTTTCGGTGATTCGAGTATGAGGTGTATTAGTTTGCTTACTTCGAGGTGAATCTTCTCACTATACTTTACCTTGAGTGGTATTTATGTGTGACCAGAGGGTCTTATGTGCTTACTTGAGTTGTGCTTTATTTGTGTGATATATATTATGATGTATTATGCGAGGCTGAGACCGGACTGGAGGGTCCAACGAGCCATGGGACTGGAGGGTCCCAACCAGACCGGACCGGAGGGTCCAACGAACCGTGGGACTGGAGGGTCTCACTGAGACACATAGACTGGAGGGTCTTACAGTGTTATAGCCTCGAGTGGCTAATATGTTGAATGTGGTATTTTGGGGAACTCACTAAGCTTTGTGCTTACCGTGTTATGTGTTATGTGTTTCAGGTAGTTCCGAGGATCGCGGGAAGGCACCGGCATGATTGTACACAGTGGCGAGAGATTGTTATATGATTCTGGGATTTGATTTTTTTTATATGTGTGGAATTGATGACATTTGAGATACCTATGATTTTGAGAATATTAAACTGAGTTTTATTGTGTTTGAAAATGAAAATTTTGTTTGAAAAATCACGTCGTTACAGGGTAGTGATAAGTATAAAGAGGGTAGGAATAAATGATGCCTAAGGACTTTGATATACCAGTTTGGTGAAAAAATTAATACATCCCGTTGCTCAGTTGTCTCCCGTATGACAAAATGTATAATTTTAATTAATTATATATTTTATTGTAGTAGTTATTATAATTTAACACTTTATATGTTTATGTTGTTAGATATTTTGGACATTCAAATCTCTATTGTGGCATCCGAATCAGCTTTTAGTACGAGAGGCCACATACTTGATCCTTACCGAACAAACTTGGCCACACGTATAGTGGAGGCCTTCGTTTGCACAACATCAAAGACATTTTTAAAGATGACAATATCAATAAAGATAACAAATTCATTTTTTTATTTTATCACAAAACGTTGGTTATATATTCGTTTTCACATTAATTTTTTCGGGTATATATTGAAGTTGGAAGACGCGATACGCAAACAAAATGGAAATGGAAAAAAACCCGATATATATATATATATATATATATATATATATATATATATATATATATATATATTCACTTTCACATTAACTTTTTTCCGGTATATATGAGGGTTGGAAGACACGATAAGCAACTGAAATGGAAATGGGAAAATGCTGATAAAAATTATTGGATAGTTAGATAGTATTAGTTTTTTTTGGTAAATGGTAATTGGTTTGTAAGTGATATTCGTTTGGTTGGTATTTGATTCATGCTTAATGTTTTTCTGAACTTGAATTTTGGGTATAAGATTGTGTGTTTAATGATATTATATATATGTAATGTAAATATTGTCTATTAGGATAACAAATGAGTGAATGATTGCTAGAAACATGTACTGATTAATGATTAATGTTTTTTTAACTTGAATTTTGGGTATATAAAATTATGTGTTTAAGTGAATTACGATAGAATTAGTTTTCAATATTTACAATTAACTTGGTAAAATGCATTTTAAAAACTTTAGTTGGATCATTTAAAATGTTTGAAACGTGGTAACAGACAATTTATAAATTACAATCTAAAACCAAGTATTATTAGGTGATGTTTTTTTTAATATTATTTGAAAAGGGTTAATCATATGATTAATTGTTAGTTTATTCTAAACTCTATTTAAAAGTCTTCTATTACAACTCAGAAGTATGCATATATAATATTATTTGTACAATAATTTTTTTTTGGTGATATTCAGAATTGATCGAAATCAAATATAGTTCAATACATATCGACGGAAGGCAAACGGGCAACAAGCTGCACCGCCAGTTCTTTCTGGATGACAAAACTAATTCTTTTGAAAACAACATCTGTGGATCTAGGAGATATAACATTAGAATGCATGACCCGTTGGACTCTGTTGATGAGCTCCACCGCCTCTGACGCGAGAAATCCAAATGTATCAAATGCAAAAGGTACAAACACATGTTGATTTTCTATACATGCATTCTCGTGCTTTGCCACTTTGCACACAGCGGCTTTCAAAGCGAAATTCCCTGCTGTGAAACCCCCTCCCCTTAAACCGACGAGAGGAGAGACCCCAGTAAGATCCACACAAGTATGCTTCCCTCCTATCCATCCAAAGACCAAAATGTCAGCCGGCCTGAGTGTGGATCTTCCATCCTGCGGGTTCGTCAAAAAGTTCAGTGACACTTCTTTCTTCACAGAAATACCAGCACGCCAACAAGCATCAAAGAGAACATACTTAACCACATCATGTCGGTAATTGAAACCAGGGAGCTCTCTACAATGAACTGCATGTTCCCCAAAAGTGTCCAAGCATGCCTTGCGGCAAACTAGGCATATCTCGTCAATTGGGAATAGAGGAATCATGAGGCGGTAACGAAGGATAGTTCGGTACTCCACAGGAGACATATGCTGACCGATGCCATCAATAGGGATAGTTATGTGTAAAGCATATATTTTAGCCAATTTTTTCATAACTTATGGAACATGTCTTCGAATTTAAATTAGTACGTGTATATATATATATATATATATATATATATATATATATATATATAAACTTAGTTTTAAGTTTGTAATCTTATAACAAAGTTGATTTCCTAAACTACTTACATACTCATTAACTGGATATTTGACTCAAATGTTGGTTTTCAAACTAAGTATTTTCATTCTACAAATTGAATCACATATGATCAGGCCAGTCATAAGATTTTCAATGCCTTAAGCAAAACGGCATAATAATGCCCTTTTATCATACAAAATTACAAGGTATACATGATTTTATTACCACAAACTAAAAGTTAGAAACTTCACCTAAAACATGGATGTCACACCCCCAAATTGAATCACATATGATCAGGCCAGTCATAAGATTTTCAATGCCTTAAGCAAAACGGCATAATAATGCCCTTTTATCATACAAAATTACAAGGTATACATGATTTTATTCCCACAAACTAAAAGTTAGAAACTTCACCTAAAACATGGATGTCACACCCCCAAACCGGAACGGCGGAAATGTTCGGGGGTGGATGACGTCATGTATAGTATCACAACAATTGTATCATAGCAATCATAGTAAACACAACCAAACATTGAATACATGTGTGAAAAAGGTTTACATCTGTTTAAGACTTGATTAATTACATCAAAAGTGAAAGTAAAATTTAAAGACCTCACTTTAGTTGCTCCAACTTCTCAAAACTCCAGAAGGTACCTGTCTACTGATTTCCTGAGAATACAAGCAGTTTTGAAAGAGTGTCAGCATAAAGCTGGTGAGTTCATAAGCGAGGTTATGTAGCAAAATTTGTTTATTTATTTGTAGAAAGGTTTGTAATGCTTCCAAGAAAATCCAATATTTTCTTAAGTTATGAAAAGTAGTCTTAAACCCTAAAACCCAATGTAAGTTCGTTATTGAATTCCGTTCTTATATTTGAAAGTACTTGCATGAAATCCCTGGCTACTATCAGTAACGTAAGTATCATATAGTGTGAAAACCCTGGTTAACACCAGTATGTATAGTAGGTTTAATTACTTATATAAAACCATTGAAGAGTGAAATCCCGTAAACATATGATTAGTTTATACTTATTGTGAGTCGTATAACCATGCTTGATATGACCTAGAGACCTTTACAACATTCTTCAAGTGTTGGTTAAATGACATTTGTCACCCCAGGCATGCCTGCCTAACTGTAGCTAGCAGTTCAGGTGTGGGATTGTCAATCCCGAATAGATGTATTCACAAATCTCACGCTCTCCCTCCAGGAGACTCTGGTTATACTAGGATAGGATTTAATTCAGTACACCCAAGGGTACAGTTTTGAAGTAGAGCCTCACAATGTTGTACAATCTAGTTTACATGCAATTCTAAAGTGTTTTCTTGTATTAGAATCCTTTGGATGCGGTAAATGGTAATAATTATACTTAAATAATTATTAAATACCATTCCCTTGTAGTAAAGAATACTATAAACTAAATCTGCCATAGTTTATATGTTTAGTGGTGAATAACTCTGAATTCGTAAAAGTTATGTTTTGAAAACCCCAAACTATACCTATTATAGTTTACATGTATCTGATGTGAATGTTGAATCTGAAAAACTATGCAATTTTTGGTTGTAAGTTGAAAGCATCCCTTATGCTCAACATAATACAAAAAGGGATAAGATATCTAAATATATGAAAATCGTTGTCTGAATCAATTGCATGAGTTTTATACTTGTTAAAAGTCCTTTTGTATTAGTTCACAAAAGCATCTGTGTTTGGCTTGTATTCCCCCTGAAAACGTTTAAAATCGTAAAAGCGTAGGGGTATGAACTCACTATTGTTGTGTGAAAACGTCGACTGAAAATGAAGATCCTCGAGTTGTTGTACGTGACACTTAACGGAATCCTAATATCAAATAAATACATATAAGTATCTAAATTAGCGATTTCGTTAGATAAAATTTTAGAAAAACACTTGTGCTCGGTTAAAGGATGTTACCGGGACTTGATTGAATCGAGGGATCGGGGTTTTCACCACTTAGGAGGCGTATACGGCCGTGAACAAGCGTTTACGGCCGTGAAGGGTGGTTTACGGTCGACAGATAGTTTACGGCCGTAAACAGGGTTTACGTCCGTGAACTGGGGTTTACAGCCTTTGAAGACTCGATGATTTTACGGTCGTAAACTCAAGAACAGGGTTTACGGCCTTTGAAGATATGAAGTGTGTACGACCGTAAACTCAAGAACACACATGCTGATTTCGACGTGAAACGTGCTCTAGATGCTCCGAAATGACTCCAAATGGTGCTTCTCGATGATTTTCCGGAAAAATAAAGGTGTTTTAGGGGTTTACGGTCAAGAGTTTTAGAGGTAGGAGGAGAGAGTTTGCGGCCAAGAAGGTCAGAATGAGGGTGGGGGTCTCATATATATATGGGTCTTCGTGGTCGGTGGTGGGGGTCCACCATTTGTTGGCCGTAAACGGGTGTACGGCCGTAAACTCACTTAGGTGGGAAATTGTTTGATTTTTCGAGATATTCGGGTTTTCGCGCGATTTTGGTTCCGACTCGTATATAAATTTAATTATATAAAACTAGATGATTTTCTAAACCAAGAAGTTTGACGGAAAAATTAATAAAATTCAAATTTTATTAACGGAAACGGAAAAAGTTTCGGGTTGTCACAATGGATATTGAAGCAAACATATTTATCTTTTCAACAAATATGTTATTAAACAAAAACTAAATATTGAAACACAAAACCAGCAAGAAACTTTTGTTTTCTGATTTGTTCATAGAAACAATTGGAACAATAATACTTAGAATTTTTTCTTCAACATTACCTCAGAAATATGCAGATGTAAAAATTGGAATTGGTATCTATTAAGTCACATTTCATTCCCTCAATCAATTTTTTATCCCAAAATGTATATCAATATTCCATAAAAAATTGAAAAATAAATCCTATTTTTTTAATACTTTCTAAATCACAAAGGACAATAGAACTAATAAAGCATAAAAACCTCTGTGAGCTAAAGTAGAAGAAATTGTATGAACTATGAAATAATGTAAAACCAAAGTCAAACAAATATAAGAACTTCACAAATAAACTACGTGTAAAGGAGATGCAAGTCTTCAAGAATACAAAAGACAAAGAGTTTAGTATCTAAAACACTACATTGACAATACAAAATTTAACAATTCATCAGACGATTATTCAAATACTCGTTATTAGGAAATAACAAAGAGGAAATAAAACTACCAATCATGAGTAGAAGAAAGATGGAAAGGAAAAAATGGCCAGAATAGTCCATGAGGATTGGGTGAATAGTCTACGGATTAACAAAAAAGATTTACCCGGAAGAAATGGAAGAAAGGTTGAAAGAGGGAGAAAGTGTTGGGCTATAATTAGTGGGCCAGTATGGTGTTTTCGAGTCTATTTCTAGTTTCTTGTTTTGGGCCTTGTTGACTGGTCTGCATATGTAACCAGCTGACCTGGTCAGTCTTAGTTTTCTTTGAGTCTAGGTTGTTCCGTTTTTAGCTCCTAGTTTACAGTTCCTCTATGTTACCGTTTGATGTAATGGCTTTAAATTGGCCTGCTTATTGATGAATAAGGGACTCAAATTTCAGAAATATTTGTGTTCCATATCACTTTCAGCTCCTTCAAGTGGTATCAGAGCATAAAACCCCAAAATTTGTGTGATTCAGAGAGTAAAGTGAGTCTGCTATGGGAGAAGAAACAACACAGTTTCAAAGCCCCTGCGTACCAAATTTTGATGGAGATTATGATCACTGGAGTATGGTCATGGAGAATCTCCTTCGATCAAAAGAGTATTGGAAAGTGGTTGATGAAGGGTACCAGACGATAAAAGCAGGAGAGAAAGTCATGACGACTCAACATAAGAACTATGATGATAACAAGCTTAAATATCTAAAAGCTTGCAATTATCCAATCAATAGACAAATCGATCCTCAAGACCATAACGAGGAAAGAGATGGCCAAACAGATATGGGATGCTATGAAGGTCAAGTACCACGGAAATGCCAGAGTAAAAAGAGCCCAATTATAGAGGCTTCGACGGGAATTTGAAATGTTGGAGATGAAGACAGGTGAGACAGTCACATAATACATAGGGCGTGTCATGGTCATAACAAATGACATGCAAAATTCAGGAGAGGACATGCCTGATGTGAAGATGGGCGAAAAAAATACTGCGCACCATGACAGAGAACTTTAATTTCGTGGTGTGTACAATAGAAGAATCTAAGGATTTGGATGCAATAACAGTAGATGAATTACAAAGCTCATTACTAATACACGAATAAAAGATCATACGTAAGCAAAATGAAGAGCAGGTCTTAAAGGTGGAAAACAATCAGAACGCCAGTCGTGGAAGAGGAAGATGCAGAGGATCTTCCAATCGAGGAAGAGGAAGAGGTCGCGGCAAAGCTCAATCAGACAATCGACCCCAATTTGATAAATCTACAATTGAATGTTTCAAATGCCATTAATTTGGACATTTCCAATATGAATGTCCAAATGGTGACCGTGCTGTAAACTACGAAGATAATGAAGAATTGCTCTTGATGGCTTCGGTTGATATTGAAGAATATGGAAAAGAGGCACATTTATTGATGGCAACTGTAGATGAAGGAAATCCAGAAAAGGGTGGCATTGGTTCTTGGACTAAGCATGCTCAAATCACATGTCAGGGTTAAAGGACTGGTTCATACGCATGGATGAGACGTATGGACAGAAGGTCAAGCTCGAAAATGATCATAGGTTGGATGTGAAAGGCTTATGGGATATCAGTCTAACAGCGGATGGCATCTCACAAGTCATTACAAATGTCTATTATGTACCTCTATTAACATCTAATCTCATTAGTGTTGGGCAGTTACAAGATAAGGATGTGACATTTGTAATTCAAGGAGGTTTGTGCAAGGCATATCACCCTCAAAGGGGCCTAATTATTACATCTAAAATGACAAGGAACATAATGTTCCCTGTATTTTCATCTTCGAAGAAAACCTCATCCAAATGTTTGCAAGTCAATGATGTTGTAAACACCCAAATCTGGCATAAGAGGTTCACTCATGTTGATGTTCAAAAGAATGGTGAAGGGACTACCGTCAATCGCATAAAAGCATACAGTGTGTGAGACTTGTGTAATAGGAAAGCAACAAAGAGATGCTATTCCTAGGCAAAGTGAATGGCGGGCTACTGAAAAACTGCAGCTGATTCACACAGATCTATGTGGACCCATCACTCCAGCTTCAAACAATGGAAAAAGGTACATGCTCGTGTTTATAGATGATTATACACGCAAGACTTGAGTTTATTTCCTATCTCAGAAGAATGAAAGCTTTGATGTGTTCAAAATTTTCAAAAGCTTTGTGGAAAAGGAAACTGGTATGAGCATTAAATGTATAAGAAGTGACAGGGGAGGAGAGTTCACCACTAATCCATTCAACATGTTCTGTGAATCAGAGGGCATTAAAAGATAACTCAAAGCCGCCTACACCCTACAGCAAAATGGAGTTGCAGAGCGGCGAAATCGAACCATAGAAAACATGATTCGTTGCCTTTTAGCTGAGAAATCAATGCCTAAGTATTTTTGGCCAGAAGCAGCAAAATGGGTCTGTCACATGTTGAATAGGTGCATTAGCATGAGTCTTGATAATAAAGTACCAGAAGAACTTTGGACCAGTAAAAAACCAAGTGTTGAGCACTTCAAAGTTTTTGCATGCATTGGGTATGTCCACATTTCTGCACAGATGAGAACTAAACTGGATGCTAGAAGCCACAAGTGTGCGTTCCTTGGAATCAGTCAAGAATCAAAAGCTTATCGCCTCTATGATCCCATAAGCAAGAAGACTATAATCAGCAGGGATGTCATATTTGATGAAGATGCAACCTAGGAATGGTATAAAGAAAGTGAGAAATAGGAAGAATTGATTATAGAAGGAGAAAATCTTGATCGAGAAACCCTAATACAACTTAGGAGGAAGAACATGCTCCAGCTGCCCCTCAAAGTCCAACAAATTCAAGCCAAAACAATGAAGTCGATGCACAAACTCAAGGTATGACCCCACCTCAAACATCCCATGCTGAATCTAATGAATGTGAAAACCCAAGTCCAGCAGCTACAATTGATTCTGCTACACAAACCGGACCATCCACCTGAGTACGAAGACCTCCGGTTTGGATGGAGGACTACCACACAGATCAAGACTTATTCAATGAAGATGAAGCGGGGTTTGCAATGTACAACTCAAGAGATGATCCAATAGCATATGAAGAAGCGTGAAAAGATGAAAAATGGGTTAAAGCAATGGAAGATGACATAGCAACCATTGAGAAAAATCAAACCTGGGAATTAGTATAAGCACCACCTGAAGCAAAACCAATCGGCGTAAAATGGCTATTTAAAACAAAGATCAATGAAAAGGGAGAGGTGGATAAATATAAAGCAAGGCTTGTGGTAAAAGGTTATGCTCAAAAGAAAGGTGTGGACTATGATGAAGTTTTTGCCCCTGTAGCTCGCTGGGATACTATCAGAACCTTGTTGGCTGTGGCTGCACAAAGAAATTGGATAGTCTACCAGCTAGATGTTAAAAACGCATTTTTGTATGGCGAACTCAAGGAGACAGTCCATGTAGATCAACCAAAAGGGTTTGTCAAGCAAGGAGCAGAAAGAAAAGTGTACAGGCTGAAGAGAGACCTATACGGCTTAAAACAAGCTCCTGAGCTTGGTTTAACCATATTGAAAGGTACTTTAAACGTGAAGGGTTCAATAAAAGTAGCTATGATCATACTCTGTTCATAAAGAAGGTTTGGAACAAAGTAATCATAGTGAGTCTGTATGTCGATGACCTAATATATGCTGGAAATGATCCTATGATGTGTGAGCACTTTAAGAAGTCAATGAAATGTGAATTTGAAATGACAGATCTAGGAAAAATGAAGTATTTTCTTGGTGTGGAAGTGCATCAAAGCTCATATGGAATCACACTATGTCATGCCCAATATGTGAAGGAAATTCTAGAAAGATTTCACATATGGGAAGCAAATGAAGTGAAGAATCCAATTGTCCCTGGTACAATCTTAACAAAGTCCATAACAGGGGAGGAAGTAAATAGTACCAGATATATGAGTCTCATAGGAAGTCTGATGTATCTAACAGTCACACGTCCAGATTTAATGTATGTGATTAGTCTGCTGTCTAGATTCATGGCAAACCCCAATGAGGAGCACATGGCAGTAGCAAAGCGGGTACTAAGATATGTAAAATGCACCAAGAACTTTGGGTTGCACTTTGAAAGGAACCTCAATCAAAAGCTAAAAGTGTATACAAATAGTGATTATGCCCGTGACATTGAAGATCGAAAATGCACTTCTGGGTATATATGTTTATTTAATGGGGCTGCAATATGCTGGAGCTCTCGTAAGCAGGGGATAGTTACTTTATCAACAACTGAGGCCGAGTATGTTGCAGCAACAGCATGTGCTTGTCATTGTGTTTGGTTGAAAGGCCTTCTTGAGGAACTTGAGGAGAAACCAATCGAAACTGTTGAAGTCCTATGTGATAACAGCTCAACCATAAAACTGTCAATGAATCCGGTGTTACATAGGAAAACAAAACATATAGATGTTCGATTCCACTATCTAAGAAACTTGGTGAATCAAGGAGTAGTGAAGCTTGAATTTTGCAGGTCTGAAAAGCAGTTAGCTGATGTTATGACTAAACCATTGAAGTTGGATACTTTCGAGATGATCAGGAAGTAGATTGGAGTGAAAGAAGTTAAACAAGAAGCTTGGTGCTTTCTTGTTTAAGGGAGGATTTGTTGGGCTATAGTTAGTGGGTCAGTATGGTGTTTTCGAGTCCATTTCTAGTTTCTTGTTTTGGGCCTTGTTGACTGGTCTGCATATGTAACCAGCTGACCTGGTCAGTCTTAGTTTTCTTTGAGTCTAGGTTGTTCCGTTTTTAGCTCTTAGTTTACAGTTCCTCTATGTTACCGTTTGATGTAATGGCTTTAAGTTGGCCTGCTTATTGATGAATAAGGGACTCGAATTCAAAAATATTTGTGTTCCATATCACTTTCAGCTCCTTCAGAAAGCATCTATGAAGAAAGGTATGGGAGAAGGTATATATCTATGAAGTTTCTCAACATGCCAAATAAAATAAAAAACCATCTCACTTTGAGGATTTGGAAATCCCTAAAAACGATTGTTCAAATATAAACGAACTTAAAGTAACCTAAAATTGGATAACAAGATTAATTAAAAAGAAACACACCTACAATCAATTAATAGTCAACGGATTAACCAAAAAGATTTACCTTTATCTATTAATCTGAAGAAATGGAACTGAAGATTGAGAAACAAATATAACGGGAATCATTGAAAACAATGAGGACCGGATAATTTATTTCATCTATGTCCTAAATATTACAATAAGAGGACTAACTTTGATACTAAATATTACATAAAAAATCAATGTTCTAAATAACGTTAGGCGTGTTTTGGCGACAATGTCAAACCTTAAATTTTTACAAGTCATGTCGTTTGTAAGGCATGACTTAAAGTGGTAATTTTATATATAATGAATATTTTTATATGCATTTTCTACTATTATTCATAAATATATACATATATGACTAAATGAGACATTTTGTTAAAACTTGACGTCAAATACAAGCCTCGGAGTCATGACAAGTTTTTTAGAACCTTGCAACAAACCAACCATCTTTCTAACACTCTCTGTTTAAGCGTTATGATAGCTAACTCTCTGTGTTTTGGATGCTTTACAACTAGGGTTGGAACCTCCTTTTATAGCCTAAACAACCATCATTTGTACAACATTTATTAATTGTGTTCATCATAAAGGAGTTAGAAAATGCCACCGTAGGTTCTCTTTTGTCAAATAAAGTAGTGGCTTTGGATTTAGAGGCTGGAACATAAAATTTTCTTAATCCAAAACCCATATGCAAATTCTTAATTTAGTCGTCACCAAACCACTTCTTCACCCCTTCAATCAACCACTAGACTCAATTTCACTTCAAAGACTAGAGGTGTTCACCAAATTGCTCACACCACACAAAGCCATTCCGCTTAACAACGTTTGAAATTTTCATAGTGCAGTTTGCAGTTCATAATCACAAACCCACATTATGTCAAGGACTGCATTGTTCAATCCAAATCCTCTTCCCCTATATGGCTCTTATAACATTTTGTTGTGTACTTGTGTAAGCAAACAATAAATTAAGAAGAAAATTTTAATGGGAGAAACCAACAAGATGACCACAAATGTTGCATCATTATTTCTTACCTATACAAAGAGAGAAATGAGATTACAACAATGGCAAAAGAAAACTAGAATGAAATGTGAAATAGCAACTCACTAGTGAAAGTCAACCTTGACCCAAGACTTTTACTATTTTTCATATTTAGTCCTTGACATCTAGCTAAATCGTTATACGACGCACACAATTTTTAATATTACTACAATGCATACACAGATAACAGATTCAACATGCAGAATGCAGAACATACGCCACAAGAAGGAGGATTTGTTCATCTAGACGGAAGTTAAGCTCTTCTTGGGCGAATCTGTAAGGATACGAACATGTTCTGGGGTCTTCTTCTTCCACCATAAGTAAAAAACAGAGCATGCTATGAAAATTCCGGCGACACCTCCGAGTGTTATTCCGACGATCCTTCCGACCTGCTTCTTATCGTTGGAAGAACCACCACGGGAAGATACTAGTAAAACGAAACAAAGATTATACCACAAGAAATGAAGAAATTGGCATTTGAACCTATGAACCCTAATGTTCGCCGGTGGCCGGAAACTAACCTTGTGAAACATGTATAGCCGAGATCAAGGGGCCAAATGTGCTTTGAACCGGAATGCAACACGTACCCTTTCCAGCCCACACCAGATGAACATCAATGATCGTGTTCGTCACGTTCGCTTCAAATGATCTCACCAACGCTTTATTTGATCCCTGTGCTTCGTTTCTTATGTTGAAATCTTGAAGAACCCTTTCTCCCTTTTCAATTTTGTTACATCAAAATTAGGTTAGAAACATGAAACACAATATCTGAATCTGTAATCAATCGATGTACCTGGATGTAAACATCGAACAAGCGTCTTCCGAGGCCTTTCCATGATGATCTTGAATCATCATCCATTTGTATTTCAGAAAAATGGAGTTCGACATTGTATTTCGCGTTTCTCAATCCTAATCCGTAATACCTCAACGAATTTGGTGAGATTCTTGCTGTTTTATACAACTCGGAATCTAAAGTAGCTGTGATTTGAGAAGCTGTCTGTGTCGTGTATTGAGGTCCATTAGGGTTCGATATGAAACTCCCTGTGTTGCTTACTACCCATCTGTTGTTCGAACCTGTGTAGACTGATGAAGCTCCTAGGGTTTCTGAATCATCATCGAATGCAACACCATATGTAGATACCATTGAAGATCCACCACATTTTACAGCAAAGGAATCTACAGCCATTCAAATAAAGTCAAAATTGATATGAATTCTTCAAATTTTCTGAGACTTTTTGATGTTCATGGAACTTACTGACTGGAACCTTCTCTGTGCACTGGTTATCAGTTACCAGGCAACGTGAGATCTCAGAGGTTTTCCTGCACTGATTCATAATCAGTTCTTGACAGAAAACATCTCAAGAAAATTGGATTAGATGAAGATGATGAAGAACACCATGAAATTTTACCCTTCTAGCAAGCCATCTCCATTTACCAAAGTTCCTACAGCATTCCTGTAGATGAACTGTTACATTTTACGCAGTGTTTGAATGATTCTTACTTTTTAAAATGTTTTTGAAAGTTGAAACTCACATTGATCTTCCAATTTTCGTGAAATTAGCAGGCAAATTCCCAGTGATGGAATTGAAGGAGACATCTCTGTTGTAAGATGAAGAAAAAAAAATTAAACACATGAATATCGAAGGGCAAAATAGTCAATTTACATGAAAACTTACAATGCCCGGAGCTGTGGAGTTATGATATTCGGTGGAATCACCCCATTTAAGTCATTGCTTCCAAGATACCTAAAATTTTTATAAAATTGTGTTTTAATTGAAGATTTGTAATCTTTTAATTTAAAAATAAAATAAAATAAAATAATCCAAATACTTACAAGAAATGCAAAGATTGTGAATCTTGGAAAGAGTCCGGTATGGCGCCTTTTAATTTGTTGAAGCTCAAGTCCCTTTTAACATATTAAGTCAAAAAGAAACAGTTATATATCTGTCTATCTTCAAGTCCTGTATTTGTTAAGTCCATTAAGTAAAAAAGAAACAGTATCTTACAGAATTTGTAAGTTGGCGAAAGTGCCAATTTGTGAAGGAATTTCGCCACCAACTCTTGAGCTTCTCAAGGAGCTATACACAAAGGTTGAGTTACATTAAATATTTCCAAAACTTTATAACTAATAAAGGGCATTTTAGTCATTTAACTTAGAGATGTAAGAACTAATAATCAAAACAAAAGTAAATGAGAAGGTAGTGAATGGTGAAGTCATACAGAATGGAAAGGCTTGTGAAGTTAACTAAGAAATCAAGTGTCGAATCTTCACCACCTAGATCACCAATTCTCCTATAAAAAAACAAAAGAAATGAACAAATAGATTGAACTATATTAGTGTTTATTAGTCTTTCTCTAATTTTCATATCATATAATCAGTATTTATTCTCTAATTATTTCTGAAATTTTATAAAATTGCTAAATGATCTTACAGATCTTCTAGTTTTGTCAAAGCTGCATAACTACTAGGAATTGGGCCTTCAAGAGATGTTCCTTCAAGTCTCCTAAAACATCAATGAGAATTTATTTACATGAACCAAATTTTAATAACCAAAAGATATATGATTTTCTTAAAGTGATCTTGCTTACAGTGTTTTTAGATTTGTAAAAGTTCCCAAAAACTCAGGAAGCTTTCCAGTAAAACCATTGTCAGAAGCCCACCTGTCACACACACACACACACACACACACACAAAAAAAAAAAAAAAAAAAACCTTTCAAGATATGAAAAAAAAATTATAATAAAAAGTTAACAAATGTTTCTGGAATTAATTAATTACAGCGTATGAAGTGATTTCAAGTTTGAAAGTTCTTGAGGAAATGGTCCACTCACTCCACTGCTGTCTATGTACCTAATTCAACAATAACATAAATCAAACAAAGAAACTTGTAAGCTAAATTATATATTTAAAAAAATATATATATGTAGCTTACAAAGTTAGGGTATGTTTTCTAATGGGTAAACTGGATAGTTATACGTTATTATTATTTTTTGACTTAATCTTGATAGAATGACTTAATAATAGGTTAAGCCAAAAAAACTAATATTGTAAAATTTGTTTTTTTGCCGTTCTTTTTTATCCCCAGCTCCTTCAATATTAAAATCGATGAACATTGCAAATTTTTTTTTTTGGAATATTAGAGTAAAATGGTTATTTTATGGTTCAAAGAGTTTATTCTGTTTAAAAAATACAAAAATAGAGCTTATATATACAACATTTTAACGAGATAAAGATCATTATCCATATAGCCACTTTACTCATACAAAGCAGACTCTTACTTACAGTTGCTCTAAGGAAGTCAACTTTCCTAAATCAATAGGCAAAGGTCCATTGAAATTGTTTGAACTGAAGCTTCTGAATGAGAGAAAAAAAAATATATTATTATAAATAATAAGGATGATTAATTAATGTTTTATGTCATTAAAATATAAATTAAAGATTTTTATACTAACAAAGATTTCAAATCCGTGAGATTCCCAAGCTCCATAGGCACGACACCGCTAAAATTATTGATACCAAGGCTCCTGATAATAAATATTAAATAATTAATAAAATGACATGTTATTATTATTAAATTCAGAATTATAATAATATTGAGAGAATTTTAAAATATACTAACAAATATTGCATTTTGAATAATCTTCCAATTTCTTTAGGGATAGAGCCATTCAATACATTCTGTCCGAGGTTCCTGTAGCATAAATTATGTCATTTTAAGTTAAAAAGAAATACATTTCAGTTAAAATTTAAAAATCATTTTTTTTTAAATTTCTTTATAAATAAATTTATTGGTTTCTTACAAGTCGATAAGCTCAGTAAGTTGAAAAAGTTCTTGTGGGAGTTCACCAGATATATCCAAAGCATATAATTTCCTGCAAAAATAATTGAATTTAATTTAAACAATCGTTTTCTTTACAACTTGCAGCATTAAATTTTTATTTAATTTTAAAACATAAATACAAAAAAAAAATGAAGAACTGACAAGTGAGTTATGTGGCAGATGTTGTTCGAACAATCACAAACAATTCGTGGGTTTGCATTTTCTGTAGCCCAAGATGCATCACGAGTGCAGGGGTCAATTGACAAGTTTACCTTTGAACTCAAACCCCAATAATCTATCACTTTCTTTATAGCAATCACTGTAAAAAGAACAATAAATTAAAAAAAAGATCAAAACTTGTGTTATGATTATGAAGTCAAATTATGAAACACATACAAACCTTCATTGGATTCAGTCGTTATTTGAGCATCAACAAGTTTATGTATGGAGAAAACCAAGAAACAACATAAGCTTAGAATCCCCATAATTAGGCAATGAAAAAGCTTTACTTGATGTTTATATATTGTAAAGAGAAGTATAATGTTTAATGCATAAGGTACAACTGTGTGACCATAAAAGTCCAGGGTTACAAACACTACTAGGTCAAGTGTACATCATCATCATCATCATCTTTTTTTTTTCTTTCTTTCTTTAATAATTCAGTCATGTTTCTTGATGGGAATGATATTAGTTAACATCAAGTGGGAAATATATGAAAAGAATTAAGGATGTGAAACTTTTGTTTGAATCTTGACTTTAATCTTGAAATTTTAAATTGGGTCTAAATCATACGGATTGCCGGCCTATGAAGAGAGTATAATACATGATTAGATTAGTAAAGGGTCGTGGTCAAAATTGTCTTTTTAGAATTTAAGAACAGAAATTATGAAATGGGTGATTTTGTAAGTTTTGATTATAAGCGAACAAAAACTTGATGACTTGGAAATCATGTTAGTGGACCAAAAGATTCAGATGATTGGTTGCTATCAAAAGCTACAAAAGTTACAGGAAATTCTCTTTGGGGGATTTCATCAAAAAGATGGTGGATGTTGGCTAAAGAATTTGATAGGTAGAGGGGAAGAAGAAAGTCAAGAAACAAAACTACGTCTACAGAAATGTAAAGGGGAAAAGGGGGAAAATACTAAAAGGGACATCAAAAACATAATTCTAGTGTGGACCTCATTTCATATGTACCTAAATTTTGATTGTTTCATGAGATTTTGACCCCAGTTATACGCATTATTTTATTCATAAGTGTAATTAATGTTGAAATAATTATATTTATGTGTGGTCGTATGACCATTTATTATTATGAACCTGGTTAGGGAGTGCCATCGCGAATATTGTCACCTACAAAGATTTAGATGGGTATTGTAAATATGTTTTACTAAATCAGCACGAAGGTTGTGATCAAATGCGGTCATATATTTCCTTTCTGCTCGCCATGTACTTTGGCGTACCAATATCTATTCCTTCGAATATTAGTAGATTTTTATTTTTATTGTAGTGACAAATCGTTTTCGTGCATCTTCTAAAACCATATATGCAATATGATGCATGCATACATCTTCTAACCGTGCTGGAACTTTAAGTATCTGTCAACATCCCTTAAGAGCACCAAAGGCTCGTTCGACATCCTTCCTAGCTGATTCTAGGACCACCATAAACGTTAATCGTTTGTCGTTGTTTGGACATGAGAATAACTTCACAAATATAGTTAACTCAAGATATCTCATCAGTAAAGTAGTACCCACACTTATATGATGTTCCATTCACTTGAAACGACACATCATACAATTTTCCATGGTAGATGTCATTGAAAATCGATGACTGGTTTAAAACATTGATATCGTTGTTAGCATAGAAGAACCAAAAAAATGCAAGTTGTATCCAAAGATCACGTGACGCTCCTACTACTAACATTATCGTCGGTTGTTTTTGATCACCCCACATGAATTCACAACGCCATGAATTAGGGCACATTGCCCACCCTTAGTGCATACAATCAATACTACCGAGCATTCTAGGGAACCCATGCTTGTTTTCATGTGTTTTATACAATTGGTGGAAGTCGATAATTGTAGGTTTGGGCAATACTGATCATGGAAGAGGCTAATTACAAATTTAGCAAACATGTAAAGACATTCTCGTGTCGTTCGATCTGACATCATCAAATACTCATCCAATAAGTCCACCCCATGTCTAATGCTAATTGACGAATTGTCGTATATTTTGAATTTGAGAGCAACCATGCCTGTCTCTTGCATTCAATTTCAATTGAAAATATGAAAATCGATTTTTCACGTCATCAATTTTCTGTAGGAATAACTATTTCCTCACCCGGAACCGACGTCTAAATTTTTCAGTGAACACGACATCATCAGCAAAGTAGTCTTGTTCAAGATGATTGTGTCCAGCTACACGATTTTTCTATAAATGATATTTTCTAGTTTTTGAACATGAACTTTTGGCTTCGTTTTCTTGTAAATAAGTGTTTTTTTTTTTGCATTACGTTCACGATAAAACATCAATTCCTGCAAATCTAACGTATCCGACAAAGTAGAATATGATGATAACATTTTAAATTTGATATATAAAGAATATAGAGATTCTGGGTGCTTATGTTGTAGTATAAAATGGAAGGAGTGTTGTTTAATGGATAAAAAGGAAAAAAAAATCAAAATTTATTGCTTCCAACGGTAAAAAAGGAGACACGTAAAGTGGAATCACCTTTTGCAGGGGGGGGGGGAGGGGTTTCACCACACACCACCAAGTGTGGTGTTCCCCGTGCCCATCACTAGCCACCTCAGCCCACTACATGGTGTGGTGGGTGTACATGCTATGGTCTAATATCATTCACCACTATAAATAGGAGGTCACTCGAGAGATAACAAGTAGTTAATAATCGACGTTTTTTCTTTTTCCCTCTCTCCCTCGCCAATACCATAAGAACATAAGAACAAGAGATAAGCGATTTATGTCCGAAGGGATTACAATCAAAGTGAATCAAGAACGATGATTGCTTCATGATCTATTTGATTGTGATTCGATTGTGCTTGTGTGATGTGTGATCTATAAGTTATGGAACTGTAATGCAACATGTGGTATCATAACAAATTTATAACATCCAACACATAAATTCTTCATCCATATTCATGTTGATATCCCCCCAAACCTAATCGGCGGGAATGAACGAAACCGTTTAAAGAAAAGTTTGGAGAATCGCAATAATGGTTTAGTTTTGATGCATCCTTAATTAAAATCATAATTGGAAACCAAATAAGGTGATCCACACACCCAGAAATGCCAATTCCATAAGTGGAATTCGAATGAACAAGAAGAAATCGTTTTTTGTGACATTCCCTCAACTGAACAAACAAACAAAAAATCTAAGCCTATGGGTCTGCCAGATTGGCATAAGGCTCCGACCACCCTATCTTAGGGGTTTTCCCCTAAATATATTGATCTGACCACTTGTAACGAAATAATACCGGAGGGAACGAGGGAACGAGAGGAGCGATGAGACTGATGGGGAGTGACAATAACTTGCACTTAATGTAATCTTTTGTTATATTAAGACATAACTTGTAGGATTTATGTAATCTTTTGTTACATTTAAAACATAACTTCCGCTTAATGTTTGGATTAATACTTTGGGACGCCGTATTGTTAAATTTAAATGTTTCGATCTATTTTTCTGCAATTTATATTTTCTAACAGTTTTTATATTTTTATATCGTTTTTATGTATTTTTAATGTTAAAAACTAAAAAAAACAAAAAAAAAAAGAGAAAAATACAATTAGTGGCGACGTCAAGCATTAGTGGCGACAAAGTGCATTAGTGACGATACACCTATAGTGACGACGAAAGGCACTAACAGCGACAGTTGGAGCAATAGCGACGAACCAACAGTGGCGAACCTTTAGCGGTGACATGTTGTCGCTAATACCTTTAGCAGTGACATTCTTGACCTTTAGCGGCGACGTTTGTCATTCTTGTAGTGCCCTCATTTGAAATTTCTTTCATACTTGGTCCCTAACTTGGCTAAAAACTTAATAAAACTTACTTTTACTTTACAATTGGTCCTAATCCACCATAACTCATGCAAATCTAGTCCGGGATGCTTGTTTGGTCAATTTCGCAGGTCAAAAACAAGTTTATACAAATTGACATTTTTAGCCCCTAAACCTTAAAATTTTTCTTTTAACACCCAAACTCTGTCATAATCTATTTTTGGCTTAGAAAATAAGTTTATTAGGGTTATTAAACAAAATCATTTACTTACATCTATTTATTTGTTTCATTTCGATTTATTTTATTTTAAAATAAAGAAACTTTTATCTTTACCAAAACGTCCAAAACTCTTAGCCCAAAAAACAAGATGTTACACCACGACAGTATGCCTCTAGGTTATAAAATTTCATGGTGGGTGTTTTAAGCTTCCTTTCGACTTAAATAAATCATAATATTATTGATTCATTGTTAACTATAATATCAACCCAACATAAGATCTTCAAGTTAATGTTGATGGGTTGTTTATGTCCAAAGTTGATTTTGTGTATGTGTGTGTTGTCATTTGAGAAATCCAATGACTAGTTGTGAGAATGCATGGGATCATTTATTGAGCGTAATCCATATAAACATATTTCCTCCCTTGGTAAGGCTTTTCAAAACATGTTTAAGGTTTCAAGTCAACTAGTTAAGTAAACCCAACATATCTAATTAGTTATTTTGGCTTTATTTGATTTGTTTACTTAATTATTTTAGTTGATAAATAATAATTTATCTACTAAATACATTATTATGTATAGATCTTTTTGTAACTCGTAGTGTGACCTCCATAGTCTCACATATAATTAGCAGTACATAAATTTCTTGTATGATCCAACATATATGCATACAATATAACTTTTCCAATATGGGGTTACAAAACATCAATAAGTCGTATAGAAACATCAACACAGACAACATGTCAAGGTTCAAGTGTAACATCTAGGATGGTTCTCTCCTTGTTTAACCCCAAAGTCTCATTATTTAGCTATCACAAAAGTCACATCTAAGAAACTAAGTCCACTGTTACTTCAATCATAAACTTCTAATACATGTCAAATAAAATAAGATATGTAAGACAATAATTTCTCGTGACCTATATAGGTTTAGATCTAAAATAGTTTTCAAAATATTTAAACATTAGACCATTTGTAAAGCATGGCATGTGTTTATGTGTAATAATCCAATGCATGTCAAAGCATTCATACTTTGTGAAATGGCCTTACCAAATCACATTGTTCCTTTGTACCACACCGAGAAGAACACATCAACTCATTATGTACATTCCAATAATGCTTACTGAGCCTTACCCAACTAGGTTACGTAATTCAAGGGGATTTGTATTGGACTTAACATTATTACAAATAAGATCTTATTTATCATGTTAAATCCATGTGATAAGATGTGAAAGTGTTTACAAAGGTCGTACATGTGACATCTTTTCCCCAAGGGTTCAAGTGGCTACGCAAGGGCTGAATGATCTTCCATGCATGTTGTATCACTTGGTTTGATATATCAAACTTGTGAGAACTCAAAGTTTGTATCCCATTTCGTGCACCCAACCTTCTTGAGCACTTTAGGAACCAATTTTAACGGTTTTCATTGATTGAGATTATCCCATAGTAAACAAAACATCATTTAACATCTTAAATCCCAATTCATCATTGAAATTAATGGTTTCCACCATTTTAAACACCAAACCTCAAAAAGAAATTAAAAAGATTAGTTTTTACATTAAAAGCTTCACTTATGGATCGGAGATGGTTTAACATTAGAAGGTAATCGGGATATTGTGTCTAATAGTGTCTTGCAAGGGTTCGTAGTCCTGTTGTTGCTCTTTAGTATCTCATTTTCACTCACCATGAAATCGCTTCATTCTTCCTCGATGGATTGTTTATTCTCTAATAACACTATCGCTTCTAAGATTTAATAGATTGAAGCAAAAATTATAAGAAATATTATTTCACAATTAACAATAACTTCATCACACATGTAATAACCCGAGTCCGAATCATCCAAAATATAAACAAGTTTCTGTTATTTTACGTGATTCTAGTGACCTTTTCTTTTTCAAATTTAAAGGACTGATATGTAAATTATTGAACTGGAAGGACCTTGTTGACAATTTCCTGACTAAGAGCCGCAATCTGAGAATCAAGCGACTTGATCGTATCTTCCTTTTGCTTCTCCAAACTCGCCAACGCCTCCTGCAACTCCGCCTCCACCTTCTTCCTCCCCTCCGCCAGCTTCGCATCCACCTCCAACGCCGTCTCCTTCTTCATCTTGTTCAACGCCGCCGATATCTCCGCCCTCGCTGCTCTCATAATCGCCGCCGCCTGCTCCTCCAATTGCTTCACTTCACTCGAAGTATCCTTCACACTGCTCAGCTTCTCTTTAATTTCCTTATCTCTGCTGTCCATAAAATTCCCCAAGGGGGAGTAGTATACTTTGTCGAGAGCGAACATGAGGAAAAGAAACTCCGCGGCGATGATCGGAAGCGTGAGATCGAAGTCAAAAAGTTGGGCCTTTTCGATCTCGACTGCTAAGGAGGGGAAGGGAGTCGCGGCGACGGAGGCGGCTACGAGGGCTGCGGCGGCGAGGGATTTGGGAGTGAGGGAGAGGGAGATTAGGGGTTTGGTGGTGGTGGAGATGAGAGGAAGGGAGACGGGAGGTTGTGGTAGTGGTTGGTGTTTGGATTTAGGGGTTGGGGGAGATGTGATTAGGGTTTTGGAGGAGGCCATGATCACGTTGGCCATGGTCGATTAGAGGATAACAATGGCGGTGAAGAATGGTGAAATGGTTGACAGATCTGGTTGTGGTGCGAGTGTAGAGAGATTGGAAGAAGGTGGTGATGAATTGATGATGATGAGAGGAAGATTGATCGATTTGAGGGAAAAAGCTTATCTCGTTCTATGCCACACAAAATGATATGAGGTTCCCAATTGCCAACAAAAAAAATCAAAACTAGCTCTCGATGTCCAAAATTGTCACAAAGGTTGCAAGCTTTATTTTTTCACCACATAATTTCACATTTATTCAAAATTTAATCCACTAAAATAGTAGTGTATGTTTTCAAAATTTGCATACATGTACACCTTAACGATTTCTTGCTACACCTTAATAGTTAAACATTTAATATAGAAAATATATAGATGATTGTTTATATTTTGATTTTGTTTGGACATTAAGTTTGAGTTAAGTAAAAAAATGCCTTAAATATATTAAGACTATAAGTTTGATTATAAGAGCATCCATGATAGAAATTTTTTCCAACAAAAAGCCTAATATTGGAGAAATTTTTTCAAAACAAAGTTTTTCCAATGAGCTTCTTAGACTGAACGGTGTGGGCAACGCCCACAGCCGTTTTTGTGACATGGCATGCGCCTCAACGGCGTTATCACGCGAAACACCCCCCCCCCTTTCGTTTTCAGTCGTTACGTGGTCTTTCGTTTTCGTTGCAACAGACGATAACGCGTCTTTTTTTTAATTATTTATTTTATACCGTTGATTAACGGTAACATTGTTTAAAAAAAAAACTTTACCTATATAATCATAATTTTTCTCTACATTCCATATAAAAATCACAATTTTTCTCTCTATTCACCACTTTTCTCTCTCTTTTTCATATATTTTCAAGACATTCCACAAAAGAAAAAATGAATCCGTTCGATGATAGTGACGACGATGATATATTTGTCACTATGATGTACGAGTATTGCACGAACGTGCTAATGCAACCAGCTCCGACTCCTTTATTAACGAGGCGCGCAACGTTAAACATAGATCACGAAGAAGGGCAGAGACGTTTAGTTCACGGTTATTTTGGGGATGATTGTGTCTACCAGCCACGCGATTTCAAAAGAAGGTTTCGGTTGCGGAAAAATGTATTTGTTCGGATAGCCAACGCGTTGGAAAGCAGGTATTGTTTTTTTCTAATATAGCTTTTATATTATTTTAATACATTGCTTCTTTCAAATATAATTTTTATATATTAAATATACGTTTAGGTATGAATTTTTCCAAATGAGATATGACGCTAGAGGTAAACGATGATTCACAGGGTTACAAAAATATGTTGCTGCAATTAAGCTTATGGCAATGAGAGAGTCGCCTGATTCGATTGACGACTATATGAGATGTCTGAGAGAACTGCAAGAGAAAGTTTGTATAGATTAGCGAGGGATGTTGTCGAAACCTTCGGTGACGTTTATTTGCGTAAACCTTCGTTGAATGATATATAACAACTATATGCGGTGCACAAAGAAAAACATGGTTTTCCGGGTATGCTAGGAAGCATTGATTGCACACACGGGAACTGGAGAAATTGTCCCGTGGCGTGGAAAGGCCAGTACGCAAGTGGTCAGCATGAAACGCCTTCGTTGGTATTGGAGGCTGTTACGTCCCAAGATTTATAGATTTGACATGCTTTTTTCGGGGTTGCGGGTTCGAATAACGACGTGAACGTTCTTGATCAGTCACCAATTTTCGACGATATTTTGTCAGGGAAGGCACCAGATGCTCCTTTCATAGTAAATGGAAATGAGTACAAGTTTGGGTATTACCTTATGGATAGAATATATCCAGCATATTCCACATTCGTGAAGGCGTTTCGACACCCAATAACACCAAGAGAAAAAAATTTCAAGAGAAAACAAGAAGGAGCATGTAAGGATGTGAAACGTGCTTTTGGAGTTCTGAAGTCGAAATGACACATAGTTGAGCATGCAGCACGGCCATTTCAGTTAGACGTTCTACAAGATATTATGTATGCATGTATCATAATGCATAACATGATGGTTGAAGATAAATGACGAAACATTGCGGAATATTCGGCTTCGGAGCCCAGACACATGCAATTTCAACCCAGGACAACGGAATATTTACATAGGGTCGTAGATGTTCAAAACGCACGAAAACACAGACAACTTCGAGAGGATTTAGCTGATTTTATGTATGATGGAAATGAAAGCGAATAAATTAGTGGTAAAAAGAAATTTTTTTTATAAATGTTATGTTTTCGTAATGTTTTTTAAATGTTTAATTAAAAAATAGGTTTTATTTAAATAACATGTTTTAATTAATTAATTAATTTTGTTTAAAAAATAAAAATTAAATCGAAAAAAAATAATAAAAGAAATGATGACATGGAAAGTTAAAGATGTTATAACTAGTTGTCTATTTCCTCCATTTGGTGTTATAACACCACAATGACATAGCATGTGAGGTGACAATTTTTGGATGTGATAACACCCCTTAATTAGTTGTCCACACTATTAGTCTTAATAAACACATTTTATGACTATAACTTTTTCACATATCATATTATTTTGCTGATTCATCATTTTCTAGCTTGTTAGTTGACATTCTAGGACCTATAGAAAAACTCTCATATTGGGCATTACTAAGCATGTTGGGTCGGTGACGTGATTATAACATGACATTAAAAATCTTTTGTGAATTGTGTTTTTTCGTTGTGGATGGTCTAAACAAACTTATTTTTTTTAATGTGATGTTATAATCACATCACATTAAATAAGTTCGAAAGGATTTTTTAACTAGTTTTCCATATACACCTTAAACATGAATACCCGTCTTTGACTTCAAAATTTCCCTAATTCTTTTTTTATAATCTGCTAAATTTAATTCAAATTTTATGACTTACCCCTAATAGTTGCTTTCCCTATTATGATTTATATTGTGAGTAAAAAGGATTTATATAAATTATAAAGTATAAGATCATGAATTAGAATTTAGAAAATTTAAGAGCATGAATTAGAATTTAGAGATGTGAGATTTATATTATCAAAATAACAAATTTATAGAAAAACTTAAAGTTGTTATTTAGATTGTTTTTGAAACGCATGAGATGCGAGAAATTCGTAATAATATGATCTGATATTGAATGTAATGAATATGTTTTAAACCTAAAAACGATTGAAAAACTCTTTGTTACTAATTAGTTTAATATGATGATTATTTATTTATTTATTTTAATAACGTTTGCTAGTTTTTTAACTATATATCTTAATGTCCTTTTATGTCATTTTATATGTGTCATCTATTTATCACTAGTTTTTACCGAATATTATTACTTTATAACTTTATGAACTAGTTTATTAGGCAAAAACTTTCAACTAATCTCTCAAACACAGCCTAACCCTTTCCTATCCGTGCTTCCTTTTCTTTCTTCTCAACTCATCTCATGTTACGATGGATGAAAATAGTGTTAAAGTTAATGAATATTTTAATTTGATTAAATATAAGGATAAAATTGTTATTTAATCTCGTTCATACAAGTTTTTCCAAAAAAACATACTCAGATGTATACACGACATACATCATTATTCATTCGATCGCTCTACTATACAAAACTTTACATGGAAAAAACCAATATAATCATTTGGAGGCCCATATACATTCACAACAAGCAACATCATTTAATGCAATAACCCGTTGGGTAACCAAAACCTCCGGCGAACTCACTAAATGGATTTGGTGAATAAGAACTCGAACTAGCACTCGATCTGCAAGAAACATTCGCATCATCATCATCATCTTCTTCATCATCACTACTTGGAAACCATCGTCCAAGTCTTGCAGTTCCAATTTTCGGACTGCTTGTTTTTCGGTGTAAAAACAACCCTCGCATTCTGCATGCCCAACTGGATCGATTGACCTCTTTTGTGACATGATTATGGTTTGAATTTGATCGATTGTTCCCACAAAACTTTTTCATGTTCCCATTCAAACTCCGTTTGCTTGATGACCTATTCAAGTTCCCAATCTTGATCCAGTTGTTGATTGGACTGTGTCTATCTTATATTAGATTGTGTCTAGCTGATATTAGACTGTAAAATTGTTATATTATTAGTAGAAAGCTTACCCATTGGTTTGATTTGAATCGATGGTGATCTTCTCTAATCTTTCACCTGCAACTTCATACATAGGTGTATGTCGAACAAATTGAAGCTGGAAAATGATTCATTGAATCATTTTTTAGGTCAAATTGATTGTATATTCAACTTATAAGTAGCCCAAAGATGATTATTTCAGAAGAAAAATACCTGATCACCATTCTTGATCCCAAAACGTGTAATGGAATCACGATCACGAAAGAGCTTCATGCTCTCAAAGCATAAACAGAAATGCCCCCATACATGTGACCTATAATAAACACAATCATAAGAAGAAGAAGAAAGGGAGAATTTAGAGAGAATAACTGAGCATATATATATATACCATGAAATCTCGGCATCTCCTTGTGTAGGTATATCGCAGAAAGCAGCCTCAATCGCCTTCTTCACTTTTGCTACAGTTGCTCTGTTCGTTACAACAATATCTGTATCACACAAATCACACGACATTCATTTTCGATTTCCTAAAATAGAACATCGTCAAGTGTGAATGTTTTAAAAAGTTAGTCGATGATCTATAGAAAAAAATAGAATTTATATCATTTTCGATTACCAAAGGAAGATCCATCTAATCTGAGGATGGAAAGTCTGATTGGCTTGGAGGAGAATTTTCCAAATGAAAGTGACCTCCAGGAGCTGCGTTTAGCAGGCAATAATGGAGGAAAAGAGCTTGAGGTTGTGGAAATCGAAAATGGCGATGATGGTCGATTTATCTCAAAGGGAGTCTTACGATTATACACAAAATCAGAAAAATCGACCCTGTGATCCTTGGATGGAGTTCGCATGGCTAAATTAGGAGTAAATTATGAGAAGAGGTGAGAGATTATGTGATAGCGATAAGATTGGTTCAATAGTGGGAGAAAGTGATGATCGTTATGAAATTGGGTAGAAATTAATCCATGTGAAGAGGATTGTTTGAAAGAGAGTTATTTTTAGGGTTTGAATTTGGATTCGGGGGGGAAGGAGTATGAACAGGAAGCCTGTCTCTCTCTGTGTTATCCACTTATCTGTTTTTCAGTTTTTCTCTGCGAGTTTTACTGGGAGCAAATTTTGACGATTTCTTTCGGTTGATTAGGAAGTTGACATGCACATGCGCCTTTTTTTCAAAATAATAATAAAAAAAAGGAACACAAATTAGACATTTGTAAAAGGGAAAATTTATCCCCTACTATTCTAAGATTTTTCCTATCAAATTTAATTACTTTTATATTATAAAAATATTATCAGGTATGACAGACATTGTCGATATGTACTCCATGAACTTACTATGTCAATAATTCCATGTTCTGATTTATTTTGATTTTGAAATCTATCATATCTATTGTTGATATGTATTGTTATGCTTAAGTAATTTGTAATCACGTAACTCTTTAGTAATATGTCACACGTTTTTCTGTGTTATTTTATGTCTATGACTCCATGTGCTTCATATTCCATTGTTGTTATAATGATATGCATTACTGATTTATATTCTGATATGTGCTGATATGCTTATAAGTTAACATACAAACATGAGAGTATGAGTTGGGGATCAAAAAAAACATGGGAGTGATAAAGTAGGAGTGTTTGAGTGTTATTGTTAACTCACTTCAACCTTTTTGATAGCTGATATGTCTTTATTAAAGTACAATTCCTCTTTGCAGCTTTTATTTGGGAAGTTTGTGGGGGGTTTTCGGAATTAAAATTTGTGTACCCTGATTAACGAGCTAGAAGATATTGAGCAAAATATGATAACTTTTTTTTGTTGGAGTTGAGATATTCTTATCCATCACTCTGTTACTAGAACATGCCAAGGGTCCAAGAGATGAGACACCAGCAAAAGTAGAAGTCATTTCTAACAAACCCTTAAAACAACGTAAAAAGAGATTGTTCATCCTATTTTTTGCAAGCAATCTTGGTGTTTTTTTTTCTTTTGAAAATTGGAGTGTGTTCTTGATTTGTATTCAACTCAATCATTATTGATATTTAAACAAAACATGTTTATTCATATTTGAACAAAACATATTTATAAAAAAAATCATATGTATAAATATTACACATGTGGGTTATTTAAACGAAAATAATTATGGAATTGAAAATGCGAGAATAGATTAATCACATGTGAATAACTTAAATCATATTTAGGGGGTGTTTGACTTATCTTTTGAGAGGCCAAAAGTCCTTTTTGAAAAAGTTGCAAAAAGTCAGGTTTTCCTGACTTTTCCAAAAAGTCAGTTTTCCTTATATCCAAAATCCAAAAGTAACTTTTAAAATGTTTTTACCAAACATCTTTTACCTTTTATCTTTTCCTAAAATGACTTTTGGCATCTCAAAAGATAAGCCAAACACCCCCTTAATAACATGGTTTAATCACATGTGATTAAATATATATAATAAGAAAAAAAACTATTAAAAAATATAAACAATTGTTATGTCTATACTCATATGTGAATAAAAGGTTTTCATCACATATGAAAATCTTAATCATATGTTAATAATGTAACATCTGGATTTCTAGGTATTTCCTTTTTGACCCTTGGTTGGTATTTGTTTTGCAAGATTGGTCCCTAATGGCAATTTTGTAATTTTGGGCATAGCTTGCGTACGCTGGGCGTACATCTTGTACGTTTGGCGTACGTGTCCAGGGTGCAAACCCTAAATTTTAGGGTTCAGACCATATTTAAACATTTTTATGGCCTCATACACTCTCTTAACTCTAGCTTAATTCCTCATTTCAAAAACCCTGAAGTGTGTGAGTTCATTTTGAAGCTTGGAAAGTCTTTTGGTGCCATTTTAGGAGCTTTTGGAGGTGAAGGAAGAGCTTTGAAGTTTTAGTGTTTCCCTCTAGGCCTTGGATCCAACATCTACACTCCTTTATGCACCTTTTGGAGGTATAAAGCTCCAACCTTGATGAGTATTTCATTTAGATCTAGTATTAGCTTAAAGTTGGCCCTTTTGTCCCAAATCTTGATCCTTGTGAGTAGGGAATACTCCAAGACATTTGAGTTGTCTTTCCAGATGTTTTAGGGTGTGTTCAGTTATAAAATTATGATCTTGGATATCATTTTCTTCCCATGCATGATGTAGGTTGTCTTAATAGGCCAAGAAGCTAGAGTTTCCAATGTTAAGGTCTTATTAGCCATGCAAAACCATAAAGTTGGAAACTTTATGGTTAAGAACACCTTTTAGGGTCTGGATCTGAATTATGGACGTAAATGATTAAGGATTATGTAACGTCTGGTTCCTGGTATGTATTTAATTCATAATTTATTCATTTTTGTATAGAAACTCGACGAGTTGGAGGCCTCAAACTCGCCGAGTAGAGATGGATTGGGACGCGGGTTAAGAAGTCTACTCGACGAGTTGAGAAGCCTTAACTCGACGAGTAGGCTGGCAGAATGAAACCCTAATTTCTAGGGTTTTTCACCCTATTTAAACACCTTAACCCCCATAATCTGGCCTCATTTCTAGCCTCCATTGTCCCAAACCCTAGCCACGAAACCCTAATTCACTTTTGAGAGTTTTGAGCCAACTTTTGTGCATTCTTTGTGATTTTGAAGAAGAAGGTACTTGAAGAAGGAACAAGGACGTGTAGGAGGAGAGTAGATCCATAAGTTGGATGGAACGCTTGGTTTTTACCCGAAAATTTTATACTTTTAAAAGTTAACTATTATTTTTACCCGAAAATTTTTGTATAAAAAAAGCTATAGTGTAACACTTGGTTTCAGATATGAATTTTACTTTTAATTTTGAGATTTATGGGTGGCAACGACATGGTGGAAGGATCACCACGTCTGTGAGAGTGAGATGAGTTTTCTCACTATACTTTATAAGATGTTAGATTGTCTTTGTGACTATTGCATGTATGTTAGGCAAGACCCGTCATGAGGGCATGACCCATTATGAGGTCAGAACCCGTTAGTTGTGTGGGCGAGGCCCGATGTTTTGTATGTTATGTGATATTTTGGGGAACTCACTGATGTTTGTGCTTATTGTTTATGTTTAAATGTTTCAGGTATTTCTGGCTTCAAAGGGAAGGTCCGACCTGATCGCACTGCATCCCATGGAGTTAATTTCCACATTATCTATTTTGTTTTACTCCGACGATTGAGAAATATATTATACTTTGGTTGACTTTTGAACAGATGATTGTATGTTTTTTGGTGATTTAAAAAAGAGAATTTTATTGGTATTTTTGGAAAGTTACATACATCTTCTGGTTACTAGTTTGGTAGGTCTTAAAAACTTTAACTAATCAGCTTGTTTAGATATAAATTTAGTTTTTCCATTTTATTTAATCCTATAAGTTGAAAAATAAACCCTCCCTAATCTTAGACACTTTAATAATAATAATAATAATAATAATAATAATAATAATAATAGCAAATTGAACTTTCACCGGAAAGCTATCTTTGAGAATCCATCATGACTTTCTTCATAGTCTTAATGGTTTAACTCAAATTTGAATGATTCATCTAATATTTCTTAAAACTTATTTAATTTTTCCGACAACTTCTTAAATATATTACAATAATTTAAGGGGTTAAATGCATATAATAATGTTTTTTTAGATAATATAATTTTTTATAAAAAACAAAATATTTTTAGACACTTTATGATCAAATTCCTATAATTTTTTATCATTGAATTTATGAAAAGAATAGAATAAGATTTCATTTAATTAGTTGGTTTTTATAACCCTATTCTTTTAAAATATATTAAGATTTTAATTCTAAGTTTGCTATATGATTTGTCATTAGAGATTTAAAGGAATATACTTTACGTGAGCATTGAATTTTTTTATTAAAATATTTTCTCATATTCAATTTAAAATTCTAGTTTGATAGATGATGATGCACTCCACAACTTCTATTTCTAGTGAAGTTGTCGATACTTGGGAGTTGGGGACACTGAAGCCATCGTTTGCTTTCCGTAATTCTTCTCTTGTCTCTTGCTATGTATCTTTCGGCGGACGATTCAAACTAGCGTAATCTCTTGCTTTTCGTTGTATTAATAACAAATTTCATGATCGGAATATGATCAGGATCAGTCTCTAGTTGATTATCACATTAAATCGTCAAAACTCGCGTTTTCAATCGCCAATCTGCTCAAGGGGTAAGTACTTTTGCGATGCTATATTCTTTTATTCTGAATTGAATTGATGCTTCTAGTTCTTGAATAACTTCCCCTTTTTACTTAATTTAGATAGTTAGGGCACAAAATTGCTAAAACAAAATTAAATTGAATTGCATTTCTGCAATGGAGAATTGAAATTTGAGCCATATAGGTGTTGTTCTTATACTTTATCATGTTCTAATGATTTTTGTTGCTTACATGTGCCCAGTTTCAACTTTCAACCGGAATTAATGGCTGGAAAGCTTCTTGCAAATCGAGCTTCAACTTCCTTTGACTTTGAGATCGTTGACAATGATTACGATCAGCTTACAACCAATGACTCATCTAACAACAATCCATGGATAAATCCTGCATCTATAAAACTCAGACATAGACTTGGAAGAGGCCCATTTGGTGATGTCTGGTTAGCAACACGTCATCAAGTTACTGAAGATTATGAAGAGTATCATGAAGTAGCTGTTAAGATGCTACATCACATCAAAGAAGATAACATCAAAGTCGTATTAGATAAACTCAGTGTTTTACTTTCCAAAGCTCAAGGATTACAAGGTGCATCCTGCCTTCATCTTCATGGTGTTTCAGTCATATCTGGGAAGGTAATAAACAGATCCTACTTAATACTTATTTATATCATTATAGTTTAATGATTGTTTGATTATTTAGTTAAATGGTTTCAACTTTCATATCATATATTCATATATTCCAGATATGCATTATTATGAAATTCTATGAGGGATCAATTGGTGACAAAATGGCTACTCTAAAAGGGGGAAAATGTTGTTTGGGTGATGTCTTGAGGTATGGGATTGATCTAGCTCATGGAATTATGGAACTGCATTCAAAAGAGATATTAATCCTTAATCTTAAACCTAATAATATCCTCCTAAACGAAGAACAAAAAGCAATTTTGGGTGATTTGGGAATCCCTTATGTTCTACTACGCATTCCATTACCTAATTCTGATACAACTAGAAGAATTGGCACACCAAACTACATGGCCCCTGAACAATGGCAACCTGACATAAGAGGCCCCTTATCTTTTGAGACTGATTCATGGGGTTTTGGTTGCACCATTGTTGAAATGTTGACAGGTGTACAACCGTGGTGTGGTAAGTCAATTGATGAAATATATAACTCAGTTGTGAAAAGACAAGAAAAACCTCACATTCCAGATAACCTTCTTCCTCCTGCTGTTGAGAATGTAATTCTTGGTTGCTTTGAGTATGACTTCAGAAGTCGACCTTTAATGGCAGATATATTAAGAGTCTTTGAAAGGTACATATAATTTATTATTCTTTTAAATATAATGTCTCGATATCTTTTCCACAATAACAGCTTTTATTCATAAACTTTTTTGCAGCTCAAAGAACGCGACTTTTGATGATGGGAAATGGAAAAATATCAGTGGGCCTGGGCCCACATCCATTTTAGAAAAATCAAATTTAAACGGGTACACAAAATGGTTCTTATCAAAATCCAATCTAGAAGTAGGCGACACAGTTCGATCAAGAAAACCCTTAAACTCATGCAAACATGAAAACATGGTAGTCCCCGTGGGAACAATCGTGGGTCTAGACACAGACAACCAAAACCAAACCCAAAACGGATATGTTCTAGTCCGGGTACACGGTATCCACGACCCGGTGAGGGTCCATGGGTCAACACTGGAGCGGGTCACATACGGGTTCTCACCCGGCGACTGGATCCGTTTCAAGAAAGAAAACAAGAAACGAAAATCGAATGTCGGTGTTGTTCATACGGTTGACCGGGATGGAAGTTTGACCGTTGGTGTAATTGGGATTGACACGTTATGGAAATGTGTTTATTCGGATGTACAAATGGCAGAAAATTACTGTGTTGGAGAGTTTGTGAGGGTGAAAAGTAATGTTTTTAGTCCGAGGTTTGAATGGGTTAGAAAAAGAGGAGGGGAGTGGGGGACTGGGAGGGTATTTTTGGTATTACCGAATGGTTGTCTTGTGGTTAAATTTCCCGGGAGGTTAAATTTCGGTGGTGAAAGTGAAACTTTTATGGCGGATCCGGGTGAGGTGGAGTTGGTGAGTTTTGGGATGAGTGGTAATAATATGGTGAAAAAGTATTGGCATCTTGAGGATTTTCATTGGGGTGTTAGGCCGTTTTTGGTTGGTTTAGGGGTTTTTACTGTGGTTAAATTGGGGGTTTGTGTTGGAGGTAAAATGGGAAGATTGAGTGTGAAGAAAAATGATAAGTCTCAAAGTGAACAAAAACATGGGGAGATTGGTAATGCGAAATGGCTTCCTCCAAATATGGCGAATATTATATTTAGAGAAGGGGTTAATATTACTAATACTACAAGGTAAATTAACATGTATAATGTGTTGATTATTGTATTATATTTGATTATGGTGAATCGTATTGTAAATAGTTAACTGCTTGGTTGTAGATATACTTTAACTCTTTAATTTTCAATGGTGGATGTATGAAGCTGTGATGATTATGTAAGTGTATACTTTACCAAACTTACAAAGTCTTATGAGAAGAATTAGCAAATTATGATGTTCATTGCACATGGAGTTTATGTACCTATGGTGAAGCAAAAGAAGTTGAGTAGACTATGCCTATTCTGATGGGTTTGAATGATGATTTCACTCAAATCCGTGGTCGAATTCTTTTAATGGATCCGATTCCAAAAGTTAATTGAATCTTTTCATTAATCATCCAGGATGAAAGGCAGAAGGAGCATAAGTTCTAATCAAAGTCCTAAATCAACAATGGCTTTCAATGTCATAGATTCATACTCTGATAACAACAAAACAAGAACCTATAACAACAATCAAAATCAAAGAGGCTACAGGAAGAATCATATCATTTGTACACACTCTAAGAAGACCGGACACATAGGAGAAATGTTACAGTTTGCATGGTGTTTTCACCGGGTTTCAAGTTCACAAACAACAATAAGAATAGGGCGAGGTTACTAAAGTTGGTCATAGTTTGGTACTTCATGATGTTCTATTTGTGCCACAGTTTGAATTAAACCTCATATCAGTTACTTCATTGACTAAAGATAAAACTACAATGGTTAGTCTTTATCATGATTATGCAATCATACAACAGATGGGCAACAACCAGATGATTGGCATGATTGGCAGGGGTAAAGTCATAGAAGGATTATACTTGCTAGAGCATGATTTAGTCAAATGTCTCTTTACAACAATGGCACTAGAGATTTGGGCATCCCTCAAATAAGAAACTCAAGTTATTGAGCAATGAGTTAGCTTTAAATAAAGGGATAGATAAACATGTTTGTATGATATGTCCATTAGCTAAACAAAAGAAGTTTGCATTTGTTTGTCACAACAATATGTCTAGTAAATCATTTCAGTTGATACATTGTGATTTTAGGGGTCCCTATCATATTGATTCTTATCAGGGACATAGATATTTTGTGACCATTGTTGATGACCATTCCAGGTTTACATGGATATATATGATAAAACACAAATCAGAAGTTCAAACCATTATTCCGTAGTTCTTTGCCATGGTTAAAAATCAATTTGATACAAGTGTTAAAATGTTCAGATCTGACAATGCAAAGGAATTGCAATTTGTCAATTTCTTTAATGAACAAGGTGTTATTCATCAATACTCTTGTTTTGAAACACCTCAACAAAACTCCGTGGTGGAGAGAAAGCATCAACACCTGCTGAATGTTGCTAGGGCCATTTCCTTCCAATCTGCTGTTCCTTCTGAATACTGGTCTGAATGTCTAATGTCTACTATCTACTGTGTGCTACTTTTCTAATAAATAGAACTCCTTCAAAAGTGCTAAATAGTTTGTTTCCTTTTGAAAAATTATTTGGGAAGGCAACCAATTACTCAATGTTCAGATCTTTTGGCTGCTTATCATTTGCATCTACCTTAAAAGCTAGAAGAACAAAGTTTGATCCTAGAGCTACTGCATGTATATTTCTTCGATATCCAGTTAGAGTTAAAGGATATAAAATGCTTGATTTAATAACAAGAAGGGTTTTTATTTCAAGAGATGTTACATTTCATGAGGCATTTTTTCCTTTTCAGACTTCTGAATACAAGCATCAACAAAATCCTTTTGATTCCTATATTGTCACACCCCCTGGCCGACGGCGGAAACGCCGGGAGATGCGACATTAGGGATATTGAATCACAATCATTGAACATACATTGAGATATACAAAACAAGATGTAACATAAATATCACTTTCATTTATAGGCAAAACATTACATTATAAAGTGTTTTGGAAGTACTAAAATTTCTAATGTTAGAGGTACCATGATAGTTAGGCATAACTATGACGATAATAGGTCTTCAATAGCTGTGCCGATCAATCACTGCTTCCAGAGGTGGAATCTTCCATTACTCGATTTCCTAGGAATACATGTGGTTTGGAGAGGTCAACATAATGTTGGTGAATTCACAGGTTTTGTATATTATTCTTTGAAAATAACATTTTACTATTCCTAGGTACTAGGGTTTCCGTGATTCCTATTTATCTTATATACTACTAGCGTATCCATATCTTAGGGGTATCCTTAAGGAAATTGGTGCTTTTAAGAGCAGACTAACCGAGAATGACCTCAATGTAGGTTAGTTGGATACAGTCCAACCTTTTCTTATATAACTATACACTTATGACATGAATGTAGTATCAATGCTCTATTATATAGTTATAATATATAATTATATTTAAATAGATATTCTTAGCGAAGCCAACTGGCATAGTAGTAATATGAACATTATTCGAGTTGAGTGACATCATAACGTACTACAATTATCCATTTGAAACCGGGTGTAGTGACGGCATAATATACAACTATTATCCGTTTGAATCGAGGGTAATGACGACATAACATATTACTATTACCCGTTTGAGTTGAGCGTAGCGACGACATAATATACCACTATTATCCGTTTAAATCGAGCGTAGTGACGACATAATATACTACTATCATCCGTTTGAGTTGAATGTAGTGACAACATAATATATTATTATTATTATCCGTTTGAGTCAAGTGTAATGATGACACAATATACTACTATTATCCGTTTGAGTTGAGCATAGTGACGACGTAATATATTATTATTCATTAGCGTAGTAACGATATAATATATTATTATTATTCGTTTTGAGTTTAGCGTAGTTACGAATTAATATACTATTATTATACGTTTAAGTTGAGTGTAGCGACAACATAATATACCACTATTTTCCGTTTGAGTTGAGTGTACTAACGACATAATATATTACTATTATCCGTTTAAGTCGAGCGTAGTGATGACATAATATACTAATATTATCCGCTTGAGTTGAGCGTAGTGACATCATAATATATTAGTATCTATGAGTATTTGGCAGAATAACAACTAGGTATAATGTTTTCATAGGGAGTTGCCCAGAATCACGACTAGGTGAAATGCTACCCGAGAGATTTGGATAGAATAAAGGCTAGGTATTAAGTTACCCTAGAGATTTGGCTATATTAACTACAAGAGTATTGGTGTTTCCTGGCAACTGGTCAACATAACAACTAGGTATGATTCTATCTATCATTGTGGTTTAGTATAACAACTAGGCATAATTTAGCTAAAGAGTTTGGGTAGATTTTCTACCGGACATAATATCATCCTAATTTTATGAGCATAATTATCTAACTACAATTAGTTATAACTAGGCATAATTTAGCTAAAGAGTTTGGGTAGATTGTCGAGACCTGTTATTTATAGCAGGTTTGTAGTGCGCGAACTGTACGATCGTGCAACGTTTCTTTATCTCAGTGTGCCATGTCATCCCATATCTCGACGCAATTGGGCGTCAGTACGCGCGACACACTGCACTCGCATGCACTGCGTGCTAGCACACGTGACGGTAAAAATTCAACTTTGAAATTCTATAACTCTCACATACGAACTCCGTTCTTAACGACTCTTATATATTCGTGTAGGTATCGTCATTCTCTACAACTTTCCTTTTGGTCGTTTTGTTTAGTTTTGACTTTCATCTTTTGACGTGTTTTTATTATTGTTAAAAATCATATGTTCCTCATATGATCTCTGTTATAAGCGTTCTTTGCTCCATAATCCTTACTTTAAGTAGTACTACGTTTGTCTAGCTGGTGACTTTTCCCAAAAGTCGGCCAATCTCCTTGTAGTTTTCAACGTTGTAACTTTTTAAGTACGATAGACATTTATTTCCTATAAATGTCGTATCTCACTCATACTATGTTAGATTTTTGTGAAATTTATATTTTTGGAACGACGGTAGCGTGTAGAAGATAAATATGTTAACTTGCTCACAAAGTGACATGAATTTTTGCGCACTTATTTTTGAACCTATGGTTCCGACGTTAATAAGGTAGTGTTTGTTTTTTGTCTGCAGATCTGCGTGGCCTCTTCTGTCTGCGCCGCGCAGACCACGCGCAGACATTAGCATTCGCAGACTGTTTGTTTTTTTGAAGACTGCAGACCTAAAAATGTCTGCGCGCCCTCTTCTTGGCGCAGATGTGGACCAGAGTCTTCTAACATCTCCAGACATCTTCTAGCCTAAAAAAACATATATATCTTTATTTTTTTAAGTTTTTTTTAATTTATATTTTTTCCAACTTTATTAATGATAAACAATTTGAAAAAAAAATTACAAAAACTTAAAAAAAAACGTTCGACGATACAAACATGATATTTTTGACAAATTTATAAATAAAGATTTATTTCAATAATAGTCGTTGAAGTTGTTTATATAAATATGAAAAAAAATCATATTATATTATTATATTTGTTTTTGCCAAATTTTGTAAAACATTATTTAATACAGTATCGTCAAACTTTATTTCTATCCATTTATGGTACGTTTTTAATGGATTTAATTGAAAAAATCGAAGTTTATTTCTATCCATTTATGTAACAAACTTTGATCACTAATTATAATGTTTAGTTATAACTTTGCAACTAAAGTTGTTGGTTTTTATCAAATATATACGTTAATTCATACCATTTATATTTATATTTTTTTATACAATAATACATAAAAGTTGATCTAGATTCGTTAATTATTTATAACAAAGTCATAAAAATATTAAAAAATCACTTTGAAGTTTAAAAAAACCAGTTTATTTAGATTTCAGTTTATTTTAGTAGCCCGCAGATGTTAAAAAAACAAACAATCTTCTTTTTTCAGACTGCAGACGTTTGGTCCACCTCTTCTACTGCAGAGGTCTACAGATGTGGTCCGTAGACTGCAAACATTTTGCCTCAGAAAAAAACAAACAGCACCTAAGAGTGATGGTTAAAATTTTTGGCGTTTTACAAGATTGTTTGATCGTGTTTTGTTGTTTGATTATCGACAGCGGTTGGAGGCATATTTTCTGGGTTGTCACATCCTCCCCCTGTTGAAGGAAATTTCATCCCTGAAATTCCACTTGTAGTGCCAAACGTAGATGCACTATTGGGTGAATTTGAGTGAATCAGGATTTATATCTCTTATTGTTGTAATTATAATTATAATCATACTTATATATATATATATATATATATATATATATATATATATATATATATATAATTACATAGTGTTTGTTCATAGTAAAAACTAAGTACTATGCTTATCCTTATAATTTAGTTTTATAGAGAGTAATCGACTCCCTAGGGTTTACCTTCGAAGTAAAGTTTTTGAACCGATTTGATTTTTGTTGCGAGAGATAGTGAGAGTGTGATCAGATAAATACTTTTCGATACATAGTGGTAGTGATATGGCCCTCAGACATGTACTTTCTGGAACATAGAGTGGTAGCGACATCAGTCAAGTACTTACTGGAACATAGAGTGGTAGTGACATCAGTCAAGTACTTACCGGAACATAGAGTCAAAAGATATCAAACCCATATGATTTTTCGAAGGGTTTTCAAAACAATTCATTCTAGAATTTTCGAGGGATTCATAGTGTTACTACGAGTTGTACTTAATGTTATCTAATAATTTGGGGAATACTATTACATGCTGCTAAAACTTAATAATTTTTCGACCGTATGATTTCTCCCTATTACGGTTGGACTTAAACGATAGCTGCACAATAAACTAAATCACATATTCTAAAACTATTTAATTCTGGAATCATGTAACCTACGTATCCTCCTAATAATTAATAACATGTGTTTCTTTAGCTTTTATTAGTTTTGTGTTTTAACGAGTGTTTAAATCTAGTGTTCACAAAACTATATTATTACTTTAGTTTGTTTACGCAAGTTATTTAGCGAGGGCGTACCGATTTCTAGGAGTGGATTCTGGGTAACGTTATTTGTTCTAATGAAAAATACTCTTCGCCGAGCGTTACCCCTTGATTTGCCAATCTAGGACAATCTCTTTTGAAGTGGCCAATTTCTCCACATTCTTAGCACTTGTGATTTCTAGTTCTCTGGTTTATGGTGTGGGTTGGGCTCCTACAGGACTTAGCGGTGTGGCCCTTACTACTGCAGTTGTTACATATTAGCTCTCTACATGCACCCTCATGGTGATAGGTGCACTCCCTATATATCGTAAGATATCTAACATATTGTCTTAGGGGATTGGGTGATGGGATGGTTGCTAGGTAAACTTTCCCTAAGTCTTCTTTTCTCCTTAGTGGTTGCTCTAAGTCATCATCAGATCTCCTTTTGCTATTTCCAGAATTTGGAAGGTCAGCTTTCTGGACCATAGTGCCCTGGCGGATTTCTTGACTTGTCAGGTTAAAGGCCAACCTCTTGGCACTGTCGTTTGTAGTCGGTTTGAATTGACCAACCCTTTAATAGGTTGAACTAATCCCCATATGTACATTTCTACCTTTTTGTGCCCCGGGGTATGACATCCCCTAATTTCTCGGCCAGAAAAGACCGATTTAATTTATGCTTTTTAAAATAAAATCAGAGAAATCTTTTTAAAAGATGTTGCGGAATTGGTCCCCAAAACAAAATATGATAAAAGTTTATCAAAACCTTTCTTTAAGAAATATATAATTTCATTTCATATCAAAACCTCGGGATGTCATGTTCCGATACATGTCAAAAGCATAAACAAGACATTATAAGCCTTTCAACAGTTATTTACAACTACTGGCCTATAATCCAAAAATCTCTCATCGTCCTCCGACTATGCTCGGGGTCCACTACCTGTAATCATAAAAAGCTGAGTATGTCAGACTTGGGAGTCTGGTGAGCATATAGGGTTTTCAACCCACAATAATAATAAACTTATTAAGTTCATCAATCAACAATAACCCTGATTACCCATTTCCCGTTGTCCTCACTTTACGTCCCTAAACACTTATCACAAGGGACCTAGCCTAAAGAATATTATCGGGATGTACACTACTGCTAAGGGGTTTCCTCAGCCATACATGTCCTAAAGGCAACCATGAGGGGGATGGAGTACAACAAATGAACACCCAAGTTCATTAACACCTACAGGTTGCGGGCCTGCCAGTGTTCCACTGGATTGTCTAGAAAAGTCCGTGGTCGTCATCCAAACTCCGCTAGATGACTGGATCACAATCACATCGAGGCCTCTCATCATTTTATCTCATCACACATCAACTATCTACCCATGTTTTACCCAACATATTTGTAGATAAAAATACATATACAGTTTAAAACTTGTATAAAACATCTATTCAACAGTCACCTCAATTAAACAATTAATATAATTACACGTAGCACGTATTTTATAGAAAATACTTCATATCTAGGTGTAAGATGAAGGTGACTATACACTCACATGATTTGATGAAAATCGAGCAGCAATTCGTTTCCTAAAACGTTCGTTTCTAATAAAACCGAGAGTTTTATTGAGAAACCGGGCTCTGCAAAGGTTGGGCTTCGAAACCGAAAAGATAAATTTCTCGGGCACTTCGTGGCGTATTTCGAGGGTTATAATTGATACCGGGGCTTTGGGGGATGTTAGAATGAAGGAAATATTGAAAAAGGGGTAAAAGATGGCAAATTTCCAAATGTATCCGAGAAGGCTCGCAAGTCTTCTATTTATAGGGGGTCCGAAGTCGGCTAATTTTGACTTTAATTTTTATATTATTATTTTTAACAGACCGGGACAGGAAATCCGTTAAAAATTCATAACTTCTTCATCCGACATCCGTTTTCGTCTATCTTTTTACCGTTGTGCTACTATTGACGAGACCTTCGATTCTCGTTTAGGTCGTGTCGGCTAAAAATCACTCGATCTAAAATTCGAGTTTTTAGCTGTCTACTACTAAGCTGAAACTTCGAAAAATCATAACTTCCTCATACGAAGTCAGATTTGGGCGTTCTTTTTATACCTACTCTCGGTTTAACGAACACTACGACTTTTGTTTAGATCGCTAAGGCTAAAAAGTAGTTTATAAAAAACTCACTTTTTACGACATTCGGCACCGTACCGATTTTGTCGCAAAACTTCGACATGTCATAACTTCTTCGTTATAACTCGGATTTCAGTATTCTTTATATATATGTAATCCTTGTCACGCCCACTAAAAGTTTCTTAATAGATATTGGCTTCATCTAATATTTATTTTTGACGCTCATTTTTATTCTTAATTAATTAAACCCTAATAATTAAGCATAAAACACATAATTCACATAATATTCACATAACCACACATCAGCAAACAAATGCAGGTAGCGACTCATCATGTCACTCTCCGTTTCCCAGGTGAGATTTGGCCCATTCGTATGTTTCCAACGCACAAGCACTAAATCGACCATCTTGCGTCGCAATTTCTTAGTCTTACGGTCAACGATTGCCTCAGGTTCTTCGATCAACCTCTTGTTTTCATCCAACCTTAATTCAGAAATAGGAATTATGTCGGGCACATCTCCCGTGAAATTTCTCAAATAACACACATGAAAGGTGTTATGAATACCCTCCAGTTCTTCCGGTAATTCTAGCTTGTAAGCTTGATTCCCGATCCTCTGAAGAACTTTAAAGGGTCCAATAAACCTTGGACTCAACTTTCCCCTTTTACCAAATCTTATAAGTCCCTTCCACGGCGAGACTTTAAGTAAAACCGAATCTCCAACTTCGAAGGATATCGGTTGTCTTTTCTTGTCAGCATAACTCTTTTGTCGATCTTGAGCTGCTAACATCCTTTCCTTTATCACTTTCAACTTTTCAGCAGTCTGATGGACTATTTCAGGTTCCATAAACTGCTTTTCCCCAGCTTCCAGCCAACATGACGGCGTTCGACACTTTTCCCCATACAAAGCGTGATAAGGTGCCATCTTGATGCTTGAGTGGAAACTATTATTATAGGAAAATTCTACTAGAGGTAAGTGTTCATCCCAGTTACCTTGGAATTCTAGGGTACATGCTCTCAGCATATCCTCCAATGTTTGAATTGTTCGTTCGCTCTGACCATCGATTTGCGGATGGTAAGCTGTACTCAAACACAGCTTGGTACCCAACTCCTCTTGTAGACTTCTCCAAAACCGTGAGGTAAAACGGCTGTCACGATCGGATACAATCGTTAACGGAACACCGTGAAGCCTGAATTTGCAAGTTTATCCATAGACCATTTCTTGTTGGCTGTTATGAAATGCGCACTCTTAGTGAAGTGATCAACGACCACCCAAATCATGTCGTGACCGTTCCTTGTTCTGGGCAGTTTAGTCACAAAATCCATGGTGATGTATTCCCATTTACCCATGGGTACAGGTAAAGGTTCTAAACTCCCATATGGTTTCTGATGTTGTGCCTTAACCCTAGCACAAGTTACACACTCGACCACGTACTTAGCAACATCGAGCTTCATCGTCGGCCACCAGTAATAGGGTTTTAGATCCCTATACATTTTCGTACTGCCAGGATGAATCGAGTACATGGTTTTGTGAGCTTCTTCCATCAGAAGATCTCTTACTCCTCCCATCTTAGGTACCCAAATCCTATCTTTGAATACCTTCAGTCCTTGACCGTTTGTATCAAACACCAACGTTTTACCCAAACATTCCTCCTTCCGGTCATTTTTCTCTAAAGCTTCCTCCTGAGCTTTCTTTATATTTTCCACAATTGTAGAGACAACTTCAATCCTCAACGCTCTTGGCCTTTTCTTTTCAAAATTTACCTTCCGACTGAGAGCATCAGCAACAACATTTGCTTTACCAGGGTGGTAAAGTATCTCACAGTCGTAGTCCTTGAGTAACTCTAGCCAGTGCCATTGCCTCATGTTCAATTCCTTCTGATTAAAGAGATATTGAAGACTCTTATGATCAGTGAAAAGTTTGCATTTAGTACCGTAAAGATAGTGCCTCCATATCTTTAAGGCTAATACTACCGCTGCCAACTCCAGATCATGAGTGGGGTAGTTGTGACATCTCCAAAATCACGGCCAGAAAAGACCGGTTTAATTTATGCTTTTAAAACAATTTCAGAGTAATCCTTTGATTAAAAGAGTTGCGAAATTTGTTCCCAAAACAAAAATATGATAAAATAAGATTTACCAAAGCATTTCATAAAGAAATGTATTTTCATTATAAAACAAAACTCGGGATGTCATGTTCCGATAAACAGACCAAAAGCATAAACATTACAATACAGACCTTACAACAGTTATATATAACAGCAGGTCTATAATCCAAAAATAACTTGACAAGTCATCCAACTTATGCTCTGGCGCCACTACCTGTAATACAAAGAAAACTGAGTGGGTCAGGCTTGGGAGCCTGGTGAGCATATAGGGTTTTCAACCCACAATAAATAATTATATTTAATTCCACCAACCAACAATAACCCAATTACACATTCCCGTTATTCTCACTTTACGTCCCTAAGACAACTAACATAAGGGACCTAGTCTAAGAATATTTCATCGGGGCGAAAACACATGCATTCGGGGGTTTCCCAGCAATATATGTCAAATAAGGCAACCATGAGGGGGATGGAGTACAGCGAATGAACACCCAAGTTCATTAACACCTACAGGTGGCGAGCCTGCTAGCGTTCCACAAGACTGTCTAGAAACGTCCGTGGTCGTCATCTAAACTCCGCCAGATGACTAAATCAAAAACATCGAGGCCTCTCATCTTTTTATCACAAGACAACTATCTACCCATGTTCTACCCAACATTTTAGTAGATAAAATATACATTTTTATACATAATTTAAAACCTGTATAGCATGTTCATTCAAAACACATTCCAGATGAAAGATGAGACACATAAACATAACACATATTTCATAGAGAATAAATCATATCTATGAGATTAGAAGATAACATCGATACACTCACATAACACATATACTTAGTACGTTAAATCGATACTTGTATAAAATCGTGCATTTGAAAGAGATTATGTACCCCCTTCAAATCAACACCAATATATAAACACATAACACGTATTTCATAGTAAATACTTCGTATTTATGTATTAGAAGAAAGTAACTACACACTCACTTGATCAGAAGATGATCGGACAACACTACGGCTTGTAATGGTAGTATTCTTCGGTAGATCTGGAAGATCTTCACAAAAATTGGCTTCTCGCTGGCAGAGCTTCGGCTCGGGAATTGCACTTCTCGGGATCTTCGGGGCTTCGGGACTCGCTTCGGGTCTTGGGAATGATACCGGGGCTTCGGGGGGTTAAAATAGGGCTTAGAGAGGGTATCAGGAGTGGGAGAGTAAGAGATGAGCAATCAAACTCGGCTGACCCTCGATTTCTATTTATAGGATGAATTTTCTGAGTTCACCTCGTGAGTTTCTAATATTCACCTCGTGAACTGGCTCACCTCGTGAGTTTCTAATATTCACCTCGTGAGCTCGATACGTCATTGCGTTCATCATGGCCACTTGCCCTGGAAGACGTCCATCATCTGTTCACCTCGTGAACCATATATATTCACCTCGTGAACTGGCTCACCTCGTGAGCCACATATGCTCACCTCGTGAGCTCTGACACAACCTTGGGGTTCACGCCCCGAACTTCAGAAATTCATAACTTTCGCATACGAGCTCCGTTTTCGACGTTCTTTATATCCACGCGTAGGTGAGATTATGCTCTACATATCTCGTTTAGACTCTGTTGGCTAATTTTGACTTTATTTTTATTATATTATTTTTAGTAGGCCGGGACAGGAAAACTCCGTTAGAAATTCATAACTTCTTCATCCGACGTCCGTTTTCGTCTGTCTTTTTACCGTTGGACTACTATCGACGAGATCTTCGATTCTCGTTTAGATTGTTTCAGCTATAAACCGCTCGATCTCAAATCGAGTATTCGGGCTGCATACCGCTAAGTCGAAACTTCGGAAAATCATAACTTCCTCATACGAAGTCAGATTTGGGCGTTCTTTTTATGCACGCTCTCGGTTTAACGAACTCTACAACTTCCGTTTAGATCACTAAGGCTAGATATCGCTCTATCTTAAATTCATATTTTACGTCATTCAGCGTCGTGCCGGTTCTGTCGCGAAACTTTGACAGGTCATAACTTCTTCGTTATAACTCGGATTTTGGCGTTCTTTATATCTCCGTAATCCTCGTTTCAACCACTAAAACTTTATGTAAAGATATCGGGTTTATCTCACACTTTAATTTTGACGCTTATTTTATTCTTAATTCAATTAAGCCACACAACTAAGCATAAAACACATAATACTCAAACATTTCATCATTAATACTTCAAAAGAGTTACAAAGGTTAACCTAGACTATTACATCAACAATAATGCCTAGCCTGGAAACGCGGGCGTTACAATTCTCTCCACCTTAGGATGATTCCGTTCCCAGAATCACACATCAACAAACAAATGCGGATAGCGACTCAAAATGTCACTCTCCGTCTCCCAGGTGAGATTTGGCCCATTCGTATGTTTCCAACAGACAAGCACTAATTCGACCATCTTGCGTCGTAATTTCTTAGTCTTTCGGTCAACGATTGCCTCAGGTTCTTCAATCAACCTTTTGTTTTCATCCAATCTTAATTCAGAAATTGGAATAATGTCAGGAACTTCTCCAGTGAACTTCCTCAAATAGCACACATGAAAAGTGTTATGAATACCATCTAGTTCTTCGGGTAATTCGAGCTTGTAAGCTTGGTTCCCAATCCTCTGAAGAACTTTAAACGGTCCAATAAACCTTGGACTCAACTTTCCCCTTTTACCAAATCTTATAAGTCCCTTCCACGGTGAGACTTTAAGCAAAACCGAATCTCCAACTTCAAAAGTCATCGGTCTTCGCTTTTTGTCAGCATAGCTCTTTTGACGATCTTGAGCTGCTAACATTTTTTCCCTGATCACTTTCAACTTCTCAGCAGTCTGATGGACCATCTCGGGTCCCATAAACTGCTTTTCTCCAGCCTTTAGCCAACAAGACGGCGTACGACACTTCTGTCCGTACAAAGCTTGATAAGGTGCCATCTTTATGCTCGAGTGGAAACTATTATTGTAGGAAAATTCTACCAAAGGTAAATGTTCATCCCAGTTACCTAGGAATTCCAGGGTACATGCTCTCAGCATATCTTCAAGTGTTTGTATCGTTCTTTCACTCTGACCATCAGTTTGTGGATGGTAAGCTGTACTTAAACACAACTTGGTACCCATTTCCTCTTGTAGACTTTTCCAAAACCTTGAGGTGAAACGGCTGTCACGATCCGATACAATCGTTAACGGAACACCGTGAAGCCTCACAATTTCCTTTATGTAAGAATTCGCAAGCTTTTCCATAGACTATTTCTCATTGGCTGCTATGAAATGCGCACTCTTAGTGAATCGATCAACGACCACCCAAATATGTCGTGACCGTTCTTTGTTCTAGGCAGTTTAGTGACAAAATCCATGGCAATGTCTTCCCATTTACCCATGGGTACAGGCAAAGGTTCTAAACTCCCATATGGTTTCTGATGTTGTGCCTTAACCCTCGCATAAGTCACACACTCGACCACATACTTTGCTATATCAAGCTTCGTCGTCGGCCACCAGTAGTAGGGTTTCAGGTCCCTATACATTTTAGTGCTGCCAGGATGAATCGAGTACATGGTTTTGTGAGCTTCTTCCATCAGAAGATCTCTAATTCCTCCGGACTTAGGTACCCAAATCCGATCTTGGAACACCTTCAGTCCGTGACTGTTTATATCGAACACTAACGTTTTACCCAAACATTCCTCCTTTCGGTCATTCTTCTCTAAAGCTTCTTCTTGAGTTTTCTTTATACTCTCCACAATCGTCAAGACAACTTCTATTCTTAACGCTCTTGGCCTCTTTCTTTCAACATTGACTTTCCGACTGAGAGCATCAGCAACAACATTAGCTTTACCGGGGTGGTAAAGTATCTCACTGTCGTAGTCCTTGAGTAATTCTAGCCAACGTCGTTGCCTCATATTCAATTCTTTCTGATTAAAGAGATATTGGAGACTCTTGTGATCAATGAAAAGCTTGCACTTCGTGCCTTAGAGGTAATGCCTCCATATTTTTAGTGCAAATACTACCGCAGCCAGCTCCAAATCATGAGTTGGGTAGTTCTTTTCGTGCTCTTTCAGCTGTCGAGACGCATATGCTATCACCTTTTCTATTTGGGTCAAAACACAACCCAATCCAACACTAGACGCATCGCTATAAACAGCTAAGTCTTCGACTCCGTCGGGTAAAGAAAGAATCGGTGCTTCACATAGATTCTTCTTTAGCTTCTCGAATGCTTCCTTATGCTTCTCACTCCAAGCATAAGTAGCTCCTTTATGGGTCAAAGCTGTTAATGGACTAGCGATTGAAGAAAAGCCTTGGATAAACCTTCGGTAATATGCGGCTAATCCTAAAAAGATTCGGATCTCCGTGGGACTTTTTGGTTGTTCCCACTTCGTCACAGCTTCGATCTTTGCTGGATCAACCATTATCCCTTCTTGGTTGACCACGTGACCCAAGAATTGGACTTCTCGAATCCAAAAATCACATTTGGAGAACTTTGCATACAACTTCTCCTTCTTCAAAACTTCTAACACTTCTCGCAAGTGTCTGCCATGCTCCTCTTGGCTTTTCGAGTAAATCAGAATGTCATCTATGAACACTATCACAGATTTATCGAGGAGCGGATTACAAACCCGATTCATTAAATCCATGAATGCTGCTGGAGCATTGGTTAGTCCAAAGGACATAACCAAGAACTCGTAGTGTCCATATCTCGTTCTGAAAGCAGTCTTCTCTATATCCTGCTCTCTTACTTTCAGCTGATGATATCCTGACCTTAGGTCGATCTTTGAAAAATAACTTGAACCTTGTAGTTGATCGAACATGTCATCAATCCTCAGCAATGGATATCTATTCTTTATTGTTGCCTTGTTCAGCTCTCTGTAATCGATGCACATTCTAATACTTCCATCTTTCTTATTAACGAATAACACCAGAGCTCCCCAGGGTGATGAACTAGGTCTAATGAAACCTTTGTCCAATAACTCCTGAAGTTGCATCATTATCTCCTTCATCTCCGTCGGTGCTAGTCGGTACGGTGCCTTTGCTATTGGTGTCGTTCCTGGTAACAAGTCTATTCTGAACTCCACTTGTCTATCAGGCGTTAATCCGGGAAGATCTTCGGGAAATACTTCCGGATAATCACACACGACAGGAATGCTCTGCATCCCCTTTTTCTCCTTCTTAGCATCGATCACGAATGCCAAATATGATGTACATCCTTTGGCCAAACACTTTCTGGCTTTCATTAGCGAAATGATTCCAGAATTAACTCTGCATTTGTCTCCATACACCATAAATGACTCTTTCCCTGGTGGGTTTACTTTTACTATCTTCTTTCCGCACAAAATCTCGGCATCGTTGGCGCTAAGCCAATCCATCCCCAACACGATGTCGAAATCGTTAAGTTCGATATGCAATAATTCCTCATGAAACTTATTCCCATTTAGGTCGATTAAAATGTTTTTCATACGATGGCTAACAGGTACAAACTTGCCACTAGCAACTTCGACTAATAAAGCATTATCTAGTCTATCGACAGTCAAAACTAGTTTTCTACCAAATTCATGCGATATAAAGGAGTAGTTGGCTCCAGAATCAAATAAAATTTGGGCAGGCAATTCGTTAACGAGAAAGGTACCTGAAGCGACATCAGCTTCATCCTTCGCAGCTTCCAGTGTCATCTGAAAGGCTCTCGCCTTCGGCTTTGGTGGAATGTTGGGCCTAGCTGCCTCCTTCTTCTTCGGACAGTCTTTCAAAATGTGCCCCTCTTCATTACAACCAAAACACATCCTTTTGTTGGACGGATACTCATTGGTAAAATGCCTAGTTTTTCCACACTTGTAGCAAGTTACATCCTCACTACATTTCCCAAAGTGCTTTTTCTTACACTTATCACACCATTTCGCTTCGCCTCCTTTTCCTCCAAACTTCTTCGAAGTAGACTTCGAAAATTTACTTTTGTTATTGGAACCTGAAGTTCCTTCAAACTTTCTCTTCTCGCCAACTTCAACCTTGCTGGCGGTTCTTCCCTTGATCATATCCTCAACAGACTTGGCAGCCCAAATAGCTGCCTCTAGAGTAGGTGCCTGACGTACTGGCACCGCGTACTCCCATGGGAGCCCCTTTGCGTACCGGTCAACTTTAGTCAGCTCGTCTGGGACGATGCGCAAAGCAAACTCCATATTGTCTGTGAAGGCGTTAGTGTAATCGTCGACTGACATGCTTCCTTTTGTCAATGTCAGAAACTTATTCTCCAACTCCAACATATTTTGAGCCGAACAGAACTTGCGCTTGAACTGCACCAAAAATTCTGCCCAAGTCAATTGTAGTGGCTTGTTAGGGCTTAGGGTCTTCCCCAGAGTGTTCCACCAACGGACTGCACCACTTCTAAACTGATTTACTGCGAAAGTGGTCTGCAACTTGCCTCTGCAGCCACATGTCATGAAGGCTAGCTCCATTTCCGAGATCCAATCCATGACTCCAATCGGATCTTCCTTTCCAGTGAAGGTCGATGGTTTGCAAGTCAAGAAATCTTTGTACTTGCATCCAAGTCCATCATTTCCTCCCTCCTGGTTGACTTGCCTAACAATCGGTGGGTCGGCTTGACCAATCACCCCACTGAAGTTTCCTCCATCCGACGGCCCTCCATTCACTTCGGGCTCTTCAACTTGTATTGAAGGTTCTTCACGATTCTGCCTAAGCAGACGTCTTGTTTCTTCCATCTGACGATCCAACATCGTCTGAATCATCAATTGAACACCAACCATTGTTATTGGCTCAGGTGCTGCTGCTACAACATGTATTTGCTCAATCACTGGTATTTGATTCCTGTTTTCATCAGCATTTCCAACTCCACTCCTCGTTCTCACCATTTTGATCTATACACCGAAAAAGGTGAAATTAGATCCTCATTCACGATAGATATTCAAATCATCCTTATCACTCCGAAACGTTTACATGCTAGTTCTAATATCGTAGACGTACGCTTAGAATCCTACACACATAAGGTTTCCAGATCCGGTCGGCAACAAACCATAGATCCGAACAAATAATATCATATATGGCAAACATATAACATTTAGCACATAAAAGCATTTTAGGCAATTTTCCTAAAATAAACTAGTGCTCGTGTCTAAAATATAACAGACACACATCTCATAATTTCACTTAGCATTCTAAGTTTAAGTCTAGAAATCCTACAAATTCCTAGTTCGCTTAAACTAATGCTCTGATACCAACTGTGACATCCCCAAAATCACGGCCAGAAAAGACCGGTTTAATTTATGCTTTTAAAACAATTTCAGAGTAATCCTTTGATTAAAAGAGTTGCGGAATTTGTTCCCAAAACGAAATATGATAAAATAAGATTTACCAAAGCATTTCATAAAGAAATGTATTTTCATTATAAAACAAAACTCGGGATGTCATGTTCCGATAAACAGACCAAAAGCATAAACATTACAATACAGACCTTACAACAGTTATATATAACAGCAGGTCTATAATCCAAAAATAACTTGACAAGTCATCCAACTTATGCTCTGGCGCCACTACCTGTAATACAAAGAAAACTGAGTGGGTCAGGCTTGGGAGCCTGGTGAGCATATAGGGTTTTCAACCCACAATAAATAATTATATTTAATTCCACCAACCAACAATAACCCAATTACCCATTCCCATTATTCTCACTTTACGTCCTAAGACAACTAACATAAGGGACCTAGTCTAAGAATATTTCATCGGGGCGACAACACATGCATTCGGGGGTTTCCCAGCAATATATGTCAAATAAGGCAACCATGAGGGGGATGGAGTACAGCGAATGAACACCCAAGTTCATTAACACCTACAGGTGGCGAGCCTGCTAGCGTTCCACAAGACTGTCTAGAAAAGTCCGTGGTCGTCATCTAAACTCCGCTAGATGACTAAATCAAAAACATCGAGGCCTCTCATCTTTTTATCACAAGACAACTATCTACCCATGTTCTACCCAACATTTTAGTAGATAAAATATACATTTTTATACATAATTTAAAACCTGTATAGCATGTTCATTCAAAACACATTCCAGATAAAAGATGAGACACATAAACATAACATGTATTTCATAGAGAATAAATCATATCTATGAGATTAGAAGATAACATCGATACACTCACATAACACATATACTTAGTACGTTAAATCGATACTTGTATAAAATCGTGCATTTGAAAGAGATTATGTACCCCCTTCAAATCAACACCAATATATAAACACATAACACGTATTTCATAGTAAATACTTCGTATTTATGTATTAGAAGAAAGTAACTACACACTCACTTGATCAGAAGATGATCGGACAGCACTACGGCTTGTAATGGTAGTATTCTTCGGTAGATCTGGAAGATCTTCACAAAAATTGGCTTCTCGCTGGCAGAGCTTCGGCTCGGGAATTGCACTTCTCGGGATCTTCGGGGCTTCAGGACTCGCTTCGGGTCTCGGGAATGATACCGGGGCTTCGGGGGGTTAAAATAGGGCTTAGAGAGGGTATCGGGAGTGGGAGAGTAAGAGATAAGCAACCAAACTCGGCTGACCCTCGATTTCTATTTATAGGGTGAATTTTCTGAGTTCACCTCGTGAGTTTCTAATATTCACCTCGTGAGCTCGATACGTCATTGCGTTCGTCATGACCACTTGCCCTGGAAGACGTCCATCATTTGTTCACCTCATGAACCATATATGTTCACCTCGTGAACTGGCTCACCTCGTGAGCCACATATGCTCACCTCGTGAGCTCTGACACAACCTTGGGGTTCACGCCCCGAACTTCAGAAATTCATAACTTTCGCATACGAGCTCCGTTTTCGACGTTCTTTATATCCACGCGTATGTGAGATTATGATCTACAATTCTCGTTTAGACTCTGTTGGCTAATTTTGACTTTATTTTTATTATATTATTTTTAGTAGGCCGGGACAGGAAAACTCCGTTAGAAATTCATAACTTCTTCATCCGACGTCCGTTTTCGTCTGTCTTTTTACCGTTGGACTACTATCGACGAGATCTTCGATTCTCGTTTAGATTGTTTCAGCTATAAACCTCTCGATCTCAAATGGAGTATTCGGGCTGCATACCGCTAAGTCGAAACTTCGGAAAATCATAACTTTCTCATACGAAGTCAGATTTGGGCGTTATTTTTATGCACGCTCTCGGTTTAACGAACTCTACAACTTCTGTTTAGATCACTAAGGCTAGATATCGCTCTATCTTAAATTCATATTTTATGTCATTCAACGTCGTGCCGGTTCTGTCGCGAAACTTCGACAGGTCATAACTTCTTCGTTATACTCGGATTTCGGCGTTTTTTATATCTCCGGAATCCTCGTTTCAACCACTACAACTTTATGTAAAGATATCAGGTTTATCTCACACTTGAATTTTGACGCTTATTTTATTCTTAATTCAATTAAGCCACACAACTAAGCATAAAACACATAATACTCAAACATTTCATCATTAATACTTCAAAAGAGTTACAAAGGTTAACATAGACTATTACATCAACAATAATGCATAGCCTGGAAATGCGGGCGTTACAGTAGTTCTTTTCATGCTCTTTCAATTGCCTCGATGCATACGCTATCACTTTATCCCTTTGAGTCAGAACACAACCTAACCCAACTCCAGAGGCATCACTATAAACTGCGAAGTCATCAACTTCTTCAGGTAACGAAAGAATCGGTGCTTCACACAATCTCTTCTTTAACTTCTCAAAGGTTTCCTTATGCTTCTCATTCCAAGCATAAGTAGCTCCTTTGTGGGTCAAAGCTGTTAATGGAGTAGCAATCGAAGAAAAGCCTTAGATTAATCGGCGATAATATCCGGCTAATCCTAAAAAGCTTCGAATCTCCGTAGGACTTTTTGGTTGTTCCCACTTCATCACAGCTTTAATCTTTGCTGGGTCAACCATTATTCCTTCTTGGTTAACCACATGACCTAAAAATTGGACTTCTTGAATCCAAAATTCACATTTGGAGAACTTTGCATACAACTTCTCCTTTTTCAGAACTTCTAGCACCTCACGCAGATGCTTTTCATGCTCCTGCTTGCTTTTCGAATAAAGCAAGATATCGTCTATGAATACTATCACAGATTTATCAAGGTATGGTTTACAAACCCTGTTCATCAAATCCATGAAGGCTGCTGGGGCATTGGTTAATCCTAACGACATAACCAAAAATTCATAGTGTCCATATCTTATTCTGAACGCAGTCTTCTCGATATCCTGCTCTCTCACCTTTAGTTGATGGTATCCTGACCTAAGATCGATCTTCGAGAAATAGCTCGAACCTTGCAATTGGTCGAACAGGTCATCGATCCTCGGCAACGGATACTTGTTCTTTATCGTCGCTTTATTCAGCTCTCTGTAATCGATGCACATTCTCATGCTCCCATCTTTCTTCTTTACAAACAACAGGGGATCCCCAGGGTGATGAACTAGGTCGAATGAAACCTTTGTCCAATAACTCCTGAAGTTGTGTCATAAGTTCTTTCATCTCTGTTGGTACTAATCGATACGATGCTTTTGCTATCGGCGTCGTTCCTGGTAACAAGTCAATACGAAATTCTACTTGTCGATCAGGGGGCCATCCGGGAAGATCTTCGGGAAAGACTTCCGGATAATCACACACCACCGGAATATTCTGCACCTCATTCTTTTCCTTCTTAGCATCGATCACGAACGCTAGATATGATGTACATCCCTTGGCCAAACACTTTCTGGCTTTCATTAGGGAAATGATTCCAGAGTTTACTCTGCGTTTGTCTCCATACACCATAAACGACTCTCTCACTGGCGGGTTTACATTTACTATCTTCTTCCTACACAATATTTCGGCATCATTGGCGCTAAGCCAATCCATTCCTAAAACTATGTCGAAACCATTTAACTCGATAGGCAATAATTCCTCGTGGAACTTATTCCCATCCAAGTCAATGAGGATGTTTCTCATACGATGGCTAACAGGTACAAACTTGCCACTAGCAATCTCGACTATTATAGCATTAACTAGTCTATCTACAGGCAAAGCTAGTTTTCTACCAAGTTCATGCGAAATAAAGGAGTAATTGGCTCCAGAATCAAACAAAATTTGGGCAGGCAATTCGTTTACGAGAAAGGTACCTGAAGCGACATCGACTTCTTCTTTTGCAGCTTCAAGTGTCATCTGAAAGGCTCTTGCCTTCGGCTTTGGTGGAAGATTGGGCTTTGCTGCATCCTTCCTCTTTGGACAGTCTTTAAAAACATGCCCTTCTTCATGGCACTCAAAACATACCCTCTTGTCGGACGAACACACGTTGGCATAATGCCCAGTCTTTCCATATTTGTAGCAAGTCACCCCCTCACTACATTTCCCAGAGTGCTTTTTCTTGCACTTCTCACACCATTTCACTTCACCTCCTCCTCCTCCAAACTTCTTAGACTTAGAAAATTTGCTTTTCTTGTTGGAACCTGAAGTTCCTTCAAATTTTCTCTTTTCGCCAACTTCTGCCCTCTCCAGACCCTTCTGTCTGATCTGAATCTCAACATTCTTAGCATCCCAGATGGTGGCTTTCAAAGTGGTTGCTTGTTTAACCATCAGACCAAAGTCCGCTGGTAATCCGAGGGCAAACTTGTTGACCTTGGAAAGTTCAGTTGGAACTAGATGAGGAACAAGCTTCATCTTTTCCGTAAAACTAGCAGCGTATTCAGTAACGCTCATCTTTCCCTTCTTTAAATTCTGGAACTCATTATTAATTTCCAGAAGATCCTGCTCAGAGCAGTATTGCAATTTCAGTTGAACCACAAAGTCTTCCCAAGACATCTTGCTCGCTTCTCCCTTGGGCATCGAATCAGCTAGTAACTTCCACCAACTCAATACACCATACTTTAACAGAGGAATTGCAAGCGTGGTCTTTTGTTTGTTGCTGCACTCACAACTTTCAAACATCGTCTCCATTTCGGAGATCCAATTCATGACTTCCACCGGTGTCGGACTTCCAGATAGACAAGACGGTTTAGATGCCATGAAATTTTTGTATTTGCATCCGCGCCCATCAACTCCTCCATCCTGGTTGTTTTGTCTAACTATCGGTGGGTTGTCTTGACCAAGAGTCCCACTGTAGTTCCCTCCTACTGATTGCCCTTCATTCAATTCGGGTTGTTCAACAGGTATCGTAGTTTCTTCCCTATTTTGTTGTAGTAATCGCCTTGTCTCCTCCATTTGGCGATCCAACATCATCTGTATCATTGCTTGTACCCCAACCATCGTCATTGGCTCACGTGCAGCTCCTACAACAGGTACTTGCTCAACTACTTGAGGTTGAGGTTGTTGATCCCTATTTCCGTTTGCATTTGCAACTCCACTGCGAGTTCTTGCCATTACAATCTATATACCGGATAAGGCGAATTTAGGTCTTTATCCTCGATAGGTATTTAAATTCCCTTATCACTCCGAAACGTTTACATGTTAGTTCTAATATCGTAATCGTACGCTTAGAATCCTACACACATAAGGTTTCCAGATCCGGCCGTCAACAGACCATAGATCCGAACAAATAATGGCATATATGGCAAACATATAGCATTTAGCACATAAATCCATTTTAGGCATCTTTCCTAAAATAAACTAGTGCTCGTGTCTAAAATATGGTAGACACTCATCTCACAATCATCACTTAGCATTCTAAGTTTAAGTCTAGAAATCCTACAATATCTTAGTTCGCTTAAACTAATGCTCTGATACCAACTGTGACATCCCCTAATTTCTCGGCCAGAAAAGACCGATTTAATTTATGCTTTTTAAAATAAAATCAGAGAAAGTTTTTTAAAAGATGTTGCGGAATTGTTCCCCAAAACAAAATATGATAAAAGTTTATCAAAACCTTTCTTTAAGAAATATATAATTTCATTTCATATCAAAACCTCGGGATGTCATGTTCCGATACAGGTCAAAAGCATAAACAAGACATTATAAGCCTTTCAACAGTTATTTACAACTACTGACCTATAATCCAAAAATCTCTCATCGTCCTCCGACTATGCTCGGGGTCCACTACCTGTAATCATAAAAAGCTGAGTGGGTCAGGCTTGGGAGCCTGATGAGCATATAGGGTTTTCAACCCACAATAATAATAAACTTATTAAGTTCATCAATCAACAATAACCCTGCTTACCCATTTCTCGTTATCCTCACTTTACGTCCCTAAACACTTATCACAAGGGACCTAGCCTAAAGAATATCATCGGGATGGACACTACTGCTAAGGGGTTTCCTCAGCCATACATGTCCTAAAGGCAACCATGAGGGGGATGGAGTACAGCGAATGAACACCCAAGTTCATTAACACCTACAGGTTGCGGGCCTGCCAGTGTTCCACTGGACTGTCTAGAAAAGTCCGTGGTCGTCATCCAAACTCCGCTAGATGACTGGATCATAATCACATCGAGGTCTCTCATCATTTTATCTCATCACACATCAACTATCTACCCATGTTTTACCCAACATATTTGTAGATAAAAATACATATACAGTTTAAAACTTGTATAAAACATCTATTCAACAGTCACCTCAATTAAACAATTAATATAATTACACGTAGCACGTATTTTATAGAAAATACTTCATATCTAGGTGTAAGATGAAGGTGACTATACACTCACATGATTTAATGAAAATCGGACAGCAATTTGTTTCTTAAAACGTTCGTTTCTAATAAAACCGGGAGTTTTATTGAGAAACCGGGCTCTGCAAAGGTTGGGCTTCGAAACCAAAAAAATAAATTTCTCGGGCTTCTCGGGCACTTCGTGGCGTATTCCGGGGGTTATAATTGATACCGGGGCTTTAGGGGATGTTAGAATGAAGGAAATATTGAAAAAGGGGTAAAAGATGGCAAATTTCCACATGTATCCGAGAAGGCTCGCAAGCCTTCTATTTATAGGGGGTCGGAAGTCGGCTAATTTTGACTTTAATTTTTATATTATTATTTTTAAGAGACTGGGAAATGAAATCCGTTAAAAATTCATAACTTCTTCATCCGACGTCCGTTTTCGTCTGTCTTTTTACCGTTGTGCTACTATTGACGAGACCTTCGATTCTCGTTTAGGTCGTGTCGGCTAAAAATCACTCGATCTAAAATTCGAGTTTTTAACTGTCTACTGCTAAGCTGAAACTTCGAAAAATCATAACTTCCTCATACGAAGTCAGATTTGGGCGTTCTTTTTATACCTACTCTCAGTTTAACGAACACTACGACTTTCGTTTAGATCGGTAAGGCTAAAAAGTAGTTTATCAAAAACTCACTTTTTACGACATTCGGCACCGTGCCGGTTTTGTCGCGAAACTTCGACAGGTCATAACTTCTTCGTTATAACTCGAATTTTGGTATTCTTTTTATATCCGTAATCCTTGTCACGCCCACTACAAGTTTCTTAATAGATATCGGCTTTATCTAATATTTATTTTTGACGCTAATTTTTATTCTTAATTAATTAAACCCTAATAATTAAGCATAAAACACATAATTCACATAATATTCACATAATTCCTTTTCATTTCTTCAAAATGAGTTACAAAGGTTAACCTAGACTATAACGTCAATATTAATGCCTAGCCTAGAAACACGGGCGTTACACGAGGTGACAAGGCTAGGGCAGAAATTAGTGGGATTAAAGTGGTTGGTATAAGCTGCAATGTCCTAGTCTTGCATAGCAAGGTTCCATAGCTCTTGCTCTAGCTTTTTCATCTCTTCTCTGGGATAATACTCATCCATTATTAGCTGCTTCAGTTCATCCCAAAAGATGGCATTAGCTGTGCTAATTCCCATGGTTTTGACATGGCTGTTCCACCATGAAAATGTTGTATCCTTGAAGGTACATGCAACACATTTTACTTTGCAATTTTCAGCACAAAAGCTGATCTCAAATATTAACTCTATCTTCTCGATCCAATGAGTCAGTCCTACTACTACTTCATTTTCGTAGAAGATTTTGGGCTTACAGTTCTTGAATTCCATATAAGTACATTCCCTTGGGTGACCTCCGTTACCACCTTGAGTACTATCTCCTCCGGTTCCTCCACCTTATGCATATTCAATATTCCTATGGGTTCTAATGTAACGACGTAAATTTTCAAACAAATTTTTCATTTTTAAAACACATTAAATTCTCATTTCTCCATATCAAAAACACAAGTATTCCAAAATGACAATCATATCATAATGTAATTCACAATCCCAGAATCATAAAAACATCTTCCGCCAGTGTGTACAATCATGCCGCTGCCTTGCCGCGATCCTCGGAACTACCTGAAACACATAACATATAATACGGTAAGCATAAAGCTTAGTGAGTTCCCCAAAATACCACACACAGCTCATTAGCCACTCAAGGCTATAACTCAATAAGACCCTCTGGTCAATGTGTCTCAGTGGGACCCTCTGGTCCCACAACTCAGATGGACCCTCTGGTCCCTCAACTCAGCAGCTCAATATAATACACAGTAAGCATATCACATAACAAATATCAGGATATCTCAATACACAGCTCATTCACATAACACCCTCTGGTCACACATAAAATTACCACACAAGGTAAGTATAGTGAGAAGACTCACCTTGTAAGCTAGCAAATGAAAACCTCGAACTCGGAATCTCGAACTCTACCCACCAGTCTAGCCTCCGCCTAGCACATAATAATTATCCCTAATCAATATTGGCTCTCAAGAACCAGACTAACCCTTTCACACTCACAGAAGGGAAAAAAGACCATTTTACCCCTCCATAGGCTTAATAGTCCACACTTTTGACCAAACCTTAAAAGTCAACAAAAGTCAACAGTAGGGAGTACGCTGCGCATACTCGATCTCTACGTTGCGCGTACTCAGCTGTTATGCAGGCATCGGGGATGCTCGACCCCTACACCGTGCGTATTGGGATTACGCCCAACGTACGCCCCAATTTCACTCTTCTCACATTTTTGGTCTTAACCAGTTAATACATAGGCTCATATCTCAGATCTGGACTATCTAATGTCTCTTAATCCACAAAGTCATCGACTTTAAGCCTTTGCATGGCTGATTAGGCACGATCCTCCAAAATATACACTCTTTTGTCTCAAGGATCTCATAACTCATGTATGGAGTGATTTCCCAAACCAAGATTGGATTTTTATGACATAACACTACTCATACACTCAAAAGGGGTTGGTCCTAGACTCTGGAGTTCAAGATCTCATCAAGACTCCACCTTTATGGGACAAAACCCTAAAATGCTCAAATAACATGCTCATAACAAAGGAAAGGCAAAGTCTGAGGCTTTATACCTCAATAAGAAGCTTCCCACTCAGATTTGCTCGGATCTAGAAGCTTGGACTCCAAATCCTCCTTCTTCAAGACCTTCTATTCTTTTCAAAACCGCACAAACACTCTCAAGGCTCAAACACACACACACACAAGCTCTAGAACATAGGTTAGGGTACCCTTAGGGTTTTCTCTCTAGGAATGGTGGCCATAAATGAGGCCATCATATCCCTTATATTGGGGAGTCACCCCAAATTAGGGTTGCACTCTGGCCTTAGTACGCCCAACGTACTCACGGGTACGCCCAGCGTACTAGGTGGCCTCCGCGTCACAAGCACGCTGACGATTACGCTAAATGTACACCTCATGTATGCCCTGCGTACTCGTTTTTCACTCTTTTTATAATAAGGACCAAAAATGACAATAGCTCAATAGATCAAGGTTCTCGAAGTATACATGGACTCGGGATGTTACATCTAAAGTTAGCTAGGGCTTTCGCGACTTATTGGGTAATCGATGCCTCGATTGTCAGTGCATCCATGGTTACTGGGCCAAGGTTTGGTTGTGCCCTAGGGTTCCTTTTGGTGACTCTTCTCTAAGTCATGTTTGGATCCTATTATAGTTTAGTGAAAGAGAGAGTATTATTCGACGATGCCTTTTTGTTAGGAATAAATCCGAGATGACGAATGCGGAATATCAAGAACAATCAAGAATCAATCACCATCATATGCAAGTAATCTGATAAAGGTTTTTGTGTATGTTGATTATGATATGAACGTAGAGAGAAAACCCTAATCTGGTAAAAAGCTTACCTCAAAAGCTAACCGAATGATTATTTATAGGGAACAATAAATATATACCATAAATATAAAATCAATGCCTTAATATAAAGCCAATGCCTTAGAATAGCTCGATGAAGAACTTCTACTGTAAAGGCACCGTAGGGAATCATAAAATGATTAACCCTAAAAGGCTTCCCTAAATAACCAAATATGCCAAATCCGTTTTAATATCTCAAATACTCAACAATCTCCCCCTAGATGTTGAAATTGATGAAGATCACGATTTCCGATCTTCTTGGCATTTCTCCCCTTAAATTGTGAGACTCATCAGCACACGGGGTCTTCAAAGCGAGAGAAATAAAAATAATCTATTAAATACGAACTCCCCCTTGAATAATCATCACTCCCCCTTGAATCTTCAACAAATGCCATGGAGAGAATCCGAAAAGTTAAGAAGAATCACCAACAATCTTCAAAACCCGTCAGATTTGATGAAATAAATCCTTTTTAGAACATTCGCAATTCTCAAAAATAAAACCAAAAAAATAACAAAAATTAATTTTGTATTTTTTGATTTTTAAATATTAGACAAAAAGAATAGAAAAAGAAGCAATAATTTAGAAGAGATTAAAAAGAATAAGACCAAAGAAAAGATTAGAAACGAAAATATTTTGGAAAAAAGGGGTAAAAAGTGGTAAAATCCCAAGAAATTGAAAGAATTAAGAATCTGGGGTAGAAACTGTGAAGATCCAAAAATTTCAATGGTTAAACCCATGGATTTGTAAAGGATTTAGAAATGGGGTTAATTCTGCTAATCTTTGTAACTTCTGAGGGCTGAAACAGTAAATGAAGTCATCTTCTTCAATTGAATTGCAGATAGGGATGTTCGTTTGGATGGATCGGTTTGATCCGATCCAATCAAGTAAATCCAAATTGATTTCGGTTTTCAAAACATGGATCCGAATAGTCCAAACTAAATACAAATCCGATCCGATCCGATTCAATTACAATTCGGTTGGATCGGGTTTTTTAATTCGGTTTTAAAAAACCCAAACATTTTAAAACGATATATAATTATAAGATTATCCAATTTTACACAAGAAGCGAAAAATAATTATATAGCTGTGATTTGAAATTTATAAACAACTACTAAGAAGATATATTGTAGTTAAATATTTTATAGATAGAAAACTTTTGAGAAATAATACATATTGATGTTTTTTTTATCAGGGGAAACGTTTTGACCCTATTTGAAAAAATGAATTACAAAATTAATAGATAGCTATAGATATATATTATAAATAAATAAATAGTAAATGTTTATTCGTTTTTTTTGGACTATTCGGTTCTTATTTTATAAACCAAAACTAATCCAAAATCCAAAATAAAAATTCGGTACTGTTGAAAACCAATCCAAAAATCCGAATATCCGAACCAAATAGTCCAATGCAAATTGTCCAATTACACAATTAGGTTTTATCCAAATAGTGAACAGTCGTAATTGCAGACAACGCGTTTGTTTGACTTTTGAAAGTCAAAGCCAGATAATCGATTGAAATAATTCTAAGCAGACTTCATGTAATCACGATTTCAGATGATGATGTTGTCGAGAACCGAATTAGGAACACTAAGATCGACTTGAATTTCTGAAACAATTAATTCTGATTCCCATTTGTTTGTAACAGATTGCGATTGAATTTCTGGTTTTTACTTCCGATCGAGATTTTGGTTTCGATTTTCGTGAATTCCGATGAGTAATAGCGTTAGTCAACAATACGATTCTAAAAATGCCGATTTCCAATTAAAATACAATAGCCAAAATTCCAATTTCCAATCTCATGAACAATCTCGATTTTTGCTTCTGAAAGAATTCAATTTCAGTTTCGCTGTTGGTGGGATTGTTCGCATCAAGATAACAGTTAACAAGACCCAAAATTTCGATTTTAAACGTCCGATTCTGATTTGAACTCCCGAGTGCCGAACATTTGTACGATTTCCTAGTTGAATTCTGAAGGGCGACGAAACTTTGACTCTTGAAAAGTCAAAATCAGACCAACGATTATGAACCTCCGACTACGAGACCAAGAGTTGCGAAAAAATCCATTACACGCGAGCCTTCGTTTACAGTTAATTGCAATTTCAAAAACGAGGCTTGAAATACCGAATCTATAAATGCGAATGGAGGACTGCGAAACCGTTAACAGCGAATGTCTGAACTCCGATCCAATTTCATTCTCCCAGACTCCGAATCAATGCCTGCGAATGTTCATAGATGAACAGTGACATGCGAATGTTCGCAAGCAACGAACGTTCGGAGTAAGATAAAAATGACGATTTTGGGAAACTGAATTGAACTGCGAATGTCGGAGACGAACGTCAAAATTGAAAAATTCCGACTGCGAAGGTTGAGCTACGTTCAATTGTAGAATTGGAGTTTTACATCAAAGTTACGAAATTGGTCCCCAGAGTATCAGCGAAGAAGCGGTTTTGGCCCAACATTCCGAAAGTCACCAATAATTCCGAAAGTCACCAATATTTCCGAAAGTAACCCCCCATTTTTCAATAGTTCCGAATCTGATCCTTCTGATTGTAGAGAACTGACAGCTTGTACCCCTTTTGCTGAAATGTTTCAGATGTCAGCCTTCTTTTTGCAGAAAAAATTACTTTTCACCCACTTTTACAACTTTTCACCTTTTTGTCATTTCCAACAATTAAAAAATCAATAAAATTGATTTCGTCAACACAAGTTCATATCTTTGACTGAATCTTCACAAGATTTCATCAGCTTTTGTCCATTTTTCATTTTTTTTAAGGACAAAACTTTTATGAGACTTTTGATACCCATTTAAGATTCAACAGTGAAGTATGTTTCTTGCACACCCACTTATTTGAAGAAAATCTATCATCTTCTGAAAATAATACCCGCTTTTTGTTGGAAAACAAAAATTTCCAAAAAATTCATTGAACCAACCGAATACTCTTTTCTCTTTTCTCCAACCTTTAACATATTCAACTGAAGAAAAATGTGAATGAAATTTCCTTTGAACATTCTTAACTTCAGCTTTTTGAACCTTTTCACAAGCATCAGATACTTGTACCATGGGCATCCAAACCTTCTTTATTTTACTCTTGTTCTTCTTCTTTTTCTTCTTTCTTTTCTGATTTCTAGGCTTCAGAAAGGAATTTCGGATCTGAACAGCCTTTTCATCTTTCTGAATCTGAACATTTGAAGTCTTTTGAACACAATCCTTAGGATTTTGATAAATCTGAACATCTTGAATTATTGGCTTTCTGTAAGGAACCAATCCATCAAAGACATCATCAGAACACATAAAATCATATGTTGTTGTTCCAATAGAACAAAACTCCTTCACTTTCACGATTTTTGAATTTTTGCATTTAGATTCGTCTTCAGAACTACTAGATTCGGATTATGAAGCTTCTGAAAAATTTGAAACACTTGACTCCCCCTCAACAAGAACATCTGGAGTCACTTTTTCTTCAGAAACTTGAAGAACATCATGAACTTCTCCAAGAACACCAATAACAACTTCTTTTTCTTTTCTTTCTTTCTTTCTTTAACTTCTTCTGTTTATTTCCCAATCTAAATGTCCATAGATAATACGAAATTGTTCTACTATTCTCTCATTCTTCTGTAATTCACATTCATTAACACATGAGTATTCAGTTATTTTCTCATCAACAAAAATATTGTATAACTCAATAACATCCCTTAACGTAAAAACACCAAGAACATGAAACAAAGTCACTTTGTCTACACCATAGATTGGTTTAGTAACCTTTAATCCAAGTTCTAAAATGGAGTTACAGAATAAAAGATCCATTAGATCTTCAACAAGTGACAAAACTTGAAGTGAAAGAAAGTAGATATGTTAAGAATTCTAGAGAGAGAAAATGAATATGAGATGGTTTCTAGCGAGAGAGAAAACAGATCTGGGAAGAATTTCAGAGAGATAAAGTAGATATGAACACGAAAATTCGAATAAACACGAAAATTTTCCTCTAATTCTCTTCCAGAACACAATTCAAGAACAAATCAAATGAAATAATGAGTAGAAGATAACAGATCTGAACAAGATTTTGCAATAAAACGAGATATTAGATTTTTCTTTTCAGAAAACTTACAAAACTTGAAGAACAAGGTGAGAATCATGATAAAATATCGCCATAAACAAGATCGATTCTTGCAATAACCGCTGAGATCTACAAGAACCCGCTCTGATACCACTTGTTAGGAATAAATCCGAGATGACGAATGCATAATATCAAGAACAATCAAGAATCAATCACCATCATATGCAAGTAATCTGATAAAGGTTTTTGTGTATATTGATTATGATATGAACGTACAGAGAAAACCCTAATCTGGTAAAAAGCTTACCTCAAAAGCTAACCTAATGATCATTTATAGGGAACAATAAATATATACCATAAATATAAAATCAATGCCTTAATATAAAACCAATTCCTTAGAAGAACTCGATGAAGAACTTTTACTGTAAAGGCACCGTAGGGAATCATAAAATGATTAACCCTAAAAAGGCTTCCCTAAATAACAAAATATACCAAATCAGTTTCAATATCTCAAATACTCAACACTTTTTGTAGATGTGGGTAGTAACGATTAGGCGTATGAGTTAGTATGAACCAAATATTACAAAAGTTTCTAAGATAGGAGTGGAAAACGTCGATGTACTAGAAAGACTGTAGTGACGATACTCCTTTCTTGTATAAATTAACTTCTTTAATCCATAGACCTTAGGGCATAAACTGTAAGCCTACTAAATTATGTTAGGGAGCTATTGCTAAGAATATTGAGTTCTTATCTCTATTGTACCGACTCTTGCCTTTGCGGTGATGACTTTTGTTCTGCAATTTGTACATGGAGCTTCAATCCTTTTATCCGGTCTTAGCTCCTCATCTAACCTTTGGATCATATTAGACTGGCTTATGGCGCTACTTATTATAACACCGCAAATTTTCAAAGAATTTATTTCATTTTTAAATCACATAATTCTCATTAGCACATTTCACAAAAACCCCAAAGTGTTAAATAATAAAAAACACAAATCCATAATTGTTTGAATAAAAATCCAGGATCCTCAAAAACATAACTCCATCTCGTGTGTACAATCAATCCGGCGCCTTTCCGCGATCGTGAGAAGTACCTGAAACACATATCACATAACACGGTAAGCACAAAGCTTAGTGTGTTCCCTAAAATACCATACATATCTCATTAGCCTCTCATGGCTATATCTCGATAAAGACCCTCCGGTCAATGTGTCTCAGTGGAGACCCTTCGGTCCCACAACTCGGGTTGGACCCTCCGGTCCTAACTCAATAAGGCTCATAATAATACACAACATAAATCACAAAGACATAATGCAGGATATCACAATACTTAACAATAGCATACAAGACCCTCCGGTCACACAAGTTACCACTCATGGTAAGTATAGAGAGAAGACTCACCTCGCAAGTAAGCAAATAAACCGTGAACCCCTTGAACGGTCTAATCCTCGCCTACACGTCATAATCATCTCTAATTAACACTTATAACCTCAACTCAAATAACTTAAGCTAACCTCTTTCTCTAACTCTTGGAAAGGGTAAAAGACCATCTTACCCTTGCATGGTCTCTATAATCCATGTCTTGACCAACCCTAAAGTCAACAGAAGTTAACACTCGAGTCAACAGTCCATGTTGACCCAACTCGTCGAGTGCATCTATGCGACTCGTCGAGTTCCTTTGTTTTCTCAGAAATATCGTGAAGGTCCAACTCAACTCGTCGAGTTGTCTCATCAACTCGCCGAGTTACACCGTGTCCAGACTCGTCGGGGGAAAACCCTAACCGACTCGTCGAGTCAGCTCACCGACTCGTCGAGTCCCTTCAGACCCTTTCCTCATTCAGATGTTTTTAGGCAGAAATGATGTCTCATACTCTGGATCTAACCTTCTAAGGCTCACTTATCATGTAAAGCTGCAAGCTTTACGTTCATGCATGACATATAGGGCTCAAAATGCCATAACAAGCTCCATAAGGGGTTTCATGCATAGAGACTTGTCCAGAGCTTGATAAAGCTTGGATCTTTGGGCTCATGGGACCTCCTTTTGTCCAGATATGGAGTCTCAACTCCATGGAAAGCTACATCAACTCAAAGCTACAAGATAAGGGGGAAAAACCCTAAAACTCCCTAGAAAGAGATCTATCCAAGACATGATCAAGGTGGTAGCTTTTTACCTCCAAATTGAAGCTAGCACAGAGAAACACTTGATCCACAAGCCTTTTCTCGTTCCAAGGCTTGATGCTCTTCACTCTTCTTCCAAATGTGCACCAAAACACCCAAAGTTAGCTTCTCTCTCTCTCTCTCTCTCACAAATGGATACACACGATTAGGGTTTCTCAAAGAGCTCTAAAGTGACAAGGGAGGTGGATATGAAGGCTTAAGATCCTTTACATAGGACACAAACCCGAAAAATTAGGTTTTTCTCACTCAACAACTACTCGTCGAGTTGGGGTCCTCCAACTCATCAAGTAGACTCTAGAAATCATGCGACCATTAACTCCTTTACTTGGCGATTTGGGGCATCCAACTCGTCGAGTTCCTCTAAAATAAAGAATGTAAATAACTAAATATTATACCTGGGAGTCGAGATGTTACAATTCTCCCCCACTAGAATCAGACTTCACCCTCGAAGTCATCTTCCAGAAACAACTCAGGGTACTGCTCTCGTATCTTAGACTCCGGCTCCCAAATCCACTCGGATCCCTTCTGGTGCTGCTACTGGACCTGAACAAAGGGCACCTCTTTATTCCTCAAGACCTTCACCTTCCGGTCCAAGATCGCTATCGGCCTTTCAATATAGTTCAGGCGATCATCAACCTGAATGTCCTCTAAGGGAACCACTGCCGTCTCATCGGCTATACACTTCCTTAACTGGGACACATGGAAGGTGTTATGAATCTGGCTCAACTCTGCAGGCAGCTCTAACTGATAAGCTACCTTCCCTACTCGAGCGGTCATTCTGAAAGGACCGATATATCTAGGACCCAGCTTTCCTCATTTCCTGAATCGGATCACCCCCTTCCATGGGGATACCTTCAAGAGGACAAAATCTCCAACCTGGAACTCTAACTCGGATTGTCGCCGATCTGCGTAACTCTTCTGACGACTCTGGGCCATCAGTAACCTCTTTTTGACCTGCTGAATCTGCTCAGTCGTCTTGAGCACTATCTCAGTGGTCCCCATCACTCTCTGCCCTACCTCTCCCCAACAAATGGGAGTCCAGCATCTCCTCCCGTATAAAAGATCGAAGGGAGGCATACCGATATTGGAATGATTGTTGTTGTTGTATGAAAACTCAGCCAAGGGCAAGTAAGTGTCCCAACTTCCACCGAAGTCCATAACACATGCACGTAGCATGTCCTCGAGCATCTGAATCGTTCGCTTAATCTTCCCGTCCTTCTGTGGGTGATAGGCTATACTGAAGTGCAGTCGGGTACCCAACTCCTCATGAAATTTCTTCCAGAACCTGGAAGTAAATCGTACATCCCGATCTGACACTATCGATGTTGGCACCCCATGTCGTGCCACCACCTCTCGAACGTAGGTCTCGACCAATTTCTCAGCAGAAGAGCTCTCACTAATCGCTAGAAAGTGAGCACTGTTCGTCAACCGGTCTACAATCACCCATATCGCATCAACGCCTCGTGCGGTCCTCGGTAATTTGGTGATAAAATCCATAGAAATCTGCTCCCACTTCCACTGGGGAACCTCTAAGGGCTGTAACTTTCCAGGAGGACGCTGATGCTCCGCCTTGACCTGACGACAGGTCAAGCACCTCTCGAGTACCCAAGCCACATCTCTCTTCATACAGGGCCACCAATAATCCATTTTTAAATCCAAATACATCTTGGTGGCCCCCAGATGGATTGAGAATCTCAACCGATGGGCCTCCTCCATCAAAGTACGTCAAGCTCCACCTGTATATGGCACCCATATCCGCCCAGGGAAGGTCATAAGTCCTCGACCATCAGTCTCAAACTCAGAAACCTACCCAATCACCCGCTGTCTCTTACGGCTCTCTGGTCTCATGGCCTCCACATGGGCCTCTCGAATGGTATCTAAGACTTGGGTCATCACCGTTATCCTCATGCACACGTCTCGGATCAGAGCACTCGTTGCTCTGCGACTCAGGGCATAGGCTACCACATTAGCCTTGCCAGTGTGATACAAAATCTCACAGTCGTAGTCTTTCACCACATTCAACCACCTCCTCTGTCTCATATTCAGATTGGGTTGATCCATAAGGTACTTCAGACTCTTATGGTCCGTATATATGGTACACTGGACACCATATAGATAGTGGTGCCAAATTTTGTGGGAGAACACCACTGCCCCCAACTCCAAATCATGGGTGGGATACCTCGTCTCATGTGGCTTCAACTGCCTCGATGCATAAGCTATCACATGTACCCTCTGCATCAGCATGACACCCATCCTTGATATAGATGCATCACAATAAACTACAAAGTCCTCTACTCCCTCAGGAAGAGCTAACACTGGGGCTTCGCACAGTCTCTGGCGAAGTGTCTCGAATGAGGCCTGTTGCTCGGGCCCCCAAGCAAAAGTAATACCCTTCATGGTCAGTCTGGTAAGAGGAACGACAATCTTGGAAAATCCCTGATAAATCTCCGGTAGTAGCCTGCCAGGCCAAGAAAACTCCTAAGCTCGGATGAGGATCTCAACACCTCCCATCGCATAACTGCCCCAATCTTGGCCGAGTCGACCAAAATCCCATTCTGGTTAACGAGGTGTCCTAAGAACTAGACCTCTCGTAACCAGAAAAAACACTTGGAGAATTTGGCATAAAGCCTCTCCGTCCTCAATACCCTAAGAATCTCCCGAAGATGCTCCTCGTGCTGCTCTCTGGACCTCGAGTACACCAAAATGCCATTGATGAACACGATCACCGAACTGTCCAACATGGGCATGCACACCTGGTTCATGAGATCTATGAACGCTGCTGGTGCGTTGGTGAGCCCGAAAGGCATCACCACAAACTCGTAGTGCCCATAACGAGTCCTAAAGGTCGTCTTCTGGATATCATCCTCGCAAACTCTGATCTGATGATACCCAGATCTCAAATTAATCTTGGAAAACCAAGACGCCCCCTGCAACTGATCGAATAAATCGTCGATCCTTGGTAGTGGATATCAGTTCTTGACCGTTAACTTGTTCAACTCGCGGTAGTCGATGCACTTCCGGTGTGAACCATCCTTTTTCTTGACAAAAAGGACCGGCGCTCCCCACGGTGAGCTACTCGGTCTGATGAATCCCTTCCACAGCAGATCCTGAAGCTGCAAGGATAACTCCTGCATCTTGGGCGGCACAAGGCGATAAGGTGCCTTGGCAATAGGCGCCACACCCGAAATCAAATCGATCCGGAATTCCACCTGCCTCTCGAGAGGCACACCCGGTAACTCCTCGGGAAAAACATCCGGGAACTCGCACACTATCGTAACCTCGGAGGTAAAACTCAGCCTTTTAGTGGCAACCCTAGTATCCATCACATATGTTAAAAAGCCCATACATCCCTGCCGTAAACTCTGCCTCGCCCTGGCATCAGAACAGAAAGCTGACCCAGATATGGTCCCCTCGAAATACACTATAAGTACTCCCCCACTAGGGTCTCGTATGGTCACCATTTGACATTCACAGTCAATCACAGCTCCAAACCGGCTCAACCAATCCATCCCCACTATGACACAAACATCACCCATCGCTATTGGCACCAGATCTATCGGGAACTCAACACCAAAAATATCTAATACGCACCCCCGGAATACATCAGTGGCAAAAACCGCATGCTCGTCGACTATAGAAACCCTCAGAGGTCGACTCAACGCCTCACGTCTGACACTAATGTGATGACTAAAAGACGAAGACACGAAGGATCGACTCGCACCCGAGTCAAATAACACCAAAGCAGGCACAAAACTCACAAGAAAAGTACCTATATACAACACAGTATAAGCATAAACAAATCTCAAAATAACAGGAATAAGGAAATACGTACCAGCCACGACATCAGGTGTTGTGCGGACCTCCTCCGCTGTCAGCTGAAAAGCTCTATCATGAGCTCTCGGGGTTTCGGCCTTCACCGACCGACTATCGGTAGCACGTAAAGCAGTAGGAGCAGAACCTTGAGCTGATCCCTGAGTGAGCCAACGACACTCGGCCTTCCGATGGCCGGTCTGGTTGCAGTGAAAGCAAACTGCAAATCCCTTTGGACAGTCCTTCGCCATATGTCCCTCTTTGCCACACTCGTAGCAAATCCTTTCCCGACATGATCCCTCATGACTCTTGCCGCACTTGCCACATGTGCGGCCTTCTGGCCCCCAACTCTCACATCAGCGGGCTTAGCCCGCTTCGTCACCGGCTGCGACTGCACTGGTCTCCGGTCCCTCCCCTGAGACTCTCCCTCCTCTCTAGCTCGTAGCTCTAGCTCAATCTCCCTCCTCCTGGCATTGGTCTTAAGCTCAGCCAATGTCTGATATGACGAGTTTTCCACAAACCCCCATATCCCTCCTCAGTATGCTCAGATATCGGCTCACATGTGCCTGCTCAGAAGACACGTGCTCAGGGCAAAACAGCACCCTCTCATGGAACATCCTCGTGATCTCGGTCATAGTTTCTGTCTTCTGCTTGAGAGACAGAAACTCCTGGGCTAACCGTTCCCTCTCCACCTGGGGAACATACTTATCTTGGAACAATTGTGTAAACCTCTCCCATATCACTGTAGCATGATCTGCAGGAGTAAAGCTGGCAGTCACGAACTTCCACCGGTCATTCGCTCCCAAGTGAAGCTGGTTTAGTGCGAACCGAACCCTCAAGTACTCTGGGCATGAACACGTGTAGAAACACCCCTCAATGTTGGAGAACCATCTCATATTAGCAATCGAATCCCTAGTCCCATCAAACGCTGGTGGCTTCGTATTGCTGAACTCCCGTAGCAACAACGAGTCACCTCCCTATGGTCTAGCAGTAGCTACGGCTACGGTGGCTACAACACCAACACCTCAGTAACAACAGCATAGCACTCATCGAATGTCTCAATAAATGTGGTCTTAATATACCCAAACATCTCCGGTATAGCCTCCCTGATAGCTGCATACACCTCCTCGTGTATGATCCTACAGATCTCCTCGTCACTGGTCCCACTGCTCCCGGGGTTGTGGCGTATAACCACCATAATGTCTCTGAAACACAACACGAAAATCATCAGAGACTAGCTCAAGAACACACACACTCGATTACCCCGACTCTACATGCTCCTTAGCATCCTAAGGATTCTTACTTGGGTCGCATATAGATCCGATGCTTTCAGTAGTACGGGCCCAATACTACCTTCCACACCAACCTGTAGTCACCCCAAGTCCTCCTCCTAGGATCCTAATTCAGAAGTACTCTATCTCTCGCTAATATCAAACTACTCTCTCAGTAGGCTCCTCCTATGCTCATCTAGGTATCTCTCCTAGATTATCCCGCAACTCAAACTCTTTCTAAGAGATTTCTGCTAGATACTCCTAATCAACATATACTCAGGGCAAACAGCAGATAGCAACATCTCCTAAGCTAAGGCATCACAAATCAGGCAACTCTAGCCCTAAAATATGAAATACCTAGCCTATCCTCTAGCATGCATCCCTTGTTGGATTTTGAGCATTCTAACACTCCTATGGTGTACATGCAACCCTAGAAACCTTGGATCTATGTTTTATCTATGATACATGCAAAATTGATTTTCCAAGGTTCATAACCTTGATGGGTTTTGAGCATTCTAACACTCCTATGGTGTACATGCAACCCTAGAAACCTTGGATCTATGTTTGACTAAGATACATGCAAATAATTATTTTTCCAAGGTTCTTATCCTAACTAGCATGGCATGGGGTACTTGAATCAAATAAAACTAGTAGAATTACTTACCTTGTAGTAGTAGTTGATTGCTTGGAGTTTGAGAGCCTAACACCAATAATGTGAATGCCTCAAATGGAAGTCACAAATCACCACAAACTTGGAAACTTGAGAGAATAGTCACAAACTTCTTGAAATCGGCCCTCTTAGTTTACACACATCAACTAGTGTTATTTCAAGAACCAAAGCCTCCTTTATATAGTGTGGTGGATTAGGGTTACATCCATGTAAACCCTAATACCCATGTCTTTTCATTTCCATGAGATCCATGGGTTAAAGCTCCATGGAGTATCCATGGGCTTTCCATGCAAGCCTAGCCCATTCCAAATAAGCATTAGCCCACACTATATAAATACAAGAGCCCATATTTAATTAGTCATACTTTTGATCTCTAAATTAATTCTAAATTAATTATAGATCAACACTAATTAAATAATATGATTTTATATTAATATATTAGAACTTATAATATATTAATAAATCATAACTTATACTATTCTCAAAAGATTATCCGTAAATTGTTCGGGTGAAGTGCAACCCAAATGGACCATGCCGGGTCGGGTCAAGTACATACCAAATATAGTTATGGACTTAGACAATATCTCCAACAGTCTCCCACTTGGATAAGTCTAATAACTATAGTTGCAAGTATGACTTCAGGAACCGATCAACAATCGTAGCTCTTAAAACTCTGTTGAACTATGAAGCGCCATTTTAGATAAGTGATCATATAATCCTCTGTTCTAGATATCAGCCGGACAAATACATGGAACATGGTCTTGCTTATTGTCCAGCATTTGTTTCCCGATTTCCGATTTGTTTGACATAGAACTTAACTGAACACATCAATTTAGTTCTGACCGGGCCCGGTATATAGGTCAAAACAAAATCATCGAGGGGCCCAAATATCGCTTCTAATCCTAGAAGAAACAGATAAACTTCGACTCATATGTTTGCTCTACTACTTGTTGAATTACACACAAAAGCACGGTTTATAACATCGAGTTACCAATGCGTTTTCGTGCAATCAATACATAACCAACTCATAGGCAACAAATCATATCTCTAGGTTTGAAGACTTATATGATATTACCGTCTCACGATCACTCGAGATAAATTCCATGAAGTGATACAAGTGAGCGTGGGTTGAATCCAATACTCAGAACTTATGAGCACTCATGAGTGCTGTAGCCCCGCTTTGTCTAACATCTTAGACCTCTACAAGCCAACCCATGACAGTCTTGATTCATATCTACTTCCAACATATGACCGACTGTGGAGAGTTTTAATAATATGATATAAACCATAACATAATTATTCTGGAAGTCAAAACATGCAAAAAGAAATAATAGTAAACGATTGACAAGAGATAGCAACACTTTACTCATAAATAACAACTTTTATTTATCATCAAATGTCAATTACATTTTACAAATTTCTAGATTATCTAACTACTAAAACTAATATCATCCTTCAGCCCTATGCTCCGAGCATGCTGGAGATGCTTAGCCCGAGTCAGTCCCTTCGTGAGGGGATCTGCTGGGTTCTCATCCGATGATACCCTCTTTGCCACGAGGATTCCTTCTTCTATTCGATGTCTGATGAAGTGATATTTTCTGTCAATGTGTCTGGATCTCCCATGATCTCTTGGTTCCTTGGCTAAGGGAACCGCACTATTGCTGTCACAGAAAATCTCCATTGGCTCCTTTATAGCTGGTACAACTCCAAGGTCTCCGATGAAGTTCTTTAGCCATATAGCCTCCTTTGCTGCCTCGCTTGCTGCTATATACTCTGATTCACAAGTGGAATCAGCCACTGTCTCCTGCTTGGAACTTTTCCAAGTAATTGCCCCTCCGTTTAGAGTAAAGACCCAGCCCGACTGAGAGCGGAAATTATCCCTGTCAGTCTGAAAGCTAGCATCACTGTACCTTACAACTCTCAAGTCCTCACTACCACCGAGGGTAAGGACCCAGTCCTTAGTCCTCCGTAGGTACTTGAGGATATTCTTTACCGCAGTCCAGTGTGCCTTGCCAGGGTTCCCCTGATACCTGCTAACCATGCTCAAAGCAAAGGCTACATCAGGTCGAGTACACGTCATAGCATACATGATCGATCCTACAGCTGAAGCATAAGGTATTCGACTCATTTCTGCTATCTCAGCCTCAGTACTAGGGCTTTGTGTCTTACTCAATCTGGCGTTACTCTGGATGGGTAACTCTCCTTTCTTGGAGTTATGCATGTTGAACCTTTTCAACACTTTGTCCACATAGGTGCTTTGACTAAGTCCAATTAGTCTTTTACTCCTGTTTCTCAAAATCCTTATCTCTAGGATATGGGCAACTTCTCCAAGGTCCTTCATAGCGAAACACTTCCCAAGCCAGGACTTTACTTCCTGCAGGGTTGGGATGTCATTTCCTATGAGTAGTATGTCATCCACATACAGTACCAAAAAGCTGACTATACTCCCACTAGCCTTGATATAGACACAAGATTCATCTTCACTCCTTGAAAAGCCAAATTCTTTGACTTTCTCATCAAAGCAAAGATTCCATCTGCGAGGTGCCTGTTTTAATCCATAAATGGATTTCTCGAGCTTACACACTCTATTGGGGTACTCTGTACTGACAAAACCCTCTGACTGAACCATGTAAACATCTTCGGCCAACTTTCCATTAAGGAAAGCGGTTTTGACATCCATTTGCCATATTTCATAATCATGAAATGCAACAATGGCTAACAAAACCCTAATAGACTTAATCTTGGCCACTGGTGAAAAGGTCTCATCATAATCAACTCCCGGAGTTTGAGAATAACCCTTTGCAACCAGTCGTGCCTTATAAGTGTGTACATTACCATCCATGTCGGTCTTCTTCTTGAAGATCCATTTGCACCCAACCAACTATCTTACGATCAGGTACATTGTCAACCAAGTTCCAAACTTGATTGTCATACATGGACTGTATCTCGCTATCCAAGCCTCTTTCCATTTAGCAGCCTCAGGGCCTGCCATGGCTTCCGTGTAGCTGTTAGGCTCATCTAGATTTCCTAGTGTGTTATCACTGATAAATGTCTCACCTTCTGCAGTAATATGAAAACCATAATAATGCTCAGGTGCATTCCTAACTCTGGTGGAACGCCTCAGAGGTATAGATTCTTCAGTCGGCTCAACAGGAGTTTCCTCCTCAGGTTGAGGGCTAGGGTTTGAGGTTCCTTCACCACTTGACTCTTGAATTTCGTCAAGGTCAATTTGCCTCCCACTGTCTCCTTGGCTCATGAATTCTCTCTCTCGAAAGAATCCTCTTCTTGCTACAAAGACCACATTATCACTGGGTCTGTAGAAGAGGTAACCAAAGGATTTCTGTGGGTAGCCGATGAAAATACACCTTTCGCTTCGGGGTTCGAGCTTATCGTGAGTCTCGCGTCTCACGAAAGCCTCGCAACCCCAAATCTTGATGTGGTATAGATTGGGAACTTTTCCAGTCCACACCTCGTGAGGTGTTTTGGCAACCTTCTTGTAGGGACTAGATTAAGGATATAGGCGGCAGTCTCTAAGGCATACCCCCAAAATGAGATTGGTAGTGAAGCTCGACTCATCATGGAACGAACCATGTCCAACAAGGTCCGATTGCGCCTCTCAGCTACACCATTCAACTGTGGTGTCCTAGGAGGTGTCAATTGTGAGACAATCCCACATTCCTTAAGATAGTCAAGGAACTCAGCACTAAGATACTCACCACCACGATCGGATCGAAGCATCTTAATGTTCCTGCCCAACTGATTCTCCACTTCTTGCTTAAACTCTTTGAATTTCTCAAAGGTTTCTGACTTATGCTTGATTAGGTAGACATATCCATATCTACTAAAATCATCAGTAAAAGTCACATAGAACCGATTAGCATCTCTTGTGGCAGTTCTGAAGGGTCCACACACATCCGTGTGTATGAGGTCCAACAAACCTTCACCCCTAGCACAAGTGCCAGTAAAAGGTGACTTTGTCATTTTACCAAGCAAACAAAATTCACAACTATCATCTGACTTTAGGTCAAATGACTCCAAGACTCCATCCTTTTGGAGTTGGCCTATGCGTTTCTTGCTTACATGTCCAAGACGACAATGCCATAAGGATGCTTTATCTAAGCTAGTGGAAGAGTTAATACACAATACATTATTTCCTAGATTATCTACAACAGATACAGTTTCATACACGCCAATGCTTTAAAATAAAGAACATTATTAAAGAAAGCATCAATGCTACCATTATTATTATCAAAATAAAAGGTAAAACCTTGTTTATACAATGCATGAAAGGAAATAACATTTCTTGCCATTTCTGGCGAATAATAACATTTATTCAAATCTAATGTAAACCCACTATTTAGCACTAAGGAATAAACTCCTATCTTGGTGACAGGTGAAGCTTTCCTGTTTCCCATGATCAAGTTTATCTTTCCCTGCTCCATATTCTCACTTCCTTTTAGTCCCTGCAAATCACAACATATGTGAATACCACAACCTGTATCAAGGACCCAAGACTTAGAATGAGGTGAGTTATTAGACAATATAGTGTATATACCCGCATGGTTGGGTTTTACTTTCCCATCCTTCAAATCTTGCTGGTACTTTGGGTAGTTTCGCTTCCAGTGCGACTTTTCATGGCAATAGAAGCATTCAGCCTCATTAGGGTTAGCAGAAGGAGTGACAAAACCTTTCTTGGTTTTGCTTGAAGAGGAGCCTTCAAGGGTCTTACCCTTGGTACCCTTAGAAGGGTTCTTTCTCTTCTTCCCTTTGCCATGCCTGATTGCCAAGACATTGGCCGCAGTTGGAGTAGGAGTAGGAGTAGTAACAACCGACTTACCCTTTAGACCACTTTCGTCGGTCTTCAAGAGTCCTTGAAGTTTGCTGAGGGTGACTTCTTCCTTGTTCATGTGATATGTCATGCGGAATTGATCATAACACGATGGCAAGGAGTGCAAAATGATGTCTATTGCTAACTCCTCAGGGACGTTCACATTCAGCTTTCGTAAACGGTCCACACACCTTTGCATTTTCTGCATGTGGCCCGTGATGGGTTCACCATCCTTCATTCGGGTTGTTATCATGGAGGAGATTATTTCATATCGCTCTTGACGAGCACTTTGATGGTAGCGGTCCATCAAGTCCTGGTGCATCTCAAAAGGATAATAGTCCTCATAGGACTTTTGGAGCTCGGCTGTCATGGTGGCCATCATGACGCATGCCACTTTTGTAGCATCTCTTTCATGTACCTCATATTCAGCAAGCTCTTCAGGAGTAGCAGTTGGCTCGGGTACCTTCAGCTCCTTGTCGAGAACATATTCTTTGTTCTCATACTGAGTGACCATCCTGATGTTTCTGATCCAATCTGTAAAGTTGGACCCATCAAAGATGACTCTCCCACAAAGATTCATGAGAGAGAAGGAGCTAGTAGGGTTTGAGCCAGAAGCATTGTTATTGGAAGACATCTGAAGAGAAGAGGGAATAGATTAGATTAGATATAGAGATAGTCCTTAAAAAAACACCCAAATGTAATATTAAGGCTAGGACCCAACACAAAATTTTATAACTTAGAAGAGGGATGCCGTAATCTAAGCTATAAGATATTTGAAGGTAGGTGAATGACGATTCACCAATTTCCACCATGAAAAACGAAATATTTAATTAGGCTTTAGTTGGTTTAGAAACTCCTAGATTATTTGAGATTCATTGAACTTTCTTCAATGGCATGTTTCAATCTCGAGTGTGCCCTTCAAGTTTTGTGACTGGGATGCCGAGGATCACAAAACAAGGTGTGAAGTAACCATGCAAATTACTTGGTACCCTTAATGTATTACCCCTCAATCGATGTGCCGGTTAACCACACACGCTCCATCGATACTATGATAAACATTAAGTCACCCTTTACCTACCTTGTTAAGTTCAAGTTAGTGTGCCGGTTAACCACACACGCTCCACTAACGACTTAAACAAAGTATAAAGTGTAATTTCATGGATTAGCACCTTATTCACATTTTCCTAAAATAACTAAGATTGGGAATTCAATAAAGTTTAGTTACTTTAGTATTATCATTATACTTTTAATGAGAATTTATAAGTCCTTGTCCTACCCGTTCGGCTAACGACCCTCCACCGATCAAGGAAGCGGTGGGTGAGAGTGGACACCCATTAAGTTGCCATTTTATAGGCAACAACCTTATACCCCCTTATAGACCGGCTTCGTGAATGAGGCGTACTAGCGGTAAGACGACTTGATCTTATACATATATAAATATTATTAAACTTATAATATTATAAAGTATAAGGGTTGAATTTTAACTTTTAAAATTCTAGGGGTTGGAACTAAAGTTTTTAATACGACTTTACATGTTCCAAAACTTGAGGGCAAGTTTTGTAAACTTTCAAAACTTTTCATTTCTCATAACTTATGAGTTAATGGTTATTAAAATGACGACTCTTCATTTTTTGTAACCTATGTGTTATTTTAATGGTTATTTATAAATGTGACTTTTGGTTATCCACAACTTAAGAACTAGTTATGGACTCCATTAAAACACATAAAGATCAAGAATTAATCTAATCAATTATTAGCACATAATTTCTATGATCTTCTAAACTCATATGTTTATGAATGTTCATATCAAAAATTTCAAGAATCGTAAGTACATACACAAAACTTGAAATTTTGATACGAGTTTTTAAACAAAACTTCGATTTTCAAGTTTTTTTTTTTTTTTTTTTTTTTTTTTTTTTTTTTTGCATCAAGTATCAAATAAACAAACCAGGCTCTGTTACCACTGATGGGTTTTGAGCATTCTAACACTCCTATGGTGTACATGCAACCCTAGAAACCTTGGATCTATGTTTGACTAAGATACATGCAAATAATTATTTTTCCAAGGTTCTTATCCTAACTAGCATGGCATGGGGTACTTGAATCAAATAAAACTAGTAGAATTACTTACCTTGTAGTAGTAGTTGATTGCTTGGAGTTTGAGAGCCTAGCACCAATAATGTGGATGCCTCAAATGGAAGTCACAAATCACCACAAACTTGGAAACTTGAGAGAATAGTCACAAACTTCTTGAAATCGGCCCTCTTAGTTTACACACATCAACTAGTGTTATTTCAAGAACCAAAGCCTCCTTTATATAGTGTGGTGGATTAGGGTTACATCCATGTAAACCCTAATACCCATGTCTTTTCATTTCCATGAGATCCATGGGTTAAAGCTCCATGGAGTATCCATGGACTTTCCATGCAAGCCTAGCCCATTCCAAATAAGCATTAGCCCACACTATATAAATACAAGAGCCCATATTTAATTAGTCATACTTTTGATCTCTAAATTAATTCTAAATTAATTATAGATCAACACTAATTAAATAATATGATTTTATATTAATATATTAGAACTTATAATATATTAATAAATCATAACTTATACTATTCTCAAAAGATTATCCGTAAATTGTTCGGGTGAAGTGCAACCTAAATGGACCATGCCGGGTCGGGTCAAGTACATACCAAATATAGTTATGGACTTAGACACTATCTTCAACAAACCTATCTAGCATACATGGGGAACTTTTAACCATAAAAGATAGTAAGAAATACATACCTTTAGTGGCTTGGATTCCTTGAGAACCTTGTGAGCCTAGCACCTCAAGTGTGATGCCTCAAATGTCTCACACAACATCAAATACACTTGGAATAACCTTGAGAGAAATAGAACACTTCTAAAATCGGCTATGCCCTCTTGTTCTCACACTAGTGCTGATTTTGGTTGCTCACATATTCCTTTTATAGTGTGTCATAAGTAGGGTTACACCATGTAAACCCTGACTTGACATGGCTCTTTATTTCCATGATCCATGGGTCCAAAGACACCATGGAGCACCCATGGAGCATCCTATGGGTTTTAGCCTAACTTGATAATCCATGGAGCATTAGCCCATTATATTTAATTAGTCTTCTTTTGATCACTTAATTAATTCCAAATTAATTCTTGATCAATACTAATTAAATAATATTATTAATATATTAGAACTTATAATATATTAATAAATCTTAAGTGTTATTTCTCTCATTTTGGTCTATCCAAATGCATGATGCCATGCAACCCAAATGGACCATGCTAATCGGGTCAAGTACATTCCAGAATAGTTATGAACTTAGACACCTAATCCAACAGTCTCCCACTTGGATAAGTCTAATAACTATATTTGCAAGAATAACTTCAAGAACCGATCAACAATTGTAGCTCTTTCAAGGTCTCGCGGAACTGAGAAGACGATGATACTCCATTTAAGATAAGTGATCATATAATCCTCTGTTCTAGATATCAGCCAGACAAATACATGGAACAATGTCTTACTTATTGTCCATCAGTTGGTTTCCCGATTTTGCGATTTGTTTGACATAGAACTTAATTGAACAAATCAACTTAGTTATGACCGGGCCCGGTACATGGGTCAACACAAAATCATTGAGGGGCCCAGATATCGCTTCTAAGCCAAGAAGGAACAGATAAACTTCGACTCATATGCTTGTTCTACTACTTGTTGAATCATACACAAAGGCACGTTTTATAACATCGAGTTACCAATGCGTTTACGTACAATCAATGTATAACCAACTCATAGGCAACAAGTCATATCTCTAGGTTTGAAGACTTATATGATATTACCGTCTCACGATCATTCGAGATAAATTCCATGAAGTGATACCAGTGAGCTTGGGTTGAATCCAATACTCAGAACTTATGAGCACTCATGAATGTTGCAGAAATCCTTGCTATGTCTCATACCTTGGACATCTACAATCCAGCTTCATGACAGTCTTGATTCATATCTACTTCCAACATATGACCGACTGTGGATGGCTTGAATAACTTAGTCATTCGGAAAGAATGACCTAGTTATTCTGGAAGTCAAAACATGCAAAGTGAAACACAAGAATAATCGAATCCAATATGGTCTCAGAACTTATGAATATAAATAAAACAACTTTTATTTATCACCATATTGATTACACATTATTCATTGTATACTGTTTCAAACTATCAACTTTATACTTGAATTAAAACAATAGCTGTCCCATGCTCCGAGCATGTACACTATGTTTTCTAAATACTAGTCATGCCATACACCAAGTATGCACACTATGTTTATCTAAACATTAGTTATGCCATACACCAAGTGTGCACACTAAGTTTGTCTATGATCTTTACTTTGTGAAATAGATCGATTGAACATAATTCCAATGATACTCATTTCACAATCCCAAATCCATACTGCAAATGCAAGAATTCCAAATTCCTGCCATTTACCTAAATCTGTTAGATTCTAAACTTATATGCATTGATCCACTTGTAATGATTATGCACAAAGTCACAACGACTTGTCAACAGACATTACAGAGTATTCCAATAGAGATCATTCCATGGAAACGAAGTCTCAAATTCAAAGTATATTGCTTTGAACATCCTTCTTGCATTAAGTTTCCTAATCTTACACAGATTTAATGAATAACTTCCACCTATGGGAATATTTCCATATTCCCCTTTTGACTATTACTCCTGAACAAGAGTTGCCTCTTTTCAGAATATGTCAATATGGTCCTTCCAAAATTAACACTATACTTTCAACTGTCCCTGAGCAACCAATCTTTGGTAAACCTTAGATTGTCCTCGACAATTGTTTAATCAAATTAGTCATATCCAGCTCTACTACTTTTCCCTCTTAATGCTCTAGGCATTTTTGGAAAATTTAGAACAGATGAATATTATAACACATGCAATCGATCCTATATCCGAAGCATATGGGACACAACCCATAAAGACATGATTCTAGACCAGTATTTTCCTATAATATTTCTATTTCTATTTGCCAAGTTCTCATAATTCAGATTATGAAAAGGGATGTCGTAATCATAATCGGATTTTAGAACGCAAATAATGGACCCATATATAGAATTTCCTTATGTTGAGCCATTCCAACATAAAATTCATATATATATCCTTGACTAAAGATGATTAAAACCTCAATCTAAGCTTTTAGAATTGAAATGAAGTATAATTTCCTCTCCCTTAATTATAGCAAAACAACTTTTTCCCAATTGAAACCTTTTGTTTTCTATAATTAACATTGCTAACTTGCAACACTTATTATAATTATCATGATCCCACTTGCATGATGATTATTAGCATAACACTTATGCTCCCACTAGCTTTGACATGTACTCAAAACTTAGCTGGACTTCTAGAAATCAATACTTGATTGACCTTCTTACCAAAGTTCATATTTTTGATACGAGATGCTTTGATAAAACTTTATCAAAATCATACACCTTTCCTTAGATAGCACACATGTGTATCTAAACAATTTCAGAACTATGAAAAGGGATGCCGTAATCATAGTCTCAATTGTTTAGACCTTTTCCATTTCTCACAAGTTCATGTTAGTGTGCCGGTTAACCACACACGCTCCACTAACGACTTTGAGAATGCAAATATCACAATTGCTATCTACTTAAAATCTACTTAGTGAAAACGTTTCCTCACCATCATTTTCATGAATCAGAGAGAAACCTTATGACACTTAGATTTTATGGTGTATGTGTTCCTATCCATGTGAATTTGTCAAAACCAAAATCACAAGACAAGGTTAGTAACAAATCCAAACTCTTATGGATTGAACTTGTGTAGTCTTAACTTCTTGCCACCTGGCAGCACAAGGGCCTGGCATTGCTTCCAAGTTTGTATGCAACCAATTGAGAACACTCAGAACTCATATGCAAAGCCAACTTTAACTGGAATGGGCACAGAAATAGGAATATGTCAACACGATAGGTTATAAACCTCAAGTCGTGTGCTAGTGATAAACTATAGGTTTTTCTTCTTGATTAGATCTAGAAGCTTTTTCAAGATCTTTAAGACTCCCACTGTCCTCTTGACATATAAGACTCACTTGCCAAATATTCAAGAGATAGTGCGGATTCTTTATCAAGACAAACACTTCATAGAATTGGCCTTAGTTGGTCTTTGTTTTATCCAAAACATCACAACTTACCAATTTCAAATGTACAAGAGTAGGACACATTTTACTCTTACATTTGACAAGTGTTATAAACCTTTCTTTAAGATATGTCACTCAAGTTACAATCTTGGAGTATGACTCTAAGACTTGTTTTGGAACGAAGTATGACTCATCTTCTTGATTTAACCACTTCAACAATTCATGATTCCTCTTCTTAGCCATAAGAATGCACTAAGATGTCCTTAGAGGACCAATTGTTATATGGTTTATTAATCATTATGATGATCACAGAACATGATACAAAAGTACTCTCCCGTCTTTTCAGATTTGAGAAACTTTTATCTTTCTGCCTAATTTGATTCTTCTCATTCGTCCTGTAAAACATTGAAATTTTTTCAATGTTTCAAAATTATACTTAAACTGGTAAGTATATGTTGGATAAGATGTCTAAGTCCATAACTTATTTGGTATATACTTGACCCGACCTGGCATGGTCCATTTGGGTTGCACTTCACCCAAACTAGTTATGGATAATTTTATGAGAGTTGTATACTTACGATTTATTAATATATTATAAGTTATAATATATTAATATGAAGTCATGTTACTTAATTAGTTTTAATCTTGAATTAATTATGAATTAATTTAGTGATTAAAAGGAAGACTAATTAAATCATGGGCTATTATATTTATATGGTGTGGGCTAACACTCATTTGGGAATGGGCTAAGCTTATATGGAAGTCCATGGATGATCCATGAAGCTTTTACCCATGGATCCTTGGAAGAGGAAAAGACATGGGTTATTAGGGTTTCACCCTAACCATGTACACTATATAAACAAGCTTATGTTGCATGAAAAACACCCTTATGTGTGTGTAAGTGTGGTGGCCAAAATCAAGAGTTACTATACTCTCTCATACATTTTCCAAGTTTGTGGTGATTTGTGATTTCCATTTGAGGCATTCACATTATTGGTGCTTGGCTCTCAAACTCCAAGGAATCAACAATCAACAAAAGGTATGTAATTCATCTAGTTCTTTTATGGTTAAAAGTACCCCATGCCATGCTAGATAGGTTATAAACCTTGGAAAATAATATTTTGCATGTATCTTAGACAAACATAGATCCAAGGTTTAATAGGATTGCATGTACACTTAGGAAGTGTTAGAATGCTCAAAACCCAACAGTGGTATCAAAGCCTAGGCTTGTTTGTTTGATACTTGATGCAAAATAGTGAAAAAAGTCGAATTTTTTGCTGTCTGCCTGATGAACTCGCTGAGTCCATGGGGGGACTCGCCGAGTTCATGTGTAAACTCATCCTACTCGCCGAGTAGGTTCGTGCACTCGGCGAGTAGGAGCCTCAGAATGCAGATTTTCGACTTTTGCTGCTGGAAATGGACTAGAAACATTACCCTAAACTGTTTTGGTGTTTTAAAACTTGTTTTAGTTGGTGTAATGGTTGTTCTAATCCATTTACAATAGCTTATATCAAAATTTCATGCTTTATATGTGTTCATATAATTCTTGAAACTTTGATGATCATGTTCATGTTCTTATGAATTTAGAAGATGATAGGAATTATTTGCTGAATTGTTTAGGATTAATTCTTGATCATTTATGTGTTTTAATGGAGTCCATAATTTGTCCTCAAGTTATGGATATCCAAAGGTAACTTCTTTTAAACACACACTTAAAACACATAAGTTACATGGAAATGAAGAGTCTTCATTTTATGAACCTTTAATTCATAAGTTATGAAATGAAAAGTTTTGAATAGTTTCAAAACTTGTCCTCAAGTTTTGGAATTTGTAAAGTTACACACACTTTAATATACTTTAATTCCAAACCCTTAGAGTTTTAAAAGTTAAAATTCAACCCTTATACTATTTATAACATTAATGGTTAATTATTATATATATGTATAAGATCAAAGTCGTCTTACAGCTAGTACGCCTCATTCACGAAGCCAGTCTATAAGGTGGGTATAAGGTTGTTGCCTATAAAATGGCAACTTAATGGGTGTCCACTCTCACCCACCGCTTGCTTGACTGGTGGAGGGTCGTTAGCCGAACGGGTAGGACAAGGACTTATAAATTCTCATTAAAAGTATGATGAATATTATAAAGTAACTAAACCTTATATAAATTCCCAATCGTAGTTACTTTAGGAAAATGTGAATATGGTGCTAACCCATGAAATTCACACTTTGTACCTTACCAAGTCGTTGGTGGAGCGTGTGTGGTTAACCGGCACACTAACTTGGACTAGTAAGGATCACGAAGGGTGACTTAATGTTTATCATAGATCGGTGGAGCGTGTGTGGTTAACCGGCACATTGATTAGGTGATAATATTAAGGGTACCAAGTGAATTTGCATGGTTATTCACACCTTGTTTTGTAATCCTCGGCATCCCAGTCACAAAACTTGAAGGGCACAATCGAGATTGAAACATGCCATTGAAAAGTTCAATGAATCTCAAAAGAATCTAGGAATTTCAAAAAACCAATTAAACCTAATAATTCATTTCGTTTTCATGGTGGAAATTGGTGAATCGTTATTCACCTACCTTCAAATATATTATAGCTTAGATTACGGCATCCCTCTTCTAAGTTATAATATATTGTGTTGGATCCTAGCCTTAATATTACATTTGGGTGTATTATTAAGGATTCGATATATCTAATCTAAACTTGTTTTCTTCTTTTCAGATGTCTTCCGACAACAAAGCTTCAGGCTCTAACCCTACTGGCTCCTTTTCCCTCATGAACCTTTGTGGGAGGGTCATCTTTGATGGTTCCAACTTCATGGATTGGATCCGGAACATCAGGATGGTTACTCGTTACGAGGACAAGGAATATGTCCTCGATAAGGAGCTAAAGGAGCTTGATGAGTCCACTGCTACTCCCGAGGAGGTCGCTGAGTATCAGGCACATGAAAGAGATGCCACCAAGGTGGCATACATCATGATGGCCACCATGACAGCTGAACTCCAAAAGTCCTATGAGGACTATTACCCTTTTGAGATGCATCAGGATCTGATGGAAAGGTACCATCAGAGTGCTCGTCAAGAGCGGTATGAAATAATCTCCTCCATGATCACTACCCGTATGAAGGATAGCGAACCAATCACGAGCCACATGCAGAAAATGCAAAGGTATGTGGACCGTCTAATGAAACTGAATGTGAACTTCCCTGAGGAGTTGGCAATTGATATCATTTTGCACTCCTTGCCATCGTGTTATGATCAATTTCGTATGACATACCACATGAACAAGGAGGAAGTCACACTCAGTAAGCTTCAAGGACTTCTGAAGACTGCCGAAAGTGGTCTTAAGAGTAAGTCGGTTGCTACTCCTACTCCTACTACTACCCCTGTTTTGGCTATCGGGCAAGGCAAAGGGAAGAAGAGGAAGCACCCTTCGAAGGGTACCAAGGGAAAGTCCCTTGAAGGCTCCTCATCTGGAACCAAAGGTGGTTCTATCACTCCTTCTGCCATCCCTAAGGATGTTGAATGCTTCTACTGTCAAAATAAGGGGCACTGGAAGCGAAACTGCCCAAAGTACTTGCAGGATGTCAAGGATGGGAAAGTGAAACCATCCCATGCAGGTATTTACACTATATTGTCTAATAACTCACCATATTCTAATTCTTGGGTTCTTGATACAGGCTGTGGTATTCACATCTATTGTGACTTGTAGGGCCTAAGAAGAAGTGAGGATGTGCAGCACGGAAAGATAAACTTAATCATGGGGAACAAGAAGGTTGCACCTGTTACCAAGATTGGAGTTTATACTTTGTTGCTAGATAGTGGGTTAAAGTTAGATTTGAATAAATGTGTGTACTCGTCTGAAATGGCGAGGAATATTATTTCCTTTCATGCTTTGTACAAACAAGGTTTTACCTTTTCTTTTGATAATGAAGTTGGTAGTATTAATGCTTTCTTTAATACTGTTCTTTATTTTAAAGCATTACCTTGTGATGGTGTGTATGAAGCTGTATCGGTTGTAGATAATTTAGGAAATAATGTATTATGTATTGATTCTTCTACTAGCTTGGATAAAGCATCTTTGTGGCATTGTCATCTTGGACATGTAAGCAAGAAACACATAGGCCAGCTCCAAAAGGATGGAGTCTTGGAGTCGTTCGACCTCAAGTCGGATGATAGTTGTGAGTCTTGTCTACTTGGAAAAATGACAAAATCACCCTTCACTGGTACTTGTGCAAGGGGTGAGGGTTTGTTGGACCTTATACATACTGATGTATGTGGACCATTCAAAACCGCCACAAGGGATGCTAATCGCTATTATGTGACTTTTATTGATGATTTTAGTAGATATGGTTATGTCTACTTAATCAAACATAAGTCAGAAACTTTTGAAAGGTTTAAAGAGTTTAAACAGGAAGTAGAAAATCAATTGGGCAGGAACATTAAGATGCTTCGATCCGATCGAGGTGGTGAGTATCTTAGTACTGAGTTCCTCGACTATCTTAAGGAGTGTGGGATTGTCTCACAATTGACACCTCCCAGGACACCACAGCTGAATGGTGTAGCTGAGAGGCGCAATCGAACTTTGTTAGACATGGTTCGCTCTATGATGAGTCGAGCTTCGCTACCAATCTCTTTTTGGGGGTATGCCTTAGAGACTGCCGCCCACATCCTTAATCTAGTCCCTACAAAGAACGTTGCCAAAACACCTCATGAAATGTGGACTGGGAAAGTTCCCAATCTAGACCATATCAAGATTTGGGGTTGCGAGGCTTTCGTGAGGCGCGAAACTCATGACAAGCTCGAACCTCGAAGTGAAAGGTGTATTTTCATCGGCTACCTACAAAAATCCTTTGGTTACCTCTTCTACAGACCCAGTGAGAATGTGGTCTTTGTGGCTAGGAGAGGGGTCTTTCGAGAGAGAGAATTTATAAACCAAGGAGACAGTGGGAGGCAAATTGACCTTGAAGAAATTCAAGACTCAATTGGTGAAGGAACCTCAGACACTAGCAATCAACTTGAGGAGGAAATTCCTGTTGATCCAACTGACGAGTCTATACTTCCGAGGCGTTCCACAAGGGTTAGGAACACACCTGAGTTTTATTATGGATTTCATATTACTACGGAAGGTGATACATTTATCAGTGACAGTACACTGGTAAATCTGGATGAACCTAACAGTGTTAAAGAAGCCATGGCAGGCCCAGAGTCTGCTAAATGGAAGGAGGCTATGGACAGCGAGATACAGTCCATGTATGACAATCAAGTTTGGAACTTGGTTGACAATGTACCAGGCCGTAAGACAGTCGGGTGCAAATGGATCTTCAAGAAGAAGACCGACATGGATGGGAAGGTGCACACTTATAAGGCTCGACTGGTTGCGAAGGGGTTTACTCAGACTCAGGGTATTGATTATAATGAAACCTTTTCACCAGTAGCAAAGATTAAGTCTATTAGGGTTATGCTAGCCATTGCTGCATTTCATGATTATGAAATATGGCAAATGGATGTCAAAACCGCTTTCCTTAACGGAAAGTTGGCTGAGGATGTTTACATGAATCAACCAGAAGGTTTTGTCAGTGCAGAGTACCCCAATAGAGTGTGCAAGATTGAGAAATCCATTTATGGATTGAAACAAGCATCTCAAAGTTGGAATCTTTGTTTCGATGAGAAGGTCAAAGAGTTTGGTTTCTCAAGAAGTGAAGATGAGTCCTGCGTGTATGTCAGAGCTAGTGGGAGTATAGTTAGCTTTTTAGTACTGTATGTGGATGACATACTACTCATAGGAAATGATATCCCAACCTTGCAGGAGGTTAAGTCCTGGCTTGGGAAGTGCTTTGCTATGAAGGATCTTGGAGAAGCTACCTATATCCTAGGGATAAGGATATTAAGAGAAAGGAGTAAAAGACTAATTGGACTTAGTCAGAGTATCTACTTGGATAAGGTGTTGAAAAGGTTCAACATGCAGAATTCCAAGAAAGGAGAATTACCGATCCAAAGCAATGCCAAACTGAGCAAGGCTCAGAGCCCGAGTATAGAAGATGAGATAGCTGAGATGAGTCGATTACCTTATGCTTCCGCTGTTGGTTCGATCATGTATGCTATGACTTGTACCCGTCCTGATGTGGCCTTCGCTTTGAGCATGGTCAGCAGATATCAGGGGAACCCTGGCAAGGCTCATTGGACTGCGGTAAAGAATATTCTCAAGTACCTGCGGAGGACTAAGGATTGGATCCTTACCCTTGGTGGGAGTGATGACTTCAGAGTAGTAGGGTATAGTGATGCTAGCTTTCAGACTGATAGGGATAACTTCCGCTCTCAGTCGGGCTGGGTCTTTACCTTAAATGGAGGGGCAATCACTTGGAAGAGTTCCAAACAGGAGACTGTAGCTGATTCAACTTGTGAATTAGAGTACATAGCAGCGAGTGAAGCGGCAAAGGAGGCGATATGGCTGAGGAACTTCATCGGAGACCTTGGAGTTGTACCAGCTATTAAGGAGCCTATGGAGATTTTCTGTGACAGCAATAGTGCGGTTGCCTTACCCAAGGAACCAAGAGATCATTGCAGATCCCGACACATTGACAGAAAATATCACTTCATAAGACACAAGATAGAAGAGGGACTCCTCGTGGCAAAGAGGGTATCGTCAGATGAGAACCCTGCGGATCCCCTTACGAAGGGACTGACGAGGGTGAAGCATTTGCAGCATGCGAGGCGCATCGGGCTGAGGGACGATATTAGTTTTACAGATTAGATAGCCTTTTCTGAAACTTGTAAAATGTAATCGACGTTTGATGATGAATAAAATTTGTGATTTATTTATGAGTAAAGTGTTGCTATCATTGTCAATTATTTACTATTGTTTCAGTTTTGCATGTTTTGACTTCCAGAATAATTAATTTATTCAAACTCTCCACAGTCGGTCATATGTCGGAAGTAGGTATGAATCAAGACTGTCATGAATTGGGATTGTAGATGACTAAAGGTGTTTAGCCATAGCAATGGTTGCTACAACATTCATGAGTACTTATAAGTTATGAGTATTGGAATAAACCTACACTCACTTGTATCACTTCATGAAATTTATCTCGAGTGATCGTGAGACGGTAATATCATATAAGTCTTCAAACCTAGAGATATGAGTTGTTACCTATGAGTTGGTAGTGCATTGATTGCACGTAAACGCATCAGTAACTTGATGTTATAAAACGTGCCTTTGTGTGAATTCAATAAGTAGTAGAACAAGCATATGAGTCGAAGTTTATCTGTTCCTTCTAGAAATAGAAGCGATATCTGGGCCCCTCGATGATTTTGTGTTGACCCATGTACCGCGCCCGACCAGAACTAAATTGATGTGTTCAGTTAAGTTCTTTGTCAAACAAATCGGAAATCGAGAAACAACTGCTAGACAATAAGTAAGACATTGTTCCATGTATTTGTCCGGCTGATATCATGAGAGCAGAGGATTATATGATCACTTATCTAAAATGGCGCTTCATAGTTCACAAGAGTTTTCGAGAGCTACGATTGCCGGTTGGTTCCTGAAGTAATATAGGCAAATACAGTTATTAGACTTATCCAAGTGGGAGTCTGTTGGATAAGATGTCTAAGTCCATAACTTATTTGGTATATACTTGACCCGACCCGGCATGGTCCATTTGGGTTGCACTTCACCCAAACTAGTTATGGATAATTTTATGAGAGTTGTATACTTACGATTTATTAATATATTATAAGTTATAATATATTAATATGAAGTCATGTTACTTAATTAGTTTTAATCTTGAATTAATTATGAATTAATTTAGTGATTAAAAGGAAGACTAATTAAATCATGGGCTATTATATTTATATGGTGTGGGCTAACACTCATTTGGGAATGGGCTAAGCTTATATGGAAGTCCATGGATGATCCATGGAGCTTTTACCCATGGATCCTTGGAAGAGGAAAAGACATGGGTTATTAGGGTTTCACCCTAACCATGTACACTATATAAACAAGCTTATGTTGCATGAAAAACACCCTTATGTGTGTGTAAGTGTGGTGGCCAAAATCAAGAGTTACTATACTCTCTCATACATTTTCCAAGTTTGTGGTGATTTGTGATTTCCATTTGAGGCATTCACATTATTGGTGCTTGGCTCTCAAACTCCAAGGAATCAACAATCAACAAAAGGTATGTAATTCATCTAGTTCTTTTATGGTTAAAAGTACCCCATGCCATGCTAGATAGGTTATAAACCATGGAAAATAATATTTTGCATGTATCTTAGACAAACATAGATCCAAGGTTTAATAGGGTTGCATGTACACTTAGGAAGTGTTAGAATGCTCAAAACCCAACAGTATAACCATATTTACTAAACTTTAGTAAATCATGGCGAATAATCTTATCGATCTTTTGTGGTGGACTTGACTAATGCACAAGAATGTGTACTCGATCCCTTAATCCTTCACTTGACTCACATATAAATGTGAACAAGGAATTAGTATTAATTTTCCAAAGCTGAAAGTTCTCATTCATCATACTCTACAACTTGCATGATTCCAGGTTTCGGTCCAGTTGAAACCTTGGATGATGAGAATCTTTCCTTATTGGATAAATTTAGACACTACCACAAATGAAAGAATCAAATCCACATTTCCATTATAGCTAGAACCATACAAACATCAATTTTTCATAAAATTCCATTACAAGGAGATATCATAAAATAAAACAAAAATTTATTTATTTATAAAAATGCAGAAAAAACTTTTTCCTTACAATGCAACTTTAAATGAAAACTATGCTATTACATATTTTCTAGCAATCTATCATAACTCCTAAGTAGTAGCTCAAGAATCCTATCTTCGAACCATGCGATTGAAATCCATCTTCACGATCAGATTCAACATACTCTTTCTTTAAGTTTCCTTCCCTTTGCTTGATCCTGCCAAACACCAAAATGTAATCGAGTCACATTTTGTATTAAGAATCATCAATAAGGAACTTAATAGAGTTAGATAGTGGACTTACCTGAAGCAGAGTCAAACCTTTTTTGTTTTTTCCTTCTCTGTTAGATCTTTCAGGTAGTTTGGGTAGTTTCGTAACCAATGCCCCTTCTCTTGACAATGAAAACATATAGACTCTTTGGGAATGGTACACGGGACTATCACAGACTTAGCTTTTCCCTTTACCTTTTGGTCAACCGGGTTGACCAAGGCCGATCCCTTTCCATTGGGAAGAGAAAGCTTTTCTGGACTTCCAATGTTACCATTGTCAATATCCATGGAAGTTTGAGAAATAGACCTTCCACCCATATTTTCTTGACCATTGCGCCACATCATTTCTGACTCAGCAGCAACAAGCAAATAAGATAGATCTATTAGGGTCATGTCGTGATCTGTCACATAGTAGTTCTTAATGAACTCACTATATGACTCAGGAAGTGACTGAAGAACCCAGTCAATAGCCAACTTCCTTGGGACAACGACACCCAACATTATCAACCTGTCAAAGTGTGACTTCATTCCTAAGACATGGGTGCACACAGGTATTCCATCTTTATTTTTCATTGCTAGTAGGGCTTGAGCGACGTTGAATTTTTCAAGTCTTCGAGCTTGTGGGTCAGGGAGAATAAATGGAGGAGGTGGAGGTAGAGAAGTATGATTTCCATGAGATTTGGGAAGATCACAGTTGTCTAAACCAGACATCTACAATGGGAGATATTCAAGTTAGTTGATTTTAAGTCCTTAATAGAACACCCAATATGAAATATTAAGGCTAGGACCCAACACAATATTTTATAACTTGGAAGAGGGATGCTGTAATCCAAGCTATAAAATATTTGAAGGTAGGTGAATGACGATTCACCAATTTCCACCATGAAAAACAAAATAAATTATTAGGTTTTAATTGGATTTGAAACTCCTAGATCTTTTGAGATTCATTGAACTTTCAATGGCATGTTTCAATCTCGAGTGTGCCCTTTAGGTTTTGTGACTGGGATGCCGAGGATCACAAAACAAGGTATGAAGTAACCATGCAAATTACTTGGTACCCTTAATGTATTACCCCTCAATCGATGTGTCGGTTAACCACACGCGCTCCATCGATACTATGATAACCATTAAGTTACCCTTTGCCTACCTTGTTAAGTCCAGCTAGTGTGCCGGTTAACCACACGCGCTCCACTAACCGACTTAAGCAAAATGCAAAGTGTAATTTCATGGGTTAACACCTTATTCACTTTTCCTAAAGTAACTAAGATTGAGAATTTATAAAAGGTTTGGTTACTTTATATTCATCATTAATGCTTTTAATGAAGGGAGAATTCTAGTCCTTGTCCTACCCGTTCGACTAACGACCCTCCACTGATCAAGGAAGCAGTGGGTGAGAGTGGACACCCATTAAGCCGCCATTTTATAGGCAGCAACCTTATACCCCCCTTAGAGACCGGCTTCGTGAATGAGGCCTACTAACGGTAAGACTGACTTGCTCTTATACATATATATATATATATATATATATATATATATATATATATATATATATATATATATATATATATATATATTATTAACTTATAATATTATAAAGTATAAGGGTTGAATTTTAACTTTTAAAATTCTAGGGGTTAGAACTAAAGTTTTTAAAGTGACTTTACATGTTCCAAAACTTGAGGGCAAGTTTTGTAACTTTCAAAACTTTTCATCTTTCATAACTTATGAGTTAATGGTTTAATAAAATGAGTGACTTTTCATTTTATGTAACCTATGTGTTCCTTTAATGGACTTTAAAGGAATGACTTTTGGTAATCCATAACTTGAGGACACATTATGGATTCCATTAAAACACATAATGATCAAGAATTAAACTAACAAGCAAGTTACAAATAATTCCTATGATCTTCTAAACTCATAAGTTCATGAACATGCATATCAACAATTTCAAGAATCATAAAATTAACCATATGAAACTTGAAATTTTGATAATAGCTATTAAAAATGGATTAGCATAACCATTACACCATCCAAAACAAGTTTTATAAGACCAAAACAGTTTAGCATAATGTTTCTAGTCCATTTCCAGCAGCAAAAGTCGAAAATCTGCATTCTGGGGCTCCTACTCGTCGAGTGCATGAACCTACTCGACGAGTAGGATGAGTTTGTGCTTGGACTCATCGAGTCCCCCCATGGACTCGGCGAGTCCACTGTCCAGACAGCAAGATTTTCAGCTTTTTTTTTTCAATTTTGCATCAAATATCAAGCAAACAAGCCTAGGCTCTGATACCACTGTTGGATTTTGAGCATTCTAACACTCCTATGGTGTACATGCAACCCTAGAAACCTTGGATCTATGTTTTATCTATGATACACGCAAAACTGATTTTCCAAGGTTCATAACCTATCTAGCATACATGGGGAACTTTTAACCATAAACGATAGTAAGAAATACATACCTTTAGTGGCTTGGATTCCTTGAGAACCTTGTGAGCCTAGCACCTCAAGTGTGATGCCTCAAATGTCTGACACAACATTAAATACACTTGGAATAACCTTGAGAGAAATATAACACTTTTAAAATCGGCTATGCCCTCTTGTTCTCACACTAGTGCCGATTTTGGTTGCTTACATATTCCTTTTATAGTGTGTCATAAGTAGGGTTACACCATGTAAACCCTGACTTGACATGGATCTTCATTTCCATGATCCATGGGTCCAAAGACACCATGGAGCACCCATGGAGCATCCTATTGGTTTTAGCCCAACTTGATAATCCATGGAGCATTAGCCTACTATATTTAATTAGTCTTCTTTTGATCACTTAATTAATTCCAAATTAATTCTTGATCAATACTAATTAAATAATATTATTAATATATTAGAACTTATAATATATTAATAAATCTTAAGTGTTATTTCTCTCATTTTGGTCTATCTAAATGCATGATGCCATGCAACCCAAATGGACCATGCTAATCGGGTCAAGTACATTCCAGAATAGTTATGAACTTAGACACCTAATCCAACAGTCTCCCACTTGGATAAGTCTAATAACTATATTTGCAAGAATAACTTCAAGAACCGATCAACAATCGTAGCTCTTTCAAGGTCTCGCGGAACTGAGAAGACGATGATACTCCATTTAAGATTAGTGATCATATAATCCTCTGTTCTAGATATCAGCCGGACAAATACATGGAACAATGTCTTACTTATTTTCCATCAGTTGGTTTCCCGATTTCCGATTTGTTTGACATAGAACTTAATTGAACAAATCAACTTAGTTCTGACCGGGCCCGGTACATGGGTCAATACAAAATCATCGAGGGGCCCAGATATCGCTTCTAATCCAAGAAGGATCAGATAAACTTTGACTCATATGCTTGTTCTACTACTTGTTGAATCATACACAAAGGCACATTTTATAACATCGAGTTACCAATGCGTTTACGTACAATCAATGTATAACCAACTCATAGGCAACAAGTCATATCTCTAGGTTTGAAGACTTATATGATATTACCGTCTCACGATCATTCGAGATAAATTCCATGGAGTGATACCAGTGAGCTTGGGTTGAATCCAATACTCAGAACTTATGAGCACTCATGAATGTTGCAGAAATCCTTGCTATGTCCCATACCTTGGACATCTACAATCCAGCTTCATGACAGTCTTGATTCATATCTACTTCCAACATATGACCGACTGTGGATGGCTTGAATAACTTAGTCATTCGGAAAGAATGACCTAGTTATTCTGGAAGTCAAAACATGCAAAGTGAAACACAAGAATAATCGAATCCAATATGGTCTCAGAACTTATGAATATAAATAAAACAACTTTTATTTATCACCATATTGATTACACATTATTCATTGTATACTGTTTCAAACTATCAACTTTATACTTGAATTAAAACAATAGCTGTCCCATGCTCCGAGCATGTACACTATGTTTTCTAAATACTAGTCATGCCATACACCAAGTATGCACACTATGTTTATCTAAACATTAGTTATGCCATACACCAAGTATGCACACTAAGTTTTTCTATGATCTTTACTTTGTGATATAGATCGATTGAACATAATTCCAATGATACTCATTTCACAATCCCAAATCCTTACTGCAAATGCAAGAATTCCAAATTCCTGCCATTTACCTAAATCTGTTAGATTCTAAACTTATTTGCATCGATCCTCTTGTAATGATTATGCACAAAGTCACAACGACTTGTCAACAGACATTACAGAGTATTCCAATGGAGATCATTCCATGGAAACGAAGTCTCAAATTCAAAGTATATTGCTTTGAACATCCTTCTTGCATTAAGTTTCCTAATCTTACACAGATTTAATGAATAACTTCCACCTATGGGAATATTTCCATATTCCCCTTTTGACTATTACTCCTGAACAAGAGTTGCCTCTTTTCAGAATATGTCAATATGGTCCTTCCAAAATTAACACTATACTTTCAACTTGTTGGATAAGGTGTCTAAGTCCATAACTATTTCTGGTATGTACTTGACCCGACCCGGCATGGTCGAAAAAAACCCTTTGATCCAAAACCCTAGAAATCGAAAATTTTGGCCTTTAGGGTTTAATAGCTATAAACCCTAATTTGCAATTCAACAATTGTAGCAATTCAATTTAAAACAACAATGGCTCTGATACCACTGATGGGTTTTAGGTAAAACAAATAAACTAGAAAAACAATTCCTAAGTTCACATGCAACCTACTTTGGATCTATGTTTTAACTATTGAACATATAACTTTGAATTGCAAAACAAGAACCCTAGAGGAGAGAGGCTATTTACAAAAATAGTAAACTAGGGTTTAGGGTTTACATACCTTTCAATTGTTATAGCAAACAATTGATATTCCCTTGATCTTGATCTTGATCTTCTTGGAAGCTTTAGCACCACAAGTGTAATGCCTCTAATGGAGTCACACCCAAACTAGCAAGAAGGAAAGTAGAAGAGAGAGAGAGGAGAGGGAGTATGCAAAATCTCGGCCTTAGGGTTTCTTCAAAAGAAAGAGTGACCAAAAACATGAACCAGGAGGCTCCTTATATAGCTGAAGGATCTAGGGTTTAAGGGAAACCCTAGTTATCCTTTGCTTAGGGCCTAAGCAAACCTAAGGGCCTTATCCAAGCCCCTATGGACGAAATTATTAGGGTTTCCCCTAAAGATTTCGTCCACCCTCTTCCAAGGGGTTCTAGAGCCTTCCACTCAACTATTAGATAATTGCAAACTAGTCCCTGTACCTTATAATTAATTCTTTTAACCCCAAAATCAATTCTGATTAATTTCTGGCTAACAATTAATTAAACATAATGATTTCTAATTAATATATTAATCCATTAACATATTAATAAATCATTTATATATTAATTTATTAATCTTATAAATTAATATCTCTCCTTTCATAATTTCCTTGTCCAGTTGCTAGGTTAAGGGCAACCCAAAAGGACTGTGCTGCTATCAATTCAAGTACATACCAATTATAGTTATGGGCTTAGACACCTAATCCAACAGTCTCCCACTTGGATAAGTCTGTAACTATAATTGCTAGTATGCCTTCTAAATTTGACCAGCAAATTGTAGCTTCCAAAAAGCTGCTGCCGAACTCTGACCCAGTCAGTTACGTGTCCTAAGATAAGTGATCATATAACCCTTCGTTCTGCTTGATATCCCCAGACAAAAGACATGGAATGTAATCAATCTGTTTGTCCAGAATCTATGTTTCCCGATTCCTGATTTGTGATGATGTAGGACTTCTAATCGAACACATCAATTTAGTCCTGGCTGGGCCCAGCACATAAGTCAACACCAAATCATCGAGGGGCCCACAGATATCGCTTTTCCGGTTAGGGCAAAAGGAACGAATAAACGTTGACTCATATGCTTGTATCTTTTACTCATCAAATCATGCATGACAATACGTTTTATAACATCAAGTTACTGATGCGTTTTCGTATAACCAATGCACAACCGACTTGTAAATTACAACTCATATATCTTCGTTTCAAGATTATAAGATATTATCGTCTCAGTATTACTCGTGATGAGTTCCATGAAGTAATACTCTGAGCGAGGGTTTATCCAATACTCAAATCTCAATTTCTGAGTACTCATGAACGTTGCAGCAAATCTATTGCCATGTCTATCCTTAGACAATCTACAATCCAGTTCATGACAGTCTTGATTCACTACTTACTTCCAAAAGTACGAGCGACTGTGGAGTTTGAATAATCTCATTATTCAGGAAGTAAAACATGCAAAATATGAAACACAATAATAAACAATTGACAAAAGGTAGTAGCCAAACTTATAAATAATACTTTATTATTTAATCACCAAAAGTCAATTACATTTACTTTGTTACAAGTTTCAAAAACTAATCTAACTACTAAAACTAAGATCATCTTTCAGTCCTATGCTCCGAGCATGCTGAATATGCTTAGCCCTACTCAGACCCTTTGTGAGAGGATCTGCTGGGTTATCTTCAGATGACACCCTCTTTACTATAAGATGGCCTTCTTCAACTCTATGTCTGATGAAATGGTACTTTCTGTCGATATGTCTGGTCTTACCATGATCTCTCGGTTCCTTTGTCAAGGCAACCGCTCCTTCATTATCGCAGAACAGTTCCATAGGCTCCTGGATGGTTGGAACAACTCCGAGATCCCCGATGAAGTTCCTCAACCAAGCTGCTTCTTTCGACGCTTCACTTGCTGCTATGTACTCTGATTCACAAGTAGAATCAGCCACCGTATTTTGCTTGGAACTCTTCCAAGTAACTGCTCCTCCATTCAGTAAAAACACCCAGCCCGACTGAGAACGGAAGTTATCTCTATCCGTCTGAAAGCTGGCATTACTGTAACCATCTACTCTCAAAGTATCACTGCCACCAAGCACAAGGACCCAGTCCTTTGTCCTTCGCAAATACTTGAGTATATTCTTAACTGCTATCCAATGAGCTCTACCTGGGTTTCCCTGATAGCGACTGACCATGCTCAAAGCAAATGCCACATCAGGGCGAGTACATGTCATAGCGTACATGATCGATCCGACAGCGGAAGCATAAGGTACACGACTCATGTCATCTATTTCAACATCTGTACTCGGGCATTGAGTCTTACTCAATTTGGTATTGCTCTGGATAGGTAGCTCTCCCTTCTTGGAATTTTCCATACTAAACCTCTTTAGTACCTTATCCAAGTATGTGCTCTGACTAAGTCCAATTAGTCTCTTCTTTCTATCTCTCAATATTCTAATCCCATGAATATAGGTAGCTTCTCCAAGGTCTTTCATGGCAAAACACTTTCCAAGCCAAGACTTAACTTCTTTCAAGGTTGGAACGTCGTTACCAATGAGTAATATGTCATCGACATATAACACCAGAAAAGTTACTATACTCCCACTAGCCTTGATATACACACAAAACTCATCTTCACTTCTAGAGAAACCAAATTCTTTGACTTTCTCATGGAAGCAAAGATTCCAACTGCGAGATGCTTGTTTCAATCCATAAATGGATTTCTCAAGCTTGCACACTCTATTGGGAAACTTTGCATCAACAAAACCCTCTGGCTGACTCATGTAAACATCTTCAGCCAACTTCCCATTAAGGAAAGCAGTTTTGACATCCATCTGCCAGATTTCATAATCATGAAAGGCAGCTATGGCGAGCAATATCCTAATAGATTTAATCTTAGCCACTGGCGAAAAAGTCTCATCATAGTCAACCCCTGGGGTTTGAGTAAAACCTTTTGCAACCAGTCGAGCCTTGAATGTATGCACATTCCCATCCATGTCTGTCTTCTTCTTGAAGATCCATTTGCACCCAACTGTCTTGCGACCTGGTGCACTATCAACCAAATTCCAAACTTGGTTGTCATACATGGACTTAATCTCGCTGTCCATTGCCTCTTTCCACTTGGAAGCCTCTGGGCCTGCTATTGCTTCCTTATAAGTGACTGGTTCATCTAAGTTTACCAGTGTTCTGTCACTTATGAATGTGTCACCATCTGAAGTAATATGAAAACCATACAACTCAGGTGGCACACTCACCCTAGTGGATCTTCTAAGAGGTAATGAGTTATCAATTGGTTCAACAGGAACTGTTTCCTCTGGTTGAGTGCTAGTGTCATCTAAGGTTCCTTCATTGGCTGACTCTTGAATTTCTTCAAGGTCAATAGTGCTCCCACTGTCCTCTTTGAATATGAGCTCTCTTTCAAGAAAGACTCCTCTTCGTGCTACAAAGACCACGTTCTCACTAGGCCTGTAGAACAAATATCCAAAAGACTGCTTTGGGTAACCAATGAAAACACATTTCTCACTTCTAGCTGCTAGCTTGTCGTGAGTCTCTCGTCTTACGAAAGCTTCACAACCCCAGACTTTAATATGTGCTAACGAGGGAACTTTCCCTGTCCACATTTCGTGAGGTGTTTTGGCAACCTTCTTTGTAGGGACAAGATTTAGGATGTGGGCGGCTGTCTCTAAGGCATACCCCCAGAAGTGAATAGGAAGCGAAGCCCGACTCATCATAGAACGAACCATGTCTAACAAGGTTCGATTGTGCCTCTCAGCTACACCATTTAACTGTGGTGTCCTAGGAGGAGTCAATTGTGAGACTATCCCACATTCTTTCAGATAGTCGTTAAACTCGATACTAAGATACTCCCCGCCTCTATCGGATCTAAGTATCTTTATCTTTCTGCCCAATTGATTTTCGACTTCATGCTTAAACTCTTTGAACTTTTCAAAAGTTTCTGACTTATGCTTGATCAAGTAGATATATCCATATCTGCTATAATCGTCAGTGAAGGTCACATAGAATCGATTAGCATCTCTTGTAGTTGATCTGAAGGGTCCACACACATCCGTGTGTATGAGATCCAACAGACCTTCACCTCTTTCACAAGACCCTGTGAATGGTGATTTTGTCATCTTTCCCAAAAGACAAGACTCACACATATCATCTGACTTTAGGTCAAATGATTCCAACACTCCATCCTTTTGGAGTTGGGCTATGCGTTTCTTGTTAATGTGTCCAAGACGACAATGCCACAAGCATGCCTTGTCTACACTATTAGACAAGTCAATATTAAGTGCACTATTTCTTAGGCTATCAACACAAGTCACTGTTTCATACACACCATTACAAGGCAAAGCTTCAAACATAAAAACACCATTCTTATAAACAGAAATTGAACCATTCAAATCATTAAAAGAATATGTAAAACCTTGTCTGAACAATGCATGAAATGAAATAATGTTTCTCGTCATCTCAGACGAATAGCAACAATTTATTAAATCTAATCTAACATCATTACTAAGCAGAAGCTGATAAACTCCGATCTTGGTTACTGGTGAAGACTTTCTGTTTCCCATGATCAGGTTTATCCTTCCTCGCTCTATCTCCTCACTTTCCTTTAGACCCTGCAAATCAGAACAGATATGAAAACCACATCCTGTATCAAGGACCCATGAACGAGAAGATAATGAGTTATTAGCAGAAATAGTGTAAATACCCGCCGAAGATGGCTTCACTTTGCCATCCTTGATATCTTGCAGATATTGTGGGCAAGATCTCTTCTAATGCCCCTTTTGATTGCAGTAAAAGCAAACGGCCTCTTTTGGATCAGAAACATGGGGAGTGGAACCATTGGGCTTAGCCTTTGGGCCATTACTAGATGACCCAGCTTGAGCCTTGCTCTTCCAGTTTTGCTTGGGAGGACCTTTCCTCTTTTTCCCCTTTCCCTGTCCAATAGCCAAAACAGGGGCACTAGCAGGTGTGGAGGGTATACTTTTACCTTTCATCCCTGCCTCAGCTGTCTGCAACAAGTTGTGCAATTGGGCCAAGGTCTGCTCAGTATTGTTCAAATGGTAAGTTAGAATAAACTGACCATAACATTCAGGAAGTGAGTTCAAGACCATGTCAATGGCCAATTCCTCATCAAAGTGAATATTGAGCTTGACCAAACGCTCTATGTAGCGTTGCATTCTTTGCACATGTGATACAACTGACTCCCCATCTTTCATCTTGCAAGCCATGAGTGACTTGACTACTTCGAACTTTTCTTGACGAGCTCGCTTATGGTACTTTTCCATAAGGTCCTTGTTCATCTCGAAAGGCCAGTAGTCCTCATAGTACCTCTGCAGTTCTGGGGACATAGTTGCCACCATGATGCATGCCACTTTGGTAGCATCATCGTAATGTTTCTTGTAGGCAGCAAGATCTTCAGGAGTAGCTTCATTCTCATCAAGCTCTTTGAGCTCCTTTTCAAGAACATATTCTTTGTTCTCGAAGCGAAGAGCCATCTTGATGTTGCGCATCCAATCGTTATAGTTTGAGCCATCCATAACGACTTTGGAGCATATATTGAGCAAATAGAAGTTTTGGTTGGAGGAGGACGAAGCAGAAGTGTTTCCAGGAGTAGACATCTGAAAAAAGTTTTAGTTAGATTTCAAGATAGAATAACCCAAAGATATAATATCAAGGTTAGGATCCAACTATGAAGATTCACAACTTAGAAATGGGATGCCGAGATCCAAGTGCAAATTTCATAAAGGTAGGTGAATGACGATTCACCAATTCCACCATTAGACGAAACAAACGAAGTGAAATTCCTAATTCTTTTGAGATACATTGAAACTATTCAATGGCATGTTTTATTCTCAGATTATGCTCTTCTATTTGTGACTGGGATGCCGAGGATCACAAACAAGATGTGAATAACCATGCAAATGTGCTTGGTAACCTCATTGTCTTTATCATTAACTATTGATGTGCTGGTAAACCACACACGCTCCATCAAAATGACAATTATGAGATACCCATTACTACTCTTTATTAGTGCCTTTTAGTGTGCTGGTTAACCACACACGCTCCACTAACGACCAATAAAGCATAATGTGCAATTTCATGGATTAGCATACTTTTCACATTTTTCCTAAAGTAACTAGAGTTGGGATTTTGAAAATAATGTTCTAGTACTTTCTTTAATATCATTATACTTTTAATGAGAAGTAGTTGTCCTATCAAATCCGTTCTGCTAACGACCCTCCACTAATCAAGGAAGCGGTGGGTGAGAGTGGACACCCATTCAACTACCATTTTATAGGCAGTTTCCTTATACCCCCCTTATAGATTAGCTTCGTGAATGAGGCATACTAGCGATTTGACTGACCATGTTCTTATACATATATAATATTAAACTTTTAATTATAATATATATATATAAGGTGTGTTTTAAAACATTTTAAAACTTCAAGGGTTTATAAATTTCGAAATTTAAGCTATTAAATTTAAATTTAAATAAACCAATTAACTAGATTTAATATTTATCTTTTAATTAACTATTAATCAAATTATTAAATCTTGTAAGGATTATCTAATTAAATTAATCCATTAATTTAATCCTAATCCTTATCCCTCTAAATTTCGAAAAATAGGGTAGGGATAATTATCCAATTAATCTAATTAAGCAACAATTATCCAAAACAAGAAACCCTAAAACTTCTAAGCAAATTTCGAAATTTACAAGGGAGGAGGCTAGGGTTTTCAAAACCCTAACCCTAATTTCGATTAGGGTTCTTTGGAGGCTAGGGTTTTCGAAAAAAACCTTTTGATCCAAAACCCTAGAAATCGAAAATTTTGGCCTTTAGGGTTTAATAGCTATAAACCCTAATTTGCAATTCAACAATTGTAGCAATTCAATTTAAAACAACAATGGCTCTGATACCACTGATGGGTTTTAGGTAAAACAAATAAACTAGAAAAACAATTCCTAAGTTCACATGCAACCTACTTTGGATCTATGTTTTAACTATTGAACATATAACTTTGAATTGCAAAACAAGAACCCTAGAGGAGAGAGGCTATTTACGAAAATAGTAAACTAGGGTTTAGGGTTTACATACCTTTCAATTGTTATAGCAAACAATTGATATTCCCTTGATCTTGATCTTGATCTTCTTCGAAGCTTTAGCACCACAAGTGTAATGCCTCTAATGGAGTCACACCCAAACTAGCAAGAAGGAAAGTAGAAGAGAGAGAGAGGAGAGGGAGTATGCAAAATCTCGGCCTTAGGGTTTCTTCAAAAGAAAGAGTGACCAAAAACATGAACCAGGAGGCTCCTTATATAGCTGAGGGATCTAGGGTTTAAGGGAAACCCTAGTTATCCTTTGCTTAGGGCCTAAGCAAACCCAAGGGCCTTATCCAAGCCCCTATGGACGAAATTATTAGGGTTTCCCCTAAAGATTTCGTCCACCCTCTTCCAAGGGGTTCTAGAGCCTTCCACTCAACTATTAGATAATTGCAAACTAGTCCCTGTACCTTATAATTAATTCTTTTAACCCCAAAATCAATTCTGATTAATTTCTGGCTAACAATTAATTAAACATAATGATTTCTAATTAATATATTAATCCATTAACATATTAATAAATCATTTATATATTAATTTATTAATCTTATAAATTAATATCTCTCCTTTCATAATTTCCTTGTCCAGTTGCTAGGTTGAGGGCAACCCAAAAGGACTGTGCTGCTATCAATTCAAGTACATACCAATTATAGTTATGGGCTTAGACACCTAATCCAACACCTCCACTGATCAAGGAAGCAGTGGGTGAGAGTGGACACCCATTAAGCCGCCATTTTATAGGCAGCAACCTTATACCCCCCTTAGAGACCGGCTTCGTGAATGAGGCCTACTAACGGTAAGACTGACTTGCTCTTATACATATCTATATATATATATATATATATATATATATATATATATATATATATATATATATATATATATATATATATATATATATATATATATATATTATTAACTTATAATATTATAAAGTATAAGGGTTGAATTTTAACTTTTAAAATTCTAGGGGTTAGAACTAAAGTTTTTAAAGTGACTTTACATGTTCCAAAACTTGAGGGCAAGTTTTGTAACTTTCAAAACTTTTCATCTTTCATAACTTATGAGTTAATGGTTTAATAAAATGAGTGACTTTTCATTTTATGTAACCTATGTGTTCCTTTAATGGACTTTAAAGGAATGACTTTTGGTAATCCATAACTTGAGGACACATTATGGATTCCATTAAAACACATAATGATCAAGAATTAAACTAACAAGCAAGTTACAAATAATTCCTATGATTTTCTAAACTCATAAGTTCATGAACATGCATATCAACAATTTCAAGAATCATAAAATTAACCATATGAAACTTGAAATTTTGATAATAGCTATTAAAAATGGATTAGCATAACCATTACACCATCCAAAACAAGTTTTATAAGACCAAAACAGTTTAGCATAATGTTTCTAGTCCATTTCCAGCAGCAAAAGTCGAAAATCTGCATTCTGGGGCTCCTACTCGTCGAGTGCATGAACCTACTCGACGAGTAGGATGAGTTTGTGCTTGGACTCATCGAGTCCCCCCATGGACTCGGCGAGTCCACTGTCCAGACAGCAAGATTTTCAGCTTTTTTTTTTTTTCAATTTTGCATCAAATATCAAGCAAACAAGCCTAGGCTCTGATACCACTGTTGGATTTTGAGCATTCTAACACTCCTATGGTGTACATGCAACCCTAGAAACCTTGGATCTATGTTTTATCTATGATACACGCAAAACTGATTTTCCAAGGTTCATAACCTATCTAGCATACATGGGGAACTTTTAACCATAAACGATAGTAAGAAATACATACCTTTAGTGGCTTGGATTCCTTGAGAACCTTGTGAGCCTAGCACCTCAAGTGTGATGCCTCAAATGTCTGACACAACATTAAATACACTTGGAATAACCTTGAGAGAAATATAACACTTCTAAAATCGGCTATGCCCTCTTGTTCTCACACTAGTGCCGATTTTGGTTGCTTACATATTCCTTTTATAGTGTATCATAAGTAGGGTTACACCATGTAAACCCTGACTTGACATGGATCTTCATTTCCATGATCCATGGGTCCAAAGACACCATGGAGCACCCATGGAGCATCCTATTGGTTTTAGCCCAACTTGATAATCCATGGAGCATTAGCCTACTATATTTAATTAGTCTTCTTTTGATCACTTAATTAATTCCAAATTAATTCTTGATCAATACTATTTAAATAATATTATTAATATATTAGAACTTATAATATATTAATAAATCTTAAGTGTTATTTCTCTCATTTTGGTCTATCTAAATGCATGATGCCATGTAACCCAAATGGACCATGCTAATCGGGTCAAGTACATTCCAGAATAGTTATGAACTTAGACACCTAATCCAACAGTCTCCCACTTGGATAAGTCTAATAACTATACTTGCAAGAATAACTTCAAGAACCGATCAACAATCGTAGCTCTTTCAAGGTCTCGCGGAACTGAGAAGACGATGATACTCCATTTAAGATTAGTGATCATATAATCCTCTGTTCTAGATATCAGCCGGACAAATACATGGAACAATGTCTTACTTATTTTCCATCAGTTGGTTTCCCGATTTCCGATTTGTTTGACATAGAACTTAATTGAACAAATCAACTTAGTTCTGACCGAGCCCGGTACATGGGTCAATACAAAATCATCGAGGGGCCCAGATATCGCTTCTAATCCAAGAAGGATCAGATAAACTTTGACTCATATGCTTGTTCTACTACTTGTTGAATCATACACAAAGGCACATTTTATAACATCGAGTTACCAATTCGTTTACGTACAATCAATGTATAACCAACTCATAGGCAACAAGTCATATCTCTAGGTTTGAAGACTTATATGATATTACCGTCTCACGATCATTCGAGATAAATTCCATGGAGTGATACCAGTGAGCTTGGGTTGAATCCAATACTCAGAACTTATGAGCACTCATGAATGTTGCAGAAATCCTTGCTATGTCCCATACCTTGGACATCTACAATCCAGCTTCATGACAGTCTTGATTCATATCTACTTCCAACATATGACCGACTGTGGATGGCTTGAATAACTTAGTCATTCGGAAAGAATGACCTAGTTATTCTGGAAGTCAAAACATGCAAAGTGAAACACAAGAATAATCGAATCCAATATGGTCTCAGAACTTATGAATATAAATAAAACAACTTTTATTTATCACCATATTGATTACACATTATTCATTGTATACTGTTTCAAACTATCAACTTTATACTTGAATTAAAACAATAGCTGTCCCATGCTCCGAGCATGTACACTATGTTTTCTAAATACTAGTCATGCCATACACCAAGTATGCACACTATGTTTATCTAAACATTAGTTATGCCATACACCAAGTATGCACACTAAGTTTTTCTATGATCTTTACTTTGTGATATAGATCGATTGAACATAATTCCAATGATACTCATTTCACAATCCCAAATCCTTACTGCAAATGCAAGAATTCCAAATTCCTGCCATTTACCTAAATCTGTTAGATTCTAAACTTATATGCATTGATCCTCTTGTAATGATTATGCACAAAGTCACAACGACTTGTCAACAGACATTACAGAGTATTCCAATGGAGATCATTCCATGGAAACGAAGTCTCAAATTCAAAGTATATTGCTTTGAACATCCTTCTTGCATTAAGTTTCCTAATCTTACACAGATTTAATGAATAACTTCCACCTATGGGAATATTTCCATATTCCCCTTTTGACTATTACTCCTGAACAAGAGTTGCCTCTTTTCAGAATATGTCAATATGGTCCTTCCAAAATTAACACTATACTTTCAACTTGTTGGATAAGGTGTCTAAGTCCATAACTATTTCTGGTATGTAGTTGACCCGACCCGGCATGGTCCATTTGGGTTGCATGGCACCATGCAATTGGATAAACTAAAATGAGAGAAATAACACTTATGGTTTATTAATATATTATAAGTTCTAATATATTAATAATATTATTTAATTAGTTTGATCAAGAATTAATTAAGTGATCAAAAGATAACTAATTAAATATATGGGTAGATTATGTAAATCTTCCATATATTATATAGTGGGCTAAGAGGCTCCATGGATTATCAAGTTGGGTTCCACCCATAGGATGCTCCATGGATGCTCCATGGGAGTTACAAACCCATGGGTCATGGAAATGAAGAGTCATGACACATTAGGGTTTACATGGTGTAACCCTAGATGTGTCAACACTATATAAGAAACCCATTCTCCACCAAAATAGGCGACACTAAGAAACAAGAGGGCTAGAGCCGATTTTGCAAGTGTAAGATTCTCTCAAAGTTTACTCCTTTGCATTTGGTGTTGTGTGAAGCATTTGAGGCATCACACTTGGGGTGCTAGGCTCACAAGGTTTCAAGGATCATAATCAACAACAAGGTAAGTTATTCTATCTTTCATTCAAGTTAAAAATGTTCCCCATGTATGCTAGATAGGAATATAACCTTGGAATTCAACTTTGCATGATTATTAGACAAACATAGATCCAAGGTTATTAGGGTTGCATGTACACTTAGGAAGTGTTAGAATGCTCAAAACCCTTCAGTGGTATCAGAGCCTAGGTTTGTTTGTTGTTTTTTTTTTGTGTGCAACCAGCTTGAAAAAAAATCATTTTTTTCTGTTTTCTGCTCGTATGAAAGTTTGCACATTTGTTGCTGGAAATGGACTAGAAACATTACCCTAAACTGTTTTGATGTTTTAAAGCTTGTTTTAGATGGTGTAATGTTTATGCTAATCCATTTACAATGGCAATTATTAAAATTACAAGTTTTTTTTAAGTGTAATTTTTGATTCTTGAAAGTGTTCATATTCATGTTCTTGAACTTATGAAGATTAGATGATCATAGGAATTGTTTGTAACCTTCATGGTAGTTTAATTCATGATCATAATGTGTTTTAATGGAGTCCATAACTTGTCCTCAAGTTATGGAAAACCAAAAGTCTCACTTTTATTAAAGCCATTAAAAGAACACAAGAGTTATAAAAATGAAGAGTCTTCATTTTTATTACTCAATTAATTCATAAGTTATAAGAAATGAAAAGTTTTGGAAGTTTACAAAACTTGCCCTCAAGTTTTGGAACATGTAAAGTCTTGATTAAAACTTTAGTTCCAACCCTTAGAATTTTAAAAGTTAAAATTCAACCCTTATACTTTATAATATTATAAGTTACTAATATATATATGTATAATGTCAAGTCGTCTTACCGCTAGTACGCCTCATTCACGAAGCCGGTCTATAAGGGGGGTATAAGGTTGTTGCCTATAAAATGGCAACTTAATGGGTGTCCACTCTCACCCACCGCTTCCTTGATCGGTGGAGGGTCGTTAGCCGAACGGGTAAGACAAGGACTTATAAATTCTCATTAAAAGTATGATGAATATTATAAAGTAACTAAATGCTTTTATTAAATTCCCAATCTTAGTTACTTTAGGAAAATGTGAATAAGGTGCTAATCCATGAAATTACACTTTACACTTTGTTTAAGTCGTTGGTGGAGCGTGTGTGGTTAACCGGCACACTAACTTGGACTTAACAAAGTAGGTAAAGGGTGAGTTAAGGTTTACCATAGCATCGGTGGAGCGTGTGTGGTTTACCGGCACATCGATTGAGTGATAAACCTTGAGGGTACCAAGTGATTTGCATGGTTACTTCACACCTCGTTTTGTGATCCTCGGTATCCCGGTCACAAAACTTGGAGGGCACACTCGAGATTGAAACATGCCTTTGAAAAGTTCATTGAATCTCAAAAGAATCTAGGAATTTCTAAGAACCAATTAAAAACCTAATATTTATATTTCGTTTTTCATGGTGGAAATTGGTGAATCGTCATTCACCTACCTTTCAAATATGTTATAGCTTGGATTACAGCATACCTCTTCTAAGTTATAATATATTGTGATTGGATCCTAGCCTTAATATTACATTTGGGTGTTTTATTAAGGACTCTCTTAATATCTAAACTAATCTTGTTCTCTTCTTTCAGATGTCTTCAAACAATGCTGCTTCTGGCTCAAATCCTAATGGCTCCTTTACCCTTATGAACTTGTGTGGGAAAGTCACTTTTGATGGATCCAACTTCAATGAATGGATCAGAAACATCAGGATGATAACCCGCTACGAGGACAAAGAATATGTCCTTGACAAGGAGCTTAAGGAGATTTATGAGACCACTGCAACTCCCCAGGAGATCGCTGACTTCCGGGCACATGAAAGGGATGCTACAAAAGTGGCATGCATCATGTTGGCCACCATGACAGCGGAACTCCAAAAGTCCTATGAGGACTTCTACCCTTTTGAAATGCACCAAGATCTGATGGAAATATACCATCAAAGTGCACGACAAGAGAGGTATGAAATCATATGCTCTATCATAACAACCATGATGAAGGACGGGGAATCTGTCACGAGCCACATGTAGAAAATGCAAAGGTATGTGGATCGGTTGCTGAAGCTTAATGTGAACTTCCCTGAGGAGCTTGCAATAGATATCATTTTGCACTCCTTACCATCGTGCTATGATCAATTCCGCATGACATATCACATGAATAAGGAAGAGGTCACACTCAGCAAACTTCAGGGACTCCTCAAGACCGCAGAAACAGGTCTTAAGGGTAAGTCGGTTGTTAACACTCCTACTCCAAACTCCGCCCCGGTTTTGGCAATCGGGAAAGGTAGAGGGAAGAAGAGGAAGAGCTCTTCGAAGGGTACCAAGGCTAGGACCCTTGATGGCTCTTCTTCAAGTGGAACCAAGAAAGGTTTTGTCACTCCTTCTTCTGACCCTAAAGAGGCTGAATGCTTCTATTGCCATGAAAAGTCACATTGGAAGCGGAACTGCCCGAAGTACCAGCAAGATGTGAAGGATGGGAAAGTTAAACTCAACCATGCAGGTATTTACACTATCTTATCTAATAACTCACCCCATTCTAACTCTTGGGTCCTTGATACCGGTTGTGGTATTCATATCTGTTCCGATTTGCAGGGACTAAGAAGAAGTGAGAATGTGGAGCATGGAAGAATAAACTTAATCATGGGGAATAGGAAAGCTTTACCTGTCACCAAGATTGGAGTTTATACTTTATCGCTAAGTAGTGGGTTTAGTTTAGATTTGAATAAATGTTGTTATTCGCCAGAAATGGCAAGAAATATTATTTCCTTTCATGCATTGTATAAACAAGGTTTCACCTTTTCATTTGATAATGAAGTTGGTTCGATTAGTGCTTTTTTTAATAATGTTCTTTATTTTAAAGCATTACCTTGTGATGGTATGTATGAAACTGTATCTGTGGTTCATAACTTAGGAAATAATGTATTGTGTATTGATTCTGTTAATGATAATAACTTGGATAAAGCATCATTATGGCATTGCCGTCTTGGACATATAAGCAAGAAACGCATAAGCCAATTCCAAAAGGATGGAGTATTGGAGTCATTTGACCTAAAGTCAGATGATAGTTGCGAATCATGCTTATTTGGAAAAATGACAAAGTCACCCTTCACAGGTTCTTGTGAGAGGGGTGAAGGTTTGTTGGATCTTATACACACGGATGTGTGTGGGCCCTTCAAACATGCCACAAGGGATGCTAATCGTTATTATTTGACCTTTACTAATGATTACAGTAGATATGGATATGTCTACTTAATCAAGCATAAGTCAGAGACTTTTGAGAGGTTTAAAGAATTTAAACAGGAAGTCGAGAATCAATTGGGCAGGAACATTAAGATGCTTCGATCCGATTGAGGTGGTGAGTATCTTAGTTCAGAGTTCCTCGACTATCTTAGGGAATGTGGGATTGTCTCACAATTGACACCTCCCCGGACACCGCAGTTGAATGGTGTAGCTGAGAGGCGTAATCGAACCTTGTTGGATATGGTTCGTTCCATGATGAGTCGAGCTTTGCTACCAATCTCATTTTGGGGGTATGCCTTAGAGACTGCCGCCCATATCCTTAATCTAGTTCCCACAAAGAAAGTGATGGGATTTAGGTACAACAAATAAACTAGAAAAACAATTCCTAAGTTCACATGCAACCTACTTTGGATCTATGTTTTAACTATTGAACATACAACTTTGAATTGCAATACAAGAACCCTAGAGGAGAGAGGCTATTATCGAAAATAGTAAACTAGGGTTTAGGGTTTACATACCTTTCAATTGTTATAGCAAACAATTGATATTCCCTTGATCTTGATCTTGATCTTCTTGGAAGCTTTAGCACCACAAGTGTAATGCCTCTAATGGAGTCACACCCAAACTAGCAAGAAGGAAAGTAGAAGAGAGAGAGAGGAGAGGGAGAATGCAAAATCTCGGCCTTAGGGTTTCTTCAAAAGAAAGAGTGACCAAAAACATGAACCAGGAGGCTCCTTATATAGCTGAGGGATCTAGGGTTTAAGGGAAACCCTAGTTATCCTTTGCTTAGGGCCTAAGCAAACCCAAGGGCCTTATCCAAGCCCCTATGGACGAAATTATTAGGGTTTCCCCTAAAGATTTCGTCCACCCTCTTCCAAGGGGGTTCTAGAGCCTTCCACTCAACTATTAGATAATTGCAAACTAGTCCCTGCACCTTATAATTAATTCTTTTAACCCCAAAATCAATTCTGATTAATTTCTGGCTAACAATTAATTAAACATAATGATTTCTAATTAATATATTAATCCATTAACATATTAATAAATCATTTATATATATATATATATATATATTAATTTATTAATCTTATAAATTAATATCTCTCCTTTCATAATTTCCTTGTCCAGTTGCTAGGTTGAGGGCAACCCAAAAGGACTGTGCTGCTGTCAATTCAAGTACATACCAATTATAGTTATGGGCTTAGACACCTAATCCAACAGTCTCCCACTTGGATAAGTCTGTAACTATAATTGCTAGTATGTCTTCTAAATTTGACCAGCAAATTGTAGCTTCCAAAAGCTGCTGCCGAACTCTGACCCAGTCAGTTACGTGTCCTAAGATAAGTGATCATATAACCCTTCGTTCTGCTTGATATCCCCAGACAAAAGACATGGAATGTAATCAATCTGTTTGTCCAGAATCTATGTTTCCCGATTCCTTATTTGTGATGATGTAGGACTTCTAATCGAACACATCAATTTAGTCCTGGCTGGGCCCAGCACATAAGTCAACACCAAATCATCGAGGGGCCCACATATATCGCTTTTCCTGTTAGGGCAAAAGGAACAAATAAACGTTGACTCATATGCTTGTATCTTTTACTCATCAAATTATGCATGACAATACGTTTTATAACACCAAGTTACTGATGCGTTTTCGTATCACCAATGCACAACCGACTTGTAAATTACAACTCATATATCTTCGTTTCAAGATTATAAGATATTATCGTCTCAGTATTACTCGTGATGAATTCCATGAAGTAATACTCTGAGTGTGGGTTTATCCAATACTCAAATCTCAATTTCTGAGTACTCATGAACATTGCAGCAATTCTATTGCCATGTCTATCCTTAGACAATCTGCAATCCAATTCATGACAGTCTTAATTCACTACTTACTTCCAAGAGTACGAGCGACTGTGGAGTTAGAATAATCTCATTATTCAGGAAGTAAAACATGCAAAATATGAAACACAGTAATAAACAATTGACAAAAGGTAGTAGCCAAACTTATAAATAATACTTTATTATTTAATCACCAAAAGTCAATTACATTTACTTTGTTACAAGTTTCAAAAACTAATCTAACTACTAAAACTAATATCATCTTTCAGTCCTATGCTCCGAGCATGCTGAATATGCTTAGCCCTACTCAGACCCTTTGTGAGGGGATCTGCTGGGTTATCTTCAGATGACACCCTCTTTACTATAAGATGGCCTTCTTCAACTCTATGTCTAATGAAATGGTACTTTCTGTCGATATGTCTGGTCTTACCATGATCTCTCGGTTCCTTTGTCAAGGCAACCGCTCCTTCATTATCGCAGAACAGTTCCATAGGCTCCTGGATGGTTGGAACAACTCCGAGATCCCCGATGAAGTTCCTCAACCAAGCTGCTTCTTTCGACGCTTCACTTGCTGCAATGTACTCTGATTCACAAGTAGAATCAGCCACCGTATTTTGCTTGGAACTCTTCCAAGTAACTGCTCCTCCATTCAGTAAAAATACCCAGCCCGACTGAGAACGGAAGTTATCTCTATCCGTCTGAAAGCTGGCATCACTGTAACCATCTACTCTCAAAGTATCACTACCACCAAGCACAAGAACCCAGTCCTTTGTCCTTCGCAAATACTTGAGTATATTCTTAACTGCTATCCAATGAGCTCTACCTGGGTTTCCCTGATAGCGACTGACCATGCTCAAAGCAAATGCCACATCAGGACGAGTACATGTCATAGCGTACATGATCGATCCGACAGCGGAAGCATAAGGTACACGACTCATGTCATCTATTTCAACATCTGTACTCGGGCATTGAGTCTTACTCAATTTGGTATTGCTCTGGATAGGTAGCTCTCCCTTCTTGGAATTTTCCATACTAAACCTCTTTAGTACCTTATCCAAGTATGTGCTCTGACTAAGTCCAATTAGTCTCTTCTTTCTATCTCTCAATATTCTAATCCCAAGAATATAGGCAGCTTCTCCAAGGTCTTTCATGGCAAAACACTTTCCAAGCCAAGACTTAACTTCTTTCAAGGTTGGAACGTCGTTACCAATGAGTAATATGTCATCGACATACAACACCAGAAAAGTTACTATACTCCCACTAGCCTTGATATACACCCAGAACTCATCTTCACTTCTAGAGAAACCAAACTCTTTGACTTTCTCATGGAAGCAAAGATTCCAACTGCGAGATGCTTGTTTCAATCCATAAATGGATTTCTCAAGCTTGCACACTCTATTGGGGAACTTCGCATCAACAAAACCCTCTGGCTGACTCATGTAAACATCTTCAGCCAACTTCCCGTTAAGGAAAGCAGTTTTGACATCCATCTGCCAGATTTCATAATCATGAAAGGCAGCTATGGCGAGCAATATCCTAATAGATTTAATCTTAGCCACTGGCGAGAAGGTCTCATCATAGTCAACCCCTGGGGTTTGAGTGAAACCTTTTGCAACCAGTCGAGCCTTGAATGTGTGCACATTTCCATCCATGTCTGTCTTCTTCTTGAAGATCCATTTGCACCCAACTGTCTTACGACCTGGTGCACTATCAACCAAATTCCAAACTTGGTTGTCATACATGGACTTAATCTCGCTGTCCATTGCCTCTTTCCACTTGGAAGCCTCTGGGCCTACCATTGCTTCCTTATAAGTGACTGGTTCATCTAAGTTTACCAGTGTTCTGTCACTTATGAATGTGTCACCATCTGAAGTAATATGAAAACCATACAACTCAGGTGGCACACTCACCCTAGTGGATCTTCTAAGAGGTAATGAGTTATCGATTGGTTCAACAGGAACTGTTTCCTCTGGTTGAGTGCTAGTGTCATCTAAGGTTCCTTCATTGGCTGACTCTTGAATTTCTTCAAGGTCAATAGTGCTCCCACTGTCCTCTTTGAATATGAGCTCTCTTTCAAGAAAGACTCCTCTTCGTGCTACAAAGACCACGTTCTCACTAGGCCTGTAGAACAAATATCCAAAAGACTGCTTTGGGTAACCAATGAAAACACATTTCTCACTTCTAGCTGCTAGCTTGTCGTGAGTCTCTCGTCTTACGAAAGCTTCACAACCCCAGACTTTAATATGTGCTAACGAGGGAACTTTCCCTGTCCACATTTCGTGAGGTGTTTTGGCAACCTTCTTTGTAGGGACAAGATTTAGGATGTGGGCGGCTGTCTCTAAGGCATACCCCCAGAAGTGAATAGGAAGCGAAGCCCGACTCATCATAGAACGAACCATGTCTAACAAGGTTCGATTGTGCCTCTCAGCTACACCATTTAACTGTGGTGTCCTAGGAGGAGTCAATTGTGAGACTATCCCACATTCTTTCAGATAGTCGTTAAACTCGATACTAAGATGCTCCCCGCCTCTATCGGATCTAAGTATCTTTATCTTTCTGCCCAATTGATTTTCGACTTCATGCTTAAACTCTTTGAACTTTTCAAAAGTTTCTGACTTATGCTTGATCAAGTAGATATATCCATATCTGCTATAATCGTCAGTGAAGGTCACATAGAATCGATTAGCATCTCTTGTAGTTGATCTGAAGGGTCCACACACATCCGTGTGTATGAGATCCAACAGACCTTCACCTCTTTCACAAGACCCTGTGAATGGTGATTTTGTCATCTTTCCCAAAAGACAAGACTCACACATATCATCTGACTTTAGGTCAAATGATTCCAACACTCCATCCTTTTGGAGTTGGGCTATGCGTTTCTTGTTAATGTGTCCAAGACGACAATGCCACAAGCATGCCTTGTCTACACTATTAGACAAGTCAATATTAAGTGCACTATTTCCTAGGCTATCAACACAAGTCACTGTTTCATACACACCATTACAAGGCAAAGCTTCAAACATAAAAACACCATTCTTATAAACAGAAATTGAACCATTCAAATCATTAAAAGAATATGTAAAACCTTGTCTGAACAATGCATGAAATGAAATAATGTTTCTCGTCATCTCAGACGAATAGCAACAATTTATTAAATCTAATCTAACATCATTACTAAGCAGAAGCTGATAAACTCCGATCTTGGTTACTGGTGAAGACTTTCTGTTTCCCATGATCAGGTTTATCCTTCCTCGCTCTATCTCCTCACTTTCCTTTAGACCCTGCAAATCAGAACAGATATGAAAACCACATCCTGTATCAAGGACCCATGAACGAGAAGATAATGAGTTATTAGCAGAAATAGTGTAAATACCTGCCGAAGATGGCTTCACTTTGCCATCCTTGATATCTTGCAGATATTGTGGGCAAGATCTCTTCCAATGCCCCTTTTGGTTGCAGTAAAAGCAAACTGCCTCTTTTGGATCAGAAACATGGGGAGTGGAACCATTGGGCTTAGCCTTTGGGCCATTACTAGATGACCCAGCTTGAGCCTTGCTCTTCCAGTTTTGCTTGGGAGGACCTTTCCTCTTTCTCCCCTTTCCCTGTCCAATAGCCAAAACAGGGGCACTCATAGGTGTGGAGGGTATACTTTTACCCTTCATCCCTGCCTCAGCTGTCTGCAACAAGTTGTGCAATTGGGCCAAGGTCTGCTCAGTATTGTTCAAATGGTAAGTTAGAATAAACTGACCATAACATTCAGGAAGTGAGTTCAAGACCATGTCAATGGCCAATTCCTCATCAAAGTGAATATTGAGCTTGACCAAACGCTCTATGTAGCGTTGCATTCTTTGCACATGTGACACTACCGACTCCCCATCCTTCATCTTGCAAGCCATGAGTGACTTGACTACTTCGAACTTTTCTTGACGAGCTCGCTTATGGTACTTTTCCATAAGGTCCTTGTTCATCTCGAAAGGCCAGTAGTCCTCATAGTACCTCTGCAGTTCTGGGGACATAGTTGCCACCATGATGCATGCCACTTTGGTAGCATCATCGTAATGTTTCTTGTAGGCAGCAAGATCTTCAGGAGTAGCTTCATTCTCATCAAGCTCTTTGAGCTCCTTTTCAAGAACATATTCTTTGTTCTCGAAACGAAGAGCCATCTTGATGTTGCGCATCCAATCGTTATAGTTTGAGCCATCCATAACGACTTTGGAGCAGATATTGAGCAAAGAGAAGTTCTGGTTGGAGGAGGATGAAGCAGAAGTGTTTCCAGGAGTAGACATCTGAAAAGAAAGAAAGTTTTAGTTAGATTTCAAGATACCTTAATAGAATAACCCAAAGATATAATATCAAGGTTAGGATCCAACTATGAAGATTCACAACTTAGAAATGGGATGCCGAGATCCAAGTGCAAATTTCATAAAGGTAGGTGAATGACGATTCACCAATTCCACCATTAGACGAAACAAACGAAGTGAAATTCCTAATTCTTTTGAGATACATTGAAACTATTCAATGGCATGTTTTAATCTCAGATTATGCTCTTCTATTTGTGACTGGGATGCCGAGGATCACGAACAAGATGTGAATAACCATGCAAATGTGCTTGGTAACCTCATTGTCTTTATCATTAACTATTGATGTGCTGGTAAACCACACACGCTCCATCAAAATGACAATTATGAGATACCCATTACTACTCTTTATTAGTGCCTTTTAGTGTGCTGGTTAACCACACACGCTCCACTAACGACCAATAAAGCATAATGTGCAATTTCATGGATTAGCATACTTTTCACATTTTTCCTAAAGTAACTAGAGTTGGGATTTTTGAAAATAATGTTCTAGTACTTTTAATATCATTATACTTTTAATGAGAAGTAGTTGTCCTATCAAATCCGTTCTGCTAACGACCCTCCACTAATCAAGGAAGCGGTGGGTGAGAGTGGACACCCATTCAACTACCATTTTATAGGCAGTTTCCTTATACCCCCCTTATAGATTAGCTTCGTGAATGAGGCATACTAGCGATTTGACTGACCATATTCTTATACATATAATATTAAACCTTTAATTATAATATATATAAGGTGTGTTTTAAAACTTTTTAAAACTTCAAGGGTTTATATAAATTTCGAAATTTAAGCTGTTAAATTCAAATTTAAATAAACCAATTAACTAGATTTAATATTTATCTATTAATTAACTATTAATCAAATTATTAAATCTTGTAAGGATTATCTAATTAAATTAATCAATTAATTTAATCCTAATCCTTATCCCTCTAATTTCGAAAAATAGGGTAAGGATAATTATCCAATTAATCTAATTAAGTAACAATTATCCAAAAACAAGAAACCCTAGTTATCCTCTTAGCATATTTCGAAATTCATAAGGGAGGAGGCTAGGGTTTTCAAAACCCTAACCCTAATTTCGATTAGGGTTCTTTGGAGGCTAGGGTTTTCGAAAAAACCCTTTGATCCAAAACCTTAGAAATCGAAAAATTGGCCTTTAGGGTTTAATAGCTATAAACCCTAATTTGCAATTCAACAATTGTAGCAATTCAATTTAAAACAACAATGGCTCTGATGCCACTGATGGGATTTAGGTACAACAAATAAACTAGAAAAACAATTCCTAAGTTCACATGCAACCTACTTTGGATCTATGTTTTAACTATTGAACATACAACTTTGAATTGCAATACAAGAACCCTAGAGGAGAGAGGCTATTATCGAAAATAGTAAACTAGGGTTTAGGGTTTACATACCTTTCAATTGTTATAGCAAACAATTGATATTCCCTTGATCTTGATCTTGATCTTCTTGGAAGCTTTAGCACCACAAGTGTAATGCCTCTAATGGAGTCACACCCAAACTAGCAAGAAGGAAAGTAGAAGAGAGAGAGAGGAGAGGGAGAATGCAAAATCTCAGCCTTAGGGTTTCTTCAAAAGAAAGAGTGACCAAAAACATGAACCAGGAGGCTCCTTATATAGCTGAGGGATCTAGGGTTTAAGGGAAACCCTAGTTATCCTTTGCTTAGGGCCTAAGCAAACCCAAGGGCCTTATCCAAGCCCCTATGGACGAAATTATTAGGGTTTCCCCTAAAGATTTCGTCCACCCTCTTCCAAGGGGGTTCTAGAGCCTTCCACTCAACTATTAGATAATTGCAAACTAGTCCCTACACCTTATAATTAATTCTTTTAACCCCAAAATCAATTCTGATTAATTTCTGGCTAACAATTAATTAAACATAATGATTTCTAATTAATATATTAATCCATTAACATATTAATAAATCATTTATATATATATATATATATATATATATATATATATATATATATATTAATTTATTAATCTTATAAATTAATATCTCTCCTTTCATAATTTCCTTGTCCAGTTGCTAGGTTGAGGGCAACCCAAAAGGACTGTGCTGCTGTCAATTCAAGTACATACCAATTATAGTTATGGGCTTAGACACCTAATCCAACAGAAAGTTGCCAAAACTCCTCATGAGATGTGGACTGGTAAAGTACCCAAACTAGACCACATTAAGATTTGGGGTTGCGAGGCTTTCGTGAGACGCGAGACTCATGATAAGCTCGAACCTCGAAGTGAGAGGTGTATTTTCATCGGCTACCCACAGAAATCCTTTGGTTACCTCTTCTACAGACCTAGTGAGAATGTGGTCTTTGTAGCTAGGAGGGCTTTCTTTCGAGAGAAAGAGTTCATAAGCCAAGGAGACAGTGGGAGGCAAGTTGACCTTGAAGAAATTCAAGAGTCAAGTGGTGAAGGAACTTCAAACCCTAGCACTCAACTTGAGGAGGAAACTTCTGTTGAGCCAATTGACAAGTCTGTACCTCTGAGGCGTTCCACAAGGGTTAGGAATGCACCTGAGCATTACTATAGATTCCATATTACTGCGGAAGGTGATACACTTATCAGTGATGAGACGCTGATAGGTCTGGATGAACCTAACAGTTACGCGGAAGCCATGGCAGGCCCTGAGTTTGCCAAGTGGAAAGAGGCAATGGACAGCGAGATACAGTCCATGTATGACAATCAAGTTTGGAACTTGGTTGAGAATGTACCAGGTCGTAAGACTGTAGGGTGCAAATGGATCTTTAAGAAGAAAACCGACATGGATGGTAATGTACATACTTATAAGGCACGACTGGTTGCAAAGGGTTTCTCACAAACTCCGGGAGTTGATTATGATGAGACCTTTTCTACAGTGGCCAATATTAAGTCTATTAGGGTTCTGTTAGCCATAGCCGCATTTCATGACTATGAAATATGGCAAATGGATGTCAAAACCGCTTTCCTTAATGGAAAGTTGGCTGAGGATGTTTACATGAGTCAGCCAGAGGGTTTTGTCAACACAGAGTACCCTAATAGAGTGTGTAAGCTTGAGAAATCCATTTATGGGTTAAAGCAAGCACCTCGCAGATGGAATCTTTGCTTTGATGAGAAAGTCAAGGAATTTGGCTTTTCTAGGAGTGAAGATGAATCTTGTGTATATGTCAAGGCTAGTGGGAGTATAGTTAGCTTTTTGGTATTGTATGTGGATGACATACTACTCATAGGAAATGACATCCCAACTCTGCAGGAAGTTAAGTCCTGGCTTGGGAAGTGTTTCTCTATGAAGGACCTAGGAGAAGCTGCCTATATTCTAGGGATAAGGATCTTAAGAGACCGGAGTAAAAGACTAATTGGACTTAGTTAGAGTACTTACTTGGATAAGGTGTTGAAGAGATTCGGCATGCAGGACTCCAAGAAAGGAGAGTTACCCATCCAGAGTAATGCCAGATTGAGTAAGACACACAGCCCTAGTACTGAGGCTGAGATAGCAGAAATGAGTCGAATACCTTATGTTTCGGCTGTAGGATCAATCATGTATGCTATGACGTGTACTCGACCTGATGTAGCCTTTGCTTTGAGCATGGTTAGCAGGTATCAGGGGAACCCTGGCAAGGCACACTGGACTGCGGTAAAGAATATCCTCAAGTACCTACGAAGGACTAAGGACTAGGTCCTTACCCTCGGTGGGAGTGAAGACTTGAGAGTTGTAGGGTATAGTGATGCTAGCTTTCAGACTGATAGGGATAATTTCCGCTCTCAGTCAGGCTGGGTCTTTACCTTAAATGGAGGAGCAATTTCTTGGAAGAGTTCCAAGCAAGAGACAGTGGCTGATTCAACTTGCGAATCAGAGTATATAGCAGCTAGCGAGGTAGCAAAGGAGGCGATATGGCTGAAGAACTTCATTGGAGACCTTGGAGTTGTACCAGCTATTAAAGAGCCAATGGAAATTTTCTGTGATAGTGAAAGTGCAGTTGCCTTAGCCAAGGAACCAAGGGATCACGGGAGATCCAGACACATCGACAGAAAATACCATTTCATCAGACATCGAATAGAAAAAGGACTCCTCGTGGCAAAGAGGGTATCATCGGATGAGAACCCAGCAGATCCCCTCACGAAGGGACTGACTCGAGTTAAGCATCTCCAGCATGCTCGGAGCATAGGGCTGAAGGATGATATTAGATTTAGTAGTTAGATAAGCTCGAAATTTGTAAAGTGTAATTGACATTAGATGATGAATAAAAGGTGTTTTATTTATGAGTAAAGTGTTGCTATCTCTTGTCGATCGTTTACTATATTTCTTTTGCATGTTTTGACTTCCAGAATAATTATGTTTGGTATATCATATTATTCGAACCTCCACATTCGGTCATATGTCGGAAGTAGTTATGAATCAAGACTGTCATGATTGGTTGCAGAGGTCTAAGTTGTTGGACATGGCTACAACAATCATGAGTGCTCATAAGTTCTGAGCATTGGACTCAACCCACGCTCACTGGAATCACTTCATGGAATTTATCTCGAGTGATCGTGAGACGGTAATATCATATAAGTCTTCAAACCTAGAGATATGATTTGTTACTTATGAGTTGGTTATGCATTGATTGTACGTTAACACATTGGTAACTCGATGTTATAAAACGTGCTTTTGTGTATAATTCAATGAGTGGTACTGTTCCATGTATTTGTTCGGCTGATATCTAGAACAAAGGATTATATGATCACTTATCTTAAATGGCGTATCATCATCTTCTCAGTTCCGAGAGAACTTGAAAGAGCTACGATTGCCGATCGGTTCCTGAAGTATTGCAGTTATAGTTATTAGACTTATCCAAGTGGGAGACTGCTGGATAAGGTGTCTAAGTCCATAACTATTTCTGGTATGTACTTGACCCGACCCAGCATGGTCCATTTGGGTTGCATGGCACCATGCAATTGGATAAACTAAAATTAGAGAAATAACACTTATGGTTTATTAATATATTATAAGTTCTAATATATTAATAATATTATTTAATTAGTTTGATCAAGAATTAATTAAGTGATCAAAAGATAACTAATTAAATATATGGGTAGATTATGTAAATCTTCCATATATTATATAGTGGGCTAAGAGGCTCCATGGATTATCAAGTTGGGTTCCACCCATAGGATGCTCCATGGATGCTCCATGGGAGTTACAAACCCATGGGTCATGGAAATGAAGAGTCCTGACACATTAGGGTTTACATGGTTTAACCCTAGATGTGTCAACACTATATAAGAAACCCATTCTCCACCAAAATAGGCGACACTAAGAAACAAGAGGGCTAGAGCCGATTTTGCAAGTGTAAGATTCTCTCAAAGTTTACTCCTTTGCATTTGGTGTTGTGTGAATCATTTGAGGCATCACACTTGGGGTGCTAGGCTCACAAGGTTTCAAGGATCATAATCAACAACAAGGTAAGTTATTCTATCTTTCATTCAAGTTAAAAATGTTCCCCATGTATGCTAGATAGGAATATAACCTCTTCTTAGCCATAAGAATGCACTAAGATGTCCTTAGAGGACCAATTGTTATATGGTTTATTAATCATTATGATGATCACAGAACATGATACAAAAGTACTCTCCCATCTTTTCAGATTTGAGAAACTTTTATCTTTCTGCCTAATTTGATTCTTCTCATTCGTCCTGTAAAACATTGAAAATTTTTCAATGTTTCAAAATTATACTTAAACTGGTAAGTATAACCATATTTACTAAACTTTAGTAAATCATGGCGAATAATCTTATCGATCTTTTGTGGTGGACTTGACTAATGCACAAGAATGTGTACTCGATCCCTTAGTCCTTCACTTGACTCACATATAACTGTGAACAAGGAATTAGTATTAATTTTCCAAAGCTGAAGGTTCTCATTCATCATACTCTACAACTTGCATGATTCCAGGTTTCGGTCCAGTTGAAACCTTGGATGATGAGAATCTTTCCTTATTGGATAAATTTAGACACTACCACAAATGAAAGAATCAAATCCACATTTCCATTATTGCTAGAACCATACAAACATCAATTTTTCATAAAATGCCATTGCAAGGAGATATCATAAAATAAAACAAAAATTTATTTATTTATAAAAATGCAGAAAAAACTTTTTCCTTACAATGCAACTTTAAATGAAAACTATGCTATTACATATTTTCTAGCAATCTATCATAACTCCTAAGTAGTAGCTCAAGAATCCTATCTTCGAACCATGCGATTGAAATCCATCTTCATGATCAGATTCAACATACTCTTTCTTTAAGTTTCCTTCCCTTTGCTTGATCCTGCCAAACACCAAAATGTAATCGAGTCACATTTTGTATTAAGAATCATCAATAAGGAACTTAACAGAGTTAGATAGTGGACTTACCTGAAGCAGAGTCAAACCTTTTTTGTTTTTTCCTTCTCTCTTAGATCTTTCAGGTAGTTTGGGCAGTTTCGCAACCAATGCCCCTTCTCTTGACAATGAAAACATATAGACTCTTTGGGAATGGTACACGGGACTATCACAGACTTAGCTTTTCCCTTTACCTTTTGGTCAACCGGGTTGACCAAGGCCGATCCCTTTCCATTGGGAAGAGAAAGCTTTTCTGGACTTCCAATGTTACCATTGTCAATATCCATGGAAGTTTGAGATATAGACCTTCCACCCATATTTGCTTGACCATTGCGCCACATCATTTCTGACTCAGCAGCAACAAGCAAATAAGATAGATCTATTAGGGTCATGTCGTGATCTGTCACATAGTAGTTCTTAATGAACTCACTATATGACTCAGGAAGTGACTGAAGAACCCAGTCAATAGCCAACTTCCTTGGGACAACGACACCCAACATTATCAACCTGTCAAAGTGTGACTTCATTCCTAAGACATGGGTGCACACATGTATTCCATCTTTATTTTTCATTTCTAGTAGGGCTTGAGCGACGTTGAATTTTTCAAGTCTTCGAGCTTGTAGGTCAGGGAGAATAAATGGAGGAGGTGGAGGTAGAGAAGTATGATTTCCATGAGATTTAGGAAGATCACAGTTGTCTAAAGTAGACATCTACAATGGGAGATATTCAAGTTAGTTGATTTTAAGTCCTTAATAGAACACCCAATATGAAATATTAAGGCTAGGACCCAACACAATATTTTATAACTTGGAAGAGGGATGCCGTAATCCAAGCTATAAAATATTTGAAGGTAGGTGAATGACAATTCACCAATTTCCACCATGAAAAACAAAATAAATTATTAGGTTTTAATTGGATTTGAAACTCCTAGATCTTTTGAGATTCATTGAACTTTCAATGGCATGTTTCAATCTCGAGTGTGCCCTTCAGGTTTTGTGACTGGGATGTCGAGGATCACAAAACAAGGTATGAAGTAACCATGCAAATTACTTGGTACCCTTAATGTATTACCCCTCAATCGATGTGTCGGTTAACCACACGCGCTCCATCGATACTATGATAACCATTAAGTTACCCTTTGCCTACCTTGTTAAGTCCAGCTAGTGTGCCGGTTAACCACACGCGCTCCACTAACCGACTTAAGCAAAATGCAAAGTGTAATTTCATGGGTTAGCACCTTATTCACTTTTCCTAAAGTAACTAAGATTGAGAATTTATAAAAGGTTTAGTTACTTTATATTCATCATTAATGCTTTGAATGAAGGGAGAATTCTAGTCCTTGTCCTACCCGTTCGACTAACGACCCTCCACTGATCAAGGAAGCAGTGGGTGAGAGTGGACACCCATTAAGCCGCCATTTTATAGGCAGCAACCTTATACCCCCCTTAGAGACCGGCTTCATGAGGCCTACTAACGGTAAGACTGACTTGCACTTATACATATATATATATATATATATATATATATATATATATATATATATATATATATATATATATATTATTAACTTATAATATTATAAAGTATAAGGGTTGAATTTTAACTTTTAAAATTCTAGGGGTTGGTACTAAAGTTTTTAAAGTGACTTTACATGTTCCAAAACTTGAGGGCAAGTTTTGTAACTTCAAAACTTTTCATCTTTCATAACTTATGAGTTAATGGTTTAATAAAATGAGTGACTTTTCATTTTATGTAACCTATGTGTTCCTTTAATGGACTTTAAAGGAATGACTTTTGGTAATCCATAACTTGAGGACACATTATGGATTCCATTAAAACACATAATGATCAAGAATTAAACTAACAAGCAAGTTACAAATAATTCCTATGATCTTCTAAACTCATAAGTTCATGAACATGCATATCAACAATTTCAAGAATCATAAAATTAACCATATGAAACTTGAAATTTTGATAATAGCTATTAAAAATGGATTAGCATAACCATTACACCATCTAAAACAAGTTTTATAAGACCAAAACAGTTTAGCGTAATGTTTCTAGTCCATTTCCAGCAGCAAAAGTCGAAAATCTGCATTCTGGGGCTCCTACTCGTCGAGTGCATGAACCTACTCGACGAGTAGGATGAGTTTGTGCTTGGACTCATCGAGTCCCCCCATGGACTCAGCGAGTCCACTGTCCAGACAACAAGATTTTCAGTTTTTTTTTTCAATTTTGCATCAAATATCAAGCAAACAAGCCTAGGCTCTGATACCACTGTTGGATTTTGAGCATTCTAACACTCCTATGGTGTACATGCAACCCTAGAAACCTTGGATCTATGTTTTATCTATGATAAATGCAAAATTGATTTTCCAAGGTTCATAACCTATCTAGCATACATGGGGAACTTTTAACCATAAACGATAGTAAGAAATACATACCTTTAGTGGCTTGGATTCCTTAAGAACCTTGTGAGCCTAGCACCTCAAGTGTGATGCCTCAAATGTCTGACACAACATTAAATACACTTGGAATAACCTTGAGAGAAATATAACACTTCTAAAATCGGCTATGCCCTCTTGTTCTCACACTAGTGCCGATTTTGGTTGCTCACATATTCCTTTTATAGTGTGTCATAAGTAGGGTTACACCATGTAAACCCTGACTTGACATGGATCTTCATTTCCATGATCCATGGGTCCAAAGACACCATGGAGCACCCATGGAGCATCCTATTGGTTTTAGCCCAACTTGATAATCCATGGAGCATTAGCCCACTATATTTAATTAGTCTTCTTTTGATCACTTAATTAATTCCAAATTAATTCTTGATCAATACTAATTAAATAATATTATTAATATATTGGAACTTATAATATATTAATAAATCTTAAGTGTTATTTCTCTCATTTTGGTCTATCTAAATGCATGATGCCATGTAACCCAAATGGACCATGCTAATCGGGTCAAGTACATTCCAGAATAGTTATGAACTTTGACACCTAATCCAACAGTCTCCCACTTGGATAAGTCTAATAACTATATTTGCAAGAATAACTTCAAGAACCGATCAGCAATCATAGCTCTTTCAAGGTCTCGCGGAATTGAGAAGACGATGATACTCCATTTAAGATTAGTGATCATATAATCCTCTGTTCTAGAAATCAGCCGGACAAATACATGGAACAATGTCTTACTTATTGTCCATCAGTTGGTTTCCCGATTTCCGATTTGTTTGACATAGAACTTAATTGAACAAATCAACTTAGTTCTGACCGGGCCCGGTACATGGGTCAATACAAAATCATCGAGGGGTCCAAATATCGCTTCTAATCCAAGAAGGAACAGATAAACTTCGACTCATATGCTTGTTCTACTACTTGTTGAATCATACACAAAGGCATGTTTTATAACATCGAGTTACCAATGCGTTTACGTACAATCAATGTATAACCAACTCATAGGCAACAAGTCATATCTCTAGGTTTGAAGACTTATATGATATTACCGTCTCACGATCAATCGAGATAAATTCCATGAAGTGATACCAGTGAGCTTGGGTTGAATCCAACACTCAGAACTTATGAGGACTCATGAATGTTGCAGAAATCCTTGCTATGTCCCATGCCTTGGACATCTACAATCCAGCTTCATGACAGTCTTGATTCATATCTACTTCCAACATATGACCGACTGTGGATGGCTTGAATAACTTAGTCATTCGGAAAGAATGACCTAGTTATTCTGGAAGTCAAAACATGCAAAGTGAAACACAAGAATAATCGAATCCAATATGGTCTCAGAACTTATGAATATAAATAAAACAACTTTTATTTATCACCATATTGATTACACATTATTCATTGTATACTGTTTCAAACTATCAACTTTATACTTGAATTAAAACAATAGTTGTCCCATGCTCCGAGCATGTACACTATGTTTTATAAACACTAGTCATGCCATACACCAAGTATGCACACTATGTTTATCTAAACATTAGTTATGTCATACACCAAGTATGCACACTAAGTTTGTCTATGATCTTTACTTTGTGAAATAGATCGATTGAACATAATTCCAATGATACTCATTTCACAATCCCAAATCCTTACTGCAAATGCAAGAATTCCAAATTCCTGCCATTTACCTAAATCTGTTAGATTCTAAACTTATATGCATTGATCCTCTTGTAATGATTATGCACAAAGTCACAACGACTTGTCAACAGACATTACAGAGTATTCCAATGGAGATCATTCCATGGAAACGAAGTCTCAAATTCAAAGTATATTGCTTTGAACATCCTTCTTGCATTAAGTTTCCTAATCTTACACAGATTTAATGAATAACTTCCACCTATGGGAATATTTCCATATTCCCCTTTTGACTATTACTCCTGAACAAGAGTTGCCTCTTTTCAGAATATGTCAATATGGTCCTTCCAAAATTAACACTATACTTTCAACTGTCCCTGAGCAACCAATCTTTGGTAAACCTTAGATTGTCCTCGGCAATTGCTTAATCAAATTAGTCATATCCAGCTCTACTACTTTTCCCTCTTAATGCTCTAGGCATTTTTGAAAAATTTAGAACAGATGAATATTATAACACATGCAATCGATCCTATATCCGAAGCATATGGGACACAATCCATAAAGACAGGATTCTAGACCAGTCTTTTCCTATAATATTTCTATTTCTATTTGCCAAGTTCTCATAATTCAGATTATGAAAAGGGATGTCGTAATCATAATCGGATTTTAGAACGCAAATAATGGACCATATATAGAATTTCCTTATGTTGAGCCATTCCAACATAAAATCCATATATATATCCTTGACTAAAGATGATTAAAACCTCAATCTAAGCTTTTAGAATTGAAATGAAGTATAATTTCCTCTCCCTTAATTATAGCAAAACAACTTTTTCCCAATTGAAACCTTTTGTTTTCTATAATTAACATTGCTAACTTGCAACACTTATTATAATTATCATGCTCCCACTTGCATGATGATTATTAGCATAACACTTATGCTCCCACTAGCTTTGACATGTACTCAGAACTCAGCTGGACTTCTAAAAATCAATACTTGATTGACCTTCTTACCAAAGTTCATATTTCTGATACGAGATGCTTTGATAAAACTTTATCAAAATCATACACATTTCCTTAGATAGCACACATGTGTATCTAAACAATTTCAGAACTATGAAAAGGGATGCCGTAATCATAGTCTCAGTTGTTTAGACCTTTGCCATTTCTCACAAGTTCATGTTAGTGTGCCGGTTAACCACACATGCTCCACTAACGACTTTGAGAATGCAAATATCACAATTGCTATCTACTTAAAATCTACTTAGTGAAAACGTTTCCTCACCATCATTTTCATGAATCAGAGAGAAACCTTATGACACTTAGATTTTATGGTGTATGTGTTCCTATCCATGTGAATTTGTCAAAACCAAAATCACAAGACAAGGTTAGTAACAAATCCAAACTCTTATGGATTGAACTTGTGTAGTCTTAACTTCTTGCCACCTGGCAGCACAAGGGCCTGCCATTGCTTCCAAGTTTTTATACAACCAATTGAGAACACTCATAACTCATATGCAAAGCCAACTTTAACTGGAATGGGCACAAAAATAGGAATATGTCAACACGATAGGTTACAAACCTCAAGTCGTGTGCTAGTGATAAACTATAGCTTTTTCTTCTTGATTAGATCTAGAAGCTTTTTCAATATCTTTAAGACTCCCACTGTCCTCTTGACATATAAGACTCACTTGCCAAATATTCAAGAGATAGTGCGGATTCTTTATCAAGACAAACACTTCACAGAATTGGCCTTAGTTGGTCTTTGTTTTATCCAAAACATCACAACTTACCAATTTCAAATGTACAAGATTAGGACACATTTTACTCTTACATTTGACAAGTGTTATAAACCTTTCTTTAAGATATGTCACTCAAGTTACAATCTTGGAGTATGACTCTAAGACTTGTTTTGGAACGAAGTATGACTCATCTTCTTGATTTAACCACTTCAACAATTCATGATTCCTCTTCTTAGCCATAAGAATGCACTAAGATGTCCTTAGAGGACCAATTGTTATATGGTTTATTAATCATTATGATGATCACAGAACATGATACAAAAGTACTCTCCCATCTTTTCAGATTTGAGAAACTTTTATCTTTCTGCCTAATTTGATTCTTCTCATTCGTCCTGCAAAACATTGAAATTTTTTCAATGTTTCAAAATTATACTTAAACTGGTAAGTATAACCATATTTACTAAACTTTAGTAAATCATGGCGAATAATCTTATCGATCTTTTGTGGTGGACTTGACCAGTGCACAAGAATGTGTACTCGATCCCTTAGTCCTTCACTTGACTCACATATAAATGTGAACAAGGAATTAGTATTAATTTTCCAAAGCTGAAAGTTCTCATTCATCATACTCTACAACTTGCATGATTCCAGGTTTCGGTCCAGTTGAAACCTTGGATGATGAGAATCTTTCCTTATTTGATAAATTTAGACACTACCACAAATGAAAGAATCAAATCCACATTTCCATTATTGCTAGAACCATACAAAAATCAATTTTTCATAAAATGCCATTGCAAGGAGATATCATAAAATAAAACAAAAATTTATTTATTTATAAAAATGCAGAAAAAACTTTTTCCTTACAATGCAACTTTAAATGAAAACTATGCTATTACATATTTTCTAGCAATCTATCATAACTCCTAAGTAGTAGCTCAAGAATCCTATCTTCGAACCATGCGATTGAAATCCATCTTCACGATCAGATTCAACATACTCTTTCTTTAAGTTTCCTTCCCTTTGCTTGATCCTGCCAAACACCAAAATGTAATCGAGTCACATTTTGTATTAAGAATCATCAATAAGGAACTTAACAGAGTTAGATAGTGGACTTACCTGAAGCAGAGTCAAACCTTTTTTGTTTTTTCCTTCTCTCTTAGATCTTTTAGGTAGTTTGGGCAGTTTCACAACCAATGCCCCTTCTCTTGACAATGAAAACATATAGACTCTTTGGGAATGGTACACGGGACTATCACAGACTTAGCTTTTCCCTTTACCTTTTGGTCAACCGGGTTGACCAAGGCCGATCCCTTTCCATTGGGAAGAGAAAGCTTTTCTGGACTTCCAATGTTACCATTGTCAATGTCCATGGAAGTTTGAGAAATAGACCTTCCACCCATATTTGCTTGACCATTGCGCCACATCATTTCTGACTCAGCAGCAACAAGCAAATAAGATAGATCTATTAGGGTCATGTCGTGATCTGTCACATAGTAGTTCTTAATGAACTCACTATATGACTCAGGAAGTGACTGAAGAACCCAGTCAATAGCCAACTTCCTTGGGATAACGACACCCAACATTATCAACCTGTCAAAGTGTGACTTCATTCCTAAGGCATGGGTGCACACATGTATTCCATCTTTATTTTTCATTTCTAGTAGGGCTTGAGCGACGTTGAATTTTTCAAGTCTTCGAGCTTGTGGGTCAGGGAGAATAAATGGAGGACGTGGAGGTAGAGAAGTATGATTTCCATGAGATTTGGGAAGATCACAGTTGTCTAAACCAGACATCTACAATGGGAGATATTCAAGTTAGTTGATTTTAAGTCCTTAATAGAACACCCAATATGAAATATTAAGGCTAGGACCCAACACAATATTTTATAACTTGGAAGAAGGATGTCGTAATCCAAGCTATAAAATATTTGAAGGTAGGTGAATGACGATTCACCAATTTCCACCATGAAAAACAAAATAAATTATTAGGTTTTAATTGGATTTGAAACTCCTAGATCTTTTGAGATTCATTGAACTTTCAATGGCATGTTTCAATCCCGAGTGTGCCCTTCAGGTTTTGTGACTGGGATGCCGAGGATCACAAAACAAGGTATGAAGTAACCATGCAAATTACTTGGTACCCTTAATATATTACCCCGCAATCGATGTGTCGGTTAACCACACACGCTCCATCGATACTATGATAACCATTAAGTTACCCTTTGACTACCTTGTTAAGTCCAGCTAGTGTGCCGGTTAACCACACGCGCTCCACTAACCGACTTAAGCAAAATGCAAAGTGTAATTTCATGGGTTAGCACCTTATTCACTTTTCCTTAAGTAACTAAGATTGAGAATTTATAAAAGGTTTAGTTACTTTATATTCATCATTAATGCTTTTAATGAAGAGAGAATTCTAGTCCTTGTCCTACCCGTTCGACTAACGACCCTCCACTGATCAAGGAAGCAGTGGGTGAGAGTGGACACCCATTAAGCCACCATTTTATAGGCAGCAACCTTATACCCACCTTAGAGACCGGCTTCGTGAATGAGGCCTACTAACGGTAAGACTGACTTGCTCTTACACACACAAACACACACACACACACACACACACACATATATATATATATATATATATATATATATATATATATATATATATATATATATATGTATATATATATATATATATATATATATATATATATATATATATATATATATTATTAACTTATAATATTATAAAGTATAAGGGTTGAATTTTAACTTTTAAAATTCTAGGGGTTGGAACTAAAGTTTTTAAAGTGACTTTACATGTTCCAAAACTTGAGGGCAAGTTTTGTAACTTTCAAAACTTTTCATCTTTCATAACTTATGAGTTAATGGTTTAATAAAATGAGTGACTTTTCATTTTATGTAACCTTTGTGCTCTTTTAATGGACTTTAAAGGAATGAATTTTGGTAATCCATAACTTGAGGACAAATTATGGATTCCATTAAAACACATAATGATCAAGAATTAAACTAACAAGCAAGTTACAAATAATTCCTATGATCTTCTAAACTCATAAGTTCATGAACATGCATACTAACAATTTCAAGAATCATAAAATTAACCATATGAAACTTGAAAATTTGATAATAGCTATTAAAAATGGATTAGCATAACCATTACACCATCTAAAACAAGTTTTATAAGACCAAAACAGTTTAGCGTAATGTTTCTAGTCCATTTCCAGCAGCAAAAGTCGAAAATCTGCATTCTGGGGCTCCTACTCGTCGAGTACATGAACCTACTCGACGAGTAGGATGAGTTTGTGCTTGGACTCATCGAGTCCCCCCATGGACTTGGCGAGTCCACTGTCCAAACAGCAAAATTTTCAGTTTTTTTTTCAATTTTGCATCAAATATCAGGCAAACAAGCCTAGGCTCTGATACCACTGTTGGATTTTGAGCATTCTAACACTCCTATGGTGTACATGCAACCCTAGAAACCTTGGATCTATGTTTTATCTATGATACATGCAAAATTGATTTTCCAAGGTTCATAACCTATCTAGCATACATGGGGAACTTTTAACCATAAACGATAGTAAGAAATACATACCTTTAGTGGCTTGGATTCCTTGAGAACCTTGTGAGCCTAGCACCTCAAGTGTGATGCCTCAAATGTCTGACACAACATTAAATAAACTTGGAATAACCTTGAGAGAAATATAACACTTCTAAAATCGGCTATGCCCTCTTGTTCTCACACTAGTGTCGATTTTGGTTGCTCACATATTCCTTTTATAGTGTGTCATAAGTAGGGTTACACCATGTAAACCCTGACTTGACATGGATCTTCATTTCCATGATCCATGGGTCCAAAGACACCATGGAGCACCCATGGAGCATCCTATTGGTTTTAGCCCAACTTGATAATCCATGGAGCATTAGCCCACTATACAAGAATGGGTGATTTACACAATCAACCCATATAATTAATTAGTCTTCTTTTGATCACTTAATTAATTCTTGATCAATACTAATTAAATAATATTATTAATATATTAGAACTTATAATATATTAATAAACCTTAAGTGTTATTTCTCTCATTTTGGTCTATCCAAATGCATGATGCCATGCAACCCAAATGGACCATGGTAATCGGGTCAAGTGCATTCCAGAATAGTTATGAACTTAGACACCTAATCCAACATCCCTAACATCTCATAAATATATCATAATATAAACAAACAGGGGTATTTTGGGAAATCACCGTTCGGGCTCTGGCTGATTGTACACACAACTCCATCTCATTTTTCTCTTAAAAACTCTTACTCGTTTTAGAAAAAGCATTTCTCCTTGAAATTTTTTCTCAAATCCTCAGTTTGAGTTCAGACATACTCGAAGGTACATCCGAATCCCTCAAACCAAGGCTTTGATACCAACTTATAACACCATAAATTTTCAAACAGTTTATTTCATTTTTAAATCACATGATTCTCATTAGCACACTTCACAAAAACCCCAAAGTGTCAAATTATCAAAAACACAAATCCATAATTGTTTGAATAAAAAATCCAGGATCCTCAAAAACATAACTCCATCTCGTGTATACAATCAAGCCAGCGCCTTCCCGCGATCCTGAGAAGTACCTGAAACACATATCACATAACACGGTAAGCACAAAGCTTAGTGAGTTCCCCAAAATACCACACATATCTCATTGGCCTCTCATGGCTATATCTCGATAAAGATCCTCCGGCCAATGTGTCTCAGTGGAGACCCTCCGGTCCCACAGCTCAGGTTGGACCCTCCGGTCCTAACTCAGTAAGGCTTAGAATAATACACACCATAAATCACAAAGACATAATGCAGGATATCACAACACTCAACAATAGCATACAAGACCCTCCGATCACACAAGTTACCACTCATGGTAAGTATAGAGAGAAGACTCACCTCGCAAGTAAGCAAATAAACCTCGCACCCCTTGAACGGTCTAATCCTCGCCTACACGTCATAATCATCTCTAATTAACAATTATAACCTCAACTCAAATAATTTAAGCTAACCACTTTCTCTAACTCTTGGAAAGGGTAAAAGACCATTTTACCCTTCCATGGTCTCCATAATCTATGTCTTGACCAACCCTAAAGTCAACAGAAGTCAACAGTCCATGTTGACCCAACTCGTCGAGTGCATCTATGCGACTCGTCGAGTTCCTTCGTTTTCTCAGAAATATCACGAAGGTCCAACTTAAATCGTCGAGTTGTCTCATCAACTCGTCGAGTTACACCGTGTCCAGACTCGTCGGGGGAAAACCCTAACCGACTCGTCGAGTCAGATCACCGACTCATCGAGTCCCTCCAGTCCCTTTCCTTATTCATACGTTTTTAGGCAGAAATGACGTCTCATACTCTGGATCTAACCTTCTAAGGCTCACTTATCACGTAAAGCTGCAAGCTTTATGTTCATGCATGTCATATAGGCCTCAAACTGCCATAACAAGCTCCATAAGGGGTTTCATGCACAGAGACTTGTCCAAAGCTTGATAAAGCTTCGATCTTTGGGCTCATGGAACCTCCTTTTGTCCAGATCTGGAGTCTCAACTCCATGACAAGCTCCAGTAGCTCAAAGCTACAAGATAAGGGGGAAAAAGACCTAAAACTCCCTAGAAATAAATCTATCAAATACATGATAAAGGTGGTAGCTTTTTACCTCCAAATTGAAGCTAGCACAGAGAAACACTTGATCCACAAGCCTCCTCTCATTCCAAGGCTTGATGCTCTTCACTCTTCTTCCAAATATGCACCAAAACACCCAAAGTTAGCTTCTCTCTCTCTCTCTCTCTCTCTCTCTCTCTTACACAAATGGATACACACGATTAGGGTTCTCACAGAGCTCTAAAGTGACAAGGGAGGCAGATATGAAGGCTTAAGGTCCTTTAAATAGGACACAAACCCTGAAAATTAGGGTTTTCTCACTTAGCTCCTACTCGTCGAGTTGGGGTCCTCCAACTCGTCGAGTAGACTCTAGAAATCACGCGGCCATTAACTCCTTTACTCAGCGAGTTAGGGCATGCAACTCGTTGAGTTCCTCTGAAATAAAGAATGTAAATAATTAAATATTTTACCTGGGAGTCAGGATGTTACACTTTTGATGATTCCCAACTCATCATTGATTTGATTGACATGGCGTGTAGTGTGAGTGGCTAGGGTATGTATGACATAACTATGTGACATTTCGAGGGAAAGGGATATGTAGCGGATCCTATATTGATTTCTGGCCTCTTTATTTCATAATACGAGAAATCAACTTTTTACTTTGGGGATTTGTCTCTTCCTCAGTAGGATTGTCATCCTCAGAGGACTCTGAAGGGTCTTCGGAGGGCTCTTATGAGGATTCAGTTGGCTCTCTAATTGTTTATGATGAATCGTCCTTTTTGTGGGGTTGCTCGTCAGGGGTTAAGGAAACGTATGGGTATCCTTGGTCTTAATAGGGGATGGCATAACTTGATCTTTCTCTAGAAAGGGTATCATTACCCTGTTTCCAAGATCTGCCAGTCTTCTGCATTGACCGTGCTATCTTTCCAAGATAGTACTGGTCTGAATTGTTGGGTTCTAAGTTCTGTGGAATTCTCTAGAGTTTAGTCTATCAACTTCCATATCCAAGATTTAGTTGTATGTCGGTCTAACCAAAATTAAGCATAGGTGTACATGCCATGCCTAATTGTAGTTCGCCCACATTGTGTGCTAATCTTAGATATCGTATTTGACCTAAACTCTTGAGTTTGGGTTCCTATAGATTTGGATATATATATATATATATATATATATATATATATATATATATATATATATATATATATATATATATATATATATATATATATATTTAGGAGTTTTCTCATTGAGGGACTGAGGTTATATAACTCTATAACTGAAGTTTTTTTTGTCTCTTTTTATTCATTCTTGTTTTATACTTCAATACTATCAAGTAAGGATTAACCAAGTGAGAAGTGTCTGAGGGCAGGATCATTTTAGCATATAGTCGTACTGAAATCCAGCAACGCAAGCAATAGTTCAAACAAGAGACCTCTCTTGTAACTAGTCTATCAGTAGTGTAATTAATAATAATACTTTTATTTGCAAGTTTGAGGACAAACCTAATCGGAGTATAAGTCCCTAGGCTATAGTCGTAATTCCTAAGGAAGTACTAGTTCGGAGCATAATATATTACTATTATCCGTTCGAGTCGAGCGTAGTTACGGCATAATGTACTACTACTATCTGTTTGCGTTGAGCGTAGTGACGACGTAATATATTATTATTCGTTAGCGTCGTGACGATATAATATATTATTATTATTCGTTTTGAGTTTAGCGTAGTGATAAAATAATATACTACTATTATCCGTTTGAGTTGAGCGTAGCGATGAGATAATATACCACTATTATCCGTTGGTTGAGTGTAGTGACAGCATGATATAATACTATCCTTTTGGTCGAGTTGAGCGTAGCGATGAGATAATATACCACTGTAATTCTCTTGTACGAACTCCATTCTCAACGACTCTTATATATTTGTGTAGGTATCATCATTCTCTACAACTTTCCTTTTGGTCGTTTTGTCTAGTTTTGACTTTCATTTTTCAACGTGTTTTTTTATTATTGTTAAAAATCAAATGTTCCTGATATGATCTTTGTTTTAAGTGTTCTTTGCTCCATAATCCCTACTTTAAGTAGTACTACGTTTGTCTAGTTGGTCACTTTTCCCAAAAGTCGGCCAATCTCCTTGTAGTTTTCAACATTGTAACTTTTTACGTACGATAGACATTTATTTCCTATAAATATCATATCTCACTCATACTATGTCAGATTTTTGCGAAATTTATATTTCTGGAATGACGGTAGCGTGTAGAAGATAAATATGTTAACCTTCTCGAAAAGTGACACAAATTTTTGCGCACTTATTTTTGAACGTATGGTTCCGACGTTAATAAGAGTGATGGTTAAAATTTTTGGCGTTTTACAAAATTTTTTTGATCGTGTTATGTTGTTCGATTATCGACAACGATTGGAGGTGTATTTTCTGGGTTGTCACATCCTCCCCTGTTAAAGGAAATTTCATCCCTGAAATTCCACTTGTAGTGCCAAACGCGGATGCACTATTAGGTGAATTTGAGTAAATCAGGATTTATATCTCATATTGTTGTAATTATAATTATAATCATACTTATATAAATAATTACATAGTGTTTGTTCATAGTAACAACTAACTACTATGCTTATCCTTATAATTTAGTTTTATAGAGAGTAATCTACTCCCTAGTGTTCACCTTTGAAGTAAAGATTTTTAACCGATTTGATTTTTGTTGAGAGAGATAGTGAGAGTGTGATCATACAAATACTTTTCGATACATAGTGGTAGCGATATGGCCCTCAGACATGTACTTTCTGGAACATAGAGTGATTGCAAAGTAAATTGGGATGTCACACCATGGTTTTGACATGGCTGTTCCACCATGAAAATGTTGTATCCTCGAAGGTACATGCAACACATTTTACTTTGCAATTTTCAACACAAAAGCTGATCTCAAATATTGACTCTATCTTCTCGATCCAACGAGTCAGTCCTACTACTCCTTCATTTTCATAGAAGATTTTGGGCTTACAGTTCTTGAATTCCATATAAGTACATTCCCTTGGGTGACCTCCATTACCACCTTGAGTACTATCTCCTCCGGTTCCTCCACCCTGTTCTTATCCAACATTCCTATGGGTTCTAAAGTTAGCTAGGGCTTTCGCGACTTGTTGGGTAATCGATGCCTCGATTGTCACTGCATCCATGGTTACTAGGATAGGGTTTGGTTGTGCCCTAGGGTTCCTTTTGGTGACTCTTCTCTAAGCCATGTTTCGATGAAGAACATCTACTGTAAAGGCACCGTAGGGAATCATAAAATGATTAACCCTAAAAAGGCTTCCCTAAATAACCAAATATGTCAAATCATTTTCAATATCTCAAATACTCAACAATCTCCCCCTAGATGTTGAAATTGATGAAGATCACGATCTCTGATCATTTCTCCCCTTAAATTGTGAGACTTATCAGAACATGGGGTCTTCAAAGCGAGAGAAATTAAAATAATCTTCTAAATACGAACTCCCCCTTGAATAGTCATCACTCCTCCTTGAATCTTCAACAAATGCCATGGAGAGAATCCGAAAAGTTAAGAAGAATCACCAACAATCTTCAAAACCCATCAGATTTGATGAAATAAATCCTTTTTAGAACATTCACAATTCTCAAAAATAAAACCGAAAAAATAACAAAAATTAATTTTGTATTTTTCGATTTTTAAATATTAGACAAAAAGAATAGAAAAAGAATCAATAATTTAGAAGAGATTAAAAAGAATAGGACCAAAGAAAAGATTAGAAACGAAAATATTTTGGAATGAAGGGGTAAAAAGTGGTAAAATCCCAAGAAATTGAAAGAATTAAGAATCTGGGGTAGAAACTGTGAAGATCCAAAAATTTCAATGGTTAAACCCATGGATTTGTAAAGGATTTAGAAATGGGGTTAATTCTGCTAATCTTTGTAACTTCTGAGGGCTGAAACAGTAAATGAAGTCATCTTCTTCAATTGAATTGCAGATAGGGGTGTTCGTTTGGATGGATCGGTTTAATCCGATCCAATTAAGTGAATCAAAATTTATTTCGGTTTTCAAAACATGGATCCAAATAGTCCAAACTAAATTCAAATCCGATCCGATCCGATCCAATTACAATTCCGTTGGATCGGTTTTTTTAATCTGGTTTTAAAAAACCGAAACATTTTAAAACGATATATAATTATAATATTATCCAATTTTACACAAGAAGCGAAAAAAAATTATATAGTTGTGATTTGAAATTTATAAACAACTACTAAGAAGATATATTGTAGTTAAATATTTTATAGATAGAAAACTTTTGAGAGATAATACATATTGATGTTTTTTTATCAGGGGAAACGTTTTGACCCTATTTGAAAAAATGAATTACAAAATTATTAGATAGCTATAGATATATATTATAAATAAATAAATAATAAATGTTTATTCAGTTTTTTTGGACTATTCGGTTCTTATTTTATAAACCAAAACCAATCCAAAATCCAAAATAAAAATTCGGTTTTGTTGAAAACCAATCCAAAAATCCAAATATCCGAACCAAATAGTCCAATCCAAATTGTCCAATTAGACAATTCGGTTTTATCCAAATAGTGAACAGTCCTAATTGCAGGCAATGCGTTTGTTTGACTTTTGAAAGTCAAAGCCAGACAATCGATTGAAATAATTCTAAGCAGACTTCATGTAATCACGATTTCAGATGATGATGTTGTCGAGAACCGAATTAGGAACACTAAGATCGACTTGAATTTCTGAAACAATGAATTCTGATTCCCATTTGTTTGTAATAGATTGCGATTGAATATCTGGTTTTTACTTCCGATCGAGATTTTGGTTCCGATTTTCGTGAATTCCGATGAGTAATAGCGTTAATCAACAATACGATTCCAACAATGCCGATTTCCAATTAAGATACAATCGCCAAAATTCCAATTTCCAATCTCATGAACAATCTCGATTTTTGCTTCTGAAAGAATTCAATTTCAGTTTCGCTGTTGGTGGGATTGTTTGCATCAAGATAACAATTAACAAGACCCAAAATTTCGATTTTAAACCTCCGATTCTGATTTGAACTCCCGAGTGCCGAACATTTATACGATTTCCTAGTTGAATTCTGAAGAGCAACGAAACTTGGACTCTTGAAAAGTCAAAATCAGACCAACAATTACGAACCTCCGACTACGAGACCAAGAGTTGCGAAAAAATCCATTACATGCGAGCCTTCGTTTACAGTTAATTGCAATTTCAAAAACGAGGCTTGAAACACTGAATCTGTAAATGCGAATGGAGGACTGCGAAACCGTTAACAGCGAATGTCTGAACTCCGATCCAATTTCATTCTCCCAAACTCCGAATCAATGCCTGCGAATGTTCGTAGATGAACAGCGACCTGCGAATGTTCGCAAGCAACGAACGTTCGGAGTAAGATAAAAACGACGATTTTGGGATGCGAAACTGAATTGAACTACGAATGTCGGCGACGAACGTCAAAATTAAAAAATTCCGACTTCGAAGGTTGAGCTACGTTCAACTGTAAAATTTGAGTTTTACATCAAAGTTACGAAATTGGTCCCCAGAGTATCAGCGAAGAAGCAGTTTTGGCCCAACATTCCGAAAGTCACCAATAATTCCGAAAGTAACCCCCCATTTTTCAATAGTTCCGAATCTGACCCTTCTGATTGCAGAGAACTGACAGCTTGTACCCTTTTTGCTGAAATGTGTCAGATGGCAGTCTTCTTTTTGCAGAAAAAATCACTTTTCACTCACTTTTTCAACTTTTCACCTTTTTGTCATTTCCAACAATTAAAAAATCAATAAAATTGATTTCGTCAACACAATTTCATATCTTTGACTGAATCTTCACAAGATTTCACAAGATTTCATCAGGACAAAATTTTATGAGACTTTTGATACCCATTTAAGATTCAACATTGAAGTATGTTTCTTGCACACCCACTTATTTGAAGAAAATCTATCATCTTCTGAAAATAATACCCGCTTTTTAGTTGGAAAACAAAAATTTCCAAAAAATTCATTGAACCAACCGAATACTCTTTTCTCTTTTCTCCAACCTTTAACATATTCAACTGAAGCAAAATGTGAATGAAATTTCCTTTGAACATTCCTGACTTCAGCTTTCTGAACCTTTTCACAAGCATCAGATACTTGTACCATGGGCATCCAAACCTTCTTTATTTTACTCTTGTTCTTCTTCGTTTTCTTCTTTCTTTTCTGATTTCTAGGCTTGAGAAAGGAATTTCGGATCTGAACAGCCTTTTCATCTGTCTGAATCTGAACATTTGAAGTCTTTTGAACACAATCCTTAGGAGTTTGATAAATCTGAACATCTTGAGTTATTGGTTTTCTGTAAGGAACCAATCCATCAAAGACATCATCAGAACACATAAAATCATCTGTTGTTGTTCCAATAGAACAAAACTCCTTCACTTTCACGATTTTTGAATTTTTGCATTTAGATTCGTCTTCAGAACTACTAGATTCGGATTATGAAGCTTCTGAAAAATTTGAAACACTTGACTCCCCCTCAACAAGAACATCTGGAGTCACTTTTTCTTCAGAAACTTGAAGAACATCATGACCTTCTCCAAGAACACCAATAACAACTTCTTTTTCTTTTCTTTCTTTCTCTAACTTCTTCTGTTTATTTTCCCAATCTAAATGTTCATAGATAATACGAAATTGTTCTACTATTCTCCCATTCTTTTGTAATTCACGTTCATTAACACATGAGTATTCAGTTATTTTCTCATCAAAAAATATATTGTATAACTCAGTAACACCCCTTAACGTAAAATCACCAAGAACATGAAACAAAGTCACTTTGTCTACACCATAGATTGGTTTAGTAACCTTTAATCCAAGTTCTAACATAGAGTTACAGAATAAAAGATCCATTAGATATTCAACAAGTAACAGAACTTGAAGAGAAAGAAAGTAGATTTGTTAAGAATTCTAGAGAGAGAAAACAGATATGAGATGGTTTCTAGAGAGAGAAAACAGATATGGGACGAATTTTAGAGAGATAAAGTAGATCTGAACACGAAAATTCAAATAAACCCGAAATTTTTCCTCTAATTCTCTTCCAGAACATGATTCAAGAACAAATCAAATGAAATAATGAGTAGAAGATAACAGATCTGAACAAGAGTTTGCAATAAAACGAGATATTAGACTTTTTCTTTTTAGAAAACTTACAAAAATTGAAGAACAAGGTGAGATTCATGATAAAATATCGCCATAAACAAGATCGATTCTTGCAATAATCGTTGAGATCTAAAAGAACCCGCTCTGATACCACTTGTTAGGAATAAATCCAAGATGACGAATGCAGAATATCAAGAACAATCAAGAATCAATCACCATCATATGCAAGTAATCTGATAAAGGTTTTTGTGTATATTGATTATGATATGAACTTACAGAGAAAACCCTAATCTGGTAAAAAGCTTACCTCAAAAGCTAACCTAATGATTATTTATAGGGAACAATAAATATATACCATAAATATAAAATCAATGCGTTAATATAAAACCAATGCCTTAGAAGAGCTCGATGAAGAACTTTTACTGTAAAGGCACCGTGGGGAATCATAAAATGATTAACCCTAAAAAGGCTTCCCTAAATAACAAAATATGCCAAATCACTTTCAATATCTCAAATACTCAACACTTTTTGTAGATGTGGGTAGTACCGATTAGGCGTATGAGTTAGTATGAACAAAATATTACAAATAAGAGTGGAAAACGTCGATATACTAGAAAGACTGTAGTGACGATACTCATTTTTTGTATAAACTAACTTCTTTAATCCGTAGACCTTAGGGCATAAACTGTAAGCCTACTAAATTATGTTAGGGAGCTATTGCTAAGTATATTGAGTTCTTATCTCTGTTGTACCGAATCTTGCCTTTGCGGTAATGACTTTTTCTCTGCAACTTGTACATGGAGCTTCAATCCTTTTATCTGGTCTTAGCTCCTCATCTAACCTTTGGATCATATTAGACTGGATTATGGCGCTACTTTTTATAACACCGTAAATTTTCAAACAATTTAATTCATTTTTAAATCACATAATTCCCATTATCACATTTCACAAAAACCCCAAAGTGTTAAATTATCAAAAACACAAATCCATAATTGTTTGAATATAAATCCAGGATCCTCAAAAACATAACTCCATCTCATGTGTACAATCAAGCTGGCGCCTTCCCGCGATCCTAAGAAGTACCTGAAACACATATCACATAACATGGTAAGCATAAAGCTTAGCGAGTTCCCCAAAATACCACACATATCTCATTAGCCTCTCATGGCTATATCTCGATAAAGACCCTCCGGTCAATGTGTCTCAGTGGAGACCCTCAGGTCCCACAACTCGGGTTGGACCCTCCGGTCCTAACTCAATAAGGCTCAGAATAATACACAACATAAATCGCAAAGACATAATGCATGATATCACAATACTTAACAATAGCATACAAGACCCTCCGGTCACACAAGTTACCATTCATGGTAAGTATAGAGAGAAGAATCACCTCACAAGTAAGCAAATACAACTCGCACCCCTTGAACGGTCTAATCCTCGCCTAAAGGTCATAATCATCTCTAATTAACACTTATAACCTCAACTCAAATAATTTAAGCTAACCTCTTTCTCTAACTCTTGGAAAGGGTAAAAGACCATTTTACCCTTCCATGGTCTCCATAATCCATGTCTTGACCAACCCTAAAGTCAACAGAAGTCAACACTCGAGTAAACAATCCATGTTGACCCAACTCGTCAAGTGCATCTATGCGACTCGTCGAGTTCCTTCGTTTTCTCAGAAATATTGTGAAGGTCCAACTCAACTCGTCGAGTTGTCTCATCAACTCACCGAGTTACACCATGTCCAGAATCGTCAGGGGAAAACCCTAACCGACTCGTCGAGTCAGCTCACCGACTCGTCGAGTCCCTTCAGACCCTTTCCTCATTCAGACGTTTTTAGGAAGAAATAACATCTCATACTCTGGATCTAACCTTCTAAGGCTCACTTATCACGTAAAGCTGCAAGCTTTACGTTCATGCATGACATATAGGGCTCAAAATGCCATAACAAGCTCCGTAAGGGGTTTCATGCATAGAGACTTGTCTAGGGCTTGATAAAGCTTGGATCTTTGGGCTCCTGGGACCTCCTTTTGTCCAGATCTGGAGTCTCAACTCCATGACAAGCTCCAGCAACTCAAAGCTACAAGATAAGGGGGAAAAAGCCCTAAAACTCTCTATAAAGAGATCTATCAAAGACATGATCAAGGTGGTAGGTTTTTACCTCCAAATTGAAGCTAGCACAGAGAAACACTTGATCCACAAGCCTCTTCTTGTTTCAAGGCTTGATGCTCCTCATTCTTCTTCCAAATGTGCACCAAAACACCGAAAGTTAGATTCTCTCTCTCTCTCTCTCTCACAAATAGATACACACAATTAGGGTTTCTCACAGAGCTCTAAAGTGAAAAGGGAGGTAGATATGAAGGCTTAAGGTCCTTTAAATAGGACACAAACCCTGAAAATTAGGGTTTTCTCACTTAGCACCTACTCGTCGAGTTGGGGTCCTCCAACTCGTCGAGTAGACTCTAGAAATCATGCAGCCATTAACTCCTCTACTCGGCGAGTTGGGGCATCCAACTCGTCCAGTTCATCTGAAATAAAGAATGTAAATAATTAAATATTTTACCTGGGAGTCATGATGTTACACTTTTGATGATTCCCAACTCATCATTAATTTGATTGATATGGCATGTAGTGTGAGTGGCTACGGTAAGTATGACAGAACTATGTGACATTTCGAGGGAAATGGATATGTAGCGAATCCTATATTGATTCTGGCCTCTTTATTTCATAATACGAGAAATCAACTTCTTACTTTGGGGATTTGTCTCTTCCTTAGTAGGATCGTCCTCCTTAGAGGACTCTGAAGGGTCTTCGGAGGGCTCTTATGAGGATTCCGTTGGCTCTCTAATTGTTTATGATGAATCGTCCTTTTTGTGGGGTTGCTCGTCAGGGGTTAAGGAAAAGTATGAGTATCCTTGGTCTTAAGAGGGGATGGAATAACTTGATCTTTCTCTAGAAAGGGTATCATTACCCTGTTTCCAAGATCTGCCAGTCTTATGCATTGACCGTGCTATCTTTCCTAGATAGTACTGGTCTGAATTGTTGGGTTCTAAGTTTTGTGGGATTCTCTAGAGTTTAGTCTATCAACTGCCATATTCAAGATTTAGTTGTAAGTCGGTCTAACCAAAATTAAGCATAGGTGTACATGCTATGCCTAATTGTGGTTCGCCCACATTGTGTGCTAATCTTAGATATCGTATTTGACCTAAACTCTTGAGTTTGGGTTCCTATAGATTTGGCTATATATATTTAGGAGTTTTCTCATTGAGGGACTGAGGTTATATAACTCTATCTTTGAAGTTTTTTTTTTGCTTTTTTATTAATTCTTGTTTTATACTTCAAGACTATCAAGTAAGGATTAACCAAGTGAGAAGTGTCTGAGGGCATGATCATTTTAGCATATAGCCGTTCTGAAATCCAGCAACGCAAGCGACAGTTCAAAAAAGACACCTCTCCTGTAACTAGTCTATCAGTAGTGTAATTAATAATAATACTTTTATTTGCAGGTTTGAGGACAAACCTAATCGGAGTATAAGTCCCTAGGCTATAGTCGTAATTCCTAAGGAAGTACTAGTTCGGAGCATAATATATTACTATTATCCGTTCGAGTCGAGCTTAGTTACATCATAATGTACTACTACTATCCGTTTGCGTTGAGCGTAGTAACGACGTAATATATTATTATTCGTTAGCGTAGTGACGATATAATATATTATTATTATTCGTTTTGAGTTTAGCGTAGTGATGAAATAATATACTACTATTATCCGTTTGAGTTGAGCGTAGCGATGATATAATATACCACTATTATCCGTTGGTTGAGTGTAGTGATGGCATAATATATTACTATTATCCGTTTAAGTCAAGCGTAGTGACGATATAATATAATACAATTATCCGTTTGAGTTGAGCGTAGTGACGTTGTAATATATTATTATCTATGAGTATTTGGTAGAATAACGACTAGGTATAATGTTTTCCTAAAGAGTTGACCATAATGACGACCAGGTGAAATGCTATCCGAGAGATTTGGCCAGAATAAAGGCTAGATACTAAGTTACCCAAGAGATTTGGCTATATTAACTACAATAGTATTGGTGGTTCCTGGAACTGGCCAGCATAACAAGTAGGTATGATTCTATCTATCATTGTGGTTTAGTATAACAACTAGGCATAATATTAGAAAAAACGTTTGGGCAGATTTTCTACCATGCAAAATATTATCCTAATGTTATGAGCATAATTATTTAACTACAATTAGTTATAACTATGTAAAGTTGCATTTTAGACATGTATCCCCCCCCCCCCCCGAAAATAGTTGAAAATGGGGCCGTGAACATACTTATAGACATGAAACTGTTGTTGTAAGGTAGAAACCAGAAGTTAGCACTTCGAGAAGTGACCGAGGCAATGGCACACGAGGCGTTTTTAGAGAGAGAGAATCGAGAATGGTGAGAGAAAATGTATTATCGAGACCTGTTATTTATAGTAGGTTTGGAGAGCGCGAACTGTATTATCGTGCCACGTGTCTTCATCTCAGTGTGTAGTGTCATCCCATATCTCGACGCAATCGGGTGTCACGCGAGTGTGTGTGACGGTAAAAATTCAACTTTGAAATTCTTTAACTCTCGCGTACGAACTTTGTTCTCAACGACTCTTATATACTTGTGAGGTATTATCATTCTCTACAACTTTTCTTTTGGTCGTTTTGTCTAGTTTTGACTTTTATTTTTTCGACGTGTTTTTATATTATTGTTAAAAGTCAAATGTTCCTCATATGATCTTTGTTTTAAGTGTTCTTTGCTCCATAATCCCTACTTTAAGTAGTACTACGTTTGTCTAGTTGGTGACTTTTCCCAAAAGTCGGCCAATCTCCTTGTAGTTTTCAACATTGTAACTTTTTAAGTATGATAGACATTTATTTCCTATAAATGTCATATCTCACTCATACTATGTCAGATTTTTGCGAAATTTTTATTTCTGGAACGACGGTAGCGTGTAGAAGATAAATATGTTAACGTGCTCGCAAAGTGACACAATTTTTTGCGCACTTATTTTTGAACCTATGGTTCCGATGTTAATAAGAGTGATGGTTAAACTTTTTGGCGTTTTACATGATTGTTTGATCGTGTTTTGTTGTTCGATTATCGACAGCGGTTGGAGGTGTATTTTCTGGGTTGTCACATCCTCCCCGTGTTGAAGGAAATTTAATCCCTAAAATTCCACTTGTAGTGCCAAACGCGGATACACTATTAGGTGAATTTGAGTGAATCAGGATTTATATCTCTTATTGTTGTAATTATAATTATAATCAGACTTATATAAATAATTACAAAGTGTTTGTTCATAGTAACAACTAAGTACTATGCTTATCCTTATAATTTAGTTTTATAGAGAGTAATCTACTCCCTAGTGTTCGCCTTTGAAGTAAAGATTTTGAACCGATTTGATTTTTGTTGAGAGCGATAGTGAGAGTGTGATCATACAAATACTTTTCGATACATAGTGGAAGCGATATGGCCCTCAGACAAGTACTTTCTGGAACATACAGTGGTAGCGACATCAGTCAAGTACTTACTGGAACATAGAGTGGTAGTGACATTAGTCAAGTACTTACTAGAACATAGAGTCAAAAGATATCAAATCCCTATGATTTTTTGAAGGGTTTTCAAAACAATTCATTCTAGAATTTTTGAGGGATTCATAGTGTTACTACGAGTTGTACTTAATGTTATCTAATAATTTGGGGAATACTATTACATGCTCCCAAAACTTAATAATTTTTCGACTGTATGATTTCTCCCTATTACGGTTGGACTCAGACGAGAGCTACACAATAAACTAAATCACATTTTCCAAAACTATTTAATTCTAGAATCATGTAACCTACGTATCCTCCTAATAATTAATAACATTTGTTTCTTTAGCTTTTATTAGTTTTTTGTTTTAACGAGTGTTTAAATCTAGTGTTCATAAAACTATATTATTACTTTAGTTTGTACGCAAGTTATTTAGCGAGGGCGTACCGATTTCTACGAGTGGATTCTGGGTAACGTTATTTGTTCTAATGAAAAATGCTTTTCGCCGAGTGTTACCCCTTCATTTTCCAATCTAGGACAATCTCTTTTGACGTGGCCAATTTCTCCACATTCATAACACTTGTGATTTCTAGTTCTCTGGTTTATGGTGTGGGTTGGGCTCCTACAGGACTTAGCGGTGTGGCCTTTACTACTGCAGTTGTTACATATTAGCTCTCTACATGCACCCTCATGGTGATAGGTGCACTCCCTACATATCATAAGATCTCTAACATATTGTCTTAGGGGATTGGGTGATGGGATGGTTGCTAGGTAAACTTTCCCTAAGTCTTTTTTTCTCCTTAGTGGTTGCTCTGAGTGATCATCAGATCTCCTTTTTCTATTTCTAGAATTTGGAAGGTCAACTTTATGGACCATAGTGCTCTGGCGTTTGTAGTCGGTTTGAATTGACCAACCCTTGAATAGGTCGAACTAATCCCCATATGTACCTTTCTACCTTTTTGTGCTCCGAGGTGACAAGGCTAGGGCAGAAAATAGCGGGATCATTAAAGCGGTTGGTATAAGCTGCAATGTCCTAGTCTTGCATAGCAAGGTTCCATAGCTCTTGCTCTAGCTTTTTCATCTCTTCTCCGGGACAATACTCATCCATCATTAGCTTCTTCAGTTCATCCCAAAAGATGGCATTAGCTGTGCTAATTCCCATGGTTTTGACATGGCTGTTCCACTATGAAAATGTTGTATCCTCAAAGGTACATGCAACACATTTTACTTTGCAATTTTCAGCATAGAAGCTGATCTCAAATATTGACTCTATCTTCTCGATCCAACGAGTCAGTCCTACTACTTCTTCATTTTCATAGAAGTTTTTGGGCTTACATTTCATTAATTCCTTATAAGTACATTCTCTTGGGTGACCTCCGTTACCACCTTGAGTACTATCTCATCCGGTTCCTCCACCTTGTTCGTATCCAACATTCCTATGGGTTCTAAATTTAGCTAGGGCTTTCGCGACTTGTTGGGTAATTGATGCCTCGATTGTCACTGCATCCGTGGTTACTGGGCCAAGGTTTGGTTGTGCCCTAGGGTTCCTTTTGGTGACTCTTCTCTAAGCCATGTTTGGATCCTATTGTAGTTTAGTGAAAGAGAGAGTATTAGTCGATCATGCCTTTTTGTAGATGTGGGTAGTAACGATTAGGCGTATGAGTTAGTATGAACCAAATATCACTAAAGTTTCTATGATAGGAGTGGAAAACGTCTATGTACTAGAAAGATTGTAGCGACGATACTCCTTTCTTGTACAAACTAAATTCTTTAATATGTAGACCCTAGGGCATAAACTATAAGCCTACCAAATTATGTTAGGGAGCTATTTTTAAGCATATTGAGTTCTTATCTCTGTTGTACTGTAACACCAGTCAAAATATGTCAATAACAATCACATGTGATTATGCCAATCACGTAATGTGATTTTGTTAAACTAGTAATGTGATAAACTTACTATGTAATTCATGTTAATGTATGAACTTTCATACATAATTTATGATACAACTCAAAGTATACGTCCATACGATTCCAAAAATATAGAGAACATCTAAATCTGACTTCGGGTGAAGAAGTTATGATAAACCGAACACTATAAAATCTCTATAATAAGATGAATTTAAAATAGACTTATAATTAGCTATTGGAGTCTAAAATAAAGTCGTAGTACTCGGAATTAGCTACGCGTGGATATAAATAACGTCAAAAACGGAGTTCGTATGGAAAAGTTATGACCTTCCGAAGATGCAACTGTCTAAGGACATGACACGTGGCAGAAACCCTAGCCGCCTTAAGTCACGACGTGAACATGAAGTTCACGACGTGAAACGTGTCAGGGAAACTAATCGGGGCTAGAAAACACGTGTTAAAGCTACGGGGTGACTCATGGATGTTCACGACGTGACCCTAGGTATGTCACGACGTGAAATGGCCCAGAAGAGCTTATAAATAGCGATCAAGACCCTTTCATTCCTTACACCAAATCTCTTCTTTCTCTCTCGTTTCCGAAGGCCGTTTTCCTTCCCGAGCCTCACTACGACGAGCCTCTGACCGCTTAGATTTTATAGATCACGCTACTAGGGTGAGTTTCACGGCCCCACTTTCTAATATTTCGGGGGAAAACGCATGGTAAATATTATATATACGTTATTATTATGTCTATATGATAGTATATTAGTATCAACGTAGATAGTTATAATAACCGGGATATAGTTATTTTGTATATGAAAATATACAACTATTGTAAATTTGTCAGCATGTTATTGTTATAGTAGTATACTAATGTAGATCTTGAGTTATACTTAGGATTCTATATATATTTCGTGTGCGATATAGTTCCGAAGTTGTATTCGGAAGTTCTATATATAAAGTATGTTGTTATTATTGGTTTTATGTCAAGATAAAACTTGATATGCTATATGTTGTTATTGTTAGTTTTATGTCAAGATAAAACTTGGTATGTTATATATTGTTATTGTTGGTTTTATGTTAAGATAAAACCTGGTTTTACTTCAAGTTATAGCTGTTATACTGCCTAAATGTTATGAAGTTAGGAGTACTGTTTAAAAACACAGTCTAGTAACTTAGGGTTTTAGACATGAAAATGCTTTTGTTGTTAGGACTATAGAACGCCGTCAAAGTCTACATGAGCTACCTCATTCAACAACTAAGATTGGGGATCTTAGTGGAAGTCCTCTGACCTGTAACCGTTAATACCGTGTGAGCGAGGAAGTCATGTATTAATAAGATACGGGTTGACGACCCCACTCGTGGTTGTTAATTACAACCCAAGACAAGCGTGTGACGATCCGTTCCTTTTATTTGTTATTATTCCGGGGTCGATGAAGCGCGCGGTGTTGTTTCTCATGGTAAATCATGAGTGTATTGTTTCTCATGGTAAATCATGAGTGTATTTTGTCAGAGGTTTTGTTGTCAAGCAGCGGTTACAGACTCATGGTAGCAACTTGTTAGAAACATTATACTTTGTCGTATACAAGTATTAATGTTAAGTATAAGTTTCCCCCTACTTATACCCTAGGTACTACTTGTATATTAAGTAGATAATTATACCTAACACACATACTCGTATAGAATTGAAATAAGATTTATACGTAGCAACTTTCATTTGTATGGAATTACAAACACTTATATTCATAGTATATGAGACTTATAGGTAAACTACTTATTTGGTAAGTAAAATTTTATACCTAGGATATATATACTAAACGTTGGAGAGTCAAAATGATACTTTCAAAACTATACTTTTGAACTTGGAAAATGTATTATTTTCTGGAGTCAAAACCTGTGAACTCACCAACTTTATGTTGACGTATTTTTAAATTGCATGTGTTTTCAGGAAGTTGATAACTATGATACAAGGAATGACATTACACCGCCCGGTGTTTCCGCCGACGGCCGGGGTATGACAGGTACCGGCTCTTGCATTTGCGTTGATGACTTTTGCTCTGCAACTTGTACCTGGAGCTTCAATCCTTTTTTCCAGTCTTAGCTCCTCATCTAACCTTTGGATCATATTAGATTGGCTTATGGCGCTACTTTTGATGATTCCCAACTCATCATTGATTTGATTGACATGGCGTGTAGTGTGAGTGGCTAGGGTAGGTATGAAAGAACTATGTCTCATTTCGAGGGAAAAGGATAGGTAGCGAATCCTATCTTGATTTCTGACCTCTTTATTTTCATAATGCGAGAAATCAACTTCTTACGTTGGGGATTTGTCTCTTCCTCAGTAGGATCGTCGTCCTCAGAGGACTCTGAAGAGTCCTCGGAGGGCTCTTATGACGATTCGGTTGGCTCTCTAATTGTTTATGAGGAATCGTCCTTTTTGTAGGGTTTCTCGTCAGGAGTTAAGGAAAAGTATGGGTATCCTTAGTCTTAAGAGGGGATGGCATAACTTGATCTTTCTCTGGAAATGGTATCATTACCCTGTTTCCAAGATCTGCCAGTCTTATGCATTGGCCATGCTATCTTTCCTAGATAGTATTGGTCTGAATTGTTGGGTTCTAAGTTCTATGGGATTCTATAGAGTTTAGTCTATCAACTGCCATATCCAAGATTTAGTTGTATGTTGGTCTAACCATAATTAAGCATACGTGTACATGTTATGCCTAATTGTGGTTCGGCCCACATTGTGTGCTAATCTTATATGCCGTATTTGACCTAAACTCTTGACTTTGGGATCCTATAGATTTGGCTGCATATATTTAGGAGTTTTCTCATTGAGGGACTGAGGCTATATAACTCTATATCTGAAGTTTGTTTGTGTTTGTTTTATTAATTCTTTTTTTATACTTCAAGACTATCAAGTAAGGATCAACCAAGTGAGAAGTTCCTGAGGGCAGGATCATTTTAGCATATAGTCGTTCTGAAATCCAGCAACCCAAGCGGCAGTTCAAGACTATCAGTAGTGTAATTAATAATAATACTTTTAGTTGCAGGTTTGAGGACGAACCTAATCGGAGTATAAGTCCATAGGCTATAGTCGTAATTCCTAAGGAAGTACTAGTTCGGAGCATAATATATTACTATTATCCGTTCGAGTCGAGCGTAGTGACGACATAATGTACTACTACTATCCGTTTCAGTTGAGCGTAGTGACGACGTAATATATTATTATTCGTTAGCGTAGTGACGGTATAATATATTATTATTATTCGTGTTAAGTTTAGCGTAGTGATGACATAATATACTAATATTATCCAATTGAGTTGAGCGTAGCGAAGAGATAATATACCACTATTATCCGTTGGTTGAGTGTAGTGACGGCATAACATATTACTATTATCCGTTTAAGTCGAGCATAGTGACGACATAATATACTACAATTATCCGTTTGAGTTAAGCGTAGTAACGTCGTATTATATTATTATCTATGAGTATTTGGTTGAATAACGACTAGGTATAATGTTTTCCTAGAGAGTTGACCAGAATGACGACTAGGTGAAACTCTATCCGAGAGATTTGGCCAGAATAAAGGCTAGGTACTAAGTTACCCTAGAGATTCATCTATATTAACTACAATAGTATTGGTGTTTCCTGGAAACTGGCTAGCATAACAATTAGGTATGTTTCTATCTATCATTGTGGTTTAGTATAACAACTAGGAATAATATTAGCAAAAAAGTTTGGGCAGATTTTCTACCGGGCAAAATATTATCCTAATGTTATGAGCCTAATTATTTGACTACAATTAGTTATAACTATGTAAAGTCGCAATTTAGACATGTATCCCCCCCCCCCTAAAAAAAATTTGAAAATGGGGCCGTGATTATATGTATATACGTGAAACCGTTTTTGTAGGGTAAAAACCAGAAGTTAGCACTTCGAGAAGTGATCGACGCGATGGCACACGAAGCGTTTTTAGAGAGAGAGAGAATCAAGAATGGTGTGAGAAAATAAACTGATGAGTCCTGCTATTTATAGCAGGTTTGGAGCACGTGCCACACATATGCGTGCGAACCTTACGATCGTGCCACGTGGCTTCATCTCAGTGTGTAGTGTCATCCTGTATCTCGACGCAATCGGGTGTCAGTGCGCACGGCGCACCGCATGTGAGTGTGTGTGACGGTAAAATTCACCTTTGAAATTCTGTAACTCTCGCATACGAACTTCGTTTTCATGACTCTTATATATTTGTGTAGGTATCATCATTCTCTACAACTTTCCTTTTAGTCGTTTTGTCTATTTTTGACTTTCATTTTTCGATGTGTTTTTTTATTATTGTTAAAAATCATATGTTCCTCATATGATCTTTGTTTTAAGTGTTCTTTGCTCCATAATCCCTACTTTAAGTAGTATTACGTTTGTCTAGTTGGTGACTTTTCCCAAAAGTCGGCCAATCTCCTTGTAGTTTTCGACGTTGTAACTTTTTAAGTACGATAAACATTTATTTCCTATAAATGTCGTATCTCGCTCATACTGTGTCAGATTCGTGTGAAATTTATATTTCTTGGAACGACGGTGACATGTAGAATCTAACTATGTTTATGTCACACCCCTGGCCGAGGCAGCGGCACACGCCAGGCTATGCGAATAAGTTCATGGATTACAGGTAAACTGAATATATAGCACAAGTTTAACAATAAAAAATAGCATTCATGTTCCATCTTGATATTTGAATACAAGGTTTTTACAAATAATAATAGTATATGAATTGCCTTAACAGATAGGCAGGTATTACAACAGCTAGTAAATTAGGTCACCTGTAATCCAATCCGTCTTGAATGTATGTTTAGTGATTTCCTGAAAATACATAGAGTTTTGAGGGTCAACACAAGGTTGGTGAGAGTTACAAGTTTTCTGCTAACACCAGTAATACTTTTTAAAAGGTCTAAAAAATATTTTCTTTGTATGCATAACAATATTTAAAACTGTGTTTGCAAAGATTCCTTTAATATACTTGAAAACCAAACTATACTGTTACATAAGTAAATCCATACTTAAAATAGTTTTGAAAGCAACCAAGCCCATGGTTTGTAGTGAGAAAGAGAGAGAGAGAGAGAGAGAGAGAGAGAGAGAGAGAGAGATTCCAGTTAATGTTTATAATGAGTCCTATAACCAAGCTATGTGACCGTATGTACCCCCTACGTCTCTTCATTATACGCCGTAGTAATGATTGTAGACACTTATCACCTGCTTCGATTGATCTGTCGAGGTTGTAGCTAGCAACTGCAGGTGGGGATGTCAACCCTGTATAGATCTATACATATGTATCTCGCTCCGAAGATTAATGGTTATAGTAGTGTGAACATACTAAGTGTTTAGACTTAGCTAATGAATATACTCTCACTAAAAAGCCCTTAACTGAGGTATGTGAATAGCTCTCAACCCTAATTTATTTGTGCACAAGTCACTAGGCATAATGAATTTCATTGTATAAAGTTTATAAAAGCCGAGTATGCTTGGTATGTATGCAAAAGTGTAATGTACTCGCTTTTGTAAAGAGGTACCATTCCAAAGTAATGAACATAAGTACATGTATAAAGCATACTTTATAATAATTATAACTTGTATAAATATGTATTTAAACATATATGATATGTAACATTGCCACTTTTCAAATACATATACATATGATATGTAACATTGCCACTTTACATATACATATACATATGATATGTAACATTGCCACTTTTCCTGTTTTGTCTTTCAAATACATATACATATGATATGTAACATTGCCACTTTTCTGTTACTTCAAAAGTCAAACTATTACCATGCATGTATGTGTGTGTATACATATATATATATATATATATATATATATATATATATATATATATATATATATATATATATATATATATATATATATATATATATATATATATATATATATATGTATACACACACATACATGCATGGTAATAGTTTGACTTTTGAAGTAACAGAAAAGTGGCAATGTTACATATCATATGTATATGTATTTGAAAGACAAAACAGGAAAATTAATCTAGAATGTCGATTTTGTCCTTGTTTTAGAAAAATTATATAAAAATCATCGTGAGTCGGAATTAGGATCCGTATACTCTCAATATTTATAAATTGAGTGTACTTTTTCTCTAATTTTTTTTCTGACCTGATATGAATTCTAACTAAGGTGAGAATGACCATTTTTACAGACCGGTCCAAAAAGGGCTGCAATGATATGCAATTTTGAAAAAATCATAATAAATTGTATACAGATCTTATGAACAAGCGTGAGTAGTCCCTGAAAAGGTATCAACCTGAACTACTTGAATACAAAATAGTTTTGCAAACCATAGGGTTTAAGATGGGCAAAACAGGTCTTGAATGTACCATAAATTTTCACATAAAATCATAACATTTTGTAGTATGTTTTTCAAGAGTGTTTTTACATAAACGAAATATGTGAGCACATGTATTCCCCCCGAAATATATAAAAAGTATAAAAAAAAGGGCCTTAAGCACTCACCTTAATGTTTGATTTGTGAACTAGAGTTGAGAGTGCGGTTATCTTTGAGAAACGCTTCGAGAAAACATGAACTAGGAACGATCTAAACTGGGGCTGTTTTGGACTTGATTTAAACCCAAAAAACACAATGAAGACTCAAGTACTTAACTAGGAAACCCCAAAAAAAGATATTATCACAAAGGTGGAACAAGGTGGTGGTGGTTGGTCGTCAAAAATAGGGGCAAAAGGAGGTGGCTATGGTGGTTTACGGTGGTGGAGTAGTGGTTCTTGGTGGTGGGTTCCAAACCAAGAAAAAAGAGATAATGGAGAGGGGAGAGTAAGAGAGGAAGTGGCTGATGATTTGTGCATGAAATGAACACCCAAAGCCTTACTTTTATAGTGTATGAGGTCTCTCACATGCACCGTGCACGCATACGTTCATAGAAAGTCCAACATACAATATACACCATGATTATATTAGAAGGAGAACTGTGCACTCAACCAAGGAGGGGGGAGGTGGTAAAAAATGTGGGTAAGGGTCCAAGAGGGAAGTATTGGCTGATTTTTCACTCTTCCAAGTAAGCATGGTGGGGTCTAGTGATGGTATCTTCTAAAAAATACCCTAAAACCTTCCTAGATTTGCATGCCAAGATCCTAGCCTAATATTTTTTTTCAAAAGTTGTAAGTGATAGAACCGAGTTCAAGGATTTCAAATATGGAATTAAATATTAGACCATAGCCTGAGTCCAAAAATATTCTCGAAATATCCATCTAAGGAGTGCAAGTGCCTCAACGGATAGAAACGGTTTTGGGAGTTTTAAGCAAAACAGTATTATACGAGTTTTTGATTCTTAAAATGATCGTATCTTTTGCATACGAACTCCATTTTGGATGTTCTTTATATTTTCGGAAACAGGAAAACATGTACATTGAGAATAGAAGGTTTGTTTTGCTCACAAACATGTACATTGAGACTAGAAGGTTTGTTTTGCTCACAACTGCTTAATACGAAATTTCAGTTTTCCAGACATATTAAGTAGGGTTGCAATTTGTGTTGTTTTGATTCGTTTGTGATATTCCACAATTGAAAGTAAGATATCATCTTGTATCTTATTTTAGTTGTAATGACACTATATATTTATAAAAATACGCATTAAAGCTCAATATGCCAAATTAAAAAGGGGTTCTCAGTTAACTGACTGTCTACAATTTTAGACCTAAATTCTAGGATGCCACAGTTAACCTGCTCGCAAAGTGACGTGACTTTTTGCGCACTTATTTTTGATCCTATGGTTCTGAAGTTAATAAGAGTGATGGTTAAAATTTTTGTAGTTTTACAAGATTGTTTTATCGTGTTTTGTTGTTCGACTATCGACGACGGTTGGAGGCGTATTTCCTAGGTTGTCACACATATTGTCCCTCTTATTAATTCAACAAAATTGGATGAATTTTCCTACAGTGTTCCTTCATTTCCTTTTATTCCTATACCCAATGTTCCTTCTCCTCAAAATGTGAATGGAATTAGGCTATCAATGATGAATTAAATGCTCTTGAAGTCAACAGTACATGGAAGTAGGCTATCAATGATGAATTAAATGCTCTTAAAGTCAACAGTACATGGAATATTGTTCCATTACCGAAAAATAGAAAACCTTTAAGTTGTAAGTAGGTTTTTAAAATCAAAAGAAAGGCTGATGGTTCCATTGAATGGTATAAGACACGTTTGGTAGCAAAGGGATTCAATCAATTTGAAGGAGTTGATTTTCTTGATACATATTCTCCTGTTGAAGAATTAGTAACAGTCACGATGATGCTTGCAATTGCTGCTCAACAATCATGGCCACTTATTCAACTTGATGTGAATAATGCCTTTTTAAATGGGGATTTAGAGGAAGATGTTTACATGGATATTCCCAAGGGTTATACATTTTTTCAGAAAAATGACCGAAATGCCCCTATGGTTTGCAAATTGAATAAATCTCTCTATGGTCTTTGACAAGACTCACGCCAATGGTATTCAAATTTTCTTCATTTTTACTCAATGAAGGATTCACTCAATCAAAAGGAGACTATTCCTTATTTTATAAGGGTAGTGGTTCAAAGTACATTGCCCTTTTGGTCTATGTTAATGACATAGTTATAACATGAGCTTTACTTGATGGTATTAATATTCTCAAGTAGAAATTGAGTCAACAATTCAAATTGAAGGGTTAGGGCAATCTCAGATTGTTTTTGGGTCTTGAAATTGCAAGGTCAAAACCTGGAATTTTTATTTCTCAAAGAAAATATGCTTTAGAATTACTTGAAGATACTGGTTTTCTAGCTTCTAAACCAGTTTCATATCCAATGGATCCAAAACTCAAAACTTCAAATTTTCATGGTGCTCCTGTTTTTGATCCATCCCAATATAGAATATTAATTGGAAGATTGTTATACTTAACAATTACACAGCCTGACATTGCTTATGCAGTCAACAGGTTGAGTCAATTTGTCACAAATCCTAAACATCCTCATCTTCAAGCAGTTCATCATCTATTGAGATATATCAAAAATAGTCCAGGCCAAGGGCTTTTCTTTTCAACCAGTCCTTCTTTACAACTTAAAGCATTCAGTGACTCAGATTGGGCTGGCTGTGTTGACACACGTTGGTCTGTTACTGTTTTTTTGTTTTCTTAGGTGATTCATTGATTTCCTGGAGATCTAAGAAACAAACTATTGTTTCATGCTCGTCGACAGAAGCAGTGTATCGTGTCATTGCTTCTGTCACAAGTGAGCTTGTTTGGTTGTGTCATCAACTACATGATTTTGGTTATGCTACAACAACACCTTCTCTGATTTTCTGTGATAATAATTCTGAAATTCAATTAGCTACAAATCCAACATTTCATGAACACACGAAGCATATCGAAATTGATTACCACTTTATTTGAGACAAGAATATTGATAAAACTGTTAAGCTAATGCGAATTTATACAACAACACGATTGGCCGATATTCTTACTAAAACCTTACCAAGATCAAAGATTTTGCCTATTATTTCCAAGATGGTCCTTCAATCCATCTTTACGGATCCATCTTGACGGGGGTAACAAAGCTATAAGTTAAACACTTTTGTTTCAGTCTCGTTAGTAATATACATTGGTTTCGTTAAGTGATTAATTGGTTATTTTGTTAGAAAGTTGTTAGGTGGATGTTATTATAGTCGGTGCATTGTAACAGTATATATAAACCATGTAAGCTTGTTTTGATCAGTTTAATCGAATATTTCTTTGGTCATGAATCATGATTATCATTTCTAAAACTTCATTAAAAGGTATTGAAAAGAGTAAACATTCCAAACCCAAAACTAAACTCATAAAAAAGGTTTCTAAAACTCCAAAATATTCGTGAAGTATCAAATCTGGGGAAAAAACATTTCACAATTAAGCATTTGAAAAATAAAAACAACTCATCAAAATAAACCAACAATTCCAATAGAATTCAAATGTAGTATGTTCTACTCCAAGTCCTCAAGTAAATCTTATAGACCAAATCTCATAATGATGGTTAAAATTCGAGATATTTTATAGAAAGCACCTAGGCTGCTACTACTACTACACACCATTGCCATCATAACTTATGTACGCTTAGCACATAACATATTATACACCACTTCCCATTCTAATAAACTACTAATAGTGAACTATCACTCTAGATCACATGTGGGTTAGCAATTCCACACATACGTGTGAGAGCGTTCTTGAATGTCGACTGTAACCCTCTAGCTGAGTATTCTAATAACACATGAGATCCCAAATCATAATGACAATTAAGTCATAACCCATCCATGCACATATACATGATCATAACATTTCCAAACGATCAAAAAATTTCCCATTTTTGACAAATTTCATTTAAAAATAAGTTTCATGAATGCATAAATTGTACTTATAATATATACGTTGCAAAAGTTTTACGTAGATAGGTTTCATTGCATATAAGAAGACAAAATCATTAAATTAGGATAGGGATACGTATACTTTGGTTAATTCTCGCTAAAGTTTAGACTAACATCTAATAAGTTATATGAGGTATAAGGATGATCTATAAGAACCACTTAGTCCAAACAACTTCTTTTGAGTTAAACTACTTAGTTATCAAATTCAGCAACGCCTTGACCTCCTTAGTACACTACAACATGAACACCCTATGGCGACTGACAAATTCGGACCCTATCCAAACTACATGTCGTCGGTATAGGGTATGCAGACGACATGTTGTCGGCAAAGCGTCGTCGGCATAGGTCAATATTGTCATCGGCATAGCTTCCCCTATTGTGACGACTTGGTGTCGGTACAGCTTTCGTCAATCATATTTACAGAAAAAAATAAAGTTTTATTAATAGCCTGTGGCGACGACATGTCGTCGGGAAACCTATAGCGACGACATGTCGTCGCGAAAGGTTTAATCTATTACGATGACTAGTCGTCGCTATAGGTTTTTCACAGTTGTCGATTATATACCTATAGCGACGACATGTCGTCGGGATAGCTACTGGTTGTTTTTTTTAGTTTTACATATTTTGTACATTACCATTCCTGCATTTTTAACAAATCCAGAAAACATTGCAGCATATATCAATTGAAATACATTAACTAGGTACCATTGTTCAAATTCAAAACATCAAATTCAAGTTTAATATTACAACAAGTAGTTAACTAACATTGTTCAAAATACTAAAAAAACATCAACCATCATTATCATAATCGTTTTCTCCTTCTTCTTCTTCTCCTCCTCCTCCTCCTCCTTCTTCTTCTCCTTCTTCTTCCATCCTTTCGGCAAATTGTTGAGAGGTATTTGCTTGTGTGTTATAGTTGAATAGAAAGTTAGGAAATGGTGGTGGTTGGAAGTTCAGATGACATGCCGCCAATGATGCATTATATTGTTGCAAATATTCTTGCATTTGTTGTGCATCAAATTGGGATTGAGATTGGAACGATTTTGAAGTGGAAGGCCATTCATTTGGAATTAAACCGAAGTTGGTGGTTGATCTCCTACCCACCCCGCGAGCATGCCCGCGTCTCGTCCCAAGGGCACGTTCTAAACATTTTTCCTCGTTTACTTCCCCGCCTTCCCCAACCTCGTTTTGCATTTTCTCATATCCCTCTTGAATATTCTCCTAAAATAAAGAAAACAATAAACATACGTTAATTAAAACGAACAACTAAACTTAAACATTAAAATAATAACAATAATATTCCTTAAACAAAAACTATAATTAATAATAATAATATATTTAAACAACACATTCACTATAATTAATAACAATAAACATACGATTTTAGAAACCCACGGTGATATATGTGGGCATAAACCGTACTCAACAACTGTCAATACATATTCACACGCTTTATGCACGGACAACGCACTTTGTCTTCAGAGTCAACATGTTTCCTAGCAATCTACATAAAGTTTTTAAGACCTTCCAAGAATATTGGAGACGTTCGGTTTTCACGAATCCAACGCTTATCGATCGGCATTACTATTTCATTATTAAAAATTACATTGTATACATAGTTAAATTGTATTTTGGCTATATGTGAATATGTATTGCATGAATTTTTGTTTGAGAAAAAAACGGACGGAATGGATAGAGTATTTACAAGTATATAAATAAATATATACCCTGGAAGTAGAAATCGGACGGAATTGATAGAGTCAATGTACTTTTATAGCAATGTACTTTTATTAGTTTGTTTAAAGCATTTTATTTTCACTTCTCTTTCATATTTATAGTAAAGATACAACTTATTTTTTTTTTCAATTACAACATTGTACCTTTAATATTATTTTGTTTTTTTTTTGTTTTATCATAGCATTGTACTTTTAATAGCAACGTGGTTTTATTATTTTGTTTTATGTTATAACTATCAAATAGAAATAAAAATAAAATACTTTAATAAACAAGCTAAAAAAAATATGTTGTTATTAATAACCTTTGTAGTTTAAATATTTTTTACTTAATAAACTTTGTTCTCAATATAAATAATTTTATATTTTGTTTTATGTTGCTATTAGTAAGCGTTTGTTCTTAATGACAAACATTTAAACTTAAAAATTAAACACTTTATCACTTCATTCACTCAAGCTAATAAACTAAACAAATAACACAACCATACATATTTTACATTTTATACATAAAATTTCATATCAACCTAAACAAGGATCACAATCATACATATTTCACAATCATACAAAATTTCGATTTCGTATAAACCTAAACAACTAAATTAACATTGTATACATACAATTTCAATTTCATATGTACGTAAACAAATTTGAATTTCATATAATATTTTAACCACAATTACAATTTCATATAACATTAACCACGTAAATTAACATTTTATACATACATTTTCAATTTCATATAAACCTAAACAAACAAACAACATACATATAGCAAACAAACAACACAATCATACATATGCCAAACAAACAACACAATTCTATAATCATAGGAGGATCAATTTCAATTTCATATAAACTTATACATATATACAATTTCAATTTCAATAAACATTAGAAAAAAAACTAACCTGTTTCGTTCGTTCTTCTTGCTGTGATGGACGAATTTCGCTTGTCAAAGTTGATGGTGATCCTCCGGTGGTGGCTAGTGGTCACCTGAATACATAAAATCAGAAAAAAAAAATTAAACATGAAAAACCCACAGTTTCTTACCTGCAATAAAAAACGAACAGAAGAGAAGCTAGAAGGGGGGTCAACTCGTCGGTGGGGAAGGCTGAGGCGGTGGAAGACGGACGTGTTGGATTAGTGTCTAAGTCCGTAACTATATTTGGTATGTACTTGACCCGGTTGTGCATGGTCCTTTTGGGTTGCCTTCACCAAAGCAACTTGACAAGATGATTTATATATATAGAGAGAGAGAGGTTATTATGGTTTATTAATATATTATATGAATAATATATTAAAGGAGAAATCATATAGTTTAATTAATATTAGTCAAGAATTAATTAAGAATTAATTTTGTGGCTGAAAGAGATTAATTAAATAAAGGGGACTGGAACTGTCAATTGTGTGATAGTTGGTTTTGGGCTGTGAACTCCCTTGGACATAAGGGGGATGAAATTAGGAGTGGAAGCCCACTCTAATTTCATCCAAGGAGGCCTTATTCCAGAAGGTTCTCAAGCTGCTTAGGGCCTAAGTCATCCGATTAGGGTTTTGACTGAAACCCTAGCAGCTCAGCTATTGACCCCAGGGCTTCAGTTTCGGCTACACCAAGAAACCCTAAGGTTACTATAGCCGGAATTATGCCTCTCTTCTCCTCTCTCTTAGATCATCTTCTTGCTTGTGGTGTTTGTAAGCCATTAGAGGTGTTACACTTGTGACACTAAGCTTCTTGAAGATCAAAGAATCTTGCAACTATTGAAAGGTATCATCTAAACTTACTGTATTCTAGATTTCGTTTTTGATAGTATGCTAGATTAGGGTTTCAAGCTTTGGATAAATTTGCATGTACAATAGCGAAACCTAGATCCAAAGCTTTAGGGTTTTGCATGTGCACATAGGGTGTTCTTTTGCTCAAAACCCATCAGTGGTATCAGAGCCTTGCTTGGTTTCTATTGTATTTGATGCATTGTATGATTGATCATTGCTTGAGTTCGTTTTTTTGGCTTTCTGTCTGACAGACTCGCCGAGTCCCAAAGAGGACTCGCCGAGTCGGATGAACTCGACGAGTCCAGTAAGGGACTCGGCGAGTCGGGCAGTCAGACAGAGGAAATTTCAGGATTTTATGCCTATTTTGCTGTGGGATAATTACCAAAACGTTTTTAATTGATAAAATACGAATTTTATTGATATTATGTGATTATCCTTGCCAATATAAAAGATAATGTCAAATTAATTGAATAATTATTTCCTTATATGATAAATGTTAATTATTTGAATTATTTGGTCAATTATCTTGCATGAAATTGGATTAGGTTAAAATTAGATAATCACTAAAATTAATTGTTTAATTATTTATTTGAATTTTGATCTAGATAGTTTTGAAATGTTTCAAAACTTACCCTCAAGTTTGGAATTTAAATTTTTGGATTAAAAGTTTAATTTTGAAATAATTAAATTCAAAACCCTAGAATTTTAGAAGTTTAAAATTCACCCTATACTATTATAATATTATTAGAATAATTATTATATATGTATAACATAAATGCTAGTCTTACCGTTAGTAGGCCTCATTCACGAAGCCGATCTATATGGGGATATAAGGTTATGGCCTATAAAATGGCCGTTTAATGGGTGTCCACTCTCACCCACCGCTTCCTTGATTGGTGGAGGGTCGTTAGCCGAACGGCTAGGATAGGGAAACCTAATTCCTCATTAAAAGTATAATGATTAATAAAGTAACTAAATATTTTTATAAAATTCCCAATCTTAGTTACTTTTAGAAAAAATGTGAATTTGATGCTATTCCATAGAATTACACTTTGTACCCTTGCTAAAACGTAAGTGGAGCGTGCGTGGTTAACCGGCACACTAATATGGCTCTAAGAAAAAGTGGAAAATGGTGACTTGTTGTTTGTCATAGATCAATGGAGCGTGTGTGGCTAACCTGCACATTGATTAGGTGACTGTAACATCAAGGACACCAAGTACATTCACATGGTTATTCACACCCTGTTTGTGATCCTCGGTATCCCAGTCACAAACTTGAGGGGCATATCGAGATTTAAACATGCCATTGAAAAGTTCAATGAATCTCAAAAGATCTAGGAGTTTGAATACATTTAAAACTTAATTGTTTTCGTTTTTCATAGTGGAAATTAGTGAATCGTCATTCACTTACCTTCAAATTATTTGCAATTTAAATTACGGCATCCCTCTTAAGTTGTAAATAATGTTGTTGGATCCTAGCCCTAATTTCTCATTTGGGTGTTTAATTGGGGACTCCTATCTAATCAAACTTTGTCTCTTTTCCTTTTCAGATGTCGAACTCAAACAACGCTCAAAGCTCGAACTGTTCAGGCTCATTCTCACTCATGAATTTGTGTGGGAGGGTAATCTTCGACGGAAACAATTTTAATGATTGGATCCGCAACATAAGGATGGTTACCCGCTACGAGGACAAGGAATATGTCCTCGACAAGGAGCTGAAGGAGATAAACCTCGAAACTGCTACTCCCGAGGAGATTGCTGCTTATGAAACTCACGAGAGTGATGCCACAAAAGTCCATAGCATCATGCTCGCTACCATGACCGCAGAACTCCAAAAGTCCTACGAGTACTTCCATACCTACGAGATGCATCAAGATTTTATGAATAGGTACCATCAAAGCGCGAGGCAGGAGAGGTACGAGATCATCACTTCGATGATCACTACCAAGATGAGGGACGGAGAGTCTGTCACTGCTCATCTCCAGAAGATGCAAAGATATGTTGATCGCCTGCAGAAGTTAAATGTGGACTTCAATGAGGAGCTGGCAATTGACATAATTCTTCACTCCTTACCAGCATGCTATAACCATTTCTGCATGACCTACCACATGAACAAAGAGGAGGTCACGTTGAGCAAGCTTCAAGGGTTGTTGAGGACTACTGAAAGCAACCTCAAGAATAAATCTGTTGCATCAACTCCTACTGCTGCCCCAGTTTTGGCTATTGGGCAAGGGAAGGGTAAGAAGAGGAAGGCTCCTTCAAAGAGCCACCATAAGGGAAAGTCCCGAGATGACACCTCTTCTAGTGGAACCACGGCTGGTCCCATTGCACCCACCTCAAACCCAAAGGATGCAGAGTGCTATCACTGCCACGACGTAGGGCATTGGAAACGAAGCTGCCTGAAGTACTTGCAAGATATCAAGGATGGGAAGATCAAGCCGTCCTTCGTAGGTATTTACACTATTCAATCTAATGATTCATCACATGCTATTTCTTGGGTACTTGATACAGGATGTGGTTTTCACATTTCTTCTGATTTGCAGGGCCTAAGAAGAAATAGGGATGTGGAGCATGGGAAGATAAACTTGATCATGGGGAACAGAATATCGTCGCCTGTCACCAAGATTGGAGTTTACTCTTTAGTGCTTAGTAATGGATTAGGACTAGATTTGAATAATTGTTGCTATTCGCCAGAAATGGCAAGAAACATCATTTCTTTTCATGGTTTGCATAGACAAGGATTTAGATATTCATTTGATAATGAAAAGGGTTCCATTAATGCTTATCTTAATGGTGTTTTCTATTTTGAAGCATTTCCTTGTAATGGAATATATGAAAATGTGATGGTTGTAGACAACTTAGGAAATGATGTGTTGCATATCGAATCTTCCAATAGTTTGGACAAAGCATGCTTGTGGCATTGTCGTCTTGGACATGTCAACAAGAAACGCATAACCCAAGTCCAAAAGGATGGATTGTTGGAGTCATTCGACCTTAGGGACGATGATGTGTCTGGGTCTTGTTTACTTGGAAAGATGACCAAGTCACCCTTCACTGGTACTTGTAAAAGGGGTGAGGGTTTATTGGATCTCATACACACCGATGTGTGTGGGCCCTTTAGATCCACCACAAGGGATGCAAGCCACTTCTATGTGACTTTCACCGATGATTATAGCAGATATAGGTATATCTACATGAGCAAGAACAAGTCGGAAACCTTTCAAAAGTTCAAATAGTTTAAACAAGAAGTGGAGAATCAGTTGGGCAGGAAAATCAAGATGCTTCGATCCGATCGAGGTGGAGAGTACCTTAGTCTTGAATTCCACGACTACCTCAAGGAATGCGGAATAGTTTCACAATTAACGCCGCCTAGTACACCGCAGTTGAATGGTGTGGCTGAGAGGCGTAATCGAACCTTGCTCGACACGGTTCGTTCCATGATGATTCGTGCTTCGCTACCTATCTCATTCTGGGGGTATGCCTTAGAGACTGCCGCCCAAATCCTTAACTTAGTCCCTACAAAGAAGGTTGCCAAAACACCTCACGAGATGTGGACAGGGAAAGCTCCCTCGTTAGAACATATCATGGTTTTGGGTTGCGAGGCTTTCGTAAGACGAGAGACTCACGACAAGCTCGAGCCTCGTAGTGAGTGGTGTATTTTCATCAGCTACCCATAGAATTCCTTTGGTTATCTCTTCTATAGACCGAGTGACAATGTTGTCTTCGTTGCGAGGAGAGGGATTTTCCATGAACGAGAACTCATAAGACAAGGGGACAGTGGGAGGCAAATCGATCTTGAGGAGCTTCAAGAATCGAATGATGAAGGAGCCTCTGACACTGGCACTCAACTTGAGGAGGAAACTCTTGTTGAACCGATTGACGAGTCCTTACCTCTTATACGTTCCGAAAGAGTTAGTGTTCCACCCCAATTTTATGGTTTCCATATCACTACTGAAGGTGATACGTTTATTAGTGATAGTACACTAGTAAATTTGGACGAACCTAACAGCTATAAGGAAGCCATGGCAGGCCCGGAGTCTGCGAAATGGAAAGAGGCTATGGACAGCGAGATTCAGTTCATGTATGACAACCAAGTTTGGAATTTGGTTGAGAATGTGCTAAGTCGTAAGACGGTCGGGTGTAAGTGGATCTTCAAGAAGAAGACCGACATGGATGGGAAGGTACACACTTATAAGGCGCGATTGGTTGCGAATGGCTTTACTCAAACTCTCAGAGTTGACTATGATGAGACCTTCTCACCAGTTGCGAAGATAAAGTCTATTTGGGTGATACTGGCCATTGCTGCATTTCATGACTATGAAATACGGCATATGGACGACAAAACCGCCTTCCTTAATGAGAAGTTGGCTGAGGATGTTTACATGAATCAGCCAGAGGTTTTTGTCGATGCCAAGAATCCCAATAGAGTGTGTAAGCTTGAGAAATCCATTTATGGGTTGAAACAAGCATATCGCAGATGGAATCTTTGTTTTGACGAGAAAGTCAAAGAGTTTGGCTTCCTGCGAAGCGAGGATGAATCATGTGCATATGTCAAAGCAGTGGGAGTATAGTTAGCTTCCTCGTATTGTATGTCAATGACATACTGCTCATAGGAAACGACATCCCGACCCTGCAGGAGGTTAAGTCCTAGCTTGGGAAGTGTTTCGCTATGAAGGACCTCGGAGAGGCTGCCTATATTTTGGGAATAAGGATAGTGAGAAACAGGAGTAAAAGACTAATAGGACTTAGTCAGAATACTTACTTGGACAAGGTACTAAAGCGTTTTAGTATGGAGAATTCCAAGAAAGGGGAGTTACCAATCCAAAGTAATGCCAAGTTGAGTAAGACTCAAAGTCCGAGTACCGAAGCCGAGATAGCAGAGATGAGCCGAGTACCTTACGCTTCCGCAGTTGGCTCGATCATGTATGCTATGACTTGTACTCGCCCTGATATGGCCTTCGCTTTGAGCATGGTCATCAGATATCAAGGTTACCCTGGCAGAGCATATTGGACCGCAGTCAAGAATATTCTTAAGTACCTTCGGAGGACCAAGGAATGGTTTCTAGTCCTCGGTGGGTGTGATGACTTAAGGGTGCGAGGGTATAGTAACGCCAGTTTTCAAACAGACCGAGATAATTATCGATCTCAGTCAGGCTAGGTCTTTACCCTAAATGGAGGATCAGTGACTTGGAAAAGTTCAAAATAGGAGACCGTAGCTGATTCAACGTGCGAATCAGAGTACATAGCAGCGAGCGAAGCGTCAAAGGAGGCAATATGGTTGAAGAACTTCATCGGAGACCTTGGTGTTGTTCCAACCGTAAAGGAGGCTATGGAAATTTTCTGTGATAATGAAGGATCGGTTGCCGTGACCAAGGAACCGAGGGATCATGGTAGATCTCGACATATCGACAGGAAATATCATTTTATTCAACATCGGGTGGAATAGGGACTCCTCGTAGTGAAGAGGGTATCGTTAGAGGATAACCCAGCAGATCCCCTTACGAAGGGACTGAGTAGGGTTAAGCACTTGCAACATGCTAGGAGCATTAGGCTGAAGGACGATATTAGTTTAGATTAGATAGCTTAGAAATGTGTAATAGATAATTTGTATTTAAAATTTGATGATTAAATAAAAGAGTATTATTTATGAGTGAAGTTACTGTCTTATGTTAATCATTTACCAATTGTTTCACTTTGCATGTTTTGACTTCCTTAATAATAGGATTATTCGAACAGTCCACAGTCGCTTATACTTTGGAAGTAGGTATGAAAGAAGACTGTCATGAATTTGGTTGTAGACTGTCTAAAGTGTATTACACATAGCAAAGATTTGTTGCAACGTTCATGAGTTCTTATGAATAAGATTTGAGCATTGGATTAAAGCCACGCTTGTTGGCATCACTTCATGGAATTTATCACGAGTGATCGCAAGACGATAATATCATATAGTCTTTAAACCTAGATATATGGTTTATTGTTTGCAAGTTGGTTGTGCATTGATAATGCGTAAACGCATCAGTAACTCGATGTTATAAAACACATTGTTGTGCATGATTCGATGAGTGAATAGTAAATGCATATAAGTTGAAGTTTATCTGTTCCTTTTATCCTAAGAGGGTAAAAGCGATATCTGGGCCCCTCGATGATTTGGTTTGACTTATGTGCCGGGCCCGGTCAGGACTGAATTAATGTGTTCAATAAAGTTCTAATTCAAACAAATCAGAGATCAAGAAACAAACTGTTGGACAATAATTATGACTATTTTCCATGTAATTGTCCGCACGATATCTAGAACGGAGGACTGTCCAATCCCTTATCTAAAGGGCAGGTTACTGATAAGATCAGAGTTCGACAACGTCTTTGAGAGCTACGATTGCTAATCGGATCCTGAAGTCGTACTTGCATTTATAGTTACTAGACTTATCCAAGTGGGAGACTGTTGGATTAGTGTCTAAGCCCGTAACTATATTTGGTATGTACTTGACCCGGTTGTGCATGGTCCTTTTGAGTTGCCTTCACCAAAGCAACTTGACAGGATGATTTATATATATATATATATATATATATATATATATATATATAGAGAGAGAGAGAGAGATTATTATGGTTTATTAATATATTATATGAATAATATATTAAAGGAGAAATCATATAGTTTAATTAATATTAGTCAAGAATTAATTAAAAATTAATTTTGTGGCTGAAAGAGATTAATTAAATAAAGGGGACCGGAACTGTCAATTGTGTGATAGTTGGTTTTGGGCTATGAACTCTCTTGGACATAAGGGGGACGAAATTAGGAGTGGAAGCCCACTCTAATTTCGTCCAAGGAGGCCTTATTCCATAAGGTTCTCAAGCTGCTTAGGGCCTAAGTCATCCAATTAGGGTTATGACTGAAACCCTAGCAGCTCAGCTATTTAAGGGACCCTAGGGCTTCAGTTTCGGCTACACCAAGAAACCCTAAGGTTACTATAGCCAAAATTGTGCCTCTCTTCTCCTCTCTCTTAGATCATCTTCTTGCTTGTGGTGTTTGTAAGCCATTAGAGGTGTTACACTTGTGACACTAAGCTTCTTGAAGATCAAAGAATATTGCAACTATTGAAAGGTATCATCTAAACTTATTGTATTCTAGATTTCGTTTTTGATAGTATGCTAGATTAGGGTTTCAAGCTTTGGATAAATTTACATGTACAATAGAGAAACCTAGATCCAAAGTTTTAGGGTTTTGTATGTGCACATAGGATGTTCTTTTGCTCAAAACCCATCAGGACGGTTGTGAAGCAAAACCTCTTCACCACCGGTGAACAACTCTAAACACAAAAAACCCCAAATTCGGGGTAAAAATCATTACCACACAACAATAAACAACGAATTAGGAGTAGAAAATATGTTACATGGGGCTAATCGCCGTTTATGGAAGCTAGAAGGTGATTTTCGTCGGAGAGGGTAAACCCCTGCTTCGCTGTGTGCAAATGAACGAAGACTGCATTTTTTTAGGGTAAACCCCTATGCCGACGACATGTCGTCGGTATGGGGTCTATATAAACGATGCCGTTTCGTTTTTTTGTTGAAACAAAAAAAATAAAATTAAAAACCTGTGCCGACGACTTGTCGTCGGGATAGATGTTTCACGCGGATCGCCACGTGTCATGCCGATGACTTGTCGTCGGTATAGCTTACACAAAACTACGTCGTACTGTATTTCTGGAACATGGAATAAAAATAAATGGAAAATAGATTTTTCGATACCTATCCCGACGACAAGTCGTCGGTATAGACTTTCAGAATCCCACGAACAATTTTGTCGTTCCCGCAAGACTTGTAGCGACGACTTGTCGTCGGCACAGATATACCGATCAAAGGAATTTAGTCAAAGTTTGCAAAAGGTATGGTGACAACATGTTGTCGGCATAGCTTGACTTGTACCGATGACATGCGTCGTCGACATAGGTCCGTATCCTTGTAGTGGTAGTTGGTTTACACACACAAAACATTGAATCGATAGATTTTTGGACGGGGAGTGTCGAACACAATGATTCCCTATTCAGAAGAAGCTAAAATTCTAGTCGGTTCAGGTAAAAAAAATCAACATCAATAATCTTCGAACGAAACTACTGTCACAACTAGCAAATTAGGGTTGAGATTGGGACTTCTTGTACGAAACAATTTCGTCCATGTAACCTTGCAACACCCAATTAGTGAAATTCAAACTGCAACGTTATTTATACGTGCATACATTGTGAATCAAGTTAGAATAGCCTCACGAAAGCCCAAAACTCGATCCAATAGCTAAGTCCAATCAAATTTTGGGCCTTAGCCCAAGAATTCTCGGCCTAACACCCTATTGGGCCGAAAGCCCTCTGTTGGGCCGAAAACTTCTTTTGGGCCTTCCTTTGGGCCGAGAACCCTTTTTATTGGATCAAGTAACACCCAAAAAGCCCCCCCCCCCCCCCCACACATATCAAAAACCATAAACTTTTATTGGATTAGGGTGTTTTCGACCACCCTAAAACCGAAAACCCCATAGCTTCGATGAAGGCATGAACAAAAAAAGAAATGGGAAAAATTGGGTGCCACCTCATTTTTATCCAGCATGCAACAATGCTTTGGACTTTCATGTATCCATGCATGTATCACATCAAACCCTAAGGAAGTCAACCCATTCTTTCCCCCTTTTTCCTTCTTATGATCGGCCGACTTCCCCACACATACACCACACAAATCTCTCACTCATTTCACTCCCAAGTTCCTCTCATTATCTCTAAAAATTATCGTGAGTGTGTGTGCCACTTGTAAGGTTTTCTTCAAGCAACTCTCAAGAGCGTGGTAAGTAATCTTGTAAACTTCAAATATTTTTGCATCACTTCAAACTAAAACTCCATGTTTACACAACATTTTCGTGTGTAGCCTCTTAGAGCATCACCATTTCGAGTAACCTCCAAGATACACAAGTCTAGGCTCAACAACTTCTTTATTCTTCTTCTACCACTCGAAATCTTCAAGGTGAGCTTCATACCCCACTATTTTCGTGTTTATCATAGTTTTTTTTTTTGGGGGGGGGGGGGAATACAAGTCAAGTTTCTTTTAACCGTTGGATAATTGCATTGGCCCATGCATTATGTGTTTGACCCTTTGGTGATTGCATGAACATGGATTTTATCTTATGCATCTTCATAAAAATCGTGTGGAGTGTGTTGTTAAATATTTGTTGCATAAAAACTTAAAGATATGGGTTGTACACTCAAAAATGGCGAAAATAGGAGATTTGTGCTCAAACATGTTTAACTCTTGGATATACATATTTTTAACACTTATACTTACACAAATATTTGAAAATAATAAACTTCAAAGTTATTATATGTGTTTTGTAGAAATCGTGAATTGAAAGAGTCACAACAAAATAAAATATTTGTTCGACAAACTCTCTCAAACAAATTTTTGTGTGTTAAACAAACTACAAAACTTGATATTTTGTTTTTATTAATTTTATTAGTAAAATATTGGTATCTATGTTGTCGCTATTTTGGTGGGTTAAACTTAGAGAAATTGTGCCATATGTCATGTTCACTAAGAATTATTTATAAAAAGGGTATTATAAATAAATTAACCAATATAATATACAACTGAATTTATGAAAGAAAAGTTTGCATGTCATAATCTGCCTATCATAAGGCCTTTAAGAACGTCATGACAGGTTTTATAAAATACAAAACTACGCTTCATTTGTTTAGGGTGACAAATATCTTACCGAAACCGGGGCCAGTCTAGGGTGACAAATATCTTACCGAAACCGACGCTTGAAGAACGTCATGACAGGCATATCAGTTACATCAAGCATGGTTGTAACAACTTACATAGGGATTAACAACGTTATTTTGGATTTGTGGAAAGCATACACTTCACAAGTTTTATAAAATACAAAACTACGCTTCATTTGTTTTGTACACTATTATCACATATCCAGTCTTAGGGTTTAAGACTACAAATTTTCATTCAACATAAAGTATTGGACTTTCTGGGAGCCTATTCTTTACAAATACTAATAAAAACAAAGGACATGTATGCAATTATTCACGGTTCTGGAACGAGACTTACAAACCACTTTTCAATAGAAAATATCGGATTTTCTGGAGTTTCACAAATTATTACAAATAAAGATGTTACAAAGTTTTTCGTATAAATATGCTTATGAACTCACCAAAATTCTATGTTGTTACTTTTCAAAACAACTTGTATTCTCAGGGACTCAGTGAGCAGGTATTTGGACCATAGATCTCAGATATTTACTACATTTTGGATTTAATTACTGTTATGTCACTTTTGTGTAATTAATGAACCAATACAACATGTAAACAATGTATGTTGGTATCTTTTAATGTATGATGTTTGATTGCTATGTTTAATTCATATTCAATTTTTATGATACTACGCAATGACGTCATCCGCCCCCGGACGTTTCCGCCGTCCTGGTTCGGGGGTGTGACAGATTGGTATCAGAGCATTGTTTATAGTGAACTAGTATATCTAACCATACAAGATATACAACTATAAATACAATGGTACTAAAAACCTTTGACTAAAAGTGTACATACATACATGCATATGAGAAATAATAAAAAGGTGATTAGAGGAGTTGGATATCGTGACTAAACTTAGATAGTTATGTAATCATATCTAGGCTAAATATAGCATGATCAACTATATTTATTCGAGATATGACCAACATGTGTTTAGGAGTGGTCAAGGTGGACAACAAATCTAAAACTTACCAACCTTAAAACCATAAGGGTGTAAGAACAAAACTAAATAAAATACTATAGGGGTATTTTGACATTCTATCTATTTTCTCGTACTTATATATATTCTCGTGCAGACGACATGGCAGACTTCCACCAACCAGGTGATCCTTTTCCCCCAAACCAGGGAAATGGGGGATGGATAGTGGAGGACTCGGAGGAGGATCTGGAAGAGATCGAGGAGGAAAGGATCGAAGAGGAGGAGATAGACGATGAGGAAGAAGAGGACGATGATGCGGACGCCGATTCTGAAGTCATCGACCCTCCCTACATGGCGAGGGTACCAACGCATCGTTTGGGCCCCAATGGCCCTACGTCCCCTGGGTATACGATCTGGAGCGATGGAGCTGGCACCAGGGACAACGTCCACTGTTCGGGATGGAGCGAGGGTTTTACGATGGAGATGAGGGCTGCCCTGGAGGTCACTACCGCACGCACACGCGACCTCGAGCGGGACTACTATCCGATGGAGAAACTCAATGAGGACCTTACCACTGCACGAGCAGAGGTAAGGGAGTATCAGGAGCGACGTGTTGCTTTAGAGGAGAGGCTGTGGATCGCCAAGCGCCGACTGGCCGAGCTTCATGGCGGCTTCTACCTCATTGCAGGCACCATCCGGGACTACTCGTTGTGAGTAGGATTTATCCTACCCACCGCTTACTGTAGACTAGGCTATGGGTATGCGTTGCTGCTACCATATTTCTTTTCTTTATGTATGTAGGATCGACCGTACGTTTAAGTGATTATACTACTCGTAGGGTCGTTGTGCTGTCAGATTTTATCCGCGATATACCGTAGACCTTTTAAAGGTCAATTTTCTCACATTATGTACTAAAATCTTATCATTAATGGAACAAATATGTGTTTTATTTGTGATGTTGTTATCTGCTATGTTCTCTCTTTTCAGTTTTATTTGATATAATACAGTTTCAATAAGTACAATCGAACCACCGTAACCGTTATAAACAAAGGGTTTCCATAAACTTATTGTCATTCCTTCTTTATGGCAGAAGATGCCCAGGATATACATACGCAAAAACAACACAACAGCATCACCACCACCGCCGCCTCCACCAGAAATGGATTCGAATGTATTCCAGGCGGCAGTTTCAGCCGTAGTTACTGCTGCACTCGCCCACATCAACAACAATGGCACAAACGGATGCGGAAATGGGAATGGGATGAGACGTTCCAATCACAGAGATAATCAAGGACATCAGAGAACATGCACATATAAGGATTTCACCATTGGGAAGCCAAAGCCGTTTAACGGAAGTGGAGGTGTGATAGCTCTTACCTGATGGTTCGAAAAGATCGAATCCATCTTTGAAATCTGCAATTGTCCGGAAGAAAGTAAGGTGAAGTTCGCAGCATGTACATTTTCTGATAAGGCCCTCTCATGGTGGAACGGTCATGTCAAGGATTTAACTCTACCAGTAGCAAATGCTATGGCATGGGAAGACCTCAAGATTCTGATGCTCGACGAATACTGCCCCACGGGTGAAGTCCAGAAACTGGAGTAAGAACTATGGAATCTTACTATAAAGGATTCCGACATTGAGGCTTACATTCCAGGTTCAGCGATCTGGAACTCATATGTCGAGGAATGATTACCTCTGAAAGTAAGAAGGTCGAACGATTCATTTGGGGGCTAACTCATCCGATTCAGGGAAATGTGATTGCTATGAACCCAACAACGTTCGACAGTGCCAAGCGCCTTGCGCAAAATATATACGACCATGGAGATCAAAAGGGCACGAAGACTTCCGGCACCGAACCAAAGAAAGGGGATGATAACAAGAAGAACTGGGGAAAGAAGAGAAAGGGGCAACAAACTCAAGAATCATCAAAGAAGCAAAAAAATCGTAACAGTTCACGCTGCTACCACTCCTGCTACATCAACAACAGCTGCACAATCGCCTGCAAAGCCATATGCAGGCTCTATTCCAAAGTGTAATAAATGCAGCTTCCACCATAACGGCGCACACCAAGATCTGCAATGCACCAACTGTAACCGGAGAGGGCACACCACCCGGTATTGCAGAGCACCGCCACAACAAAACAGCCAACCCAACAATGGTGGAGCAAGTCAAGCATGTTACAGGTAAGGGGAGACTGGTCATTACAAACGAAACTGTCCCAAATCCAATAATCGGAATGCAGGGGGAGCAAGCAGAGTCCTAGCAATGGGACAAGGGGAGGCTGTGCAGGATCTAGCGGTAATCCCTGGTACGTTCCTCCTCAACAACATCTATGCATGCATTTTGTTTGATAGTGGGGCAGAAAGAAGTTTCGTGAGTCATAAATTTAAGAACTTACTCAATCAAAGTCCCCAAAAGCTAAACGAAACCTTCACGGTGGAAATGGCTAATGGGAAAACTGAAACAACCAACGACGTATTCAAAGGGTGCACGTTAACATTAAATAAACACTCATTTTAAGTCAACTTAATGTCGGTTACTATTAGAAGCTTTGATGTGATCATCGGTATGGATTGGTTAAGACTCCACCATGCCGATATTATGTGCTGCGAGAAGGCCGCTCGCCTTCACCTACCCAACGACGAAACCCAAATTATCTACGACGATAAACCCAGTGCAAACCTTCGTCTCATCTCATGCATCAAAGCGCAAAAGTGCTTGCACAAAAAGAACCATGCCTTCCTAGCCCACGTGGTGGATAAAAAGAAGGAAGAAAAAACATGAAAGACATCCCGGAGGTGTGTGATTTTCCAGATGCGTTTCCTGAAGTCCTCCCGGGAATACCTCCGGAACGACAAGTCGAGTTTTGAATCGACTTAGTACCAGGAGCCACGCCAATCGCCAAGTCGCCACATAGATTGGCTCCTGCAGAGATGCAAGAGCTTTCTAGTCAATTAAGCGAGTTACTGGACAAGGGGTTTATAAGACCAAGCTGCTTCTCACCCTGGGGAGCTCCGGTCTTATTCGTAAAGAAGAAGGATGGATCGTTTCGTATGTGCATCGATTACCGTGAACTCAACAAGCTCACCGTCAAGAATTGATACCCTCTTCCACGGATCGATGATCTATTTGACCAGCTTCAAGGAGCAAGTTACTTTTCAAAGATAGATTTGAGTTCTGGACACCACCAACTGCGAGTCCGAGAAGAAGACATTCCCAAAACCGCATTCTGGACCCGTTATGGCCACTATGAATTCGTGGTGATGCCTTTCGGTCTGACGAATGCACCCGCAACATTTATGGACCTGATGAACCGAGTCTTCCGACCTTATCTTGACAACTTCATGATTGTGTTCATTGATGATATACTCGTCTATTCACGAAGTAAAGAAGAACACAGCCAACATTTGCAGCAGGTGTTGGAGACTCTAAGGGCAGAGAAGCTATACGCGAAATTCTCCAAGTGTGAGTTCTGGATCCGCAAAGTGGATTTTCCAGGGCAATTGAGGGCTGGGCAACCCCGAGAACCCCGACGGAGATTAGGCAATTCTTAGGCCTCGATGGTTATTACAGGAGGTTCATTCAGAATTTCTCCACGATCGCCAAGCCATTCACCGCTCTAACCCAGAAGGGTGTACCTTTCACCTGGGATACGAAAGAAGAGGCTGCCTTTAAAACCCTGAAACAAGTCCTCTGCAGTGCTCCGGTGTTGTCTTTTCCAGAGGGAACAGAAGATTTCGTGGTATATTGTGACGCTTCCAATCAAGGGTTAGGTTGTGTGCTTATTTAGCGCGGGAAGGTTATAGCCTATGGATCCAGACAACTGAAGACCCATGAGGTGAACTATACCGCTCACGATCTTGAGCTGGGAGTTCTCGATCTGGGAGTTGTGGTCTTCGATCTAGAGATTTGGAGGCACTACCTCTATGGGACGAAATGCACAATTTTCACAGACCACAAAAGCCTCCAACATATCTTGAACCAGAAAGAACTAAACATGAGGCAGCGGCGATGGGTTGAGCTGCTAAATGACTATGAATGTGAGATCCGATATCATCCAGGCAAGGCCAATGGGTGGCCGATGCCCTAAGCAGAAAAGAATATTCGGGTCGCCGAGTGAGAACACTAACGATGACCATCCATTCCCACTTGACTTCACAGATCAAGGAGGCTCAGCTGGAAGCCTTGAAACCAGGAAATGTCGCAAACGAAGCTTTGCGGGGGATGGACAAGAACCTCACAATCAAGGATGACGGAGCCTACTACCTCATGGACCGGATCTGGACACCGAAGTTCAGTGGATTCAGAGACGTGGTCATGAATGAAGTCCACAAAACAAGGTACTCCGTCCATCCCGGCTCTGATAAAATGTACCTGGATCTTAAACAACATTATTGGTGGCCAAATATGAAAGCATAAATCGCTACCTACGTGAGCAAGTGCCTGACTTGCGATAAGGTTAAGGTAGAGTATCAGAATCCCTCGGGTATACTACAACAGCTAGTGATACCCGAGTGGAAATGGAAACGAATAACAATGGATTTTATAACCAAATTGCCTAAGTCGGAAGACGGGCTGGATGCCATTTGGGTGATTGTCGATCGGCTGACTAAATCCGCCCATTTCCAACCAAATAAAGGAAACGTATAAAATAGAAAGGCTGACCCGGATCTACATAATGGAGGTTGTGAGATTACATGGCGTACTGATATCTATTATCTCTAACAGAGATAGTCGATTTACGTCACGATTTTGGCAGTCACTCCAGAAATCGTTGGGAACTCAGCTCAATATGAGCACTACCTACCATCCCCAAACAGATGGCCAGAGTGAGAGGACCATCCAAACCTTGGAAGATATGCTCTGAGCCTGTATGATAGACTTCGACAAAGCATGGGATACCCATTTGTCCCTAATAGAATTCTCGTACAACAATAGCTATCACACAAGCATCAAGGCCGCCCCCTTCGAGGCCTTATACGGGCGAAAATGCAGATCACCCCTCTGTTGGGCTGAGGTGGGGGATACTCAACTGGCAAAAGGGTAGGTACCAAACAACACTCTTACTGGGCCCGAGATTATCAGGGAAACAACTGAGAAGATCGTTCAGATCAGGGAGCGACTCCAGGCATCTCAAGACCGAAAGAAGAGCTACGCTGACAGAAGACGGAAGCCCCTATAATTCCAAGTCGGTGATCACGTACTGATAAAGGTCTCTCCATCGAAAGGGATGATGCACTTTGGAAGGCAGGGAAAGTTGAATCCAAGGTACATCGGACCATTCGAAATCCTTTCCAGGATTGGTCCGGTGGCTTACAAGCTGCAGTTACCACCAGAGCTCGCAATGTACACCCTGTCTTTCATGTGTCAAACCTGAATAATTGCTTATCTGACGAGACTCTCATTGTCCCGCTTAACGAAATCGAGGCGAATGAAAATCTCCACTTCGTTGAGGAACCAGTTGAAATAATGGATAGAGAAGTGAAAAGCACAACGCAAAGTCGCATTCCCATTGTGAATGTCCGATGGAGCGCCAAACGAGGACCAGAGTTCACCTGGGAACGCGAAAACCAGATGATGCAAAAGTACCCCCATCTCTTCTCTAGTTCTTGAAGGCTACTCTAGAACAAATTTCCGAACAAAATTCCCTCTAACGGGGGGATGATGTCACAACTGGAAAATTAGGATTGAGATTGGGACTTCTTGTACGAAACAATTTCCTCCACGTAACCTTGCAAAACCCAGTTAGTGAAATTCAAACTGCAACGTTATTCATACGTGCATACATTGTGAATCAAGTTGGAATAGCCTCACGAAAGCCCAAAACTCGATCCAATAGCTAAGTCCAATCAAATTTTGGGCCTTAGCCCAATAATTCTAGGCCCAACACCCTATTGGTCCGAAAGCCTTTTTCTTTTGGGCTTTATTGGGCCGAAAGCCCTCCATTGGGCCGAAAACTTCTTTTGGGCCTTCCTTTGGGCCGAGAACCCTTTTTATTGGATCAAGTAACACCCAAAAAGCCCCCACACATATAAAAACCGCAAACGCTTATTGGATTAGGGTGTTTTCAGCCACCCTAAACCGAAAACCGCATAGTATCGATGAAGGCATGAACAAAAAAAAGAAATGGGAAAAATTGGGTGCCACCTCACTTTATCCAACATGCAACAATGCTTTGGACTTTCATGTATCCATGCATGTATCATATCAAACCCTAAGGAAGTCAACCCATTCTTTCCCCCCTTTTCCCTCTTATGATCGGCCGACTTCCCCACACACACACCACACAAATCTCTCACTCATTTCACTCCCAAGTTCCTCTCATTCTCTTTAAAAAATTTCGTGAGTGTGTGTGCCATTTGTAAGGTTTTCTTCAAGCAACTCTCAAGGGCTTGGTAAGTAATCTTGTAAACTTCAAATATTTTTGCATCACTTCAAACTAAAACTCCATGTTTACACAACATTTTCGTGTGTAGCCTCTTAGAGCATCACCATTTTGAGTAACCTCCAAGATACACAAGTCTAGGCTCAACAACTTTTTTCTTCTTCTTCTACCACTCGAAATCTTCAAGGTGAGCATCATACCCCACTATTTTCGTGTTTATCATACTTTTTTTTTGGGGGGGGGGGGGGGGGGAATACAAGTCAAGTTTCGTTTAACCGTTGGATAATTGCATGGACCCATGTGTTGTGTGTTTGACCCTTGGGTGATTGCATGAACATGGATTTTGTCTTATGTATCTTCACAAAAATCGTATGGAGTGTGTTGTTAACATATTTGTTGCATAAAAACTTGAAGATATGGGTTGTACGCACAAAAATGGCAAAAATAGGAGATTTGTGCTCAAACATGTTTAACTCTTGGATATATATATTTCTAACACTTATACTTACACAAATATTTGAGAATAATAAACTTCAAAGTTATTATATGTATTTTGTAGAAATCGTGACTTGATAGAGTCACAACAAAATAAAATATTTGTGTGACAAACTCTCTCAAACAAATTTTGGTGTGTTAAACAAACTACAATAGTTGATATTTTGTTTTTATTAATTTTATTAGTAAAATATTGGTATCTATGTTGTCGCTATTTTGGTGGGTTAAAACTTGAGAAATTGTGCCATATGCCATGTTCACTAAGAATTATTTATAAAAAGGGTATTTTAAATAAATTAACCAAAATAATATACAACTGAATTTATGATAGAAAAGTTTGCATGTCATAATCTGCCTATCATAAGGCCTTTAAGCATGAGTAATAAACTATACGTCATAAAGCTGTGAAACGCGTGTCATAAAATTTCAGTCATAAATTTACACTAGTAAGGTCATTTTCATTACTCAATAATGAGAGTCAAAGTTCGCGTAAATCTGTTAAGGCTCTTGTAAGTCTCTCCTTCACCGTACCTACCTAGCGTACACCGTAAGTACTGTAGTTATAACCAGAGTCTCCTGGAGGGAGAGCGAGGTAGTTGTGTATAGATCTATACGGGGTTGACACCCCCACACCTGAGCTGTTCGCTACAGCTAGACGGGGCCAGTCTAGGGTGACAACTATCTTACCGAAACCGACGCCTGAAGAACGTCATGACAGGCATCTCAGTCACATCAAGCATGGTTGTAACAACTCACATAGGGATTGACAACGTTATTTTGGATTTACGGAAAGTATACACTTCACTGGTTTTATAAAATACAAAACTACGCTTCATTTTTTTGTACACTATTATCACCACTCCAGTCTTAAGGTTTAAGACTACAATTTTTCATTCAACAGAAAGTATTGGACTTTCTGGGAACCTATACTTTACAAATACTAATAAAAACAAAGAACATGTATGTAATTATTCAAACTTCTGGAAATAGACTTACAAACCACTTTTCAATAGAAAATATCGAATTTTCTGGAGTTTCACAAATTATTACAAACAAAGATGTTACAAAGTTTTTCATACAAATATGTTTATGAACTCACCAACATTCTATGTTGACGCTTTTCAAAACGACTTATATTCTCAGGGACTCAGTGAGCAGCTATTTGGACCATGGATCTCGAATATTTGCTACATTTTGGATTTAATTACTGTTATGTCACTTTTGTGTAATTAATGAACAAATACAACATGTAAACAATGTATGTTGGTATCTTTTAATGCATGATGTTTGGTTGCTATGTTTCATTCATATTCAATTGTTATGATACTACACAATGACGTCATCCGCCCCCGGACGTTTCCAACGTCTTGGTTCGGGGGTGTGACAACTACTATGGATATATCCCTACAATTGTTTTTTTCACTCTAAAACTCATGAAAACATCACTTCTTTGGTTGTATAGATCGACTATATGCCCGTCATATGTATGTTTTCAAGTTCCTTCCTCATACACTGCATCATATTAAAAGTTTTTAAAGAAGTTCATGAAACTATTTCAATCATCATGTTGACAAAAAGCTCTTACTCCATTATTAATAATTGAAGGTATGTATGTAGGATTATATGAAATGGTTCTAAACAGAATGTGGTTGCTTTTGTACTATCAACATGAGTTGTCACATAGTGGAGAAGGGATGGGAGTGTGGTGTGACAGTTGAGAGTGTGTTCTAATTGAATTTGCATCATGTGAGCAACATTAAGAATGGAAATTAATATATACGAAAATTTTGTTGGTATGTCGAAATTAAATTACCAAATGGTTTGTGGGAGATTTAGGTTCTTGCGGTTGATGACTCGTGTGGGTAGTTAGTTGTTGGTAGTGAAAATGAGGATTCAAAAAGAATCATGGGATTACCAAAACAATGAAATTTCACTCTAAAGAGGAAATAATATCGAGAATGTTGTATTAGTCCACAATTACTACCAAATTAATCTTTGCCTTTCGATCTAATGCTATCAAATTAATCTTTGCCTTTCGATCTGATTTTGAGTCAACTAATTTGACAAGTAAAGAATAGTAGATGTTATATTTAAAACTATACTTTTTATTTATTGTTCTAAATTAGTAAGATATTTTATTAGATTTGTTATTACTCACTTATATTAGGGATTTCATATTTGAAATATTTGTTTGATGTATAAGGTTGTAAAATTTGGTCAACAAACGACTGAAAATGAGTTGCTCTAGTTGGAGATTAGTCGACACCCTAAATTATAAATCAATTAAGTTAAAAAATATGATTAATATTATAACAAAGTAGGTAAATATGATCAATATCATAAAAAAATAAGTTAAATAACTAATAAAATACTAATACTTACTCAAATAGCTTTTATTGAGATAAAACTTCTTTAAGCTGTTAAAAAATTCATCGGCCTCCACAAGTTCACTAAGTGTCTAGACAGAGATTCAACGTTAGGCACCGCTTAGTCGGTGTACCGACTAAAGATTAATAAGAGATTAATCGAGGATGAGTCGGAATTTTTACAACATTGGTTGTAGTGTTTATTTTAAACGGAATCTCAAAATTTATTACTTATAATAAAGTGGAGTCAAAATTAGATTAAAAGAAAAAGACTTGATGGTAACCATGAACCGATACGACCTTCTCAATTTTATTTCTTCTATATAATAACATTTCTTTGTTTTAGTAATCATTATTTTGCATCATGGTTGTCATTACCAAAATCTAATTGCACCCATCATGAGTCATCAACTGTGAGAACTAGGGGTGAGCAAAATCACACCGCAACTAAAATTAACCGTAAAAATCGCATAAACCGCAACCGATTAATCGCAACCTCAATAAAAACCGATGGTGAGGTTCTCTGTTTTTCAAAAACTACAAATTTGCGGTGCGGTGCGGTTATTAGTTTTCAAAAACCGCACCGCACCGCATATATTATATATAATTTTTTATTAATTATTAATATATTAAATATTAAAAATAAGACAAGTTTCATGGATGAAAGAATGATAAAATTTTAGAATTCAAAAATGTTAGTTTTTTTGTATGTTTAGCTTTGGAAAATTGTTAAATTTGACAATTTTAAGATATTTATTGTTAATTACTAATGATTTAAAGTTTTTAAGATATTAGTTGTTTGTAATTTAAGTTAATTGTTTTATGCATTATGGTATTTTATTATTACATGTAATATGTTTAAACTTTTAAAACTGTTTGAACTCTAAAGTGTGGTTAAAAACCACACAAAATAACCGCACCAAATCCATTCAGTTAATAACCGAAACATACAAAAACAAAACTGCACCGCAAAAATAACCGTCTAACCGCACCGCAAAAATAACTGCACCAAGCGGTTTTGAAAATGGATTAACCGCATTTGCGGTTAGTGGTGAGGTTTTGACCAATAACTGCACCGAATCGCACCGTACTCACCCTAGTGAGAACTAAAATCTTCCACAAACCAATTGGTAATTTAATTTTGACATACCAATGAATTTGTTTGCTATGTACATTTGAAATAGAGAAAATTCATTAAATGACCAAAAGGAGGGGGTGTTTATAGCAAATGACCATGAAAAACACAAATTTATTAAATGATCACGACTTTCGCAGAGAGGAGCTCTGCGGAAGTCCTTACGCTCTGAGGAATGGGAAAATTGCTAGGAGGAATCGGACACGTGGGGAAAAAGACAAAAAAAAAGTGTTTTTATACACAATTTCGCGGAGAGGGGCTTTGCGGAAATAAGCACGTAGGTACACCTCTGAGGAAATGTCGGAAAAAAAAATTAATGCTTTCAGCTACCATTTCCTCAGAGGTGTACATGCGTTCCGTAGAGGCGTACTGATTTCCGCAGAAACCCTCTCTGCGAAATTGTGTAAAAGCATTTTTTTGTCTTTTTCCCCATGTGTCCGATTCCACAGAGCGATTTTCCCATTCCTCAAAGTATAAGGACTTTCACAGAGCCCCTCTCTGCGGAAGTCGTAGTCATTTAATAAATTTGTGTTTTTTCATGGTCATTTGCTACATACACACCCTTCCTTTTGATCATTTGATGAATTTTCTCTTTGAAATATCATAGAAAAAACTGTTAATTTTAATTAACATTATATTATTATGATTTTATTTGTTAGTAACTAGATATTATACTTCGTTGGGTTTTATTCACATATAACGTCAGCCGGAATTGTGTTCTATTGTATTTATACATGTCACCCTCCTCTTTTACCTAAACAATTTCTTCCTTGTCCTCGATTCATGCATGTGGTTCCAAAGAATTGAAATCGTCCCATAATGTTGCTCACATGACACAAATACAACTGCTACACACTCTTAATTGTCACACTCCACTCACCTCCCTTCTACCTTATGTCATAACTTTTGTCGATCATACAAAACAACCACATTATGTTCAAAATAGTTTCATATCATCCTACATCCAGACCTCCACTTTTTTAACAATGGAACTAAGGCTTTGAAAAGGTTTCACGATCTTCTTTGAATACTTTTGATAAGATATGGTGTACGAACAAGGAAATTGAAAAGCTAACATATGACGCACATGTACCCGATCTATACAAGCAAGTTCTTGTTTAATATCCCATTTTTAGGGCTAGAACTTTTTTATTTTAAATAAATAAATAAAATAGCTAAATATTTAAAATTGAATAATATCTTACATTATATTATAAATCATATTAGTCATATCCTGAATTTTAAGAGGTATAAATTATTAAGCTTTTTGGTACAAATCAATTATGCATAAGTAATTTCATTAATATTTACTAAAAGTTTGAAGACTTCAATTAAGGAAAGTAATTAAGAAATTCAATTTGAAGGAAAATGAAAATTTTAAAATATTAAATTCATTTATATAAATTAATTTACATTTCTTAAACTAGATCAGTATTAATTAATCTACATCAATAGTATAAACATGCAATATAAATATAAGGTATAAACATAAATATTTTATTTAAAAGTCATAATTTTTTTATTATATAGTAACTAATAATAAAATCTAATAATTATTTCTCCGTAAAATGTTATTCGCCAAAAAAGTTATTTATCGTCCCCGCTTTGCGCAGGCACACATGTAGTATATAATAAAGAATGTTATATTTTTAATTGAAATAAATATTTAAATACAAATGTTGAATAATAAGAAATTTTAAGATGGGTTAAAAATGATAACTTGAAGAAAGATGAGTTTGAATAGGCGAGTGAACCAAAATAAGTGCATAAGACATAAATCTTATAGAATATGGTGGAGGAGGACCATAAGAGAAATATTTGTGATACCTAGATAGAAGTTGGGAGAAATAGCACCAAATAGTTAAACTATGGGTTAAGAGGGACTAAATATGACATATACCCATCATAATAAAGTATATACGTGAGGTTTTCCTCATAATTAGAGAGAACCGACGCTTAGAGGAGGGAAAACTCCATGAATTTTGATTTGAAGCTTGGATGAAGAGCTAGAGTTGATTTTTGGTGAAGCATTAAGCTAGGGTATGGAAATTAGGATTCAACATCAAGCTTGGAAGTTAAATCTCTTCTCATTCTTCCTTAAGTAGCAATTTAGGGTTTGGTTTATGAGCCAAATCCAAAACTTATAGTTCATATTATAGTGGTTGTTGATTCTAATGTTCCTAATGGGTTTTCTAGCAATCAATACACACTAGTTTGGTAACGGAACATTATAAAAACTCTATGTGTATATACATGTAATGCCCTCAACTTCAGGCTAGAAAATTAAAATATAATAAGCAATAAAACAACATTTTTATTGAATATTATAGTGTACGTGACAAGGATTCCGTACATATAAAGAACTCCGAAGTCCGACTTCGTATGAAGAAGTTATGCTTCTTCGAAGTTTCGTGATTAAACCGACACGGCCATGCTTGTTGTAAATAGTGAATTTTAGATAGGTTGCTTATTAACCTAAGCAATATAAACGAAAGTCGTAGTAATCGTAAAACCGAGAACGTGCATATATGAAACTCCTAAATCTGAATTCATATGAGGAAGTTATGATTTTTCAAAGTTTCAGTGCAGTTGTGTTAACATAGAAAACGAAATTCGAATCGGTCGACTTTTAGCCGAAAAATCTTAACAAGAGTTGAAGATCTCGTAAATAGGAGTCCGTCCATATAAAGACAGTCAAGAATGGATATCGTATGCGAGAATTATGATTTTTATACAGACTTTAACAATGTAAGCCTTCTAAAATAATAAATAAAAAATAAAGTGAGAATTAGCCAACGGATAAATGAAAGTTGTAGATTTCATCGATAGATACGTGTGGATATAAAATACGTCAAAAACGGCGCTCGTATGAGGAAGATACGATTTTTTGAAGTTCTGTAAGATTTCACGCATGCAGACATGGTGTGCGGTGCACACCGACATTGCCATGCAACCCCACCCAAAAGACGCCACTTGTCAGGTTAGGAAAAAGCCACATCATCTTGTTCAGACATAGGGCGTGGCGTGCCTCCCTAAAATGCCTATAAAAACTGCAATTTTCCAACCATTTCACTTCACACTATCCTCCGATTCTCTTTGGAACTTTTTCTAGCCCTTACTCCCTTTACTCCCGAGTTCTCGGCCACTTTGGCGAAGTCGTGCGGTGTCAGTGATGAAGCTCTCGAGTCATAGTTTTGCCCGAGTAGTTCCTGGTTCTCATTAAAATATTCTATAAGTTGAGCTACACTCATTCTGCTTTAAGTGTAACTTATAATTATAGTCATAGTCGTTATTATGAACTTATAATTAAGATTTATCAGTAATTCCAAGTCATTATACTGAGTGATCTACTTACGGGATTGATGTCTAGGCTAGATTTAGTGAGATGTTTAAAGTGGGATTTCCAAACAGTATACTCTATATACCAAACGGACCCTACCTATTTATTCCTTACTTGATAGATCTTGATGTAGACATTGAGATTAGTAAGGAATCTAGACTATCATTAGTCGCCGAGAATATAAAACTAAGACTTAGTGATATTCGTACCTAGGTCATGTCAAAGGAAAAGCTAAGTGTTATGACGAAGTTCTGCCCAAATTCCAAGGCATCCACTTTTAACTAAGTGAGTGCATAGTTACTTTCATCTTACACATATATATGAAGTATTTAGATAATTGCAGTGTTGTAAAAATCGATCTAGGCGGCCGATTAATCGGTGATTAATCGTTAGGCGGTCTTCAACCGAATAGGATTAAGGCTAATCGGTCGGCTTAATCGGTTTTGGTCAAAAGGGGTCAAATTCGGTTTTAGACGGTTCTAATCGGTCCTAAGCGGCCCTAATCGGCCAAATTTTCAAATTTTTATATATTAAACCAAAATTTTCAAAATTTCAAAAGTTCATAGTATTTCAATGTTTAACTAATATATACAAAAATTTTAAAAAAATAAATTTTAAAGTTTTTCTCCAAAATTTATATGTTTTCAAATATACAAATACACAAATTTATTTTTTTTCTTAAGATATATTAAAATTTGAATAACTTTTCTTATTAATTGGATGATAAATTGTTGTGCTTGTTAAACTTATTATTAAACTTTTATGCTTATTTATTTATATTCTTACGATTAAAGTTATATTTATAAATTTTTGAATAATTTTCTTAATAATTAATGGTCTCCGATTAATCCCCTGATTAATCCCTGCCTTGCCGATTAATCCCTAGACCTCAGTCCACCGACTAGCTAACGTCTAACGTTTTCTGCAACCTTGGATAATTGAATGCTATATGTGCTTATGTGCAAAGATATTCTATGTCAGATGAAAAGTTATAAAGAAAAATTTATAAGAGTTATATTGTATATGTATTTTTGTGAATATAATGCATTGGGTTATGATGGGTAATGAAAGGTAAAAATTATAAGATGCCATAGTATGATAAAAATGAAAATAATGATAGAATGTCACAAATTTAACTGTTACTATTGTACTAACGATATAAAAATGGTACTAGTAATGCAGAAATGGTACTAGTGTACTCACGATGTAGGAATGGTACTAGTGTACTAATGATGTAGGAATGGTACTAGTATACTAATGATGTAGTCTTCTAGAAGAGTATAGGTGACAACCACCAAACTATTCAAGACAGTCCTATCGATTACAAGCAGGTTTATAACCTGTAGGTGATGGACTTTGTGCCCATTTGATGTACTCTACTTCCTACTGACATGTATTGCACAAAAATCCCTAAAATAGTATTGTCAACAATGATGTTCATGATGATCCCTAAGATAGGTCCTACTGACATGTATTGCAGAGAAATCTAAGAAATGGTACTATCAACAACGATGATCCTTAGGATAGAATATAGAGGAAAACCTATTGACGTGTATTACAGAGAAATCCCTGAATAATTACTGTCAACAATGATGATTGTGATGATCCTTAGGATAGGCTCTTAGGGATAAAGATAATAGGAAATGTGGATGGGTAATTTGGTTAATTGTTGATGTGAAATTGATAATTAAACATATTAATTATATTATTGTGGGTTGAAAACCCTATGTACTCATCAGGTTTCCCAACCTGACCCACTTGGTTTCTGTGTATCACAGGTATCGATATGAAGATATTTGATGTTTGGATTTGACGAGAGATTAAAGGAATGTAGGCCATTAGATATTGCAAGGCCAGTAATGATTACATTTATGCTTATGTTTCTTGTATCAGTTATGACATTCCAAGTTTTAATAATCAATGAAATACATTTCTCCAGAAATACTTTTTACGGGACAAATTCTTTAATTATAAAAAAACTTTTTTTTTAAATAAGCATAAATAAAAAGGTATTTTCTGACTGTAAAAATGGGGATGTGATAGTTTGTATCAGAGCATTAGTTTAAGCAAACTAGGAATATTTGAGGATTTCTAGACTTAAACTTAGAATGCTAAGAAATGGTCATGAGGTGTGTGTCCATTTTATTTTTGGTAGCATATCTAAATTGACACAAGCACTAGCATACTTTAGGATAAGATGCCTAATTTTCTATTATGTGCTAAATGATTTATAACATGCTTTTGGTTGCCTAAATTGCTACTACTTGTCTATATTTGAGGTCTGTTGTCGACCTAGATTAGGAAACTTTATATGTTAGGATTCTAAACATTTAATTACTGTATTAGAACTGACATATAACTTTTCATAGTGATAAGGAGGATTATGCTTCTTAACATAAACTAAGACACTCTCTATAATAATATACTCGTGATTCTGGTACTCTGAATGGCCGTTTGGTGTACAGAACGTCATGATGAGAGCTTGCAGCGAGCTGGGAATTGGTAACGGAAACCAGCAACCTGAACCTCGATGTGCGATCGAGTGTGCACCAGAAGTTGTGCCAGCAGCCAAACCCATCACGATTGCAATGATACAAAAAATGTTAGATCTATAATATCCTGATGTTAAGGTACTTCTAATTTTAGTCCATTAATTTATTTATGTTGCATTTTGGGCCCTTAGTTCAAGAAAGTATGCAATGGAACCCTAATGGCATTATTTTAATTTTTGGGACTTCGGAGATATATGGTGTACGTTGGGTGTACATCAGTGTATGCTGGGTGTACTTTCCAGATTAGGAAACCCTAGTTTTTAGGGGTTGGCTAGTATTTAAGCATCCTTAAGTCTCACTCTTTCCCCATTTTCAGCCTTCATTAGAAAAACGTGTTCTCTTGTAAACCCTAGCCTCATTTGAGTCCTTGAAAGGTTGAGTGTGGGTTTTTGGGTGTTCCTAAAGAAGAAGAAGGTGGTGGTAAAGCTTGAAAGCTTGAAGCAAAGCTTGGATCAGGAAGTTTTGCACCTTTATCCATCATTTCAAGGTAAAAAGTCATACCTTGATGGCTAGTTTTCTAGAACTTTCTTATGTGTTGATTCATGTGCTTTTTGGTCCCAAATGACTTATCTTGAGCATGACATGTTCTTGACAATTTGAGTTGTCCTTTCAGACCCTAGGAGGGTTCCTAAGTCATAAAAATGAAGTCCCATTGGTTAGTTTTGCTTCATGCATCTTGTAGATGGTCTTAATGGATTAAGACCTTGAGTTAAGATCTTAATAGGCATGTAAACTCATAAAGTAGGAAACTTTATGACTCTAGAGTGTATTTTGGCCATGGATCTAAAGTTGGGACGTAAGAGCTTAATCCATTAAGCTCTTAACAAGATTTTTAGGCTTGCGAGGGTATGCCCCGCGTACTCGGTCAACCACCCCGATGGTGGTCAATCTGCGAGACCTCATGTACGTCCTGCGTGCCTCAGGAGTATGTCCCGCGTACGCACCGTGAGTTGTCGGTCAAGTTGACTTGTTTGGGTTGACTCGGCTGGGTTGACTCAGTTGACTTAGTGGGTTAGACCAGTTTATGTTGATTTTGACCAAGTTTAACCAAGTTTGACATTGAGGATGTTTTGGGATTTTGATGGAATTAGGTGTCGGTTAGTGAGCTGAGATTCGGAGTCGGGACCTCATCAGCTTATGTCCAGTTTGTGAGGTGAGTTTTCCTCACTGTACTTGTGGGTCAAAGGCACCAAGGCCGACCCATTGGATTAGATATCATGTTATGTGATAGTATGTTCTTGTGCTATAGTGATATGTTAGATCGGTATCTTGATATATAGGATGATGCTATGCTTAGTGATCTATAAGATCTGTCTGTTTGCCTGTTTACTGGTTATATATGTTTATCTGTTATGTATATGTCAACATGTCATGTGTGGTTGGGTTGAGGCAGACCAGTGTGGACTGAAGACCAAGAGACCCAGGGCGTCTCAGATAGACTGCAGGCCTGAGGGGCGTACCAGTCAGGCCGAAGGCCCGGAGAATGTTCCAGATAGGCTGAAGACCCGGTTAGGCGTACCAGTCATGCTGAAGGTTCTGTGGCCATACCAGATAGACTTTAGGCCGCCGGGGCGTTCCAGTCAGGCTGAAGGCTCTGTATGCAAGTTGTTTGTTGTATTGTTATGTGTATTGTGTGTTGGTACTTTGGGGGAACTCACTAAGCGTTGGCTTACAGTTTTGGGTTATGTTTCAGGTACTTCAGATGATCACGGGAAGGCGAAGGCATGACCGTACACAACCTCGTGTTTGAAATATGATTTTGGCAAACTCTGATGTTGAACATGTTTTGAAAACTATGTTTGTAAACAATTTGTGAAATTGGTTGGTTTTAAAAGTTTAAATTTTTCATGATTTTTATAAGTGTTATAAGTTGGTATCAGAGTCTTCGTTTGAGTGAATTTGAGGAACACTCGTGTGAATCCAGTCTCAAACTAAGGAAAAGATTTTTAAAAATGATTTTCAAAATTGTTTTCAAAATAATCAAAGAGGATGTGATGTGTACGATCAGTCGGAGCCAATAAGTCTTAGGGTGCAAAGTCACTCTTGGATGTCATGAGGGCTTACTCCTTTGTATGTGTGTAATAAGTTGTCTTTCCTTTATAAGGAAGTGAGTGACACTCATTTTATCTAATGAACACTTTGAGAGCATTAGTTTAGAGAGAGAAATTGCAAGACCCATTTTGTACTCTTTCTATCAATACTAATGAGAGCTAAGCCCATATTTATTTACTTCATGTGTTCTTGATTTTGTATGATGATTCACTAGATCTTTTCTAAATCCGCACATGCCATCATAATCAACACCATTGCAGGAGAGAAACCTTATGTCACTTAGATTTAATGGTGTATGTGTTCCCATCAATGTGAAAATGTCATTTCAAACCATTATCATAAGACAAGGTTTACGACAAAATCAGACTTATATGGACTGAACTTACTCAATCTTAATTTCTTGCCACTTGAGAGCACAAGGGTCTACCATGTATTCCAAGTTTTTGAGCAGATCATCCTTACTGATCAATGAACTTTCACTAATCAAGGTGCTTTGACTTATGTAAACAATTTGAGAACTCATAGAACTCACATGCATAGTCAACTTTAACTGGAACGGGCACAGAAACAAGAATATGCCAACACGATAGGTTACAAACCTCAAGTCGTGTGCTAGTGATAAACGATAGGTTTATTCTTGATTAGTTCTTGAAGCTTTTCAAGGTCTTTAAGACTCCCACTGACCTCTTGACATATAAGATTCTCTTGTCAAGAAACATTCCTCGACAAAACAAATATTCAAGAGTTAACACGGATTCTCCTTAAGGAAAAACACTTCATATAATTGGTCTTAGTTGGTCTTTGTTTTATTAAAAACATCACAACTACCAATTTGAAATATGCAAGAGTTAGAAAACATTTCTACTCCATATTTTATGATGTGTTATAAACCTACTTAAAAACATGTCACTCAAGGCATAATCGTCGAGTATGACTCTTTAGCTCGATTTTGGAACGAAGTATGACTCACCTTAATTGATTTAACCATTTCAACAATTCCCGATTCCTCTTCTTAGCCATACAAGTGCAATAAGGTGTCCTTAGACTATCAGTTGTGATATGGTTTTCATAATCATTAAGATGATCATAAAACACGATACTAAAGTACTCTCTTTCCTTTCAGATTGGAGAAACTTTGATCTTTCTGCCTAATTTGATTCTTCTTATTCGTTCTGCTATACCTTGAAACTTTTTCAATGTTTCAGAATTACACTTAAACTTGTAAGCATAACCATATTTACTAAACTTTTAGAAAATCATGACGAATAGTCTTATTGTTCTTTGTGGTGGACCTGACCAGTGCACAACAAAGTGTACTAGATCCCCTAGTCCTTTACTTGACTCACATATACATGTGAACAAGGAATTAGTCTTAATTTCCCAAAGACAAAAGTTCTCATTCATCATACAATACAAGTTTCATGATTCCAAGTTTCTATCCAAATGAAACTTGGGTGATGAGAATCTTTCTGATGAGTTTTGAGCATTCTAACACTCCTATGGTGTACATGCATCCCTAGAAACCTCGGATCTATGTTTTCTCTAAGATACATGCAAATAATAATTTTCCAAGGTTTACTTCCTAACTAGCATGTTATGAGGTACTTGAATCATAAAACACTAGTAGAAGAACATACCTTTTGTTGCTTAGATTCCTTTAGAAACTTGTGAGCCTAGCACCTCAAGTGTGATGCCTCAAATGTCTCACACAACACTACAACTCTTGGAATAACCTTGAGAGAAGTTCACTAACACTCAAAATCGGCTAGCTCTCTAGTTCTATCTTAGTAGTCCGATTTTGCTAGTCATGGGGTCCTTTTATAGTTGTGTCACAAGTAGGGTTACAACATGTAAACCCTAATTGACATGGCTTTCCATATTCCATGATCCATGGGTTTATAACCTCCATGGACTATCCATGGAACACCTTATGGGTTTTAGCCCAATTCAATAAACCATGGATCATTAGCCCACTATAAAAGAATAGATGATTTACACAATCAACCTCATATATTTAATTAGTCTCTTTTGATCACTTAATTAATTCCAAATTAGTTCTTGATCAATACTAATTAAATAATATTATTAATATATTAGAACTTATAATATATTAATAAACCTTAAGTGTCCTTTCTCTCATTTAGTCTATCCAAGTGTTGCAATGCCATGCAACCCAAATGGACCATGCCAACCGGGTCAAGTACATTCCAAAAATAGTTATGAACTTAGACACCTAATCCAACAGTCTCCCACTTGGATAAGTCTAATAACTATAACTGCAAAAATGACTTCAGGAACCGATCAACAATCGTAGCTCTTTCAAGGTCTCGCGGAACTGAGATGATGATGATACGCCATTTAAGATAAGTGATCATATAATCCTCTGTTCTATATATCAGCCGGACAAATACATGGAACAATGTCTTACTTATTGTCCAGCAGTTTGTTTCCCGATTTCCGATTTGTTTGACATAGAACTTAATCGAACACATCAATTTAGTTCTGACCAGGCCCGGTACATGGGTCAATACAAAATCATCGAGGGGCCCAGATATCGCTTCTAATCCAAGAAGGAACATATAAACTTCGACTCATATGCTTGTTCTACTACTTGTTGAATTATACACAAAGGCACGTTTTATAACATCGAGTTACCAATGCGTTTTCGTACAATCAATGTATAACCAACTCATAGTCAACAACTCATATCTCTAGGTTTGAAGAATTATATGATATTATCGTCTCACGATCACTCGAGATAAATTCCATGAAGTGATACAAGTGAGCGTGGGTTGAATCCAATACTCAGAACTTATGAGCACTAATGAGTGTTGTAGAAACTCTTGCTATATCCAACATCTTAGACATCTACAAGCCAACTCATGACAGTCTTGATTCATATCTACTTCCAACATACGACCGACTGTGGAGAATTTGAATAATATGATATACCATAACATAATTATTCTCAAAGTCAAAACATGCAAAATGAAATGATCGTAAACGATTGACAGAAGATAGCAACACTTTACTTATAAATAAACAACAACTTTTATTTATCATCAAATGTCAATTACACTTTACATATTTCAAAGCTATCTAATTACTAAAACTAATATCATCCTTCAGCCCTATGCGCCTCGCATGCTGGAGATGCTTAACCCTACCCAGTCCCTTTGTGAGGGGATCTATTGGGTTCTCATCCGATGATACCCTCTTTGCCACGAGGAGTCCTTCTTCTATTTGATGTTTGATGAAATGGTATTTTCTGTCGATGTGTCTGGATCTCCTATGATCCCTTGGTTCCTTGGCTAAGGCAACTGCACTTTCACTATCACAGAAATTCTCTATAGGCTCCTTTATAGCTGGTACAACCCCAAGGTCTCCAATGAAGTTCTTTATCCATATAGCCTCCTTTGCTGCCTCGCTTGCCGCTATATACTCTGATTCGCAAGTTGAATCAGCCAATGTCTCCTGCTTGGAACTTTTCCAAGTAATTGCTCCTCCATTTAAGGTAAAGACCCAGCCTGACTGAGAGCGGAAATTATCCCTATCAGTCTGAAAGCTAGCATTACTATACCCTACTACTCTCAAGTCATCACTCCCACCGAGGGTAAGGACCCAGTCCTTAGTCCTCCGCAGATACTTGAGAATGTTCTTTACCGCAGTCCAGTGAGCCTTGCCAGGGTTCCCCTGATATCTGCTGACCATGCTCAACGCAAAGGCCACATCAGGACGAGTACAAGTCATAGCATACATGATCGAGCCTACAACGGAAGCATATGATACTCGACTCATCTCTGCTATTTCAGCCTCTGTACTCGGGCTCTGAGTCTTACTCAATCTGGCATTACTCAGGATCGGTAACTCTCCTTTCTTGGAATTATGCATGCTGAACCTATTCAGCACCTTATCCAAGTAGGTACTCTAACTAAGTCCAATTAGTCTTTTACTCCTATCTCTCAAAATCCTTATCCCTAGGATATAGGCAGCTTCTCCAAGGTCCTTCATAGCGAAACACTTCCCAAGCCAGGACTTCGCCTCCTACAGAGTTGGGATGTCATTTCCTATGAGTAGTATGTCATCCACATACAATACCAAAAAGCTAACAATACTCCCACTAGCCTTGACATATACAAAGGACTCGTCTTCGCTCCTCGAAAAGCCAAACTCTTTGACTTTCTCATCGAAACAAAGATTCCATCTGCGAGGTGCTTATTTCAATCCATAGATGGATTTCTCAAGCTTACACACTCTATTAGGGTACTCTCTGCTGACAAAACCCTCTGGCTGACTCATGTAAACATCCTCAACCAACTTTCCATTAAGGAAAGTGGTTTTGACATCCATTTGCCATATTTCATAGTCATGAAATGCAGCAATGGCTAGCATAACCCTAATAGACTTAATCTTCGCTACTGGTGAAAAAGTCTCATCATAATCAACTCCCGGAGTTTGAGAAAAGCCCTTTGCAACCAGTTGCGCCTTCTAAGTGTGTACATTACCATCCATGTCGGTCTTCTTCTTGAAGATCCATTTGCACCCGACGGTCTTTCGACCTGGTACATTGTCAACCAAGTTCCAAACTTGATTGTCTTACATGGACTATATCTCGTTGTCTATAGCCTCTTTCCATTTAGCAGCCTCAGGGCCTGCCATGGCTTTCGTGTAGCTGTTAGGTTCATCCAGACTTTCCAGTGTATTATCATTGATAAGTGTATCACCTTCCGTAGTAATATGGAAACCATGGTAATGCTCAGGTGCATTCCTAACTCTCGTGGAACGCCTCAGAGGTACAGACTCGTCAGTCGGATCAACAGGAGTTTCCTCCTCAGGTTGATTGCTAGGGTTTGAGGTTCCTTCACCACGTGACTCTTGAATTTCTTCAAGGTCAATTTTCCTCCCACTGGTTCCTTGGCTTATGAACTCTCTCTCTCTAAAGACTCCCCTCCTCGCTACAAAGACCACATTATTACCGGGTCTGTAGAAGAGGTAACCAAAGGATTTCTGTGGGTAGCCGATGAAAATACACCTCTCACTTCGAGGTTCGACCTTATCGTGAGTCTCGTGCCTCACAATAGCCTCGAAACCCCAAATCTTGATGTGATCTAGATTGGGAACTTTTCCAGTCCACATCTCGTGAGGTGTTTTGGCAACCTTCTTTGTAAGTACTAGATTAAGGATATGGACGGCAGTTTCTAAGGCATACCCCCAAAATGAGATTGGTAGCGAAGCTTGACTCATCATGGAATGAACCATATCCAACAAGGTCCGATTACGCCTCTCAGCCACATCATTCAACTGCGGTGTCCTGGGAGGTGTCAATTGTGAGACAATCCCACATTCCTTAAGATAGTCAAGGAACTCTGTACTAAGATACTCACCACCTCGATCGGATCGAAGCATCTTAATGTTCCTGCCAACTGATTCTCCACTTCGTGTTTAAACTCTTTGAACTTTTCAAAGGTTTCTGACTTATTCTTGATTAAGTAGACATATCCATAACTACTATAATCATCAGTAAAAGTCACATAGAAGCGGTTAGCATCCCTTGTGGCGGTTCTAAAGGGTCCACACACATCTGTGTGTACAAGATGCAACAAACCTTCGCCCCTAGCACAAGTACCAGTGAAGGGTGACTTTGTCATTTTCCCAAGCAAACAAGATTCACAACTATCATCCGACTTTAGGTCAAATGACTCCAAGACTCCATCCTTTTGGAGTTGGCCTATGCGTTTCTTGCTTACATGTCCAAGACGACAATGCCATAATGATGCTTTATCCAAGCTAGTGGAAGAATCGATACACAACACATTATTTCCTAGGTTATCTACAACCGACACAGTTTCATACACACCATCATAAGGTAATGCTTTAAAATAAAGAACATTATTAAAGAAAGCATTAATACCACCACATTCATTATCAAATGAAAAGGTAAACCCTTGTTTGTACAAACCATGAAAGGAAATAATATTCCTCGCCATTTCAGATGAGTAACAACATTTATTCAAATCTAATGTAAACCCACTACTTAGAAACAAAGAGTAAACTTCAATCTTGGTGACAGGTGAAGCTTTCCTATTCCCCATGATTAAGTTTATCTTCCCATGCTCCACATTCTCACTTCTTCTTAGTCCCTGCAAATCATAACATATGTGAATACCACAACCTGTATCAAGGACCCAAGAATTAGAATAAGGTGAGTTATTAGACAATATAGTGTAAATACCTGCATGGTTGGGTTTCACTTTCCCATCCTTAACATCTTGCAGGTACTTTGGGCAGTTTCGCTTCCAGTGCGACTTTTCATGGCAATAGAAGCATTCAGCCTCTTTAGGGTTGGCAGAAGGAGTAACAGAACCTTTCTTGGTTCCACTTGAAGAGGAGCCATCAAGGGACTTTCCCTTGGTACCCTTCGAGGGGCTCTTCCTATTCTTTCCTTTGCCTTGCCCGATTGCCAAGACAGGGGCCGCGGTAGGAGTAGGAGTGGTAACAACCGATTTACCCTTAAGAGCACTTTCGGCGGTCTTCAAGAGTCCTTGAAGTTTGCTGAGTGTAACTTCCTCCTAGTTCATGTGGTATGTCATTCGGAATTGATCATAACACGAAGGTAAGGAGTGCAAAATGATGTCAATTGCCAACTCCTCGGGGAAGTTCACATTCAGTTTCAGCAAACGATCCACATACCTTAGCATTTTCTGCATGTGGCCCGTGATGGGTTCACCATCCTTCATTCGGGTTGTTATCATGGAGGAGATGATTTCATATCGCTCTTGACGAGCACTCTGATGGTAGCGGTCCATCAAGTCCAGGTGCATCTCAAAAGGGTAATAGTCCTCATAGGACTTTTGGAGCTCGGTTGTCATTGTGGCCAACATGATACATGCCACTTTGGTGGCATCTCTCTCATGAGTCCGGTATTCATCGATCTCCTCAGGAGTAGCAGACGACTCATCAAGTTCCTTAAGCTCCTTGTCGAGGACATATTCCTTGTCCTCATACCGAGTGACCATCCTGATGTTCCTGATCCAATCCATAAAGTTGGATCCATCGAAGATGACTCTCCCACAAAGGTTCATGAGAGAGAAGGAGCCGGTAGGGTTTGAGCCAGAAGGAACATTGTTGGAAGACATCTGAAAAAGAAGAAAGACAAGTTTAGATTAGATATAAAGATAGTCCTTAATAAGACACCCAAATGTAATATTAAGGCTAGGACCCAACACAATATTTTATAACTTAGAAGAGGGATGTCGTAATCCAAGCTATAAAATATTTGAAGGTAGGTGAATGACGATTCACCAATTTCCAGCATGAAAAACGAAATAAATTATTAGGTTTTAATTGGTTTTGAAACTCCTAGATTCTTTGAGATTCATTGAACTTTTCAATGGCATGTTTCAATCTCGAGTGTGCCCTTCAAATTTTGTGACTGGGATGCCGAGGATCACAAAACAAGGTGTGAAGTAACCATGCAAATTACTTGGTACTCTTAATGTTTATCACTCAACCGGTATGCCGGTTAACCACACGCGCTCCACCGATCTATGATAAACCTTAAGCCACCCTTTGCCTACCTTGTTAAGTCCAGGTTAGTGTGTCGGTTAACCACACACGCTCCACTAACGACTTAAGCAAAGTGCAAAGTGTAATTTCATGGGTTAGCACCATATTCACATTTTTCCTAAAGTAACTAAGAGTGGGAATTTATAAAAACATTTAGTTACTTTATAACCATCATAATTTTAATGAGAATTTAAAGTCATTGTCCTACCCGTTCGGCTAACGACCCTTCACCAGTCAAGGAAGCGGTGGGTGAGAGTGGACACCCATTAAGCTGTCATTTTATAGGCAACAACCTTATACCCCCCTTATAGACCGGCTTCGTGAATGAGGCCTACTAACGGTAAAACGACTTGTTCTTATACATACATACATATATATATATATATATATATATATATATATATATATATATATATATATATATATATATATATATATATATTTATATATATATATATATATATATATATATATATATATATATTATTAACTTATAATATTATAAAGTATAAGGGTTGAATTTTAACTTTTAAAATTCTAGGGGTTGGAACTAAAGTTTTCTAAAAAAGTGTGAGACTTTGATAATAACCTTTGAAATTGGATTAGCATAATCATTACCACATCAAAAACAGGTTTTAAGGTTCAAAAAATAGTTTAGGGTAATGATCCTCATCCAATACCAAGCAAAACCCCGAAATTCTGCATACAGGGGCATCACCACATTGTGGTAAAGACTGCCACGTCATGGTGAGCAGTCAGATGCAAAAAATGCAGAATTTCAACTTTTGAAAAAACATGTAGCATCAAGTATCAAGAAAACAAACCTAGGCTCTGATACCGCTGATGGGTTTTGAGCATTCTAACACTCTTATGGTGTACATGCAACCCTAGAAACCTTGGATCTATGTTTTCTCTAAGATACATGCAAATAATAATTTTCCAAGGTTTACTTCCTAACTAGCATGTTATGAGGTACTTGAATCATAAAACACTAGTAGAAGAACATACCTTTTGTTGCTTAGATTCCTTGAGAACCTTGTGAGCCTATCACCTCAAGTGTGATGCCTCAAATGTCTCACACAACACCACAACTCTTGGAATAACCTTGAGAGAAGTTCACTAACACTCAAAATCGGCTAGCCCTCTAGTTCTATCTTAGTAGTCCGATTTTGCTAGTCATGGGGTCCTTTTATAGTTGTGTCACAAGTAGGGTTACAACATGTAAACCCTAATTGACATGGCTTTCCATATTCCATGATCCATGGGTTTATAACCTCCATGGACTATCCATGGAGCACCTTATGGGTTTTATCCCAATTCAATAAACCATGGATCATTAGCCCACTATAAAAGAATAGATGATTTACACAATCAACCTCATATATTTAATTAGTCTCTTTTGATCACTTAATTAATTCCAAATTAATTCTTGATCACGACTAATTAATTAATGTTATTAATATATTAGAACTTATAATATATTAATAAACCTTAAGTGTCCTTTCTCTCATTTAGTCTATCCAAGTGTTGAAATGCCATGCAACCCAAATGGACCATGCCAACCAGGTCAAGTACATTCCAGAAATAGTTATGAACTTAGACACCTAATCCAACATTTTCCTTATTTGGTAAATTTAGACACTATCACAAACGAAAGATTCAAATCCATATTGCTAAAAATAGAAACATACACACATCAATTTTCACAAATGCCATTGCAAGGTAATATAAAATAAGATAAAATCAAAACTTTTCTTTATTTATAAAATGCGGAAAACTTTTCCCTACAATGCAAGTACATATGAAAACTATGTTTCTAAATATTCCTAAGCAATCTATCATAACTCCTAAGTAGCAGCTCACGATTCTGATCATCGAATCATGCGATCGAAATCTATCTCTTCGCAATCAGACTCAACCTACTCTTTCTTTATGCTTCCTTTCTCTTATTCAATCCTACAAAACATCAAAATGTGATATCATCACATCATGTATTAATAATATTCAAATAGGAACTTAATAGAGTTAGATAGTGGATTTACCTGAAGCAGAGTCATACATTTTGACTTTACCATCCTTATGGTCCTTCAGGTAGATACGACAGCTTTGCATCCAATGCCCCTTCTCTTGGCGATAGAAACAAGTGGACTCTTTGGCATTTGCACATGGAAATATCTCAGAACTGGCTTTTCTCTTATGGTCAAATCTTTTGACCATAGCCAATTCCCTTCCCATAGGAGAAGTGATCTTTTTTGGACTATCTATGTCATTACCTATGTCCATAGCAGCATGGGAAGTAGATGTTCCAATCAAATTTGCTTGACCAGTGCGCCAAATCATTGCTGATTCAACAACAATTAGCAACTAGGTAAGATTGATAAGGGTCACGTCGTTATATGTCATACAGTAGTCATTAACAAACTGACTATATGCCTCGGGAAGTGACTGAAGAACCCAGTCAACAGCCAACTTCCTTTGGACAACGACACCCAACATTCCCAGCCTATCAATGTGTGACTTCATATCCAAGACATGTGCACACACAGACCTTCCATCTTTGTGTTTGCTAGAAAATAGGGATTGAGTGACCTTGAACTCTTCAAGTCGATGAAGACATGGGTTAGGGAGAATAATTGGAGGAGGTGGAGGAAGTGAATTATGATATTGTGAAGTATCACCTTCATATGGAAAGCTTTTTCCAAAAGATTCGGGAAGACCATAGTTGTTAGAACTAGACATCTACAAGGGAGAAATTCAAGTCAGTTGATTTAAATCCTTAATATAACACCCAAAATGAAATATTAAGGCTAGGACCCAACACGATATTCTACAATTCGGAAGTGGGATGCTGTAATCCAATTGTAAAATATTTGAAGGTAGGTAAATGACGATTTACCAATTTCCACCATGAAAAACGAAATTGAATATTAGGTTTTAAATGAATTGAAATTCCTAGATTCTTTGAGATTCATTGAACTTTTCAATGGCATGTTTAATCTCGATTATGCCCTTCAAGTTTGTGACTGGGATACCAAGGATCACAAACAAAGTATGAATAACCATGCAAATTAGCTTGGTACTCTCGTTGTCATTAATCACCTAATCAATGTGCCGGTTAACCACACACACTCCATTGATCAATGATATTTTACGAGAAACCCATTGCCATCCTTCATTAGTCCCATATTAGTGTGCCGGTTAACTACACAGGCTCCACTAACGACTAATAAGGCACAATGTTCAATTTCATGGGTTATCATCAAATTCACATTTTTCCTAAATAACTAAGATTGGGAATTTATAAAAGGTTTAGTTACTTTATATTTCATTATACATTTAATGAGGATCAAAGTGTCCTGTCAAACCCGTTCGGCTAACGACCCTCCACTAGTCAAGAGTGCGGTGGGTAAGAGTGGATACCCATTCAATCGCCATTTTATAGGCAATTTCCTTAAACACCCCTTATAGACTAGCTTCGTGAATGAGGCCTACTAACGGTAAGACTGACCTTTTACTTATACATATATAATATATTAAACTTTTAATGTTATATAGTATAAGGGTGTATTTTACACATTTAAAATACTTGGTGGTTTAATCTATTAATAAATTATACTCTTAATTTAATTAAACTTAAACCATATCATTATGAAATTATTAATTCTCTCTTAATTAAACAGTTTAATCAATTTAATAAAGTTCATAAGGTGTAATTGAACTATTCAAAACACATCAAGGTTCTAAATATAAAATTCAAAATTAAAACTATTTAATTAATTTTTAATTTATGAACCCAAGAGTTACACCTTTTAAAAAAACTTTTCAAATTACTTAAGTCTTAGAATTCAATGCTTCATAATTGGAGATTTTTCAAATACCAAAACTTGAGGGAAAGTTTTGTAACTTTTGAAAACTTTTGGATTCCATAACTTATGGAGTTAATGTTTAATGAATGAGACTTTTCATGTTCCATAACTTGAGGACAAGTTATGAAACTCTTCAAAAAACCTTTGATCTCCAAAACAAGTTGTAACTCAAAAAAACTTTTAGAATTCCAAAACTTAAAGACAAGTTTTGTAACTCTCCAAAAACATTTAGATTAAATTTAAAACTTATAAAATAACCATTTTATCTTTTATCAATTTGATCATAGTACAACTCTTGTAGTAAGATAATTTCAAAAATTTCAAATAATTAGCTTTATCATATAAACTTGTAATTATCTTAAATTTGAAAATTTATCTTTTAATTGGATGAGACTAATCACTACCATATCAGAAAAATCAGTTTTTATGATGTAAAACAGTTTGTGGTAATGATTTTAATCCAATTTAGGCCAAAATACCCGAAAAACTGCCAACTGACCAGCCACCATGTCGTGGTGATCATGCAGATTCCAAAAAAAACGATTTTTTTTCTTTGAAAAATTACCAATGCATCAATATAACAGAAAAAACCCATGTCTCTGATACCACTGTTGGGTTTTAGGTACTAAAACACTCCTATGGTGCACATACAACCCTATTTGCTTTGGATCTAAGTTTTCTCTAGTTATACATGCAACAAAAATTATCCAAAGCATGAAATCTAAAACTAGCATACAATTGATATACGAATGATAAAAACTAGTTAGAATATTACCTCTTGTTGTAGCTTGTTGAATTTGGCCTTTCAAGAGCTTAGCACCTCAAGTGTGATGCCTTAAACAAGTCACAAACACCATAAACAATTAGATGAATATGAGAGAGAGGTTTGGAAACACAAAAATCGGTTATCACTTCTTAGGATACTATATCGACACGATTTTTGGCTTAGGGGTTACATATATATAGTGTAGAATTCCAAGAGTCATACGTAACCCTAATTCTTACACTTAGGCTTATGATCTGTAACTCATATGGACTAACTCTTTATGGACTCACATATAAACTTAGCCCATCTCAAATTAATCATGGATCATTAGACCAAACCATATATATCACTGATTTACATAATCAGTCGCCGTTAATTTAATTAGTCTCTTTTGATCACTAAATTAATTCCAAATTAATTCTTGATCAATACTAATTAAATAATATGATTTCTCAATTAATATATTATTTTTATAATATATTAATAAATCACAAATAACCTCTTTCTCAATTATCCATCCTTTCAGATTGTTCTGGTGAAGGCAACCCGACATGGACCATGCTACACTCGGGTCAAGTACATACCAATTATAGTTATGGGCTTAGACACCTAATCCAACAATCTCATCCTAGGCTTGCCCTAGGGTACTCTTCAACCCACTCTCCGCCATCAGCTGCATAAGAAGTCCCTGTTATCTCCCCCTAACTAGCTCGCAAATACCATTACATATCACTAAGACTAGATAATTCTTCGAATGAGAGGTCCTACTGTACAACGGTTAGAATCAGACGAGAGCTGCGAAATAGAGCTAAACCTAACCTTCTGAAATTATTTAGTCCTCGAAATATGTAACTTAACGTATTCGTTTACTAGTTAGTAAAAGACAGCTAGAACTCCTAAAAACACAAAGCAAGCAGCATTCGAGCATTGTGTAAACATAATCAATCATATACTAATAAGGCCATCATACTGACTAATATGTACTAGCATGCAGTTCATAAAGCTGATTCGTATATAACAGGCACATAAGGCATCCTTCCTAGATCCTTAGTCTTAATCTAGCATGCAGTTCTCATAAAGCTGATACACATATAATAGGCACATAAGGCATCCTTCTTAGATCCTTAGTCCTAATCTAGTATGCAGTTCTGATAAACATATCTTAACATAAACTTGTATGGGTAATTTGGGAGACTTACTTGAGCTCGGCTGATTGCATGCACCACACCCTTTTCTCTTTTTCAAAATTCTTTTTCTCTTTTCAAATTTCTTTTCAAAATTCTTTTTATAAAAACGATTTTCTTTTTAAAAATTTCATACCAAGTCCTTAGTTTGAGTTCAGACACCCGAAAGTGTGCCCAAATCCCTCAAACCAAGTCTCTGGTACTAACTTGAAATGTCCTAAAAATACAGTCCAAAAATTTCATTTTAAACCATTAAATAAACCATAATTGATGTTTGGTAAATACAACCATAAGTCGTGATATTCTCAAAAACATCATATCAAAACTAGTATCAATGTTCCAAATCACATATAAAAGTATCAGAGTAAAAATCCCAGTCTAACAGCGGTGGTGTGTGCCATGCGATCATCCGGAGCCGTTCCCTTTACTAGTGGAAGTACCTAAAACCAAAACTGAAAACTGTAAGCACGAATCTTAGTAAGCTCCCCAAACTACCACATACCATACACATAACATATAACATAACTTTAGGACTCCGCCCAGCTGCATCAGGAAGAACCCAACATCAGGCTTACCCCGACTTTAGACCGTGTCTGGCATCGGACCTCGTCCGGAATCGGGCTTGATCTAGCATACATACCACATATCATATATCATAAACACATAACATAAACATATAAATATTCATTGGGCTTGCCTCGGTATCGGACCGAAGCCCGAAACACATAACACATAACATATAAGCTAACATATATCGGGCTTTCCCCGACATCGGACCGAAGCCCAGAACACATAACACATAACATGCAAGAATCACAAAGACATCAAGCATACATAAACGCTTCTCGTCACCGCCCCGACATCAGACTATAGTCTGAAACTACTAACATCTAAAGGGGTCGACATTGGTGCCTTAGACTCGTTCCTATTGGAGGAAAACTCACCCCGCAAAGCTGACTGCTAAAATCTCGTGTGAGGAATCTCTGATGGCTGCTCCAATGACTCCCCGACTATCATCAACACAATACACTTAGTCAAAATCTGATAATCTTTCATAGGGTAAAATAACCATTTTACCCCTGTTCAAAGTCAACATTCTGATTGACTCAACTCGCCAAGTTGGTCTATCAACTCGCCGAGTTTTGTTACTCAAGAACCCTAAAATCATGATCCAACTCGCCGAGTTCGCTGTCCACTCATAGTCACAATTAACCGAGTTAACTCGTCGAGTCATCCTCAGACTCATCAAGTTCTGCTTTCTCAGAATCGGGACAACTCGTCTCAACTCATCGAGTCCTTCCTTGGACTCGTCGAGTTCTTCAACCTCTAAGTCCAAAACTATGTCCTACTCGTTGAGTCATCTTCTAGACTCAACGAGTTCACTCATTAACAGAAAAGTTGGGGAACCGCGACCCGACTCGCCGAGTCGCACAAATAACTCGTCGAGTCCCCCAATATCTTAATCCATTCAGTCGATTTCAGTTGGGTTCATTGCCTCCAAAACATAAATCTAGATCCCTAAGGCCCTTATGTCACGTAAAGTTTTGAACTTTACATGCATGCATGGGGTTTTTAGCTCAAAAGGTCCAAAAAGGTGGCTCATAAGGTGCATGGGACTCCCATGGCCATAAAGTTGGCACCTTTATGCCATGGAGTCCCTCAAGGACCTAGATATACAGTAGATACACCAAATCATGCTTGCACTCATGAATGGTTCCAAAAAGGTACTCCAAAATGCCCTAACTACCCCATAAGAAGATCTAGAAAACAAATGGCCAAGGAATAGACTTGATTACCAGAAAGTGAAGGAAATATGAAGTTGCTTCTATATCTACAACCTTGTCTTGGAGTCCTCTAGCTTATTCTTCTTCTCACAAGCTTCAAATCACACCAAATCACTCAAAAATGGTTCACACACTCATACAAAACTCAAGCTCACTGATTAGGGTTTTTTGGATAATTGGGGATGATGGGGCAGGAAACAGGGGGTGTTATGTTCTTTAAATAGGGGGGCAAATGCTTAAAATTAGGGTTTCACTCTGGCCGAGCTACTCGTCGAGTCGAGGGCTCTTGACTTGTCGAGTAGATAACTCAAACCCCGCGCATAATCTGCCCTCTACTCGACGAGTTAGGGCCACCAACTGGTCGATTTCCTCTTTCATTATAAATAAATAAATTAATTAAATGCATACCAGGAACCATGCGTTACACAATGTTGCTTAGGGGATTCCTCAACAATATATGTCAGTAAGGCAACCACGAGGGGGATGGAGTACACCTGGTGAACACATCGTTCACACACATCTACAGGTTGCGAGCCTTCTAGCATTCCACTAGACTGTCTAGAATAGTCTGTGGTCGTCATCTATACTCCGCTAGATGACTGGGTCAGATTTCAACATTGGGACCTCTCATCATTCTTTTCATATTTCATCATCTATTTCATTTACCCATCTTTACCCAACATATTTATAGGTATAAAATACATATACAGTTTAAATCAGATAAAACATGTATAAATCGTTCATCCAATATAGATATCAAGAACAAAGAAAATAGGCACATATAGCACGTAATTTATATTAAATAGTTCATATCTATGTGTAAGATGAAAGTAACTATGCACTCACTTGTTAAAGTGATGACTCAAAATTCGGGCAACGCTTCGCTTCTAAAAAATGTATTTTCTTTTGACAAAACCTAGTATCATTATTACTAAGTTTTAGTCTAATATTTATTGCGACTAATTATTTGTCTAGATTCATCATTAACTCACAATCTACTTTCATGATCTATTAAGTAAGGAACAACCAGGTAGGATCATATTGGAGGTAGGGTCCATTTGGTATACGAAGTATACTGTTTGGAAATCTCACTTCAAACACCTCACTAAATCACAACCTAGACATCATCCCCGTAAGTAGTTCAATCAGCATAACGACTTTGAATCACTGACAAATCTTGTTTATAGGTGCATAATAATGATAATGAACTTAAACATAAGTTATACTTAAAGTAGGGTAAGCATAACTCACTTACAAGGGGGTTTAGCGAAGAACCGGGCTCTGCGTGGGCATAACTTCTGAGCCAAACGCTCTTCTTCTTAGGGCCTTCTGGCGCTCATGGACTTGCTTCTAACACCTAGGAGGTGCCAGGGAAAAACTTAGAGGGTTTGGGGGTATTTGGTAGAGAATTAGATAAGAAGATGTGAGAAAAATGAGTGAAAACGCCTTCTATCTATAGGCTGCCAACACCCTTGTACGTGGGGCATACGTAAGGGGACGCTGGGCATACTCAGTATGTTGGGTGTAGTCAGTACGCTAGGACTACTCCGAGATACGCGGGGAGTACCGGTGCCACGTGTCGAGATCGCATGCGAAGCCGTGGGGAAGAAGGTGCGGCTGAGATTGTGTGTAACACCCCGAATCCTGGATGAGAAATTTAAGAGTTATAATGCACTTTGGAGGACCTACTCGACGAGTTGGTTGGTCCGGACTCGTCGTGTAGGGGCTGAGCTGGCTACGCAAATCATAAACCCTACTCGTCGAGTCGAGGGGCTGGACTCGACGAGTTGAGTCTGTATTGAGAAAACCCTAATTTTAGGGCTTGCACCCTATTTAAAGGCCCTTAAGCCCTCATTTCCACCTCCCTGACCATTTAGACACACTAAGAGAAACCCTAGGCGAGCTCTAGTCGTTGTGAGAAAGAGAAAGGCTAAAGATCTTGTGTTCAAGTGCATTTTTAGAAAGGGGAATGAAGAACAAGAAGGTTTGGAATGAGAAGAAGCTTTGGGTCCAGTGTTCTTTCGGTGCTAGCTATCAATTGGAGGTAAAAAGCTATCTCCTTGATCATTCCTTTTGTTAGATCTCTTTCTAGAGAGTTTTAGGTTTTATTCCCATCCATCTTTTGGGTTGGAGTTGTTGAGTTGTTCATGGGAGTGGAGACTACAGATCTGAGCTATATGAGTCCCTATGAGCCCAAAGATTCAAGCTTTATTAAGCTTTGGGCAAGTCTTCAAGCATAAAGACCTTTATGGAGCATGTTTTGGCATTTTGAGCCCTATATGCCATGCATGAACGTAAAGCTTGCAGCTTTACGTGATGATTTAGCCTTGGGAGGCTAGATCCAGAGTATGAGACCTTATTTCTGTCCAAAATCGTCTGATTGAGAAAATAGACTTAAGGGACTCGACGAGTTGATGATACAACTCGACGAGTCGGTTAGGGTTTACCCATATGGTTTGGACGCGTTGCATACTTGGCGAGTTGACGAGACAACTCGACGAGTTAAAAGGGTTTTACCTGTCTTTGGATTCAGAGTGGACTCGACGAGTTGATGGGACAACTTGACGAGTAGGTGGGGTTTTCCTGGTCTTCTGGACACTGCATGGACTCGACGAGTTGACTAGCAACTTGGTGAGTTGACTCGGGTTTTCACGATGTACTGAGTTCTGAGGGACTCGACGAGTTCATGAGCTGTACTCGGCGAGTTGAGTCAACATGGACTGTTGACTTGAGTGTTGACTTCCGTTGACTTTTAGAGTTGTGATTTAAGTGCTAATTAGAGATAATTATCGCATGTGTTAGGCGGAGGCTAGATCGGTGATTCGTGTACGAGGTTTATTTGCTCGCTTACGAGGTGAGTCTTCTCAATATACTTACCTAGAGTTAGGGCCGGAGGGTCCACCCGAGTTGTGGGACCGGAGGGTTCCACTGAGACACATTGACCGGAGGGTCTTATTCGAGTATAGCCATGAGAGGCTAATGAGATGTATGTGGTATTGTGGAGAACTCACTAAGCTTCGTGCTTACCATGTTATGTGATATGTGTTTTAAATACTGTCACACCCCCAAACCGGAACGACGGAAACGTTCGGGGGCGGATGACTTCATGTAAGTATCACAACACATGCATTATAGTAATCAAAGTACAGCCAACCATTGCATTAATAAGTATAAGTTTTACATAGGTATTTTAAATATTTCAAATTCAAACATCAAAGTAGATACAGAAGACAACAGGAGTCGCAGTACGGTACTAAGCAGTCTTCTCAAAAGCTTCGGGGGTGTACCTGTCTACTAGAGCCCTGAGAATACAAGTAAGTTTTGAAAGAGTATCAACATAAAGCCAGTGAGTTCATAAGCATTTTGTTTTAGAACGACGGTTCTCGATTCTTTTGAAAAGTGCGATATCTTTTCCAGAAAACCTTATACTATCTGGTGAAATAAATGTATAAACCTTAAGTAAAATAATCTTTTGATATCTGTTGAGAGTGTTTCTCAAGAAAATCCCATATTTTCTTATGAAAAGCATGATTAAACCCATTTCTTCTATGACTTCTTGGTTCTTACTAGTCACGCACAAACCAAGGAGTTATGGAGGAAATATGAATATTCGTTAGTTGATTAATAAACCATCTGTTTATAAAATACTGATGTTTACCCTGGGAAATCCTGTATTTCCCTTAAGTGAAGGTTATTGAATTACCCTTTCTAAATCGGAAAGTACAAGTATCTACCATACTTATATCGTTTAAGCATTATTCCTTTTGAAAACCCTGATTACCCCGAGTGATGTATATTAGTCTTATTACATAAACAAAACTAATTGAAAAGTGAAATCCATACTTATATCTTTTAAGCATTATTCCTTCTGAAAACTCTGGTTACCCCCAGTGATGTATATTAGTCTTATTACATAAATAAAACTAATTGAAAAGCGAAATCCCGTAAACAAGAGATTAGTTTATACATATTGTGAGTCGTATAACCATGCTTGATATGACCTAGAGACCTTTACAACATTCTTCAAGTGTTGGTTAAATGACATTTGTCACCCCAGGCATGCCTGCCTAACTGTAGCTAGCAGTTCAGGTGTGGGATTGTCAGTCCCGAATAGATCTATTCACAAATCTAACGCTCTCCCCCCAGGTAGGATATGATTTAATTCAGTACACCTAAGGGTACAGTTTTTGAAGTAGAGCCTCACAATATTGTACAATCCAGTTTACATGTAATTCTAGGATTTAGTTGGTAAGCGCCCAAAGACGCACCTCCTATTTGATTAACGACTTTACGAATAATAATACAGGAAACCCCTTCTTATTATTAACATGAATCCTTATAAAATACTATCTCTTATTTCATGATTCATAAGTTCGTTTCCTTAGTTTTGAAACTGCTTTCGCAAGGTTAGTATCTTAACTCTTTTTGTAAAACTGTTTTCTATATCCGATGTATATTATTAATGGAAATATATTAAACAAAATAATATATTTGAACACAAGATTACTTGTGCTTTTACTTGTATTCCCCCTGAAAACATTAAAAACTCGGAAAATATAGGGGTATGAACTCACCTCGAATGAGTGGTTTGAATGAAGGATCGATATGAGATGCTGAGTGTCAAGTGAAGCCTCGAACACAATTGGATCCTAATTATCATGTAATAACACATATATGATTCAAATTAGGGTATTTCACGACTAGAAATGATAGGAAACCACCCTAAGGGCTTGAAAACACTTGAACTAAGTGTTAAAGTCATTTGTGATTGAGTGAGGGAGGTGTATGACCACTATAAAGGTGTGTACGGCCATGGGTGTGCGGCCCATGAGTGTACGGCCGTACACTCATGAAGAGGTGTGCCTTTGAGGTGTTTCCAAGGTTCTTACTAGCATCCAAGAAGTGTTCTAGGTCCCATGCTTAGTTGCAATGCAAGTTTAAGGCTTAGAATGATCATCAAAGTGGGTTTACGGCCCTAAGAGGTGTGTGCGGCCGTACACCTTTCATGTTCATGCCAAATTTGTCGACTTTCAGGTGAATCAAGGCTAGGGTCATGTCCAACTAGAAGACAGGGGTCAAACTCTCACTTTGGAGGGCCTTTAAGGGCGTGTACGGCCAACTTTATGAAGGTGTGCGGCCGTACTCCTTCAAGGGATGAAGAACATGATAAACTTGATGAACTAAGGCTTGAATCAAGAGGTCTGTCAAGTATAACATGCTAGAGGATGGAATACTCACGTTTTTGAAGCCTTGAAGAGTTCACGGTTGAAGAAACTTGAGAGAGAAGGGAGTAGTGTACAACCAAGGGAAGAAAGGAATGAAGGGAAGGAGGTCTACCCATATATATAAGGGTGAGTGTGCGGCCATAAGGGGGTGTACGGCCGTACACCCATGTGTACGGACGTACACTCCTCCTAAAGGAGTGTATGGCCCAATTTGCTACTTCAATGACTTGATAACTCATCCCTAATCTCAACCTTGGTTGTACTCAAGCTTAGAACACTTAAACGAACCCTTAACCAGTGCTAAAAGACAACAGAAACGAGTCTAATATTGATTGAATTGAATAGTTGAATAAGATAGAAGTTCCGGGTTGTCACAAATACTTCTTATGATCGCGGGAAGGCGCCGGCTTGATTGTACACACGAAATCGAGTTATGTTTTTATGGATCCTGGATTTTATTCGAGCAATTATGAATATGTGTTTTCGATAATTTGACAATTTGGGTATTTTGTGAAATGTGTTAATGAGATTTATGTGATTTTAAAATGAAAAATTTGTTTGAAAATTTACAGTGTTGCACTGTGCCTCGAGTCACCTTCGGAACTTAATAGAAAAATTAATTATCTTCTAAAATCCGTAACTTTCGCATACGAGCTCCGTTTTTGACGTTCTTTATATCCACGTGTAGGTAGGATCGTGATCTACTACTTTTGTTTAGACTCCGTCGGCTAATTTTGACGTTAGTTTTTTAAAGTTATATTTTAACAGGCTTAAAAAGTTAAAGTTCGTTAAAAATTCATAACTTGGTCATCCGACGTCCGATTTCGAATGTCTTTATACCGTTGAGCTCCTATTAATGAGATCTTCAATTGTCATTTAGGTTGTGTCGGCTAAAAATTGATCGATCTAAAATCCGATTTCCGGGTTGTGCATTGCTATGCTAAAGTTAGAAAAAAATCATAACTTTCTCAAACAAAATCATATTTGGACGTTCTATATATGCATACTCGTGGTTTAACATATACTACAACTTTCATTTAGATCTCTATGGCTAAAAAGTAGTTTATCAAAGATTTATTTTTTACGATAAGCGCTGTCGTGCCGGTTTAATCGTAAAACTTCGACGGGTCATAACTTCTTCGTTATATGTCGGATTTCAGCGTTCCTTATATCTCTGGAATCCTTCTAACAACTACTTCAACTTTCTTCTTAGATATTTATTCTATCTATTATTTTATTTTTGACACATATTATTATTATTATTTTATTATATCACTATAAGCACACATGTTGCACATAAATCACATAAATCACATAATACTCAAATAATTCTTCTTCATTAATTCAAAATAGGTTACAATTGTTGACCCTAACTATTACATCATTATAATAATGCGTAGCTAGAAATGCGGGCGTTATAGTGACTATTAATTATCATATTATTCTTTAATCATATAGCTTGTCTTGTGTGCGTTACAGAAGACCACGGCCCTACGGTGGGCGCCAAATTTTTGTGGTAAAAAATCGATCAAATGGATATCAACCAAAGTGTATGAGAGGTTGTGGTGTTGTAGCTAAAATAAATATCGAATTGAGATCAAAATGACACAAGTGGTTTACAAGGAAATCCCTTGATCCTTGTTAGGATCTCCAGCATAAAACCTTAGAAGGTGATAATGATCACCTTCCTTGTTTGATTTTATTGGTATGAATGCAAATTACAGAAATAATGATAAAAGTACGAGTACAAGTGTTTGTGTTGCTCTAGGTGCGTAAGGTGAACAAAGATTGTCCCCGTTGTGTGTCTTTTACAAGTGTATTTATAGTCTAGCTCAAGTAACTATAAGTCCGAGATTTCCAGGATCATGTTGAACAAGCTGCCTTGACTTGTAATTTCGGGTATCAAGCTTGACTAGAGCGATTATTGATAAGTCCTATGTTTATTATTTCTACACACGTGAACAATAAACATGAAATATATCCATTAATTTCGTTAGGAAATAATGTTGATAATATTTAGGATCCTAACTTGCTGTAACGTATATAATAGGATCCTGATTCAATTTAAGATTCAGGAGCCTGGACGTGTTTCAGGATCTTGACCCCTAACAGTAGCAATAGTTTTTCATTAGAATTAAACATTCCCCCTAGTTTTCGACACCATTTCTTAGCTTAACTATATTATTTTGCTACAAGGTACATTACCTATTTATGTTTTTAACTGGTTGAAATTTGACAGGATAAATAAATTTAAACTAGTAGTATTAAAATAACACATCACACATCAAAGTATTCTATGTATGTGATTCAATCTTTTGGATTCTTGTAGTGATTATCTCATAAGTTTGCATTCTTGTAACGCTAGAAATAAAGATCGAATTATAGATTTCAGAAAGTGATTTCCAAACATGATGACAAACTCATTTACACTCCGCTCCTGAGTGTAAACATTTTTCCAAATGATACACCATGGCTAACTCATTTCATCCAAAGTATTGATAACAAAATATTTAGTTAAAAATGTCTTTTTATTGAAACATATTATTGCACGAAGTGAGCTTCACCACACATATATATTTTTTTATTTAAGAAAATCCCAACGTCTGTTTTTAACCAATTTAGACATTTTTCCTCAGCTAATCAATACACTTTTAGTTTTAAGGAATCATAATAAAAAAGTTCACTTGAATAATTTTTAGGATCGTGTTTTCTAGTATTTTCTGAAATATGTAATTCGTTCCTATTGCACCGGGTACACAAATTCAGAGGTAGGATAATCCAAGAATAAAATCAATTCGAATTGCAGGCCTAATTGGAGTCAATAAACACATAATAGAACTCTCCTTAAACTTCTTTTTTTACTCGTTTATACATGTGGATTAATAATTAAGTTGTTACATATAGCCATATAGGAACATCTAATAGAAATCAGGGAAGAGCAAATCGTTATCCACCGCCAGAATCCATCTTTTTTAATAAAAAATTTAAAATATTCATCACATTATACCATTATAGAGTACGGATATACACATGCAATATTCAATCGAATTTACAATTACTTTCAAAGTTAATGAAATCATGGTAAATAAATAACAACATCACACTTAGGCAATAATTATTGCCTACTTATTGACACCAAATCAAACATACATACGACCAAATCCGAAGGAATAAAACAAACCACAATGCTTATTACAAAACAAAACCCTATTTAAGAACCCCATTGACAAATTCACAATTTAAACGTTAAAAAAATGCAACCCATTTTGTTTAATCCATTTCATTTTCATTTTAAGGTAAAATAAAAATGAAGAATGAATTAAACAATGGTGTTATAACCTTATATGAAAATGGATCGATAGATCTCATGTGCTCATTCGCATTTGAATCCTGGTGGAAGGGTCTTGCCACATGCACTAACTAACAAGCTTAAAGAGATTGGGACATTGAGGTTGATTCCCAACACATTAGCTTTAATGGCTGTGCAAAGACAAGCTGCAACTTCAAGATCAACCAAACCCTCAAGCAACGCGCAACACTTGCTAGATGCCGGAGATCCGACGACTACATTGACCAGACCAAGAACGTCGGCGCAAACTCCAAGCTTCAGAGTGTCCCGAGGACAAAAGGGGTTTGCTGGGGGGCCTTTTGGTGGTAGTGGTGTCGAGGGTGTGCATGAACCACAAGCATTGGAGAATGTGATGTTGCAGATGAGGAAGAAGATGAAGATACTGCCAGCAATGGAGTTAGTTGCCATGGCTAGCTAGAGAATGTATGTAGCTGATAGGGTTTGATATCAATGGTAAGGTGACCTGTAGAAGTGAAGAGTGTACCCTATTTAAAGGGCGAATGTAACGTAGACGTTACACATTTGACAGCTAAATCTTTTGTCATCTTGTTTATCGCAGACAACTTTAATTATTGCATATTTTAATTTCACTAAGAATGAGGGATACTTTTATAAATAAAAAGGTTATTTGAGAAACGTCGGATAGTATTTTATGTTCTTCTTTAGAACGCCGTTGGTTTATTTTTTAACAAAAACCATATATAATAGCATACAAGTTTTAAAATTCCCGGGTAAAATGAACTTTAACAATAATTTTTTTGAATAGCAATTGGATTGGCAAGATAAGAGAATGGAAGTGTATTGTAAGTTTGTGACAACACGTTGTAACTTTTGTAAGGTTGTGTAAAAGTTGTTTGGCATGTATATATATATATATATATATATATATATATATATATATATATATATATATATATATATATATATATATAGGCTTAGATTATTATATTTAAAGTAATTATTGTGTTATTGTATGCATAAATGTGGGACAATCATTTTACTTATTTTAAGAAAATGATTAATACATATTATTGAATTAAATATAATTGAAAAATACCATCTAATTTAATTACAAGGGTATTTTAGTCAAGTAATATATATTTAATAAAGGAAGATTGCATATTTTAAAGGATCATAAATTCTATAAATTTTAAAAATCCGATTTTACGAATTATAATTCTTTTAATTCGGACATTCTGACAGAATATGTTTATGAGTATATTCAAAAATAAAAATATTTTTGAACCAATAAAAATATTCTTGAACATATTTTTTGATCATGACTTTAAAATTTTCTTGTAGAATAACAAATTCTCGAACCATCAATTGAAGAATTAAAACAAAAATGACATTAATTCTTATAGAATACATGTAACAATTGCTAAGAATTACATTTATTGTTAAAGAATAAAACTAAAAAAACTTTCAAATTTGGAAAAAAAACATCAAAATCTAACAAAGACACTAATACATTCTAAAATAATAATGTTGCTAAGAGGCGTCGTTCAAATTTCGTGGTCCGTTCTTCAAGCATCAGATTTTGTGGAAACAAATACAATTAATAAATTAGTGAAAAAATATCCATATTCCATTCCAACATAATTGGAATTCGTGATTCCATTTTGATAGAATTGGAATGCATTTACCAATAATTATATTAATTCGGGCATTCTAACAGAATATGTTCATGATTATCATAAAAAACATTATTTTCTGATAGAATAGTATAAACGAAGAAATACCATTCAGTTGAAGCATTTTAGCGAGCGCTTGGTGTGCATCAAAACAACTTTCAATTTCCTGTAAAAATTAGACAATCAGAACAAATTCTCAATTCACCAAAAATATTACACCTTGAAAGAATTAGACAATAAACCTAAACACATCCAAAATTGCAGTTGACCCTTTCACTTTCTTGATAATAGTCTATGCTTTTACTAAGGCATTTAATCGAACACCTGGTGGGTGTTCTGTCGTCGCTTAGCTGCCTTGCTTTTACTTTGATCTTTGGGCTTGAAAACTTGACTCTGGACTCAAAGTGGAGACATAAATACTGCCCGAAACAGTTGAACACCTGTACACATACCATCAAAACACCAACATTCATTGAAATAATTAACTCAAGTAAACAACAGACTAGATTAGAATAGTACTCACGGTTAACATCCAGGTTGCATTTTCAACTTCACGAGGATTGGAATGGACATACCGGTGGTTGAAAGTGCATCTAGAGTGACCCTTTCACTTTCTTGATAATAGTCTATGCTTTCACTAAGGAATTTAATCGAACATCTGGTGGGATATCAGATTTGCATTCTAATCTTGGTTTAATGTTATCACAAAGTATCAAGTTTGTATACCATCAATAAAGAAAGTAAATTACAAAATGGCCCTTGTGGTATAAAGTATGTTTCTTGGATTTTTGTGAATTCTTACTTGCACATTAGAACTAATGATACATGTAACAAAGTTGCATCAACTGTTGTACTTTTTATAAAGCAATGAAGTACAATAAAAAAACAAAGTTTTAGAGATGTTCATATTAACATAACCACTATAAAGAATAGTAATTTTGAATTAATGGACATTACCTAATCAATAATGTGCATTGGATCCATTTTTTGGAGGAGATAACCGGTTCATTGACCATTCTTCCAAGGCTTTCCGGTGAAGAGCACTCATTCGAATATAAGGTCGTTTTTCTTTGATTAATTTCTCACCATTTTTCCAGTCATCAACGACACCCAAACCCACCAATAAAGCACACATCAACGCCACACTTCTTCCATGGCCTGAGTTAAAATCATATCAGAATTAAGATTGATGGTTTTAGTGTAATGATATCGTTAATCAAGAGGTATAGTATTACTGTATTAGTAAGGATGAAATGAATTTGAATTACCATAAGCACAATGAATGAAGATAGGAGTATTCTGAGTTCTCTTTCTCAAAGCCCATCGAACAGACGATTCCATGGCACCTGGATCCGGAGACCTTGTATCCCACGTCGGAACACAAAGATAACCATTTTTAGATAAACCAGAAACCCTAGGTAACTCACAGGTGCAATCTATTACAGCAGGGTTACCCGGCGGCATTTTGTCCGGCGAAGAAGGCCACCCACCGACGTACAAACCCTTAGACACCTCGCTGTAAGGAGCTTCCCTGCTTTTTAACCTCCGAAGTGCTGAAAACCCTCGGACAAAATACAAGTAAGGGCTAAACATGAGTAGAGACCAAATTGGGAAGGATCCGTCTGTGTTTTTTTTTTCTTAAGAGCATTGGTAAATTGATTAAAGGGTGTGCAGCGATGGAGACGAGCAATGGTGTTGGGATCGAATAAGTGGTGGTTTTAAAAAGCCGACGATGATTGAGAAAACCTAGGTAGCTGAAGTTAATGGTTACCATAATTATAGGATATTATTTGTGGAAACTAATCATCAAATTACCTATTTACCCTTATTTATTTGTTTAATTATTTATTTTTATTTTAAATTTTGATTGGCCCACATTTATGCATACAATAATACAATAATTACTTTGAATAACTGAACCTAGCTCTCTCTCTCTCTCTCTCTCTCTCTTTGTATATATATATATATATATATATATATATATATATATATATATATATATATATATATATATATATATATAGGATCTGTTGCCCTCAAGGATTTAAAACACATTGTGATAGGGAAGTTATCCACACCCTTCATAAGGAATGCTTAGTTCTCTTTTTTTATTGTGTGATCGGGTCCAAGTTGCAACCCACCTTTACCCCCCTTTAAAGGGTTCGACGTCCACGTCGAACACATCAACATGTGTCTTGGCTCTAAAACCATTTGTAATGTCCTGATTTCTAGAATAAAATTTTCATTTTTAAAATAGAATAAACACTCATTTTTGTAAACATAAATCCAAGGCAAAACCATTTATTCATAAACCATAATTCAAAATCAGAGTTGTAAGGAAAACAATGTAGAATCTCGAATCATAAAGTTGTTGATGTGTGTACAGTTACACATTCGCCTTCCTACGATCTAACGAAATACCTGAAAAATATTATATTCATAACTGTAAGCATAAATTTTAGTGAGTTCTCCAAAGTATCACATACAACACATTACAACTAAACTTATATAACAACGAGTCTGTTTCAACCCCGAGCCCTCAACGACTCAAGTAGAACATATACGGGTCCTCAGAGACTCAAATGCATCATATGCAGGTCCTGAACGACCCTTAGTCATCCGCGACTAAAATACAACCACGACTCAAACACAACATATAAATATACAACAATAGTCAAATTTCTACCAGCATAGCTAGATATGCAGCCCAACCACAATAACTATGACATAAGTATTACAATGAAAAAACTTACATAGTAATTAGAAAGGAAAACCACCACAGCACACAAGTACTAATAGATCAGTCTCAACCACTACCTAGACAAACAATTAAAGGTCAACCTTAGCTATGACCTAAAACATTAAAGTTTGACCCAAGGTCAAACTTAGTCAAAAAGTCAATAGGTCTACAATCTGGTCAACGAGAACTTTGCACCCCCAAGAAGGCAAAATAGTCGTGTTTCCAGAAAATCAAACACGCATCTAGAAAAACCCCGAAAACGTGTCACAACCAAGTCGCACCCTGACCTTTTTCATAAGAGTAAATCAACTTAATCCATTAACTTACAACTCAACTTTCCAGATCTAATTCTCACTGATATGTTAATGGATAAAATTTCCAACTTTATCCATCAAGACATCCCTAACATTTAAGATTTAAACTTTAACCTCAAAAGTAACAAATCATCGTACCACATGTATAACTTAATGGGAAAGCAAAACATCCCAACTTTCTTAGTCCAAAATGTCTAAGGGACATTCCTAAGTGCTTAAAAGGTGATGGAGTTCCTTTAACTCCAAGATCACCAACAAAATGGACCAAAAACTGATAAATATGACAAATAACTAGATTTAGCAAACCAAATAGGAAGTTTGAAAGTTTATACTCACAAAGGTCTTGAAATGAAGTAAGACTATTGGTTCTACACTTGAAGCCACCTTCCATGCAACCAGAAAAACCATGTTGATCTTCAAGCTTTACTAAAATACCCAGAAATAAGCTCCAAAAATGGATCAAGGAAAGAGAATAAGTTAATAACACTCAAGGGAGACTTGGGTTTCTGTCAAGGAACATTCTAGGGCTGCAGGAGGATGATAAATGAAAAACCTAAGGGTTAATGGCCTTTAAATACACCTAAAACCATAAAAAAAGAAACAATCCTATAGGCCAGAAGCTCTCCACGCCCATTTAAGAAATGCTCCGTGCTTTCAGAGCAATTCCACATATTTTCAATTTTCAGTTTCCAACAATCATAACTTCTTCGTCCTAAACCCGTTTTCAGCGATATATTACATGCACACGAAGGTATTAATAAGCCCCATAGTTCTATACAATTACTTTTGACTTAACTTATACATAATTCAATCAACTAATACATGCAAAAAGTCTAAAATATCATCTTTTTCCTATTTGACCCTTCTTTGGCTCCAACACACAATCCAGAGGCTTAAAACACTTAACCAACATTATAAACATCTAATAAGGTCCGAACTTTAATCTTTAAATCTCGAGACCTGCTTTTGACTAAATGAAAGTTCGCCATTCTGAAATAAGAAACTTATAGAAACCGGATGTTACATCAGTTTATTTGAGAAAAACAAAAGTTGAGAACGTGAGAATGAATCAGGGTCACATATTTTCCATTGTTCCTTAAGCACTCCAGCGTATCGACACGACTAAAGAGGTAATATTCATATATGAATATGCAGTGACACCCCCTTCCCTACTTGCACAACCTTCACCGCCACCAACACCTCCGACACCTATGCCGCCAACCGCCACCAATGCCATCTCCTCTACCTATACCACTGTTGATTCCACCGTCACGTACACCTCCGCCGTCAACCACCATAATCATATAAATAATAATTTGTGAATATACAATATATGAATAATCATATATAAATAAATCATATGTGCATAATCATATGTGAATATACCACATAATATTCATATATAAATATGCTTAATATTATATTCCATGTGAATATTACATCTCTCGTTACGTAGGTATACTAAAGCACCTAAGCTGTAGATGAAGAAATGTGTGAGCCATATTCATTCTCGTGTTCTCAACATTTTTATTCTCAATTGAACATTCATCTCTCTCTCTCTCTCTCTTTATATATATATATATATATATATATATATATATATATATATATATATATATATATATATGTATATATATATATATGAAGTAATATTAATAACCCACAAAACCAAAAGCATATAAAGACACAATATTTACGTGGTTTGGTCAAGGTGACCTACGTCCATGGGCAGGAAGGGAGTATTCTTTATTTATAAGATCTTTAATGGAGATTACAAGTACAACCAACATATATTAGACATACTCACTAAAGATACAAAATACACTTCAAATTACTAGCATACATCCATATTTATGGTGAAGGGATTAGACCTAAAACCTTAATATGCCAAGCCCATTGGCCCATAGGCCCATGAATGGAGTCAACCAATCACAATCCACCATGCAATGGCTTTTGGAACATTCATCCTTGATATGCATTGAAAAAGCATTGATGATCCACCACTGGCACATCATGTGCCACTACATGACACTCTTTGTCACTTAGTGGCACCATCTACCACTTTATGGCACCCCCAGTGTAAGACATATCATCGAGGTGTCATGACAACACATCAGTGTGACATTGAGTGGCACCTTCACACTTGGTGGAACCTCCTATGCATGGAACATCTATAAGGTGCTATTGAGTGGCACCTCCTATCACTTTGTGGAACCTCCTATGCATGACATTTCTTCGAGGTTCCATTGAGTGGTACCTCTTGTGACTTTGTGGTACCTCATGTTCATGAAGCGTCCTCCGATGCTCCAGTATTCTATTAGATGCCCCATCCCAAAGAGTGTTGTGGCATCCCCTATTATCCAGAACAGAAAAAAAATCTTTACACTTTAGAAATCATAATATATTTGTTTGTGGAAAAGTCTCAGTATAATAAATCATTTTGTGGAAGCTGTTTCATTTTATTAAAATATATTAAGTACAGATGTTGTTTCGAAATTCAAAAAATCCTAAGGATGTCATAATCAATCCACAACATATGTTACAACGTAAAGACCTAACAGTCCCAAACACAATTGCAGGTCTTCTCTATAATCACTCAACATCCTATTCACGTGATGCATATAAAGACCTAGCAGTCCCAAAAAATCCTAAGAATGTCATACCGTTACTTGTGATGCATATAAATTAAGTGGGTCAAACCTGGTAAGATACGTAGGGTTTCCAATACCGTAATATTATTATGATAATAATAATCCATAATCAATAAACCTACAAAACCAACTACTACCAAACACTATAGATATACAATCCTAACGAGGATATCTATAAAACATTTACCCGTCCAGTCAATTCTCATGAATCCTAATAAACGATCATCTAAAAGAACCACCTTGCCTGATGAATCGTTTAAAACAACTATTTGACTACACAACTAGGGATTCCTTGCCCTGTGTAAGTCATTAAAGGCAACCCTAAAGAGGATCGATTAATCGAATGAATACACAATCCTTATTCTCGGTTAGTATAATTCATTAACACCTACATGTAATGAGCATGCTAGTACACCATCAGACTGTCTAGAATGGTCAGTGGTCATAATCTTACTATGGTATATGATTTATATGGAACCCGCACCCGGGCTCGTGATAGTGACACGGAAACCGAACTCTCCTCTCCATTCCAATCTCACACAAACGCCAGAATGAGTCTACCCAATATCCAACTTATCAAACAAATCTAGTACATAATATGTAGTTTGACACGTAGTAGTGTCATAGAAGAGAGCGCTACTCTCCGTCCCAATATTGCATACATCCCTTATATGATTACTACCTATTTATTCTGTAAGATCTAGTATGCTCAACGGTCATACTAAAGTTATATTGCTAATTAACATATGATACTAATGGGTCATACTAACAACAACTTGATTCAATTGATTATTTATCATAAATTGGTTTTAATAAATATTCAATAAACACTTATAATTAATTGAAATTATTTATTTCATGTAAATATTAATTTTCATTAGCAAGTAACATAACTTATATCATATGGTATGATTTATTAAGTCATGTACAACATTTTGGACAATAAGGAATTTTTGCTTTTATCAAAAGGTTAAAGTTTATATTTAATAAACTTGGTTTATAAAATATAAAACTCAGGTCGCTTATTATTAAGATATGGCCGAAAATATACATGTGTAGTATATGGATGGCTTTCATGTTTATTTAATCAAAAGTAATGTCTAATCATACAAGCATGGGTGACATGCTGCTCTGGTTAGAAAAGAGCTTAAATGGTTAAGAACTTGTGTGTAAAGATCTACTTTAAAATTATGTTGATTTATGTTCTGTTGATAGTGGTTGTTCTCGTCACATGACTGGAAGGAAGGAAAACTTGCGAGACTTTCGAAGCCTGGAGAATGTTGGTGTAGTAAAGTTTGGAAATAACCAAAAATGTAAAGTCAAAGGTTATGGAAAAGTCACGATTGGATGTGGATTGTTGTGCTTACCCTCTTGTATCTGTGAATTGGTTGAGTCTTTCCTATAAATAGGAAGTGAGTGACTCCCATTATGTAAGATTCGGAGAGTGTTAGTTTTAGATAGAGTTTCATTATAAACCCAGTGGTACTCTTTCTAACTATACTAATGAGAGCTTAAAATATTTATTTACTCCATGTGTTCATGATTTGTATGATGATTCACTAGATCTTTCATATTCTGCACATGTCATCATAATCAACACCACTACAATTGGTATCAGAGCGGGTGTTCTTGATTTGATCAAGAATTGATCCATGATGGCATTCTAGATTTGGTGATTCTTCATTTTGATCTTTAATCTTCGTGTTTTAGAGATTTTTGATTCTAGAAATCGAATTCATCTTTGATTCTATTCATATTTCAATTTTCTTCACTATAATTCAAGTGATTTTTACTTTCTCTCTCTAGAAAACTCATTCAAAATTATTTTCTCTCTCTAGAAAAACTCAAGATCTTATCAATTGATCAAAGATGGTGGAAATGGTGCACTTGTAGTATGGTTCTTGGATCGTGATCGTTAAAGATGTCAAATACAAAGTCGGTTTAGAACAATTCATTGGATTGATATTGAAAGGCGCGATGATTTTATGGTATACTTTGATTTCTTATGGAGGTTTGAAGGGTGATCATGGAGGATTGATTTCTCAACCACTTTTGAAGATTGAATGCTTGACTAAAATTTGCAATAAATTCATATCTGAGAGAGATAAAAAGGAAGGAAAAGAAAGAGATTTGTTTGATAATAATTTCATTTCTCTTATTGAAAACCCGAATGATCTTCTTGCTCTTAAGTTTGTTGAAGTTCTAGACTATGGATTTCAATGTGATGTTCTTGATGTTGTTGAAGTTCATGATAAGAAGATTCAAGTTGATTCTCATGTAGATGAAAAAGTTTTTTGCTCGATTGGAGTTCAAACCGATGATATTTTGTGTTCTTGTGATTCGTTTGAAGGAATGATTCCTTATCGAAAGTCGGTAATCCAAGAAATTCACAAGTATCAAACTCCAAAAGATTTGATTCAAACTTGCAAAGTTGAAGTTGTGGAACGTGTTTTGTTCATAAAATCAAATCTTCAAGATGCAAAAAGATGAGAAAGAAAAAGAAGAAGAAGCTTAAATGCAAAAACAAGCGGGTTTACTCACAAAAATCATCAAATGTTGTTGTGAAGCAAATTTGGGTTCCAACACGCATCGTGGGTGGTAAAAAATCATCAAATGTTGTTGTGAAGCAAATTTAAAGTGAAAACCCAAAAGTGTTGGTGGTTCTTATGAAGATGTTCTTGGATCGGTGAAGAACACAAAGAACGAGTTGTACAACACGCATCGTGGGTGGTAAAATCTTCTAAATTTTATTCGTTCATTGAAAATGGAACTCGGATCGTGAAAAAGGTATCTCAAATTCTCAAATGGATTCCAAAACGTGCATAATTTCGATTCGTGTTTTGCGATTTTCAATTTTTGATCGATTTGTCTCATTGGATCAAATCTGTTTCAACCCCGTTGATTAATCCAACTAATTTTGTTTTGATCAAATCTCAAAATCAAAATCATTTTCCAATATTTCAATTTTAACTATTCATCATGAGCCTTTCCAGTTCTGATTTCGAAGTGTTAATGTTCATCAAGCCCAAATTAAATTGAAATCTTTCAAGCCCAATTATCTTGTACGATACTGTTCATCGAATTTCAAGCCCAGATTCATTAGATAACTGTTATTTGTTGGCTCAGTATTTTTGTTTCATCGAATAGTCTGTCTTGTATCTTTGAATCGTTTGACATTAATACTTGAAGTCACACATTGCAGTCAAAGTCAATTTCGACTGACTTTCTTAATCCGAGATTTCAAGCCAAACAGATATGAGATCAATGATGATTAGAAAGAGTGAATGTTGACTTGAAATCGAACATGTACTGGGATCGATTTCATCTTTTGATTGATAGTGTTGATGTCGATTTTGAAATCAGTTGGGTTTGATTGTCAAATGTGTTGGAATTGACGTTCATTTGATTTTGATTGAAGTCTTAAAGTCGAATGTTCAAAAGAGTAGTTCGCATAGTGATTTGCAATTCCGATTTCAAATGGTTAGATCGTTCGATTTCGATGGTCTCTTGTGTTATTTTGGTGTCGATAGTCAATTTTGGCAAGCATGATTATTGATTTCGAACTTCTATTAGTCATTTGTTTCTGGATTGATTGTCGACGTTTCTTGAAGGAATTGGAATCGAAGGATAAACTGTGATGTTTTGGATTGATGAATGGGTTTGATAGTCAAAGAAAAACGGAAAAAGTCAAAATAGTTTGGATGGATATTCGATTTTTGATATCGATGATATGCAGTTTAAAGGAGTATTGAAATCGACGAGTTTTATGTCACTGAGATTCGACATCGAGTGTTTTACTGGGAACCGACTTTGATTTGGGATGAAATTGTATTTGAATCTATTTGGGTAGAAGGCTTCGCTTTTGTGATACATCGATGACGAACAGATGGTTTTGAAAGCGAATGAGGTATTGATTGAAGAATGAAAGTTTGGAGTTGGTTATAAATATTGATGGATATAAGCGAATGCTGATATCGTTGATTAAGTAGTTTGAAAGTTCTAAGGCTTTAGATGCCTAATTGATACTCGACGTCTTTTGCAAAGATGAGTAGGAATCGAAGACTTGGATAATAAGGGGTTTGGATTGCGAAAAGTTGAGTTACCAGTGACCTGAATTACGAATGGTTGAAGGGTTGACTTACGAATGGTTGAAATGTTGATGTCGATGAATTGGGAAGGTGCATGTTTCGAAGGCTATGAAAACAAAGGGATTGTCAATTGATGTTTCGAAGCCTTGGTTATATGGTCGATGGGAATCAATTTCGAAGGGTTTTGGATGTGTTGCGAAGGGTTGATAACGAGTTGCGAAGGGTAGAATTCGTTCCCTGTGTAACGAATTGGGAAGAAGAAAGCAATTGTTTCGAATATCACCCCTAAAGTTTCGAAGACATGGCAATTTAAACTCATCTTCGAAATTGGTGTAACAAATTGTGAAGAATGGAAATATTTTTCATTTAGTCCATGGTGTTTTGAAATGTTGGCAAAAATAATCCAACTTCGAAATTCGGCTAACAAAGCTGAGAAATTGAAGAATTTACAAGTTCAGTCCCTACAGTTTGTGTGAATTTACACTTTATGCCCAGTTTCGAAAATGGGATAGAGTTTCGCATCTTAAGCTATTTTTGGCGCAACGGGTCTCTGCAAAATTCAAAAAGTGATAGTTTTTACCCAGATTTTGGAAAATCTTGCAACTCTCACCTAAAAGTCGAAAATTTTCACAAATTGGAAACTTTTCAAGACTTTTTCGTGATTGTGTTTCCATGCAAGTTTTTCGGTGTTTCATTTTTGGCACACATCAAGGGGGAGTTTTGTGAAGATTAATCCTCGGCACTTTTCACCCTTAATGGGTTTTAAAATCATTTTTTGATTATAAAAAGGGGGAGAATGAAGAGTGGGTATTCGAAGCTTCGGATATTTATTTGCAGATTTGAAGACCGGTATCATTTCGAGGGGGAGTTTAGTCTTGATCGCGCGAGCTCTTTGGATATTGAAGTCGGGACATCCAATCCTAACTTTGAGGGGGAGAATGTTAGGGTGCAAAGTCATGCTTGGATGTGGAGTGTCGTGCTTACCCTGTTGTATGTGTAAATGGGCTGAGTCTTTCCTATAAATAGGAAGTTAGTGACTCCCATTATGTAAGATTTGGAGAGAATTAGTTTTCGAGATATTTTCATTACAAACCCATTGGTACTCTTTCTAACTATACTAATGAGAGCTTAAAAGACTTATTTACTCCATGTGTTCATGATTTCTATAATGATTCACTAGATCTTTCATATTCCGCACATGCCATCATAATCAACACCACTACAGATAGTGTTCACAGAATTCGCACAAATTAAGTTTAGTCGAACTATTTATTAAATTCCTTCTTTTAAGTTAAGTTTGAATGGTCAAACACTTCAGATGTAAGCCGTTATTATTCTAGAAATGGGATTTTGATTTGGATATACTATTTGGATATTGGGACATTGTGACAACAATTATTATATAATGTTTTGATATACTGTGATATGATCATCACATCAATACTTGTTGTGTTCTATATTAACATGTTTAATCCATGAATAATCTTTTAATTCTAAAACATTATGACAAAAACTATTATATAATGTTTTGATATACTGGGATATGATCATAACATTAATACTTGTTGTGTTATATATTAATGTAAGTCCCCAATCTGCTTGTGTATCAATAAGATCCGTTTGATGGTGCAGAATCCCAATCAAACGGATGATGCCAGATCAAATGAAGAAGAAGGAGAAGAAGAAGATGATGAATCTTGTATGAATTGATATGAATTAAGATCCAGATACAAGATTCACACACACACTAACACACATTAAAGCTCCTCTCTTCTCTCTCACTTTCTCTCTCTAGAACATGCTCTCACTTCTATGTCTCACTTCTATCCTTCACTTTTATCCTTTCCCGCAAAGGACACATACTCTCAAATAATGTTCTGAGTGTTGTACAGTTGAGAGATGCCTCCTATCATGTGCCTGGAACAGCCACTACCAACAAACCGAAGTCTGATGATATGCCTCCATAGCTGCTCCGACACAGAGCGGGATTAGTTGGTCTTTGGAACCCAGTCCATTTTGAAACTGGGTTGACCTTTGTTATCTGTGCAAAGAACTCTCTCCCATGACATGTCCTGCTTATCACAAACAGAAGATGTAGAAATATTAGAAGCATTAGGAGATTTGAGAGATTGAACCTTTGGTACCCATTTGTAGTTGGGTTTAACCCATTTCTTTTTCGAGCGGATGGGTGCCCCGGCACTTGTTTCAGAACTTGAAGCCGATCTTCGAGATGACTTTGACCTAACCGGTCTTGGTTTCACTGGAGCATCTCTTAGATTGGACTTCTTGGTAGACATTCCCTTCTTGTTCTTGGGAATTGGATTCTTGGCCTTGTGCGCGTTCCAGTCACCATTGTCTGAACGTGACCTTGAGGGATTTCTTTTGGAAAATCTCCCTCTTGGTGCGTTCTGCCAGCCTTGTGCGTAGTAGGGAACATATGTGCGATTAGGACAATTTCTGGCAATGTGTCCAGGTGTTCCATAGTGAAAGCAAGTCTGCTTCTTCACATAGGAGTTGTTTCTTCCTGCCCCTGGTGGCATGTCCTTGCCTTGTTCCTGGTTGTTCCCACATGCACACTTGCAGCAGGCTGGCTGTTTCACTTGATTTGGTGGCCTATATTTCTCAACAACAGGTTGATCAGAAGCAACTAAGTTCGAAGCAACAGATTCAGAGTTCAAGGAGACATTGGTTTGTTCAACAGTTTTCTCCTTGTTCTCATCTTTCGTTACTTTACCTGCACAAGAAGTAGAAGCATTAGAATCGTTCTGCTCAACACTTTCTGGAACATCCACGTCAGAATTATCAAAGATATCATCAAATATATCGAAAAAATTTAAGTCATCAGACTTTGATACAATTTCATTATCAGACACACTCTCTTCAGCTCCTTGCTTGCAATGACTTAGTGGTTGTTCTGCAGAAGAAGTAGAAACATTAGTACTTTCAACATTAATACTACCTCCTGACACAAATCCATATTTGAGATTTGGCTCTCTGTCAATTTCCTCTTTTGTCAAAGGCTTAAACTGATAATTATGATTATAAGGAGGAGGCACTTTGTCATATCCTAAACCCTTTTGCTGATTCTCTTTGAATTGCAAATTATGTTCTATCATGGATGCAACTACTTCACTTGACACATAAAATTTTCTAAAAGTAAAATCTGCATTTTCAAATTTGTTTTTCAATGTGTCAAGCTCAGCAGTTACCTCAGCAAGTTGTTCAGTCACATATCTATAATTCGCACTCTTATTGCTATACTCTTCCTGAAGTTTTCTAAAGTCTTTGTTTTTTGCTTCTAATTCAGTCTTCAAGGGTTTCTGTCCTTTCCTAAGTTGATATCCTTTGTATTTTAGGTCCTTGTTCTCTCTGCGTAATAATTCGATATGCTCAAGTAAATTTTTAACATTATCAATGCATGTTTGAGAACAAGAAATTTCATTGAATTTGGTGTTTGAAGAACTCATTTTTATAAAAAATATGCCCTTTGACTAAAAACTCAAAACTCAACCTTAAAAGTCAAATTTAAAAAATCAAACTTAAAAGTCAAACTTGAAAAGTCAAACTTCAAAGTCAAAACCGAAAAGCTAAATTTGAAAATTTCAAAGTCAAACGAAAAAGTCAAAGTTTAAAGTCAAAGGTCAAACTTTAAAACTCAAAGTCAAAATTTTAAGTAAAAAGTCAAAATTAAAAGTCAAAAATTAAAAACTAAAATTTTGGGTTGAAAATGGAATTTAAAATAAAAAGAAAATTGATTTTGGGGTTAAAAGTGTCAAAAATGCGAAACTTGGTTGCAACAGCGAAGCCTTTTGAATTAAGTCGTGAAGGAATTGAACAAGGTGCTATCTAGTTGAGTTGGTAAGGCGCTGAAGCTAGGAATCAGGAAACTCGGGTTCGATCCCCGGCACCCCCAAAACGTTTCCTATTTTTTTAGATGTGCGGATGCTGCCTACGAAGATCCAAGGACGTGGTGCGAGGCCGAGAACGAACTTGCTGAGCCGTAAAATCCGAAGCCGCAAACTGCCGAGCCGTAAACGTCCGAAGCAAGGCTGGCCGTGAACCGCGGGTCGTACACGTGCGAGGCCTCGGACCGTAAACCCTCTGACCACAAATCGAGGCAGTAAACTCCGAGACCGCAAACCGAGGCCGTAAACTCTGAGAAACCCTAGCTGCTGGCCGTACACGCCGCCACCCCCTCGCTAGTTACGACCAAAAACAACGTTTTTCAACCTTTTTGCTCCAAAACTCGATCAAAAACTCGTTTTTATCAAAAACACGAAGAACAAACCCCCCTTATTTTTCCAAGATCTATCCAAAAACGCAGGAATCCTTCAAAAATAAGATCAAATAAGCTCCAGATCTGACAAAAATGATTCATACAATCCAAGCTCTGATACCACTTGTAAGTCCCCAATCTGCTTGTGTATCAATCAGATCTGTTTGATGGTGCAGAATCCCAATCAAACAAATGATGCCAGATCAATAGAAGAAGAAGGAGAAGAACAAGATGATGAATCTTGTATGAATTGATATGAATTAAGATCCAGATACAAGATTCACACACACAGTAACACACACTAAAGTTCCTCTCTTCTCTCTCACTTTCTCTCTCTAGAACACCTTGGGTTTCACACACTTAAGCTCTCCACCTTTAGCCTGACACATGCACTCATCACCTTATATATAGGATCACCAGCCGTACACAGGAGTACGGCTGTACACAAATACACAAAAACTACGTAAAAATATATTTTCCTAGAAAAGCAAAGTATAAACCAAATTTAGACACAACAATCTCCCCCTTGGTTTATAGCTTTCTTTTCTAATTGACCCAACAAGGTCCCCCGAAAAAGTAGCTGGCTTTTCTTGTCAGTCTTCATTGGGAGTTTGGCTTCAGCATTAATCTTCAAATTCTTCACAGCTTCAAGATGAACATGATGAATCTTCAATAAATGACTTCATCTTGAGCACTTGGGATTTTCTTCAGAATTTGGCATTGAATGCACGTTGGGTGAGGAGGCTTCTTGAAAAATAGCGCTTTCAGCTTGAGAATCTTCAGAGAGAACAATAGAGAAATCTAATCTTCTGGATCACTTCAGCAGGTACAAGATAGCAGCAAACTGATTGAGGAGGCTTAAATGTAACTTGTCACCTAATCTTCAATTATAGCTTGACCTTGCTTCTGGGGTTGAAGGATTGAATGTTGAAAGAATAATCTTCATTTCTTACTCCTTTGAATGAAAATTCTTCGATGATCACGGATGAAGTCTTGTCTTGGAAATTTCGATATAATCTCCATGAGTCTCATCTACATTTGAATTCACTTTTCAAGACAAAACAAAACTAAAAGAAAACTTAGCACACAATATTTTAGATTTTTCATATTTTTTGAAAATTAAAACAGAAAGAACACTATTTTTGGATTTTTAATTTTCTCTTTTTTGTTTCATTTTTGAATTTTTTTAATTCTCCCCCTAAATTTGTGCATAGAGGAAAATATGAACAAATTTAACAAAAACAAAAATATTTTGGGATCAAAGTTGTCAAGCAATCTAATATCGTTTATCAGCACACGCCTGCATTTGTCTAGATCTGGTCAATCACCGGTATTGTAGTCCACTTAAACACAAAGGATGTTGACAATTTGGACAGATTATAAGTGACAAGTCATTGTGATATATATTCCTAAATGGACATTTAGCTGACGACGACCAAGGATATTGTTGTCCACTTAAATTAAGCAGCAAGATCTACAGACAACAATTAGAAAAGAAAGCTATAAACCAAGGGGGAGATTGTTGGGTCTAAATTTGGTTTATACTTTACTTTTCTAGGAAAATGTATTTTTATGTCTAGGATCGTAAACAACTTGGTGTTTACGGCTGTATATGTGTTTACGGTTGTGTTTACGGCCGTGAATGGGTTTACGGCCGTAAACCTATTCACGACCCATGTCTACTATATATAAGGTGAGGAGTACATAATTATAGTTAGGTGGAGAGCTTAAGTGTGTGAAACCCAAGGTGTTCTAGAGAGAGAAAGTGAGAAAGAAGAGATGAGCTTTAGTGTGTGTTAGTGTGTGTGTGAATCTTGTATCTGGATCTTAATTCATATCAATTCATACACGATTCATCATCTTCTTCTTCTCCTTCTTCTTCTATTGATCTGTCATCATCCGTTTGATTGGGATTCCGCACCATCAAACGGATCTGATTGATACACAAGCAGATTGGGGACTTACAATTAACATGTTTAATCCATGAATAATCTTATTATTCTAAAAGTTCACAGTCGGTTATAATTATGGGAGAAATTATGAAGTAAGACTAAGATGAATTGGATTGGTTTACTTTCACAAGATGAAAGTAGGCAAATGGTTGTAAGCAAAATTCATAGGTACTTGTCAGAGAACCGGTATTAAACTGACACGCATCAGTATCACCTCATGGATCCTATCATGAATGATACTTGATTAAAATGTACTATCTTTGTATCCTTAACACCTGGGATAGATAGTGGGACTTAAGTGTAGGGAGTTTTATTCTTTGATATGGTCGAATGTTGGTCCTTAACTGGGCAGTTATAAAAGCCATTTTCAGGTACAGTGCAAACTATGCAAGAAGCTTATGTAGTCAAGATGGGATTTATTATTCTTAAGTGTTGAGAGTTACACATCTAACACAACTTACAAAAAGTTGAGCACCTAATGGGATTAATCGCGATCCGTATCTCATGTTCAACATGATGTCTGTAGTAAAGGGATAACTGATAAAATTACCTTATACATCAATTGTAGCTTTGATCTTCTGGGAATTGGGCGTTGATAGAATGTCACAAAGTCGTATGTTGATGGGGCAGTGAAATGTTGATAAACGTTTACCACTGTCTATAGCAATCTAATATGAGTCTTTCATAAGTGTGAGATTAAAAAATCTAGCATTCTCAAGAGTCATATTAAAATGATATGTATAATTAACATATGATACAAATGGTTCACACTAACAACAACTTGATTCAATTGATTATTTATCAGAAATTGGTTTTAATAAATATTCAAGAAACTCTTATAATTAACCAGAAATTATTTATTTCATAGAAATATTAATTTCACTAGCAAATAACATAACATATATCATATGATATGACTTATTAAGTCATATGCAATACTGTGGACTATACGGACTTTTGTCACTTACCAAAAGGTTAAATTTTATATTTTATAAACTTGGTTTATAAAAGATAAAACTCAAGTCTCTATTTATTAAGATATGACCGAAAATATACATGGATAGTATAGGGATGGCTTTCATGTTTATTTAATCAAAAGTAATGTCTAACCATACAAACATGGGGGACATGTTGGTGTAGTGACAAAAGAGCTTAAATGGTTAAAAACTTGTGTGTAAATGACCTACTTTTAATAAGACTTTCATGACTTCTTTTGGATATATATATCAAAACCAAAAGTAGGAGCTTACACACATAATTTCTCTCTCTCTCTCTCTCTCTCTCTCTCTCTCTCTCCATATTGCTCATATTTTGAAGATCATTTCCTTGCATTTTTCTCCCCTGGAAATAAAACTTCGGTATTTTATTTCCAAACTTAAGAGTTCATCAAAAGGACTAGAATCCTACATCAAGTTGGTAACTTCTTGGTGTCTCAAAAGTTACTCATTCTCCATTAACTTCGAAGCCTCCCAAGAGGACACAAAGAACTACAAAGGTTGTTATTTCTTCATCTTCTACTTTGGTGTGTTTAATATTTCTAAAACTTGCAAGATGATCCTTGGTGGGTGTGATTTGTTATGTTATTTTCAAAATCTTGAGTATTCTGTTTGCTATTTTACTAGTTTATAAAACTAATTTTGAAATAAAACGCACCATATTCAACTTACTTCAAATTCAACGTCCCTTGTAAATCCTACTTTATAACTAGGCCAAACTATAATATCAATAGTCAAATCTTACTACGAATTTCCCATAAATGTAATATCATTGCAACACATGGTATAACTAAGAACTTATTCAACTTACTTTGAACTAAGTATCCTTTATAAGTCTTAATTTATAACTAAATAAGACCATGATGCATCTAATTAATTTGGAAAACCTTTTTCATGATTTATGAAATACTTTTTATCCTATCCGTATATATATATATATATATATATATATATATATATATATATATATATATATATATATATAACACATAATTT